>NC_141756.1:122609687-123263124 GCF_982258835.1 Parasteatoda tepidariorum
TGAGACTTTTCTAATAGCAGCAGACGATTTTCATTATCATGGTTACAATAAACTATCTAGAATTTAAATAATTGTTTGGCACTGTAGTTCTCGTTCTTTTTTTTTTCTTTTTTTTTTTTTTTTAGTAACTTGAATCAGAAGTAAGCGAAAACGTTTCTAATGCAGTTGCAGAGCACATAATAATAAAATTTTTAACGAGAGGAAATGTCAAATGTACTGACATCTTGAGCAGATTACAGGCAAACTCTGGCAATAATATCCTGTCTAGAGCTCAAGTATGCAAACGGCATTAGTCATTTAAACAGGGCCGTTAAAAAATTGAAAACTAGTCTCATGCTCTTCAACCAAGATTGAGTCTTACTACAGACCTTATTCATAATGGCCGACGAATGAAAGTTCGAGAAATTTGTGCTGGGACAAAGATGAGTTATGGAAGTATGCAAAGCATAATTCGTGAAGATTTGGATTATAGAAAAATCTCAGCGAGGTGGGTACCTAGAATTTTGAACACAAAACAAAAGTATGCAGAAAAGGAAGTTTGTCAAAGACCGAAGTAACACAACCAAAGTTTCAGACATTTCACTGGGATACAGTTCAACATTCGCTATGATCTTTAATTTTCATGAATTTAATGATCTTTAATTTTCCCTCAGAATATAAAGAAAAATGAGCAAGAAGCCTTGTAAAGACGTCTAACAGTCATTAATGATAAGGTAAGGTAACTATCGGTAAGTTTTACTAGCTTAAAAAATGGTATGTGATTCTGCTCTTTGTAAAGGTAAGCTTACTAATAATACTTAATAATAAGGTAAATTATTTATTTATCTTGAATTTCTGTTTGTATGAAAGTAATCCTTAAAAGGTTGAGTAAGTAATCTTATATTGCGTTTTTTTCTTCAGGGTAAAAAAAAAGGCAAAATTTTGTCCGGTTTTTTTCCGTTTGGTACATTTTCGTTCGAGGGATCCCGTCACACATTCCGCAATATTCATCATTCCTCCTACATCCGCGTTTAATTATATGCGACGAATATCGGTCGTTCCGTCATCTCATTGCTTTTGCGTTTCCATACTTTTGTTACTTTTTTTTTCCGGTCTTTTCCATTTCTTTTCAGTTTTTCATTGTTTTCTGAGACTCTTTCCACTGTGTTTGTCCCTATTTTTTTCACTTTTCAGAAGTTTTACTTTTCCATTGTGCCTTTTTCCACGTTTTATTTTCATTGTTTCTTTTCCAAATTTTTTTTGCTTTTTCTTTAAATTTTTTTCCATTGATGCATTTTAAATTTTTTTTAATTGTTTCGTTTCCAATTTTTCCATTATCTTTTTCTTATATTTTTTTTCCATTGTGTAATTCTTATATTTTCTCCTTAGTACTTTTTCTATATTTTTTTCATTGCTCTTTTTTTATTGCTTTTTTTTCATAGTTTTTTCTCACCCATTGTTCTTTTTACTTTGTTTTATTTTTTTCATTTTTCCATTGTGTTTTTTTAATTTATTCCGGTTTTTTTTTCCGATTTCTTCCTGTGGAGTTTTTTATTTTCCATTTTATCCATTGTATTTTTTCGTTTTCTTTCTCAGCGTTTCCCAATTTTTCCATTGTTTTTTATTTTTAAGTTTTTCAGTATTTTTTTCTATTTTTTCCTGTGCATAATTTTCCTTTTTTCCATTGTTCCTTATTTTTCTATTTTTTCCATTTTTTGTGTAATTTCAAAGTGTTTTTTTTGTCTCCTTTCAATTTCTTTCTTTTTCGATTGAGTAATTTTTATATTTCTTCCTTCGTATTTTTTCTATATTTTTTTCCATTGTTTTTCTTTCTATTTTTGCCATTGCGTTTTTACTTTGTGTTTTTTTTTTCCTTCTTCCGGTGTGTTTTTTCATTTTTCAATTGTGTATTTTCCATTGTGTTTCTTCCATTCTGTTTTTTTCGGTTTTTTTCCATTGTGTTTTTTTTTAATTTTTTCCAGTGTATTATTTGATTTTTTCCAGGGTTTTTTAATTTTTTTCCATTGTGTTTTTTGTATTCTCATCGTTTTTTTACATTTTTCCAATCTATGTTTTTTTTCTATTTTTCCATTGTATTTTTCCAATTTTTCCTATGGAGTTCTTTTAATTTCAATTTTATCCATTGTATTTTTCCATTGTTTTTATTTTTTCTGTGTTTTTTTCGATTTTTTCCTGTGTGAAATTTTCTTTTTTTCCATTGTGTTTTCCTTATTTTTCTATTGTTTTCTGCCATTTTTCCGGTGTGTTTTTTCATTTTTCCATTGTGTTTCTTCCATACTGTTTCTTCCTTTCGGTTTTTTTACATTGTGCTTCTTCCTTTCGGTTTTTTTACATTGTGTTTTTTTAATTTTTTCCAGTGTTTTTTAAATTATTTTCCATTGTGTTTTTTGTATTCTCATCGTTTTTTTTTACATTTTTCCAATCTGTGTTTTTTTTCTCTTTTTTCCATTGTATTTTTCCGATTTTTCCTATGGAGTTTTTTTAATTTCAATTTTATCTATTGTATTTTTCCATTGTTTTTATTTTTTCAGTGTTTTTTCGATTTTTTTCTGTGTGAAATTTTCCTTTTTTCGTTGTTTTCCTTATTTTCTTTTGTTTTTTTTCCATTTTTCCGGTGTGTTTTTTCATTTTTCCATTGTGTATTTTCCATTCTTTTTTTTCGGTTTTTTTCCATTGTGTTTTTTTTAATTTTTTCCAGTGTATTATTTGATTTTTTCCAGGGTTTTTTAATTTTTTTCCATTGTGTTTTTTGTATTCTCATCGTTTTTTAACATTTTTCCATTGTGTTTTTTGTATTCTCGTCGTTTTTTCACATTTTTCCAATCTGTGTTTTTTTTCTATTTTTTCCATTGTATTTTTCATATGGAGTTTTTTTAATTTCAATTTTATCCATTGTATTTTTCCATTGTTTTTATTTTTTCAGTGTTTTTTCGATTTTATCCTGCGTGAAATTTTCCTTTTTTCCATTGTGTTTCCTTAATTTTCTATAGGTTTTTTCCATTTTTGAAGGTGTGTTTTTTCATTTTTCCATTGTGTTTCTTCCATTCTTTTTTTTCGGTTTTTTTCCATTGTGTTTTTTAAATTTTTTTCTGTATATTTTTTCATTTTTTTCCGGGGTTTTTTAATTTTTTTCCATTGTGTTTTTTGTACCCTCATCGTTTTTTTACATTTTTCAAATCTGTGTTTTTTCCATTGTATTTTTCAGATTTTTCCTATGGAGTTTTTTTAATTTCAATTATGTCCATTGTATTTTTCCACTGTTTTTATTTTTATTTTTTCAGTGTTTTTTCGACTTTTTCCTGTGTGAAATTTTCCTTTTTTCCATTGTGTTTTCCTTATTTTTCTATTGTTTTTTTACCATTTTGCAGGTGTGTTTTTTCATTTTTCCATTGTGTATTTTTCATTGTGTTTCTTCCATTCGGTTTTTTTCCATTGTGTTTTTTTAATTTTTCCCAGTGTATTTTTTTATTTTTTTTCCAGGGTTTAATTTTTTTTCCATTGTGTTTTTTGTATTCTCATCGTTTTTTTGCATTTTTCCATTGTATTTCTCCGATTTTTCCTATGGAGTTTTTTTAATTTCAATTATGTACATTGTATTTTTCCATTGTTTTTATTTTTATTTTTTCAGTGTTTTTTCGACTTTTTCCTTTGTGAAATTTTTCTTTTTTCCATTGTGTTTTCCTTATTTTTCTATTGTTTTTTTTTCATTTTGCAGGTGTGTTTTTTCATTTTTCCATTGTGTATTTTTCATTGTGTTTCTTCCATTCGGTTTTTTTCCATTGTGTTTTTTTAATTTTTTCCAGTGTATTTTTTGATTTTTTTTCCAGGGTTTAATTTTTCTTCCATTGTGTTTTTTGTATTCTCATCGTTTTTTTGCATTTTTCATTGTATTTCTCCGATTTTTCCTATGGTGTTTTTTTAATTTCAATTTTATCCATTGTATTTTTCCATTGTTTTTATTTTTATTTTTTCTGTGTTTTTTCTATTTTTTTCCTGTGTGAAATTTTCCTTTTTTCTATTGTGTTTTCCTTATTTTTCTATTGTTTTTTTTCTTCCATTTTTTGTGAAATTTCAAAGCTTTTTTTCTCTTTTTTCATTCTTTTCTCCCATTGCGCTTTTTTTTTCTATCTTCCTTTAGTTGATAACAAATTAGATTATCTCTATTGCATTTGACGATTCATCTCTATTTCGTCACCTTATCTTCCTTCTTTTTTTAAATGATACAAACTTTGTATCGCGTGCTTCGTCTTTTCAAAGTTTTCTTTGCTTTTCTCGTCTTTTTTTAAGTTTTTCCAATTTTTTAATGTTATCTCATATTTTTTTTTAAAACAAACTTTGCGTCTTTTTATTTTAAAATTAACTAAAAATAACTTTTCAGCGTTTTATTAGTTTGTTTCGTCTGAATTTTTTCCCTCAATGTGGTTTATCTGTATTTCTTTAAATAGGTTCATGAGTTGTTTTTTCAGTGTTGTTCATTTGGTTTTTTCAATGTAGTTCATCAGTTCTGTCTGTGTAATTTCCATTGGTATTTTCTCTTTCTTTGTGTGTGTGTTCTCAGTTGGATTTTCTCAGTTTGTTTTTCCACTGATTTTTCAATCAGTGTGTTTTCTATTGTTTTTCTTAAATGTGTTTTGCGTTTTTTCCCATTTTTTGCATTTTGCTTTCATACTATTTGGTGTGTTTTCAGTTTATATTTTTTGGTATTTTCCATTGATATTCTTTCAATATTTTTCAATACTTTTTTTCAGTGTGCTCAATCTTGTCTTTTCCTCCAGTTTTTCTCCATATTTTTCGCAATTCTTTGTTTCACAGTTTTTTTTTCATTTTTGTTTAAATTTAAGCTTTCTATTTTTTTACTACATCTGATAAATTCCATCCGTGACTTCTGTCGTTGTATTTTTCAATATTTTTCATTTCTCAGTTTTTTAATCTTGCTTTTTCCACATTTCTAATATTCAAATTTTATCCTGTCAAATTTTCAAGTTATTTTTTTAAAATTACTTATCAACTTTTTTTTCTTTTTTGTTTTCGTTTTTTTCTAGTTTTTTTTTAGTTCTGGTTTTTTACAATGTAAATACCATTTTTTTGTTCGTATCAATTGAAGTTCAATTCGTGTTTTGTCGTCCCATTTTTTGATCAGTTTGTTTTCAAATTTTTCTTTTCTTTTTTTTTTCTATGCCCTGTTTTTTTATTGTTTCAAATTAATGTCTGTTTCATTGCATGTTTCAATACTAGTATGGGTTTAAATTTTTTACAAAATACTTTTTCAATTTTTAATTATGTGTTATAATTTCTTATCAGTGTATTCAGTTTTATTTTCCAATTCGAATTCTACATTTCATGTGTTTCGTTTTTCCAATTTTTTCCTTATTTTTTTTCTTATTTGATTTAGATTTTTTTTTCCAGTTTTTATTTCTCTTTTTTTCATTTAGTTTTAGCTTTTCATTCATTATGTCTACCATATTTTTCCGAAGAAATTTTCAGTTTGGTTTCTGGTTTTTATCTAATATGTTTCACAGCACTTCATTCAATTTCTCTCAAATATTTTTCCCTTCAGTGTGATTTTTCAGTATCATCCCGGTTTTTGGTTTTTGCATTCATAGATTCAACTATCCACTCCACATTTTCTCTTCAATTTTTTTTCGTGCTTCCTGTGATCAGAAAAAACGCTTCATTTAAATTCTAATTTATTATATTTCAGTTTTTAAGGATTTGCTCACAAATACCCGACATATAAGTGTATGCCTGACTTATTGGAATCGGCCAGATTGACTAACATTGCCTGCCTCCTTCTCTTTAAGCAGAAGAAGAGGAATTGTCGCTTTTGAGAGATAAAGACTGTAAGTAAAAAGTTCCATCCTTATTTTTCTTTGTTAACTGTTTTATACGTTGCAAATTTTAAATTTTATACACCAGTTTTTTTAATAACTTATTGGAGATTCTAGTTCTCGTAAGATCTCCAAAAAGATCTTTAAAAGCATCATGAGCAAAATTTCTTATTTCCCTCAATCGCAAAAATTATTTTGAATGTATTTTGAGTGTATCCGGGTACTATTCATTGTCAATTTGTGTTTAGTCACTTTATCTTTATGTTAAGATTGACTTTCTCTCTCTCTCTCTCTCTTATAAACTTGGTCTGTTAATGGAAATATCGGAACTCTCTTCGGGTCTCTCCTCATTAAAATTCAATTTTTGAAAAATATTTTACATATTTTCAAAATTATTTGTTACGCTAATTTTGGTTATCATATTTAATTTATAATTCTTGCCATGCTGTTAGGACATTCAACATTATAAATAAATTTCAATTATTAAATATTTCATTTAGAAGAAAAAAAATTCAAATATTTGAATAGCTTATTTTTCTTTAACACCATAATAAAATAAAAATTTAAATTTGCTTATGCAATCAATAAAGCATATACTGTGATATATAATGCAATAAAAAGATAGTGATTCCTTAAAATAATTTAGGTATTAATTATAATTATAATCACACTGAATCAAAAGTAAAAAAAAAAATATAATGAAAACACTAAATTTTAGTATTTTAATTTGAACAAATAATATGGTAAACTATTGAATATTATCAATTAAAATTTTTTTCACGGTTCCTGTAATCAGAAAAAACGACTGATTTTTAAATTCTAATTTATTATTTTTCAGCTTTTGAGGATTTGTTCACAATTACCCGACATTATAGTGTATGCCTGACTCATTAGAATCTGCTGGATTGACTCTAACGTTACCTGCCTCCTTCTCTTTAAGCAGAAGAAGAGGAATTCTTGCTTTTGAAAGATAAAGAATGTAAGCAAAAAGTTCCATCCTTATTTTTCTTTGTTAACTGTCTTATACATTACAAATTGTAAATTTTATACACCATTCATGTAACCGTTTTTTTTAAAAATAACTTCTCGGAGATACTAGCTCTCTTAAGATTTAAAGGATTGCTAAACGCATTCCTTAAAAACATCATTAGAAAAATTTCTTATTTTCTTCACTCGCGAGGAAAAAAAAACTCTTAAGATGCTTCTAACGAACTATATGTACTATAATCAACTTCAATTTTTTTATGCACACGAATTTTTCCAGACAAAAGGTTTCTCCATCGCTTTCTTTTTAATGAAGAAAACATTTTTAAAAATGATAAAATCCGAATTTTTTAACTCCATATAAATTCTATTAGTAATGAAGTTTTACCATTTTAAATGAATAGGTTTTCTAGTAAAAAAATTGGTTTTTATCTTTTATTACATTAATTGGTTTTTATATTTTATCACTTTAGTTTTATTTATTCATGCCAGCGAAAAATTTTAACTTATTACTTATGAATTTATTATTTAATCAAACAAGTTTGGTGGCTTATAATAAGCTGTAAGGAAAATATTTTCATTTACCTATTTGCTGATTAACTTTACTCAAAATTAGATTAAAATAAATTAAACTAAATAAATTATTCCAAAACCTCTATTAGTATGAAAATGTGATATTTTTGCATAAATAAATAAATGTCTTAACTTTTCAGTGTCTCTTTTTATAAAAATTTTGGTTTGCCTTGTAACTTATTAATTTTATATATTTGCCTAACTTAATATATTTGTCTTGTAATTTATTAAGTTTCTGCTACAATAATTATACTGAAAATATTATAAGTTTTAAAATAACGTAACACGTGGTATTTGATATCAGTTCAAAATCTTAAGATGGCGCTGTGCTGACCTCTGACGGAATACCCGATTATGCCTGAGACTATATATGAATATATGCTTCAAGAAACCTGAAATAAAGAAATTATATACTGGATGCTTGAACTAATCACCCTTAGTATTGGGCTTTTCAGTACCCCTCTCAAAACAAAATAACTTAGCAAGTTGGGAGATGCAAATTAATCTTAATTCGGAGATAATTTAATATTGAGAGAATAAAGAAATGAATCATCCAACTTCGTCAAATTTCTAGACAAAAGTGAAAAATAAAGACAACAAAACCAGCTTGATTGTCTTATAAAAGTAGGATTAATTCATAAAAATCAGGTTTCAACTACTCTCCGTTTTATTTTGGCAATCAAACAGGTTTAGATTCCTTTAACCTCGCTTTCCTTTTTAAAGTGATTCGCTGGGATAGTATTTTTTTGTTTCTTTCTTTACTAAAATATTAATTGACGAGCACTAACTTCAATTGCTTCAATTTTGACAAAAATTTCAAAAATATATACTGAAAGTGGTATTTACGGAACACCTTTCAAAATTAACTAGCTAACAAACAATTACGCATGCAGATTATTTCATATTGATTGCCCTTTATAAACATTTTTTAATAATTATTATTTAAGCAAAATAGTATATAACATTAACATAACTAATATTTCAGAGAAGAGAAAAAATATCTATCAAACTGAAGATAGTAGGGGAGAGTGGGGTCAATTGTAACATTTTTTACTTAACTATTTTTAACTAACAAAAAAATCCAATATATTATTAGTATTAATTGACAGACGAGTAAAGTAGACTATCCTCTACTAGAAAAAAAATAAATACCTAATTTTAAATGTTATTATATTAGTTATTAACAATTTTTGACAGTCGAGCACTTGTTACAATTGTCCCAACTTTCGGGGTCAATTGTAACAGTTCATAAATTCAACTAAAACATAGTTAATTATACATAGTATCATAGTTGTGATATATTTCTTTATTGATCAAAATAGTAGTGATATTTTAGGAGTAAAAATAATAATGAGCGGAGACCTAAAGGGTTAAGCTTTTAACTTTAAGGGGTTAAAAATTTTAATTTATGCTGTGAAAGGTGACAAATAAAATAATGCACATGCAACGTAATATAAATGATATAGGAAACTATTGGTGGTTCTTAGAGGCTTAAGTAATGGTTTGTAAACATAAGATTATTTATTTTCAGCTGTTACAATCGTCCCTTTACTTATTGTTACAATTGTCCCCAAGACGCCACTTCAGCTTCATTTGTTAAAAACAATGCTAGTTAATTAGCAAAACTAATCTTTTTCTTATTGAAATGTTAATTAAGGTGTCCACTTACATATTCGGTTACTAATTTTTATTTGTTTAAACAAAATTACTTTGTTACAATATAATATTCTAATATCAAAAAAAGTACTTGCGTGGCGTGAAAATATCTTTTGTGATCTAACTCTTTCAAAAGTACATAAAAATGGTTGCCATCAGGGGTGTACATGTAGATTTATTAAATACACCTTGTGCGCCACCTAGGAACCAAATCTAGAACCCGACACTCGAAATTTTTGCTCTGTTACAATCGTACCCTGTTACAATTGACCCCACTCTCCCCTACTTACTGAAAAATCAAAACTTGTTTGAATACCTTAAAGAAACGAAAGAGTAGTTTAAATGTGATTTAGAAACTCCTAATTTCATCAGTTACTGGTTTTGATGTTTTTCATCCCATCCCATCCATTACCTTTGATTCGACAGTTTTTGATCCTATGTTTTCTTTCCTCCTCGCTTAAATAATAATGTGAGTGCACTAATATGCATTACTTCATTTTTGACAAAAATTTTGAAATCAATATTAAAGGTGGTGACTATGGAAAACTACTGCACAACAATCTTCCAAACTTTACAACTCTTTTGTATAAACTGCTTTTCAACGTTACTGTTTTAAAAAAGGAATAATTAATTAATATATATAATTAGTCAAGATGAAATTTTCAGACAGCAGTATTGTACTTTAAGTAGTATATATATACAGGGTGGTCCCGAATTCATGGTACAAACTTTAATGGTAGGTACAGGACATTGTAACAATGATTTATTGTATAGGAATGTATAGTCGCAAGTGACGCGGTGAGGCGTAAACAGGAGAAATAACGGACGAAAGGAAAAACAAAGATTTTATGGAAAGCGTTGTTGACAAGTGTCATGTTTACAGTAAGTGTTCAAAATTGCATCCACTAGAAGCGATACATGCTTGACAGCGACGGTGGAGCGATTGGAGTACACGTTCAAAGATGCCTGGTATTTCACGCACACCTGCAGCAGCTACAGATATGCGAGCGACGAGATCCTGATCTGAGTCAACTGGAGTCTCATAAACAAGATGCTTTAGATGTCCCCATAAAAATTAATCGAGGCTCGATAAATCGGAAGATCGGAGTAGCTAAGGGATTGGTCCACCACGCCCAATCCATCGAGCACCAAACGTGGCATTCAGGTAATTCCGTACATCAATGCTGAAGTGTGCTGGCGCCCCATCGTGCTGAAACCACATGCGGTTACGAATGGTGATCGGAACATCATGCAGCAGTTGTGGTAACACTTCTTTCAGAAAAATAAGATAGCTCCCGCCACTGAGTCGCGTGGGTAGTAAGTATGGGCCAATCAAAAAGTCGTTCACAATACCAGCCCACACATTAATACAGAAACGTTGTTGAAACACATGTGGACGCGTTGCATGTGGATTATCGGTTGCCCACACATGGGAATTGTGGGCATTAAAGACACCCTTGCGTGTAAATGTCGCTTCATCTGTAAATAGCACATCACCTACGAAATCCGGCTGCAACGCACATTGCTGCATCACCCACAGGCAGAAGTTCACGCGGAGAGGATAATCTGCCGGATTCAATGCTTGTACTTTCTGAAAATGGAAGGGGTGTAAGCGATTTTCGTTTAACACTCTGCATACAGTCTGATGACTCACACCTACGTCACGCGCAACAGTTCTTGTGCTTGTCTCGGGTCTATCAGCCACAATGTTCAAGATGCTTTCTTCCAGCCTTGGAGTGCGTACAGCTCTTAATCGACCAGCGTAATGTCTGTTGACGTCGAACGCACCTGTTTCACAAAGTTGACGATGTAACCGTTGAAAAATTCTATGATCCGGCATCCGTCGAAGAGAATACTCCGCGCGATACATTCGTAACGCAGCTCTGCCGTTACCATTTGCACTGCCGTACATGTAATGCATGTCTGCTTTTTCTGCATACGTAAAGTCACCCATCGTCTACGGCAGCACAATTGTGAATGGCGCTTTTCCCTACTGCGATGCATCATTTTCAACAGCGGCTAGACATCTACTACCCTCTACCGGCAATGATACCAACCTATCACTCCATTTATCTTTCCTTTTATTTCCCCTGTTTACGCCTCACCACGTCACTTGCGACTATACATTCCTATACAATAAATCATTGTTACAATGTCCTGTACCTACCATTAAAGTTTGTACCATGAATTCGGGACCACCCTGTATATATATATATATATATATATATATATATATATATATATATATATATATATATATATATATATATATATATATATATATATATATATATATATATATATATATATATACACAGGGTGTTCCCGAATTCATGGTAAAAATTTTAAAGTTAGATACCGGACTTTGTAACAATCATTTACTGTTCAGGAATGTATGGACGCAAGTGACGGGATGAGGCTGAAACAGGAGAAATAAAGAAAAAAAGAGAAATTTAGTTATCGGTTGGTTGCGCAGGCCACCGTAATCGGTTGGTTGGCTGCCAAAGGAAAGTCCCATTCTCAATTACGCTAAATTCTACGATCGAAGACTTTACGTATTGCGAAAGATCAGATATGCATTGCATGTACGGAAGTACAAATGGTAACGGCAGAGTTGCGCAACGAATGTATCACGCGCAGTTTTCGGATCGACGAATGCCGGCTCACAGAATTTTTCAGCTGTTACATCGTCAACTTCGTGAAACGGGGTTTTTCTATTTCCCCAGACATGAAACTGGTCGACGAACAAGTGCGAGCAGTCCAAGCCTGGAAGAAAGCATCTTGGACATTGTGGCTGATAGACACGAGTTACGTACAAAAGCTGTTGCTCATCATGTAGGTCTAAATCATCAGACAATTTGTAGAATATTAAATTAAAATCGCTGACACCCCTTCCATTTTCAGCGAGTACAAGCTTTGAGTCCAGTAGATAATCCTTTCCGCCTGGGCTTTTCATTGGGTGGTACAGCAATGGGCGCTGAAAACGTACTTTATACGTCATGTACTATTTACAGATGAGGCGACGCTTACACGCGAAGGTGTGACTTTAATACGCGCAATTCCCATGTGTAGAGTAACCGAGAATCCACACGCAACGCGACCACATGCGCATTAACGACGATTCTGTATGGATGTGTGGGCTGGTTTTATCAACGACTTTTTGATTGGCCCATACTTACTACTGACGTGACTTAATGGCGAATGTTATCTTATTTTTCTAGAACATGTGTTGCCAGAACTACTGCAGGATATTCCAATCGAGATTCGTCACCGCATGAGGTTTCAGCATGATGATGCGCCAGCCCATTTTAGTTGCTCGAATGTCCGAAAGGGCTGCACGTGTGCGTGAAATAACTGGCATCTTTGAACGTGAGGCCAATCGCTCCACCGACGCTGTCAAGCATGTATCGGTACTGGTGAACGCAATTTTGACAAGTTATTGTAAACATTACTCTTGTCAACAACACTTTCAATAAAAAAATTTGTCGTTCCTTTCGTCTCTTATTTTTCGTGTTTGCACCTAACTGCCTCACTTGCGTTCATACAATAAATGATACGTAATCCTATACAATAAATGATTGTTACAATGTCCTGCACCTACCCTTAAAATTTGTTCCAAGAATTTGGAACCACCCTGTATAAATATTAAGGATTTTATCTGTAAAAATACCTTAAAATACTAAATTTCAAAAAAAATTAAAAATTATAATCTTCAATTATTCAATAATATTATTCTAATAACTTCAACTCAAAAATCTACAGATAATAGATTAATTTTGAAAAACACACCTAATAATTTTTTTAAAGAATATTTTATCCTTCCGAGTACCAATCCACTTCCTGCATAAAATATAAAATTCGATAAAATCCTCTCTTTACTATATTTGTTGAAAATTCCGGTAGAAAATTTTTCCAGAAGCCTTTCAAATGACTGATGCAGTAAATAAGTTAAATTCAAAAGTAAATGCTTTACGATTTAACTAATATTAAAAGATTTAATGAAAATTCAAAGCATTTAATTCGAGTAAAATTTTCAGCTAATTAATGAAAAACAATTCTAGAATGTTCATTTCATTGCAGCAAAAAATAAAAAATATACAAAAAAAAGTTAAACTGTAATAAAATTTTTTATTTATTTTACCCTTTGTAACTCAACAACTCTGATTTAAGAAATAATTACGCGGATGTTAGAATACATCATATTAAGCGTGTAAAAACTAATGAAAAAATTAAGATCTTAAAATTAATAATTTATTGATAAAAAGTATTTGTTGAACATCTCCAATATCGTGAAAAATATCACAAAAATTCAAATATATTTAAAACTTCATGTGAAAAATTTTGAAATTGTTGTTTTTATGGTCACAAAGTCTCACATCACATTTTTCAATCCCTCCTTAGTTAAATAAACAATCAAGGGGATTGTTGTAAAAAAATTGTATATCCTGCAATTATGTTGTGGAACAATTATTGCTAAACGCATTATAATATTGGTAGCTGCACCAAGACTTGGTTCCCTCGAGTTTGCAATATTTTCTTTACCTGAATTTGGTTCGATTTTATAGGTAAATCCAGCTCATTATAGGATTGAATTTTCATGTATGTGGCAGATATGCAACGCGGTGATACAAAGGGTTAAATGTTATATACTATAGATTGTTCACGTATGATTATTTATGCATACGGATTAATTTAGGATTATTATTTACAATTAATTGGCACTAGTATATTTATATCTTGCTTATGAAGCCAATTCTAGGCTCACAACTTTTTTATTATTCAAAAATATTAAATATATCCTCCTATAAGGTTAAAAAATTTATTCAGAATGTTATTTTACGGAATAAAAACACTAAAATGCATGTAACTGTTAACATAATTACAAGTTGAGAAGTAAGAAAACATAAAAAGATTTAAATACAGGGTATCTGCGCACCAGGGAAGTCATGAGAAGTCATAGAAAGGCATGAATTTCGGTATTGAACAAAATTTGTCACGAAATGTCATGATTTTAACTATTTAAAAAAAAAAATCGTAGAAAGTCGCCGAAATATTTAATTTTTAAAATGGAATTTAGTCCCCCCCCCCTATTTCATTGTGTTCCGAATATCTGAATTTGAAACAAAATCCCGACTCAGTAATATTTTATTAAAATATAAAATGTTTTATCAGGTTCTTTAAAAAATATGGTCTTTCAAAAAATGAAAGAAAAAGCATTTTTAGAGTGAATTATCTTTTAAACTTCTGTGATTTCAGAATTTTTGTTATAATTTTTTATTTTATCAATTGCAAATTTTTTGCTGAAGCAAGCCAGTCATTGGCGAATTCGTTTTATTCCAAAATGAGAACAGAAAAATCAGGTGTATTTCTTTCCTTTCCGATGAACAAGAAAAGTTTCTTAATATAATTCTGCAGAAAAAAAAATTATTTTCTTTTGTGTTTTTTTCAGCTGTTTTATTGCTTCAACTCTTTCAATTCTGTTTTTTTTTTTCATTTAAAATCTAGAAATATGAAGATGCAGAGTATAACAGCTTTGGTTATGCCTATCATTTCAATTAATGTTATTATAATGCTATTTTAAATTTATTGTTGTGTTTTTGCTGGGTGAAATAGTAACTTCGTGCAGTCATGAAAAATTCTTGGAATTAGTCCTAGAAAGTCATGAATTTGAAAATCTAAAATGTAGCAGATACCCTGTAAATAGACATTGTAGAAAAAGGATTATGCAGCCTAATTTTAAAAATGCGTTTATAATTACTTCATTTATATCAATTGTCAAAGAAATGAAAGAAACGGAATATTTTAAATACGGATTCCTTCTTCTCCATTCATTTTATTATTAATCAAAATTAAAATCAAAGCGCAATCATACATTGCACAATGCATTCATACGAAAAATTTCATAACCGAATTAGATAAATATTTTAAAACCACGTTAGGCAAAACTTTTTACGTAATTAGACTTAATAATCACAGATATTAAAAAAAAAATGCAAGCATTAAATTTATATACAACCGAAAGAATACAAACAGTACATTTAAATAGAAACTATAGCTGTTCACATCCTTTAATTTTATTCTGTTAAAAATGGAACAAGCGTGGAATTCGATAACTAATTCTTACAGTTAGGAAATTATTTTTTTTAAATCTATTTTTTAATTTTTTATCTGAAGGTTCATATACTTTGTTTATAGTTGGTTATGTGAATTAAGTACTAATGCGAGTAATTGAAAATTAAAAAAAACAGAACATTTCTAACGAAGTATTATTTTAGTAAAATGTGCAGAATATATTATTTATAAACTATTGTATAAAAAAAAACGTAAAATATAGTTTCGTTTAGATCGATCATTTTGTTTAGACCATCCTGTTTGTGCAAGAATTAAATATTTTCTAAAATTAGTGGGCTGCGCCCCCTGCTCGCTAACGCTCGCCAACCCCCGAAAATTGCTACTAACTTTGGTACTTTGCAAACGCACAAAATTCTAAGAATTCAAAACAATCATTCATATCCATCTAAACTTTTTTTTTCAAAATTACATCTTTTTAGTAAATACTAAGTCATTAAAATAAATTTGAATTCAAATAAATGGCATGCAATTCGTTAAACCTATTAGAAATGTGCTATAGTATAATTCGTGATATAAATCAAAAATCGTCAAATAAATTCATGAAAAAATGCACTTTCGACAAAATACTAAAATAGAGATCTATCGACAAAGACTACTCACTTCTGCCTAGCTTAATACACTGGTTATCATAAATTAAGGAAAATTCACAAAAATCGCGATAACTCAAGAAATTACACATGGAATTTTATGAAACTTACCCACAATATACAACACATAGTAAGGTATTAAACAACATAAAAAGAAATTATCAGACATTAATAGTAGTATAGAAATTAGCACATGTATAAAATAAACAAATTGGAAGTATCGGTTTGCAATAGAAAAAGTACCTTTAATATGGAATATGATTGCCTCTAGAAGCAATACAGCACAAACAGCGATGTGTGATGCTTTCAATTATGCGGTCTATCAGTTCAATAGGAAGTGAGAGCCATTGCTCTTGTAAAGCAGTTGCAAGCGTGGCAAGGGTCTGAGGGGGCGGATTGATGGCAGATACACGCCTCCCTAGAGCATCCCAAACGTGCTCGATAGGATTCAAGTCCGGGGATCGAGCTGGCCACTCCATGCGAGTAATTGTTTCCTGTTGAAGATAATCATCAACAATGCGAGCTCTGTGTGGTCTTGCATTATCGTCCTGTAACAGGAAGCAATCACCAATTGCCCCGGCATATGGGCGCACATAAGCATCAAGGATGTTGTCTCGATAAACCTGAGCATTCACGGTTCCCCTTGGAAAGACATGGAGGTATGTGCGCCCTCCTAAGGATATGCCTCCCCAAACACAGACACTGCCTCTTCCGTATGCATCTCTTTCACGGATGTTTGATGGATGATAACGGGTCCCAGGTTCTCTCCATATCAAATAACGTCTACTGTCACTTTCTAGACTAAACCTGGACTCATCCGTAAAGAGAACAGGCCTCCATTGATCTGACGTCCAGTGGACATGTTGTCGGGCCCACTGCAAACGGTCTCTCCTATGGCGTGATGTGAGCGGCACGCAAATGGCTGGTCGTCTCGCATACAGACCACCTTCGTGGAGCTTTCTGCGCACAGTTGACGTTGACACCAACCTTCCGGTGGCTGCAGCAAGAGAGGATCTAAGATGTGTCGGAGTATTGGTTCTATTCCTGCGTGCACTTAATGTCAAATATCGGTCATGGGCACTGGTCGTAACAGTTGGCCGTCCTTGACTGAACCTCCTAGATGCCGAATCTGTGGTTTGAAATTGCCTCCAAAGTCTATGAACCACAGATGGACTCACATTTAGCCATCTGGCCACTTCTGATTGACTCTGCCCTGCCTCTAGTCTCCCGATGGCTCTCCATCGTAGTTCTTCAGGCAAATGATGCCTAGAGGTCATTATTACGAATTGGCTATCTCAGATTTTCAATGTCGCAATCACAGTAAAATTTGTGTGCTTTCTCTCAAACTTGGACTTTTATGCTCCAGGCAGATGACGTAAGCCGAGTGCAGCGCCACTAATTTGCATATTGCAATTTTACTCAGCTACTCTTAGTGGACAACATATGCAAATTTTGCACGGTTTGGCTTACTTTTGAAAGAGTTATCGCTATTTTTGTGATTTTTCCTTAATTTATGATAACCAGTGTAGTATGAGATTGCCGCAGCTGATGCTCTCTGGTTATTTCAGTTTCCGTTTTTAAAAGCGCTATATGTTGAGCCACCTCACTAGATTTGGCATGTGACATTTTTAGCAGCAATCATTGGTCGATTCGCCGTGTAAGAGAAATAGTAACGTAAACAAAACAAACCAAACGTTGCCACCGGCAGAAAAGAAATACAGCCAAAATTTGGGAGCCACGTAAGAGAATTATATATACTAGATTTTTGGTGACTTCTTCAATCTCTAAATTTAAACGTAATAAAATTTTGTTTTACACATCAAGCGAAAATATCTTTGTTATAAGAGCACGGTGATTTCATATCACATTTTCCGATAGTTTTACGTCATCAGATTAACAAAACAAGTTTTAACAATTCATTTAATAAAGCTAAACTCTGTTTAGAATCATTTGGCATGATGTTCTAGGTCAACTTATTGCTAGTCAAAACTTAACACCATCGAGAGATACTTATCCCTTTAAAGAGATTTTAAAAAAAAAAACTTTTTTTTCCACAGCATCTGTATTAAAGCTTCACCAGTATTGATGCCCTATATATTCCGACATTTAATAACTATCGAAATTGCATCAATTACCATATTTCCTGTAGTGTCTTTAATTAAAATGAAGCATCATTGGTGTCAATAATAATATGGCGATTTTTTTAAATTTCTCCACAACTAAATAGTAGCATTTCTCTATTAATTTTGTTTAATTGTTCATAAAATATATAGTCCTGCAGTGGACTGATCGTTAAGACACGGTTCCCAGCAGATCACCGAAGTCAAGCATCACTGGCTGAGGTCAGTGTGTGGGTGTGTAACCACTTGGATCAGTCTGCCTGGGGACCGAGGGTGTGCGGTATTGGTCCTCGTTAAACTGTTCTACTTCGCGTGCAGGTCGTCGGGCTACCGAATCGGAGGTGCTAGATCCTCTGCAAAGGATCAAAATTGTGATGGCACGTCTTCGGATAGTTCTCTAGGATGTTTCCCAGACCGTCGCCAATAGCTCATTGTGCAGCTCTAGTGCGACGTAACTGAACAACATATAGCTTATTTTTTTAACATTTTATTTAGTTCCTACTACCAAAATTTTTCCTTTTAGTGCGCCGCTTATTTTTTTAAATTTAAATTTGTACAGATTATCAAAATTAAGCTTCATTGAAGTCGATAATAGTATGGTGATTTTTCACCGTTCCCCTAAAAAATTGTCGATTCTATCATTTCCTTGTCTTTATGTCTCTTTGGAGTTTATTTATGCAATTCGTCCTTTTGCTCTCTTGAATTCGAAATTCTTGGAAATAACAACTTGCATATGTGCATGTGTAGTTTTAAGTAAAGTTTATCATTATAAGTTTAGTATTTAAGCAAAATTTACCCTGACATCATTTTGGCCTTTGTTTCATATTGTTTGCATTAAAATATCTAAGTTTCATTTGGCATTCTGGTTATCAAAATTATGTGTTCTGTAGTTATTTATGCTACTGTATTTATTTTGTTATTTTTATTTACATTGTTATTTGAATGTGGCAGAATTCATAGATCTACCCTGTAAGAATATATTTTCATGGAATGTACGGAATCAACGATTCTTTCACTCCTCGGGGGGCTGTTGTCCATGTTCTGGCTACTTATAAATGTGTCTGATAACCAATTTGGGGAACTATTTTGATTGCTAAAACTAAGATCATAAGCAGAGATAATAAGACAAAGCGGCAACTTGCAACAATTGCAGCTTGTGCTTTGCTTTTTATCAAAGTTTTTTTTAAAAAAAGCGAAGAACTAGCTTTTTTCCCTCTGTATATGCATTATTGTAAAATCTGGCTCTGCATTCTATGATGAAATTTAAAATACGGTAGATGCGTACAAACCACAAATAAAAAAAATTAACCTTTTGTACATCATCAAATATTGATCTAACTGTTTTTGCAGTCAGATTAAAATAACCTCGCCTCCACGTTGGCGTTCGCTGGGCAACATTGCGATTAGAAAGAGGCATTATAAGGACCGATCACAGATCACAGTGGCTAAGAGGTTATATAGTAATAGTAGTAGTAGTACTTTAATTATATTGCACTGGAGCTGTATAATGGGTCCGGTCTGGGAAACATCCCCGAGTATGATCCGAAGGCATGCAATCACAATTTTGATCCTCTGCAGAGTGTTGGGCTCCCCCTCTTTGGTAGCTTGACGGTAGAACAGCTTAATGAAGACCGATACAACACACCCTCGGTTCTTTCGTAATTTGATCAATCTCCCTTTTACTGTCGGCAGCCAATGATGCTTGACTTCGGTGATTTACTGGAAACAGTGTCTTAACACCGGACCACTGCAGATAACAGGTTATAATAAAGTGGAAGTTTGATAAATTTAGTTCAACAAAAGCTACTCAATAAATAAGCTTTTTGATCCAGCTATATTTATAATAGAGTCACCGTTATTACAGGGAAATCCTCTCTTCGTATTTCTTCAATTTCTGTCAGTTTGAAAAATTTGCAAATTCACTCTCCTTTAATTTGGGGGGGGGGAGCTGCTGAACAGCATAAATTGATTTAATGGCTCTTAAATTTTATTAAATCTGTTTGAACTTTTGCTAATACTAAATATTGGCGATCGTTTTTCTACGAGATAGCTATTGATTTTAATAAAAATACTTTCGGTTTCTGAGGTATTATGAACAATATTCATATAATAGGTAGTGTGATAAAATTTATAAACATCATTTATTTCAAATGGGCGAATAATTAAATTTTTAATGCCAATCACGTCTGCAAAAGGGCAATTTCAATTTTTCAAATAGTTTTGCATGAGGCATTATAAAAGAAATAAGCCAACATGAGCTGCGATGGCTCAGGGGATAGAGCGTTCGCTTTCTATTGCGGCGAACCGGGTTCGAATCCCAGGTCGATACGAATTGCGCATTCGGTTTGCACCGACCACAGTGCTGACGTGAATTATCTTCGGTGGTAGACGGATCATGGGTTAGAGTCCCTTTGCCGTCGGGCTAACCGTGGGAAGTTCTCGTGGTCTTCCTCTCCATGTAAAGCGAATGCGAATTAGCTCCATTAATTAGGAGTTCCCTTAACTTCTGGACTGGGTCCAAAATTACAAGGCTACTGAGTTGAACATTAGTAGTCGTAAACCCAGAAGATTGGGTCGGTTGTTCAACGACGGTTATAAAATATAAAAAAATAAGCTAACTTTAGAAACAACTTCTGAAAATAATGTTATGGAGCCAAAATATAATTCCCTACAGGTTTATTCGTTTTAAAGGGGTCGTATAGAGATTATTACCATCGTATCTATATTGATTTATCAGATACCATAATATCAGTAGTACCTATTACTATAATTTCAATTAATTAAGCATTGCTAGCCTGATTACAGTTCATGATTGTTGGTGATTTTATTCGCCTCCCCAGGAACCGATATGAGTAACACTAATCTAAGAAAAATATCGGCACTTAAGTGTTTCGGAGTCCGAAAAAACCTATTATCACAGTACTTATATTCGCAGTGCCAAAAAAATGGACCACCCTGAATAACTTTTGTTCTAATGATCAGATCTTCACGTTTTAGAACTCAATCCTAATGGTTCAAAGGGCTGATTTCAAATACGCTAATTAATGAGTGTAGTCGATATTTTAAGTTACGAAATCCGCCACAAACACGTACTTTCTCTGAATAAACATACCTTTTTTTAGACGCATTCTGACCCTTTAAATAAAGGGGGTAGCCGCAATCTGGGAAATATCGTCCCCATAGTTTGGTCAGGAGAGCGATTCAAAGATTGAACTTCATAATATTAATTTTACTTTTTACGTATTTCGTCATATCTCGAGAACTTTTCAAGCGAATTCATAAATTCTGCACGCAATTGTAAAATTCGTTTATCGACAGAAAATTCCATGCAAAACAAAATGCACTTTAATAATTATTTATTATTTTTTATAATTTTATTAAATAATAAAAGAAAATTTTTGAATTGTAAGGTAAGGCATACAATTTTTAACGTAATTATAAAGTATGTAATTTTATATGGCAAAATACAAAATTTGGGCCAAATGGGTTGAAAAGTTCGTATATTTAAAATTCGATTTCTCAGGAATTATTCAACCGGTTTCGCTCAAATTTTGTATTTTGAACCGCGATGGCTCAGGGGACAGACCGTTCAGCTCCCAATGTGGCGAACCGGGTTCGAATCCCAGTTGATACGAATTCCGCTTCCGGCTTGCACCGACCACAGTGCTGACGTGAAATATCTTCAGTGGTAGATGGATCATAGGTGAGAGTCCCCTTGCCGTCAGGCTAACCGTGGGAGAGTCTCGTAGTCTTCCTCAACATGTAACGCAAATGCGGGTTAGTTCCATCAAAAAGTTCTCCACGAATGCAAAATTTCTCACTATACTCGATCCTGAAGTTCCCTTGTCTTCTAGAATGGGTTCAAAATTACAAGGCTACGGAATTGAACATTAGTAATCGTAAACCCATAAAATTGGGTCGGCTGTTCGACGGTTATAAAAAAAAAACATTTGCCATGTAAAAACATGCGCAACTATGAAGTTATGTAAAAAAGTGTGTATCTTACAATTCAAAATGTTTTAAGCGATTATTAAATAAAATAATTAAAAATAATAAATATTTATTAAAACTTATTTTTTGCTCAGAGTTATTTTTGGATAAATAAATTTTTAATAGCGTGGAAAAATAGTCTGCATGTACGAATGTAAAATAACAGTCAACATGTTTCAAACGCTTCAAAGATAGGCGTCCATTTTCAAAACTTGAAAGAATCTTGAAAATGGTGCCTATTTTTGAAGCACTTGAAACGACTGTTATTTCATATTTGTATATTTTTGAAACGAATAAAGTTTTCAATCAAATAATATCTTACAGCTTCAATCTCTTGAAATTATTTATTTAAAATTTAATTAGTTTAATTCAAAAAAATCATTTGAATGTTGAACCATAAAACGCTCATTTAAACCATAATGTGATTTGAGGAGATTATCAAGTTGACTGAATTGACTTGCGCCGGTGAAATGGAAAAGTACCCGTGACATAATACGAATTTTTAAACTGTTACTTCCAAATAACTGTATCGCCACTTCGCCCCACTTTTCAAATAAAGCGCATAAAGCTATTTATTTCAATATTTAGTGATGTTTATATTTTGGACTATTTACTTTAATAGTTTTTTATGCGTAAAGTGCATGTTATGGTAATATATTGGGATCATAATATTTTATTTTATAACAGTTGTCGTACAGCTGGCCCAATTTTTCTGGTTTTTTCGACTACTAATTGTCAACTCAGTAGCCTTGTAATTTTGAACCCGTTCCAGAAGACAAGGAAATTCCTGGATCGAGTATTGGGAGAAATTTGTCTTCGTGGAAGAATATTTTTGATGGAACTAACCATTCTAAGTCATTTTATGAAGATGGATTCTAAGTCATTTTTATCTTTTTGATTATTTACTTACTTCTCCGTGTAGGGACCGTAGGAAACCTATTACCCCAGTAGGTGTTTTGCACCGTCCCAAGTCGAAACCACTCCAAAACAGTGACCCCGCAGCCCTACTGGAAATAGTCATACCTCGTTACCATAGTCACCGCCGCAGGTCCAGACGAATGCCTGGGGGAGTTCTTATTTTAGACAAACTATACTTCTTAATGCTTTTCTTTACTTAGTGCATATTTTGACAGCTAATCGAAAGCTTTCTGCACACACCTATTATTCAAAGATAATTCCATATAAAAAATATTTTTTATAATTATTTATTTTTTTAATTATTTCTTTTAAATTATTTATTCTTTATTATATACGAAAATAAGCTTTTATATGAATTTTAACATCTTCTTAAAGAAGTTAATTTTTAGTGAAAAAATATAACAGTTGGACGAAATCGGTTGTACAGTTCTTGATAAACAAAACTTTAAATATACGACTTTTTAAAAAAATTTTGATATCTCATAAAGAATTTGACTGATTTCATTAAAATTGAAGTAAAAATTTGTATACCTTACAATTCAAATATTTTTTCGACTGTTAATTGTAAAATAATGATAAATAATCATTAAAATAAATTTTTTACATGGTTATCATTGAATCAGCGAATTTTATATGCACTTGCAAACATTTTTAGATTCCATTAAAAAATTCGGGAGATATCGTGAAATAATCAAAGAGAAAAAGTGACATTAAGAGTACCAAACTTTTGACGGCTCTCCTGACCTAATTATCGGGAGCATATTTTCCAAATTGCAACTGCCTTCCCCCATACATTGAAGGCCAGGAATCTTATTTCATTTAATAACCGTCGTTGAACAGCTGGCACAATTTTAAGGTTTACGACTACTAATGTTCAACTCCGTAATCTTGTCATTTTGAACCTAATCCAGAAGACAAGGGAACGCCTGGATCAAGTATTAGGAGAAATTTGCCTTCGTGGTGGACTTTTTTGATAGAACTAGCCCACATTTGCATCACATAGACTAATGAAGACCATCCTGCGAAGTAGGCGTGTTCAAATCGTAGTGGGCGTTTCTGCCTAGGTAGGCCTGTTCACATCACGTCCTAAGTTCATCGACAATGTCAACCTTCATCTATGAAAAAGTACCCCAACATAGATTCAAGTCAACATGTCTTGGAATTATATTTTTGTAGAGGTAGAGACACTACAGTGAACATTCAGAACAAAATATATCAAATTCAACGCTTTTGATTTTAATTCAAGCTTATATGAAAGCAACAGAAAATTTTCGCATTTTTTTCCAGCTTTACTCTTTATTCATCATAAACACCATTTTGAATAGACCATATTGTTGTTTATTTTTTATCATTTACAAATCAATATAAATGATGATGCTTCAAAAACATACATATCAGTCTATATACCAGAAATTTATATGAAAATGTAATTCATTGCTTTACAATGTTTTAAACATAAAATTTTAATGCGGTAACAGAATTGTTTGTATTAAACATTCTACATTGTAATGGCTTTAATTAAGCTAAAAGCTGAGAAGATTCTGCTCCGGAAAAAATCCGGATTTTTCGCTAACCACGATCCGGAAGTTTTCGGAAATTAAAGATCCAGTAATTTCAAAAAAATCATCGATCGCATTTGTGTATAAAAATTCGTGTATATTTTATTTAGAAATATTAGAGCTATAAGTTATACTTGGCAGCTCTTTTATTTGTAAATAGTTTTTTCTCATATAATAATGTGATTAGACATATAAGTAAGCTTATACATAATTATCCATTTAAATTTTGCTGCATATAATTTATTTAAAATTTCATGTTTTGAAAACATCAAAAATTCGAATTTATAAAGACGTTAATATTTTGAAATGGATCATTAATGATTTTACTCAAGAAATTTTCAGGTTTTTTGAGTAGGGCTCGCAATCATCCCTGATTTCACAAGTTTGCATCGCAAGTTCGTTAAAAGACAATTATTTTTTATATTTTACATTGTTGCAGAAAAATTCTGTCACAGACGAATAACTAAGCAAATGTTGTTTTACTAACATATTCTGAACTAATTACAGTACTTATACTCAAACAATACGTTTAAGCAGAGACATCAACTACTACGTCGCTCAACTGCTCATTGTCAATAATGATCACAATTCATAATATTTACTGACTTTATTAGATATATGATCGTTAAATTGATTCCTAAGCTTTGATTAAGCGGTCAAGATTATTAAATACACTGAATGTTTCTACATCATCATCCTCACTAACAAATCGCAAAATTTTTCTGTGCTTACAATTTTCTGCAATGAAGTAACATTTTATGATAAAATTCAAACTTGTTTATAGTTAAGAAAGACTTAGGCCATATTTTTCGATAAATTGATTTGCTAACAAAAATTTTTGGTTTCGCCTATAATTTCCCATTGTGAGTTAACGTATAAAAGCGAAGGTCAAACTTGCAGTTTCTAAATCATACACCTGGTAATATTATAAACCTTGTAAATCGGAACCTGGGTATCATGGACTTATTTCTAAAAATGAGCTAACGTTTTAAGGAAAATTTTAAAGTTGCGGATTCTGTGTTAAAAATCAGCTAAAAATTATTTTGTCTGCATCTTTTGATTGGTAGTGTAGGGCTAACAGTTTCTTGCAACGGGCTTACATTTTAGGACAAAACCCAATTTTGGTATTTTTAGAAGAAAAAAAATAAAATTTTCATTTGGCATTAATTTTTTTTTGATTGGTCAACGAAAATGTTTGTTGAACTCTCGTGGCCAAATGGCATTTTGTATAATCGACTAATGTCTGGTTTCAAAATTTCTAATTAACGGATACTAGATTGAAAGTTAGCTAAAACCTGTTTTGGCCTAACGAAAATTTTTGTTTGGCTAACACCCAACTAGGACTGAGCTATAAATCGATGTATCGAGACATATCGATTTAACGCATATATCGGCAAGACGATACAGCAACTTTCATTCAAGGCGATGCATCAGAAATCTGATTTAAGCAGTCGAGTAAAGACAGCGAGCGCAATACGATATAGCGATATAAGACTCGCAAGGAAAGAAGAAAACGATATAGCGATATAAGACTCTTCTCTTACGTTCCGATTTCGACTCGCGCTGTGTAAGATGATGTTCGTTTCGTTATGTTGAAATGGCCTTGATTGGTGAGCTGTAGAATCAGAATCAGAGTTTTGAGAACATATATCGTTATATCGCATGTTCCTTTTCGCACCTCTTAGCTTTTATTTTCTTTGTCGCGACTTTTCTTGTAGATTATTTTCAGTGGGACTAACTTCGTGATCGCCAATGTTACCTTGTTCTGAAGGCAATCTATTATTGAAAAGAATATATAAAGAATAGTTTTTTTCAAAAAAAACTTCTTTTTATTTTTAAGTGTGAAAATTATCGGCAATTTAATTTAAGCGCCCATAAAGAATTGAATTTGTTAGGTTATTTTTTTACTTTCTTTTAATTTATTAAAAACTTTTTGTATGAAACTTCTAATAATTTAATGAGTTTTTATTACTGATTTTAAATTTATAAATCTTGTTTTTATTTTTAGAAATAAAGTTAAAACAAAATTTATTTTTGTCATTTGGATTTGGACATAAGTCAATCAACTTTGCTTTTACAAAAAAAATTTGACAGGTTTGCGTATTTTATTCATTTTTTTAAATCATTTAGCACTTCGTTTTATTAGAGAGTATAATAATTTTTTTAAAAAAATATTATTTTCATATTATTTGTTAATTAGCTAAATATATTATCGAATATCACAATTTTTTTAGTTTTAAGAAATTAAATCTTACTTTGTTTTTCGTTCATAATTCGGTCATTATTTAATTTAATTATTTATCTGAAATGATAAGGTCCAACAGTGGACTGATCGTTATGACACGGTTCCCTGCAGATCACCGAAGTCAAGCATCACTGGCTGCTGTCATTGTGCGGGTGAGTGATCACTTGGATCAGTCTGCTTAGGGACCGAGGGTGTGCGGTATTGGTCCTCGTTAAACTGTTCTACCGTAAAGTGCTCGACTTCGCATTCAGGTCGTCGAGCTACCGAAGCGGGGTGCCATCTCATCAGCAGAGGATCAAAATTGTGATGGCATGTCTTCGGATCATCCTCAGGAATGTTTCCCAGACCGTCGCCAATAGCCCATTGTGCAGCTCTAGTGTGACGTAAATGAACTATAATAACTGAAATGATAATAATAAAAAATAGTGTTTTAAAGGCCTTTTTTTTTCTTCTAAAATTTATTTAGCAATTTGTTTTAAACATACAAATAATTTTTAACGTTTCATTTAGAAATTGAACATTACGATCAAACTTAATAATTATGCAATTATTTATGCATAATAGTACAAGAAAATATTAATTTGTAAAAAACGCTTTAAAAAAATTCTTAACACTTTGTTTTACGCGTATTATGAATTTCTAAATAAACATTTCAATAAATATTTTAAGTAAGATTTGTACATTGTAGTCAATTTATTTAATATCTCTCTTAAGCAAAACATATATATCTTCAAATTTATAAATTGATTTAAATCAATCTGAGTATGAAGATTTGATAGAAATCTGACTTTCTGTGCCTTACAAGTAAATGAAATTAAAAAATACTATATCGCGATACATCGCTATATCGCGATGTTAAACTGACGATGCATCACGATATATAATTTCTAATATCGCCCAGTCCTACACCCACCGTTTTCTTATAATGGGTTAGTTAACATTTTTAAAGCTAAATTGAAACTTGTGTTTGCTAGATCCTTAAGTTGTATGGTAGGATGACGAGTTGTTAAAATGAGTAAAGAGTTCTGTGGTAAAAATTATCAGTTTTTGGCTCAAAAGTTAGCTAAAGCTTGTTTTGGAATTGTTATATCTTTGCTAAGCGGGCTAACTTTGATAAACAGAAGTATGTTAATGAGAAGCATGGGTTCATAGAATGAAAGTTGTTCAGTATTTATTTTTTCTTTCAAATAAATAATACTTTTTATTTAATTTTATAATGGTCCTTGAACTGCCGTCCCAATTTTTTGTGTACGACTACTAATGTTCAACTCCGTAGCCTTGTAATTTTGAACACAATCCAGAAGACAAGAGAACTCCTGGATTTGCCTTCTTTTAGGACTTTTTAATAGAACTAACCCGCATTTGCGCTATATGAAGAGGAAAACCACGAAAATCTCCCACGGTTAGTCTAACGGCAAGGGGGGAAATATTATTAATAAATTATGCACATAATGCATGAGCAATGTTGTAAAATTAAGCAGTATTATTTTTAATTGTTCCTTTTGAAATGCTGATAAGCGTTCTTTGCATTTTTTAGGACGTGTCTTGACATGAAAAAGAGGAAAAGTATTTTCCTCTGCATGATAGTTCTGGTAAGAATTTTAATTACCTATTCAGAAATTTTCGGGTTGTTCAAATATAAAGAAAAGGGCTTTGTGGTTTGTTTATTTTTTCTAGCAATGGAGGAAGAAGGTTATAAGTAGTGCTGACGTAGGACACTAAAATTCGATCTATTTTTTTGTTGGGTCACGAATTACTACAATGAGCTAACATTTGGAAGTAGAATTCTGTCTAGTGTTTCCTGGGTATAAAAAGTTATGACTTTTTTTTGTATTGGTAGGAGAATTGATGCTAATTTTTGCTAAGCTACCAGCTCTAAATATTTTCTAAAAAAATTTAACGTTTGAAGGCACACTTCAAATTTGTAGTTTTCAACACGTGCTAAAGAGAGTTTGAATAAACTCCGTGAACTTGAGACACAAAAAAAATTCTGAACAGTCCTCGTCTATAACTATTCAAATGCCGTGGCAAGAGCAAATGTGCAAAATCTGAAAGACAAAAAGAACTTTAGACAATAAATTTTATCAAACCAAAGTGGAACTACGATTTCCTACAAGATGAAACATTTTACTTACTAGGCAAAGAGAAAGCTAAAAAATTTTTTGTGCACTCATTTTTGGTTGGTTTGCCAACAAATTCATTTACAATAGTGGTTTTTAGAAGGGGAAAGGTTGCTAAAATTTGTTTTGGCCATAATTTTAATGGATTAGTACACTAAATGAAATTTTTTTGCCGATGATGTTCGAAGACAAATAAGAAGAATGTTGGACGAAAGTTAGTTTTAGCCGTTTCCTTTTAATCGATGAAGGTAGAGCCGAAATTGTTTGTTGGGCTTACAAATTTCTACTGTGGTAAGATTGAAATTTTTAAATTTTTATATAAAACAAGTGTCTGCTTAGAAGAAATTTGGGTCCGCTAACGGACCCTTTACAAAATGATTTTTCTTTTAATCTGACCTTTCAAAAATTTGTTTATCTTCGTTATTGTTTTGTTAATCGAATAAACTCTTACCAAGGGGAAAAAAATAAAGATGGATGTAAGCAAATTAAGTCTTGTCTTCCGCAGACGCCTCTTCCCATATTCGTCCGAAATGAATATTCTGCGTTCAGCAGTATAGGCTAAATACCAAATATTTGTATGTTGCATCTCTAATTTAGAAGCAGCAATTGCTGTTTATTTTTGAAAAATTTTTTAATTATAGTTTTACAGTGCTGAGCATAATTTTGTATCTATTTACAATTTAAAAACTCCTTGAAAAAGTTTTTCGCAAAAACAGGACCCTATTTGCACAAATTCATAAAAGCAGGATCCTGGTTGAAAGAATGTGATTTAAGGTTTTTTTTTATATTCACAAATTACGTGTGATTTTTTTCACAATTTTACAAAAACGAACCTTTCATAAAATGTCTGGACAGACCCCTGTAATTGTTTTTTAGATCTTCAATGACAAAATTTTGTTAGTAACCTGAAAATTTGTCGTAATAGCGAATTTCTTGTTGCATGCCGTGTTTGTATCTAACTTTGCCTGTACTTAACACTTTATTTACCAAATTATTACAAAAATTATCATAAGTGTGATTAACTTTTTTGTCCAATTAAATATTGTTTATTTAACATCTTTGACAAAAAAAAATTAAATATTATTTTCTAATTTGCATTACATTATAAAAATATTATTTAAGTCCAACATTTAATACTTTGTTTTAAATATAGTTGAATTAATGAATCAATAAAAAATAAGAAAGATATGCGAACTTGATCGTGATAGAAAGCTGAGAATTGATGGAATAAAATTGAGGAATCATAAAATGACGTCCTATAACGAATTACCATAATCTAAATGGTTACATTGGTGATGTTCAACTTCAAAATATTCTTGAGTTGCTTCTATTCTTCAAAATATTCTTGAGTTGCTAACTAGAAATGATAAAGAGAAAGTCATATTGCAGTGACGGACAAGTTCCAATGGGTTATTTTGCTCCGGCTCAGTGCTTTAATGGAAATAATATTTGTTGACAAATATTTCTTACTATAAAATTCTAATGATGGTGTCGCAGTTTTCCATTGTTGTCAGTGCATTTTTATTGGCCAGAAAATCACGTGGTGTGATCCAGTTTTTCCTCATTCGTCTCTTTATTGTTTTGGTTGTAGTCAGCATAAAATTAATAAAAGTCATGCTTTTCTTTAAATATTTTTGAATCCCTAACTTAAAGTTATTTTCCTGTACTGCTATTATTACGCTTTTAATTCAAGAGTTTAAAACTAAGAGAATTGCTGTTTTCTTATTAGTATTATAATGTAAATCTGCCTTACATTTTAAGATAAAGTTATTTAGAAAGGTGGTCTAACAATTATTATTTTTGAGCAAATAACATTAATATACTGTTATAAATTACAGTTAAAGAGATCTGTTAAATGATTTAGAACTTAACGATCAGCTACATGCGCAATGAGATGCAGGCAACAACAAACAAGTTGTTAATCTATCCTTCCGTTTGGTAAGCGAAAATATTAAATTAAGTATGTGAACTCATCAAATTTGTTTCAACAATATAACGTTATAACAATATAAATGTTATTTTAAAAAAATGACTACTTATGCCTCTATCACACGAGAGAAAAATATGTGCAACTGCAAGTGTAAGTGCAACTGTAAGTGAAATTCCTCCGTTCGGAGTTGCCGAAAGGGTTGCTTAATTGCCTGAACGGTTGCATGTAATTGGGTTAACATATTTTGTTATTTATCTTTACTTTTGGCTCATATTTAATTTTATCATATGATTCTATTATATCATAGTTTCTCAACGATGTTCGTAAAGATGCTGTAGAATATTGATTGATTTTGATTTAATTTTTTACATTTGTATTTGTGTTAAATCTTTTCTTCAGCAGCAAATTAAAATTCTGAAAACTTTATTTCCCCATTAGTGAAGTAGCATAGTATAAAAAGGATTATGATTTCAACCTCATAATATGAGATAATATTAAGATATCATTGAATTTCATGCTGCGTCCCTGAAAAGATAAGGGGGTGAAAGGGGGATGGACTTAAATACTATCTAGAATTTTGAAGATTTTTTTACGTTGATTTGAGTGACTAATGTATAAAACATGGTGCGTAGCATTTTTAAAAAGTGCTTTTTAAGTGAAGTAGCATAGTATAAGACGCCCGGTGGCTGAGCGGTAGCGCTTCGCGCTGTCGTGCCACAGGTCCCTGGTTCGATCCTCGGGCCGGGCAAGGTTCACTCAGCCTTTCATCCCTTCAGTGGGTCGATAAAATGAGTACCAAGCATGCTTGGGAACTAACACTGGGGGTTCCGCGTTCGGCTGACCACCTGACCGGAACATATGCTCCTGCACCCCAGAGCCCAAGGTCAAGAAAACTGAGATGGGCACAGTCGGCCTTGGCCCTCTTAGTGGGCTGTCGCGCCACTGAGTTAGTAGTTTAGTTAGCATAGTATAAAAAGGATTATGATTTCTACCTCATAATATAAAATGATATTAAGATATCAATGAATTTCATGTTGTGTCCCTAAAAGGATAAGGGGGTGAAAGGGGGATGGACTTAAATACTATCTAGAATTTTGAAGATTTTTTTACGTTGATTTGAGTGACTAATGTATAAAACATGGTGCGTAGCATTTTTAAAAAGTGCTTTTTAAGTGAAGTAGCATAGTATAAGACGCCCGGTGGCTGAGCGGTAGCGCTTCGCGCTGTCGTGCCACAGGTCCCTGGTTCGATCCTCGGGCCGGGCAAGGTTCACTCAGCCTTTCATCCCTTCAGTGGGTCGATAAAATGAGTACCAAGCATGCTTGGGAACTAACACTGGGGGTTCCGCGTTCGGCTGCACCCCAGAGCCCAAGGTCAAGAAAACTGAGATGGGCACAGTCGGCCTTGGCCCTCTTAATGGGCTGTCGCGCCACTGAGTTAGTAGTTTAGTTAGCATAGTATAAAAAGGATTATGATTTCTACCTCATAATATAAAATGATATTAAGATATCAATGAATTTCATGTTGTGTCCCTAAAAGGATAAGGGGGTGAAAGGGGGATGGACTTAAATACTATCTAGAATTTTGACGATTTTTTTCATCTTGATTTGAGTGACTAAGGTATAGAACATGGTGCGTAGCGTTTTTAAAAAGTGCTTAAAGGTGCTTATTTTTGATTTTCATTTTTTAAAGGCCCTTAAAGGTGCTTTTCTTAATAAGTGTTTTTAAAAAGTGCCTTATTTTCCTTTTTCGAAAATGAGATTTATGAAAGGGAATGTCGATTTTCGCCACATATTATGTAAAAACGTACTTTTCACATTTTTCTATTTCACGTTTTCAGAATTCATTCGTCCCGCACTGGACTGATCGTTAAGACACGGTTCCCAGCAGATCACCGAAGTCAAGCATCACTGGCTATGGTCAGTGTGCGGGTGGGTGACCACTTGGATCAGTCTGCGTAGGGACCGAGGGTGTGCGGTATGGGTCCTCGTTAAACTGTGCTACCGCAAAGTGCTCAACTTCGTTCGCAGGTCGTCGGGCTACCGAGGCGGGGGTGCCATCCCCTCCGCATAGGATCAAAATTGTGATGGCATGTCTTCGGATCATCCTCCGGGATGTTTCCCAGACCGTCGCCAATAGCCCATTGTGCAACTCTAGTGCGACGTAAATTAACAACAGCAGAATTCATTCAACCATGATCAATTTCAGCGTACCGTCAGTCCATAGCGTATGAAAGCGCCAATCATTTTACAGGTTTGGTGAAATACTTGCGAGTCCGCATGTGCGTCTAGTGAGCTGGGTTTGGTGAGATTCTTGCTCTCTCATGCTGTATTTTGCAAGATATTCTCAATTTCAGGCTTTATTTTCCACCCTCTGAAATCGAACCGAAAAATCTCTTGATCATTTTTTAATGGCTAATATAATCAAGAAAACAGTTCTTTGTCAAATTCTAGTTATTTTATCATGATCATGTAAAGTCTAAGAATTATTTTGCATTTTGTCAATTTACCTAGAGCTTTAAAATATTTTTTGAGTGCCTAAAATGTTCTTAAAAGTTGCTTATTTTTTGTTGAAAGATTTGGCTCCGCACCCTGTAAAAGCATAGTTTATTTATATATATTTACTATGTAACGTGCTAGCTAGGCAAGTGCGGTATCATTATCTATGTAAACACTAAATCGAATGAGAATAAAAACAAGCTGTCTGATTTAATAGTTTAACAATTCGAAAATTTATAAAAAGTTTCATGTGTAGAAAGGACAATTTTATGACTTATACCACTTTATGCAACTGACATTGCTATCTAATCAAGTAAGGCATTTCTTCAAATTTATTTTTTAAGCTTAATTCAAAAACATAGTCCTTTGAAATAATTCTGTAGAAGAAATGATGGTTTAATGTATGAAATATAAAATTTTTGAATTACCTTTCACTCATAAAATATTTATAACATCAAAACTATTAGATCTATCAAATCAATTCTATTTTTTAAATTGAGTCTAAAAAATACATAATAAATAATGTCAGACTTGTCTATACTACAATATCTCAGAATTTTATTTTCATCAAATTAATTTACATTACATGAAGGGATCATCAATTTTATTCACTTACACATTGCATTTCAGGAATATCACTTTTATGAAAATAATTTTTTTCCACTTTCTTAGTAAAATTGCTTTTAAATATAAGAGGATTTTCAATGTCATACTTACATTTTATTATTGTAAAATTTAAAACATTCATTATTGGTATAAGATAATTTAATTAAAAATTATAGGATTTATTTTGGGACAAATTTATTGTAATATACAGTATATAGATTAAAATTTATTAATAACTAAGAAAAAAACAATATTTTATTAAGAACATACTTTTTATGTATCATATTATTTTGTTATAGCCTTTTACGTGTTTTGTTTTGCATTTTAAATAATACAAGAATCAATTTAAAAAATAAAACATTTATTGTCAAGTGAAACATTTAGAACATTATTCATTTTTATTTCTTATTTTTTAATTTCTTCCATAAAAACAGTATTACATCTTTTTCCTTCTTTACCAGACAAACCTTACAGGATTATACGAAATATCTGAAATAAAAGAAAGAAATCACTTTCATGATAAAATTTTACCAACACATTATTAGAATAAGGAAGATTAAATGCCATTAATTTGAAATCATTTAAGTCCTTAGGTATCCCTTTTAAACTTATTTTAAGTTTGACAGATATTTTGATTATAGTTCTAAGATTATTCTATACACTAATGAAAGATGGCAGGTGTGTTTAGTTTTGTAGTTCTTATGTTTGGATTGAAATTTGTTTCAAGAAAAATAAATTGTATTTATAAACGAAGGCTCTTAAAAATGTAAGTATATTGAAAAATTAGTAAGGTACACTTACATACTTACTGTCATTATAGAAAAGCTAAGTATCAAGAGATAAATGTGAAGTATAAATAAAAAGTAAAGTATCATTAGTTAACTTTGAATAATTATAAACAAAATATTATGCAAATCATCATACACAAAAAAAAATAGAAGGGAATGTAGAAACAGACAAGGAGATTGGGAATTTGCATTTTTAATAATTACTTTTTATATATAATATACTACCTTTCTTGTAATACTTTTCAATAATTACTGGAAAATGGGGAAACTTTGTGAGAAACAAGGTAAATATTTACCACACATATTTTCTAACTTGTTTTAAAATGAGATTTTCAAAAATTAAAAGAATTCTTAGGGAAGAATAAAATAATTATTTCACTAATAACTATAAAATTTTCAAATAATCGGACACATGCTTTTACAATCAACAGAAACAAAGATTAAAATTTAAAAATAAAGAAATATAATCATTATTATATTTTATGTTATAATACTGAAAAAAGTTTGGCGAGTTGCTTGGCGAATATTTCAAAGTAAAGCTTTTCGCCAGTATAAATCTTTACATATATAAAAATAGAAATCATTTCTATTTAAAGTAATTAAAACTTTGATCGGAACAAATTATAATAAGTTTTAATTTTATTAGCTTAAAATAAATAAATATTTTAAAAGAAAATTTATCGCAAAAATAATGTACTATACTCACCGATACTAAAATCGTGTGCAGGTTCCTGTTATGGTAGTACATCAACTGCATTGAGATGGTCATCTCATAGTGCGAAAGTATTTTTAATGCTTTCATTTTAAAGGAAATGTTATTATTAAACTAAAAACTTGTTCCGTCTCATCTATAAAAAAATTTCATCCGATCATCCTCTTCCTAACGTCGCCGCCATTTTTATTTACATTTGTATATGTCATCACATAAAATTGAAACGTCATAAAAAGCAAACGATCTGATTGGTTCATGAAAGAAATTACCTGAATGGTTGCAGATATTTCGTGCAACCGTAATTTCTATATCACACGAGCAATGTTTGGAGAAATTTCACTTACAGTTGCACTTACACTTGCAGTTGCACATATTTTCTCTCGTGTGATATAGCCATTAGAAAAATCACTTCTTTTTACCAATAGATCTAAATATCTAATATATATAATTCTCTTACGTGGCTCCCAAATTTTGGCTGTATTTCTTTTCCGCCGGTGGCAACGTTTGCTTTGTTTTGTTTACGTTACTATTTCTGTTACACGGCGAATCGATCCATGATTGCCGCTAAAAATGTCACATGCCAAATCTATCTGAGGTGACTCAACATATAGCGCTTTTAAAAACGGAAACTGAAATAACCAGAGAGCATCAGCTGCGGCAATCTCACACTATTAAGCTAGCCCGAAGTGAGTAGTCTTTGTCGATAGATCTCTATTTTAGTATTTTGTCGAAAGCGCTTTTTTTCGCGAATTTATATATGACGAATTTTGATTTATATCACGAATTATACTATAGCACATTTCTAATAGGTTTAACGAATTACATGTCATTTATTTGAATTCAAATTTATTTTAATGACTTAGTATTTACTAAAAAGATGTAATTTTTTTACATGGATTTGAATTCTTAGAATTTTGTGCATTTGCAATGTACCTATAAGTTAGTAGCGAGCGAAGCGATCTTGGTACGCGAAGCAAACCATATAAGATTGCGTAGCAATTTTCGGGGGTTGGCGAGCGTTAGCGAGCAGGGGGCGCAGCCCACTAGTATTATATATAATATAAGCTTATATAATATATGTTTATTCAGAAATATGTTACATGGTGTGTATCGTTTTTAAAAAAGTGCTTAAAGGTGCTTATTTTCGTTATTCTTTTTTTCAACGACCTTTGTCGATTTTCACCACGTATGCGTGCTTTCCACATTGTTCTATTCAGCGTTTTCACAATTCATTTAACCGCATTACATTTCGGCGTACCATTGGTCCATGGCTTGTAAAAGCGTCAATCCTTTTACATGTTTGATAAAATACTTGCGAGTCCGCATGTGCGTCGACTGAGCTGGGTTCGGTGAGATTCTTGCACTCTCATTTGGTTGTTTTTAAAGGATACAATAAATTTATCAATAATACTTTTCTTATATAAACATTTTATTCACTCTTTTCGTGCTATGTCAGACCAATTGTATGGTTTCGTTTGAGGTTAAAACATCTGGCCTTTTCAGTTAACTTGGTGAAATGTCAATTATCCAAAATAGCAGCCATGACAGAGCATATTAAGGTATTATAGAGCATATATAAGTATTATTTTAACTGTCACTTTTATGATATATTAATGAAAAGAAAAAGTTGCTTTAGTACTAAATATTTCTGCTTCTAAAATATGATAAAAGTGAAATGTAGTGCGTCTACCACTACAATATTACAATTCCTACTCACTAGTAAATAAGACATGTTAACTCGGTTCTACGTTGGGGTACCTCTTCATAGATGAAGGTTGACATCATCGATAAATATATCCCCACATTGAGGACTCGGACGTGATGTGAACATGCCTGCTTGGACAGGAAATTCCCACTTCGATTTGAACACGCCTACTTCGATGGATGGTCCACAGTTGACTTGCTACTTGTGACTGTTACAATATCCACCTCGAGCTGTTGCTACTCAGTCTCGATCACACACAACGTATTCACTCTACTGCTGAAGGCAACACAGGAGCGACCATGATCGTGAACTTAATACAACTCTCGCTATCAGCCCTAAAAAGTGGGGTGATCTTAATACAGCTCTCCCGACTTCTCTCAAAACAGCAATGAATCAACCAGTGGTATCCGTTCATCGAATTCTGTCACAGCTATAATTCTGGGGGGGGAGTACTGTAGTGTGTCTACCGCTACAAAATTACATTTACAATTCACTAGTATGTAAGACATGTTCCTTTCCAAAAATGAAGGCTGACATGGTCGATAAATATATCCCCCCCCCCAAATATTTTTTTTTGGCTATGACAGTATTCGTTTGCATTCATGATACAGCAACCTCACATTATAACAATCATTTCTGCTCAAACTACGATATTGAGTATTGACTGTGTTATTTAAATTCTCTGATTTTTCATATCTGTTTTTATATTTATATTTATTCTTTAATTTCCTCTTTTCTAGTGAACTGGAGTGTGCTTTGATGTACCCGCCCTTTATTTATGTGTGAGACTTCTTGAGAATATTATTTGAATTTACTAATAAGGGTTGGGAGACTGAACTTTGTGAAAAATGCACTTCATTTTTAGTATGGTAAGTACCGATTTTCTGTTTTGACTATATTTTCAAAATTTTCTCCAGAAAAAAAAAATACCCTCAAACATAACTTTAACACTTACTTGATTCTTGTATATCCTCAACTTTCATTCTTTGGGGATCTTACCAGCATGGTGCTTAGCTTTTTCAGGAAGTGCTTAAATGTGCTTATTTTCGATTTTCCTTTCTTAAAACCCCGGGTGCTTTTTCCATTGGGTGTGCCCTTGTGGAGGACATTTTGATGGAGCTAACCAATAACTCTTAGATAGGGTGAACAAGCCTTTAAGTAAGAATTGTGACGTCACGAGCAAGTGGGTAACATGTTAGAAAAGAATGTCTTGCTTTTTCTTTTCTTCAGATTAATAATTTTAAGTCTCCCTTGCATGTCAGAATAGTTTGTTTAAGATCTTAATTGAAAGTGATAATTTAATTGAACTTCACTTCATTATTTAACATTCTTATGATACAGTCCTTAAAACATATTAATCGTTTTTAGGAAAATAAAGCTATTGAATATTTTTTACTGTTATCCATTTATAATTTATATCTGTTGATTGAAAATTTTATATTTTTCATAATCCACTTTAAACTGAAGAATTTTTTTTAAAAAAAAAATATGTAAATAATGCAACAAAAGATTACATTATTTTATGATTCAATTTTTACGCAGAAAATTATATTGCTTTACTTTCTTTCCACATCATTAATATGTAAAGAATTTCAATCAAAAATCAAAATTTTGAATTCAAAAATTTTTCAATCAAAAATTTTGAAATATTTGATTGACTTATACTTTTTATGGTTTATTTATTGCAGGAGCTATTTAAACTTAAAATAAACAGCAAAAATTATTATTTTAGTTTGAATTTTTTATTTTATGAGTCAAAAAGTGCATAAAAAGTGTCAAAATTTGATGTATATGCAAAACATGGTAAGTCCAAAACAAATTGATATTTTCCAATTCTGTAAAGTGTTAGAGAATTAGAAACCACTGCTGCCTGGAATGAACCACTTATAGTTCTGTAATTCAATATTTTAAAAATTAGCAACCATTTTAATAAAGTAACGGGTAAAAATGCTACAAATCAGAAACTTTTTTTTCAAGATAACTCCTACAAAATGTGAGAAAATCAATTTAGATCCAAAAGCAAGGTTCATTCCCTAGAACCATTTAATACGAATGCACAAAAAAAATTTGAGGAAAATCTAATGAAAAGTTTTTGAGATTTTGTGTTTTGCGATGGTTGAAAAATCGGAAAAATGCATTTTGAGAAAAACACAAAATAACATTATACTTGAACTTTATTAATATATAATTGTAAAATATTAGATTAAACTGCCTGATTATCCAAATAATAACATTTTTATTGTCCAAAATAATAGAAATTTTGTAAAAATTTACTTTTTTTTAAAATTTTATGCAATATTTTAATTTTGAGTAAGAGATGGAAGAAATTTACAAAATTTGAGATACGTTGACTTTACAGAATGACTTCAAAGCACATCAATGTTTTTTAATATCATTTGTGCTTGAAATGATTTTCAAACACTAAATCAAGAACTGAACTATGGTGAAACATTTAAAAAGAAAATTTTTTAGTGTTTGAAAATCTGAGCGTTAAGATTTTTCCTTGATAATTGTATAAAATATTAAATTATTTCCTTCGATAATTCATAAAAATGCTTTTACATTGATTTATACATGGTTTTTTCTTTTTTAAAATTCTTTTTGAGTGCATTGAAAAATTAATAATTGTAAAAAGTTATTGAGTAACTGTATTTTACTATGAAAATAAAAACGATGAAAACACATTCAAAAAAAGTTCTAAGCCACTTTGATAAAGTGAAATGCAAAAACAAATTGAAAAACATTTCTCATTATAACTATGATTATACCTAAGGATATTCAATGTTATATGCGCGTATATTAATTTCAAGAAAAAAGAATGAAATAAAAAATTGAAATTCATGCATTGGAAATATTCATGTAAATAAAAATATTTATGCTGCAGTAATTAAAAATTTGACAGAAAATGGTTTTGTCCAACGGTGTTGTGTATAAGCATGGAAAGAATATGCATTCATGCACTGGGTTATATTATGTAGAATTTGATTATCAGAACATCAGAAACATCCAAATGCTCATTTTTTTTGTAAAACTTACAGACGTTTCAAGATTTGTTTGCAACTGTTGTGCTGAAAACTGATTTCCTTGGAAGCGACGTTTTCGTTTCCTGGCGATAGATTTTTCCATAATTGGAAAGTAATAACAAGAAATAACGGCAATAAAACAAATATAACGATAATAAAACTAAATAACACAAAAATAAAATAAAAATTAACAAGAAATTATCAAAAATAAAAGCAATTGAAAGGTAACTAATTCAAAACGCTATCGCAAGTTTAAAAATAAACAAAGATCTGATTATTGACTTTGTTGTCAGATCAAAGTTTCAAAATAGTCTCTAAATTTGTTGCCATTCCAAATACATAATAATAAAATTCATTTTAAATCAAGTCTATTCAATAATACGTCATTTACGATAATTTCAAACAGAAACTGAAACCAAAAGGGGTAAAACTTCGACTTCCGCTTGAGAGAAAACAACTTCCGGTTTCAATATTTCGTGACAGAGCTTTGCAAAAAATGCTATAACTTAAGTTCTACTGTACATAGAGACAAAATTAAAACGGATTTAGAAAGATAAACGTTTGTTTTATATGAAATTATCAAAACCTAAAAATTGATATTTTGATTAAATTTCACGGAAAAAAGGTGATCAGATACCTTAATACCAGGGGTCTGTTTAGAAGAAATTTGGGTCCGTTAACGGACACTTCACAAAATTTCTTTTCATAAAAACGGACCCTTCACAAAATGATTTTTCATTTAATCGGACCCTTCACAAATTTGTTTATCCTCATTATTATTTTGTTAATCGCATAAACTCTTCCCAGGGCAGAAAACAAGAAAGATGGATGTAAACGAATTAAGTTTTGTCTTCGGCAGACGATTCTTCCATTATTCGTCCGAAATTAATATTCTGCGTTCAACAGTATAAGCTAAATACCAAATGTTGCATCTCTAAATTAGAAGCAGCAATTGCTGTTTATTTTTGAAAATTTATTTTTTTTATCATAATTTTACAGTGCCGAGCATAATCTTATATCTATTTACAATTTAAAAACTCCTTGAAAAAGTTTGTTGCAACAACCAGACCCTATTTGCACAAATTCATAAAAGCGGACCCTGGTTGAAGGAATGTGAGTAATATTTTCACAATTTCACAAAAAAAGGATCTTTCACAAAATGTCTGGGCAGACCCCTGAATACATAATGTAATCTTTTCCTGCTCAAACTATAAACCATATGAAGTAAATATTCTTAAAATTAAACCCATACAAAGATACTAAAGATTGGAAAAGTTTTTATTCACAATAATGCTGATAAACTGTACAAAAATAAAGATTTTTGTACTATACTAAAAAATGCATGGAATACTCATAAATAAAAATGAAAATATTATCTTTTTTATGAATGACAATTCACTGGTCTGGCAGCTTCTTTTCAAAATTTTATATAAAATCTTCATAATCTTTAATTTTTTCATCAGCAGACCATTGCTTAAATTCTTCTTACCTTCTTTTTTCAAGAGCAATAAATCTTTCTTCTGGTGCTTTTTTTTGGGAGCCTTAGTTCCTTGGTTAAGTAATGATGAGGTAAATTTGGGAGAATAGAGGGGAATGCATCAGAAGTTAAGTCTGTGCTCTTTCGAGGTACAACAAGTATCGAACCATCTGCTCGTACCTTTATCTTCTCTTTCAATAAAGCGTTCTTCAAAGTACTTAAAACAGATAACTGTAGAATCAGTAGCTTGAAAGTCTTTTTGATGAGAGAGATTCTCCCATTGATTCCTTCATTCTAAATCTTTTGGGAAACTAGTGATATTTCTATATGCTTCTCCTTCGTAACTAGAACGGTACCCAGGTACACAATATGATCGTGGCATCTGCAAAGGAGCATGTTCCATTTATTTACAAAAAAATAAATATCTAATTTGAGATGAATTTAAAAAACAAATAAAAAATAATAAAAAAACTCAATTTTAATATACTTCTAATTGAAACGGCATCTAAAATTATAAATTAAATATCATCATTATAATTTCAGGAACAGTTTTAACAAATTTATAACATATGGGTGAAGCTAATGCTTGAAAAGTAAGAAATTAAAAAAAAGTATATGAAACAGATTCAAAATATCATGGCGAAATAGTCACATAATTTGTTTTAAAATAGTCTCTTTCTGTAACTAAAATGGTGAAAAAATATCTTATTGCTTTTCATTCTTATTTCATGCAAAATTATGAACAAAATTGAGTGATTCCATATCAAATCAAGCAATAATAATAAAACTAAAAAAAATAAATTATGTGAACAATTCAGTATTTATTTATTTTTAGCATTGAACCTGCTTCTAATTTGAAATATACCAAGTTTCTGATTTTTTTTTACCAGTTTCTGAGCTGTGCAATTTTGAAAATTGATAAGTTTATTAAATTTTAAGTTATAATTTGAAAAATAATTGACTTTTGGGCGTTAAATTTTGTATCCTTTTGTTTAGTTTCTAATAACGCTCAATTAAAAAAAAATTTAATTTACATTTTCAAAAACTTAATGAATTTTTTTATTTTTTAAATGTTTTATATTGCTCTTTTTTAGTAATTTCTGTGTCAAATAGTTCCAGTAATAGCTTTTATAGTCAGTGATATCTTTTCTTAGTGAGATTTTTTATTACAAGTATAAAAATAAATTTTAAAGAATTTTTACTTATGTAATGTAAAAACAACAATAACAGAATTACTGCTATTTAATTAAAATTAAGGCTTAATGTCTGTTAATTTTTTACACAGACAATTACTTCTATGGATATTAGTGTAGTAGATAATATCACTTGATAGCATGTAAGGCATAAAATAATTGAAGAAAAAAATTTTACAAGTTGACTAGGTTTAAAAAAATGTACGACTTCATACGCATAATGTTTTGAAATAAACTAAAGATGCAAAGTAATATTAAACCTATATTTAAAAATTTAGCAATAAATATATAAAGTCATAGCACATCATAAAATAATATGCTATGTTTAATCTATTGAAATTAGTTTTTATTATTTTCATTAAAAAAATTATTTTATTGTTTTCACTGTCATTTATAGTACAATCATCTGTGTTAGTCTTCATAAAATGTATATATAGATTTCAAAAATATTTGCTAGTAAAGCAAAATTAAAACTATATGTAATTCTAATTTTGCTTTATTGCGTATTTAAATTATTTGAAGTACTAGAAACAGTTACTTTTTTGTTTTTTAATGTTATTGAAAAAATGTCAGGTAATTTCAGGGATGAGATTTTTCCGCTTTTTGGCGGATTTCCGTTTTTTTCACTTTTATCTCTTAAATTTCAGCTTTTTTATCGAAAATTCAGATTTTCTAAAAATTTCATTTTTATTTACAAGTATTCCGCTTTTTCAGAAAATTCACCTATTTTCAAAGAGAAGCAGAAAATTCAAACTACAATCCTTTCTCATTTTTACTTATTTTACCTATTTTCTCCCTTTTACAAGCAGCAGATAAGATTTTCCGAATTTTTTACCCGCCCTCCAGATAGATTCGATTTTCATAGTTCAAACGACGCTGCTTCTGACAAGCCTTTTAGAGGTCCCCAAGCCTGGAATCTGTTAATATCTCGATTCTTATTCACACGATTTTAATATCAAACATAGCTTTTCATATTTGCGTGTTGCGATTCTTATTCACGCGATTTGAATATTGTACGTTGCGATTCTTATTTACGAGATTTAAAAATCCGATATTGTGATTCGTATTTACGTATTTTTAAAAACCTATGTAGCGATTCGTATTCACGCAAGTTTAAAATTCAATGTGTTGATTTGCTCATGCGGTTTATAATATCAAACATTGATTTTCGTATTTATACGCGATTTTAAAGTAAGGCATTGGGATTCGCATTCACGCATTCTAAAAGTTATGCATCATAATTCTTATTTATGCAATCTAAAAATTACTCATCATGATTCGTATTTACGCTATCTAAAAATTATGAATCGTGATTTGTATTTACGCATTTTAAAAATTCTATATCCCAGTTTGTATTTTCTCATTTTCAAAATCGTATATCTAGTTTCATATTCATGTGATTTCAAAATCCATAATTGTTATTCATATTCACGCAATTTTAAGATCAACTATCGCGATTCTTGTAAGAAGTAAATTTTTTTTTAATTAGTTACTATAAAGGTGACTGTTTTTCTAACGACGATTATTAGTATATGTAAGTGTTACAACATCCGAGAAACTGGAAGGGAATATTTTCAAAACTTACATTCTGTGCTTGGAAAGAAGAAAAATAGGATTTGTCACAAGATGTTTGAAGATGGACTAACGACTAAATATAGCAAACATAAAAGATATAGCAAACAAAAGCAATCACTTAAAAAGGGATTTAATTAAAAAAAAAATTTTGGGGAAAAAGAGTTAACTCATCATCAAAATTTTATTTATAATTGCTGTTATTTATGCTATAAAATGCAAAATTCTTATCAAATAAAAAACAATTATCTAAACAGTTGCTGATTGTCATGTAATTTTTCAAACTAAAATACCAATTTTTGTATGTTAAGGAGTTACTATATATTTCTACGTCACTGTTATTGATATGTTTCAGAGGGATGTAGTTAGATTAGACTATAATATGAACATAATGACTCGGTCCATTGTTAAAGTTTTTTTCCCAATATAATTTGAAAAGTAATATTACTGATATATTTGCTATAAATCACATAACAGTATTTATTAAAAGAAATAAAATATTAATTCATATTCTCAGTAGTTTTAATTTGCTAAACCAGGTAGTTTTTCAAGTAGTAATTGTCTCTTATGTGAACTGAGGAAAAATATAATTTCCAGCTTTATTTTTTTAATTGGTAATTTTTCCCCCACTAAATGTTAAGTATCAATGGAATCGTTTTTATAATAATAGATTAGTACACAATTGTATGTTAATACATTATTTATTACCTTAAACTGTCTGGAATTTATTATTAAAGGGTTGCGCTTGCGTAAAATTTAATATCGTGGAAATTCAGCTTTTTTGCGTTTTGGCTAATCTCATCCCTGTAATTTAAAAAAAGCAAAACAGTAATATAAGATTTATGAGATTTCAGATGCTTCAATGCTGATAAGATTTCAAAATGCTTCAAACCAAAACTAAGATGCAAATCAAAATAAAGTTGCTTAAAATTTTAAATGTAGATAAAATCCGGTTTTAAGTTAGTAAAATCAGAAAATTTAATAATTTTGTAAAACTGGAAATTGACTAATTAAAAAAAAATTAAGCAGCAATTGATAGATACTTGCTTTATATTTTACATATTCCGTAATAAGAAAATACTAAAAAATTAAATAAGACCTGATGTTTATATAATGTTTTAAACTAAACCAAATGGAAAATCAGAACTAAAACTACACTATAATTTTAAGAACATAAATTAAAGTTTTGTATATATGAGTAATCTGTGTTTCAAGAATTTAAAATTAGAAAAATTGTACTAATAATTCAAAATTGAAAACAAAAAAATAAGAACAATTGTTTTTATATGCATGTGTAAATAATTAAATTTATAGGTACCAGGCCTTAGTAAATATTGATGCATCTAGCATTGCCTACTATATTACATACCTGGTAACAAATAAAAATATTTAATCTTAAAAAGACTTCATCTTTGCTTAATGTACTTAATCGAATTAAAGCTGCAAAGAATTTTTAAAAATTTGAATTAAACAAGAAACTATAGCAATTATTCACTACTGAAAATTTAAGTTAAAAATTCAAACATTTAATATTTTATACATATAATTTATATAAATCAATTGAGAGATACTTATGTAAATATTATTGATATTTATTCATTACTATGTTAAATGTCAAATAATTATAAAAAATCAACTTAATACTAAAACTTCAAACCAAAATAAAGATGCTATGTAATTTTAAAAACGCATATTAAGTCTTAAAGGAAGGTATAAAATCAGTCTTCTCAAAATTTAAATCTGAAAACTAATTATTCCACTCTAAAATTAAAAGAATAAGAAAATTTATAAAAAAAATTATTTTAGCATATATGTAAATGGATAAGTATTATTGCTTGATCTTCAATATTACATGCCAGATTACTAAAAAGTATGACATAAAATCTCATGTTTATGTTTCAAAGCAGAACTATTTTTTATTAAAATAACTATTTGTCATTGATACGTAGATAAATAAGATATTCAACAGAAATGCACTGTAAATTTTGTTTGTACTTAATATATTACAAACAATAAAATATACAATATGAAAAAGATTGTACAAATAAGAATTACAGGTTTTTCACATCAAAGAAGAGAAAAATGCAATATAGCGTCGAAAAATCCAATATTTGCACGATGTAAAGCTAAAAAATAGATTTAATGTAATCTAAAATAATATAAGTAATCTCAATTACTATGTAATCTATAAAATATCTATCTAATAAATCATATTAGTAACTTTTATACAAAATAAACAGATGGAGTTAGCATTTTAATAACTTAAAAAGGAATGAACAATTTATTTAGAAGAAAATCTAGTACGTAACAATTTTTTCGATAAGTTACTCATTGTTACAGGGTGTGATTACAATCGATACGCTTTTAATTTAAAAATTAAATTTGATTAAAACAGCACAATATATCTAATACATTAGAAGAAGCATTTAAATGTATTTAAATAAGATAAAGTGAACTTACTTCTCAAAAGGTTTGCTTTTCAAAGATGAACACTTTTCAAATAGGTCGCTTCCAATCGGTTTAAATGGCTACCTCAGTCCGCTGTCTTTCTTTTCGACCTTCGTCAACTTAAAATCTAACACCCAGAGAGTAACATCACAACTAGAGAGTCGAAACAATATTTCTGCTGGAACACCCTATCTTTTGCTATCCTTTATCTATCCTTAGTTTTGAGCTAAACCGCAGTTGCGTTACATGGAGAGGAAGACAGCGAGTACCTCCCACGGTTAGCTTGACGGCAAGGGGACTCTAACCCAGGATCTGTCAACCACTGAGGATATGTCATGTCAGCACTGCGGTTGGTGCAAGCCAGATGCTGAATTCGTATCGCCTGTGTTCGCATTATTGGAAGACGAACGCCCTGTCTCCTGAGCAATCACGGCTCGTGATTTTCTCATTTTATTTTACTTTGAACCCATCGTTGAACAGCCGTAGCCTTGTAATTTTGAACCCAATCCAGAAGACAAGCGAACTCCTGGATCGGTACCACCACAGGTATTGATTTGTTATGGGAACATGAAAAACTATAAGACTCGACATATTTAACGTGCATCAGTCACCATTCACTACCATTTTCATTAATTTATTCTTCGGCTGGCGAGGATCGAACCCGCGACCTCTTGGACATCGGTCCAGCACCCTACCGACCAAGCTATCCCGGTGTTTACACTGGCCAGGATAGCCTGGTACTCCCCGTATAGTAAATGGTTACTGCTATGCGTTAAATCTGCCGGGTCACAGAGACCTCTATGCTTCCATAACAAATCATACCTCTAGGGGTACTGATCCAGAAGTTTCTTTGTCTTCTGGATTGGGCTTAAAATTATAAGGCTACTGAGTTGAACATTAGTAGTCGCAAAACCAAAATTGGTCAGGCTGTTCAACGACTGTTTTATAATTATAATATAACATTTAATGTTTACGCAATTCGTTCGACTATGATCCATTTCAACTTACCATCGATCTGCCAATCATTTCACACGTTTGATTAAATATTTGCTTGTCCGCATATGCGTATGCTGAGCTGAATTCGGTGGGAAAATTTCTGGTACTCTCATGTATAGCAGCCTTTTGCAAGAGATTCTCAATTTCAGAATTTTCAGGCTTCATTTTCCGCCCTCTGAAATTAAATCGAAAAATTCTCTTATTTTTGAAGATCACTGGGTAGCCAATTTTTTTCCTAATAGTAAAGAATTTTTTTTTTCTTTTGTTAATTTCATCGTTAGTGAAGTGCTGTCGTCTTCGTCACTGGCAAGCTAAATGGCCTTCTCGCTCTCATTATATATAGATCAGTACCATAATCCTTGAATTTGACATGGGGATCATTCACTAATTACGTATTTTGATGTTTATCCCCAGAGCAATCAAGAATTACAAAGCTTTATTGCCTCTAAATTTCCGTCTCTCATTTATTCCTTAATTTAATAAAGACAAAAATTGATTGAGATTTTTACTTGCAATATTTTTATCTGAGGGTCCATCCACCTGTAATTTACTAAATTTTTTAAAAAAAATTTCTTGTATTTAACTAATTTTTTTTATTACTTTTTGTTGTTGTATTAATACTTTTAAAATTTTCAATGCTCTTAATTTGTTTTATGAAAAAACTCAATAATACTTAAAGGCAAGATTTAAGGGGCTTTCACTATTTTAAATGCAGCAAAAAATCTTATGTTATTCCAAAAAACTCTAAATTCATTTCTTCATGATTTGATTTAAAAACAATTGAGATAAAAAAAATCAATCATCTGAAGTTTGTTAAATATTATGAATTTAGGGACCATATAATAATTTTCTCCTAACAAAAATGCTTTGTTTCAAAACTCGTTTATTTACATTGCAAAATTTTTTTTTAATCATTACATGAGAGAAATGCTGAAACCGAGTAACAAATTTTAATAAAAATTATTAGGGGTTATTCACTAATCTACATTTGGTATACCAATTTATTTAAATTTTCTTAATCTGTTTAATTCTTTACATAACTCTATAAATTCGATATGATCAATAACATAATCTTGTTAATGTTTTGTTGAATATGCTTTTATGAATAACTTTTATTTAAATCTAAAAAATACACTTGTGAACTTTTATAAATAATAGTTAAATTAATTATAATTTTTTATAAACTTCTTTACCTTATTAAATAAAGTAATTACTATTGATTTAAGAAATATAATGGGTCACTCAATATTAAATATGCTTAAAATTGGGTATTAGTTTTTTTTATGTTTTCAAATGTAATCAAGAAAAGAATTCTTTGTTAGAAACTAACTATTTAATCATGATCACGTGAAGTTCTTGAAAATTATTTTGCATTTTGTCAATGCATATAAGAGGAACTTCCAACAATAGGAAGAGAATACTTTTATTAGTGCCCATATCCTAATTATGATATTTTTTAAAGTTCTCACAAATATTTTTTGAGCACTTAAAAGGTGCTTATTTTTTGATAAATTTGGCTGCGCACTCTGGTTTTAGCACATTAAAATCGATGATTAGATCAAAAGTTATTAAGGGTGGACTCTTTTTAATTTTTCGCACTCTGTATGCCATGTACACCTAATTTTATACAATTTTTTTTATTAAAACAATAAAAACTTTTTATGAAAGTTTTCTTCAAAATTAAGAGGTCATTAATGCTAATTTCACTCTTTGCGTATTTCGTCAGATCTCGAAAATATTTTAAATCCAACAAAAATTTTACCCACATTAAAAAAAAGGGTTAGATTCAAAACACATTTTCGCTGACCAAGAAAACACAAGACCACAAACGTAGGCGCAATGTGAGAAATCGTTAGACCACACGACAAAAATTTCTGTCTAAAACAAGTTTTAACATATTTATGATCTAGAAAGAAAGGTTTGAGTTTAACCTCCTTATAATTTTTCTCTTCAAATAAAATTTCTGGCCGCAGCTGTCAACTGGTAGGCTCCTTAAGGATCAAGTACAGGGCTGCTGTTATTATCTAACCTCCTTATTTTGAAACAAAACTATTTGTTAAATATGAATAAAAAAAATGTCTTAGCCCATTAAGCGACGAAACAACCACGTGTTTTAATTTTTCTCAGAACATTAACATCTAGTGAGAAATTGTCAGCTTGTGAAAAAATATTTATTATTGCTAACGCCAAAAAGGTTGCGTCCAAAAACATCCTGAATCCAACTTCTGAAAAATTGATTATTTTGGTTAACTAGTAGTTTTTATTTGAAGTAACATTTGAAATTATACTTTATCCTAGCAGTTCACAATTTTTTTTTTCCGTTTGTGGAACCCTTAATAATCAAACTTCCTTCTGTGGAACCCCGATTTCATAAATTAAGTTCATTAGGTGAATATACAAACTAATTATTAAAAATTACTAATATGAAAGACTACTAATTATGAAAAACTACTATAAGACAGTTGTAAATTTATTAACCAATAAAGGGATATTTCATTTTCGAACTGTTTAATAGTAAGAATGAAATTTTTTCGTATCTTAAATTAGGTTTGATATCCGACTGTTGAATTAGTAAGCGGAATTTAATCTAGACATAGATTTGTTTTCAGTCATAATCTAAAAATGAATGAAATAGGCCGTTGAAATGGAAACTAAAAAGAACTTAAGTTGAAATTAGTTGTTAGGGAAGTACATTTCTTTATTAACGAATTCAGTTTTGATTTGAAGATCGCAATGGGAAATATTAATGCAAAGTTGTGTAAGTCCATCAATAAGTTGTTTGTATTTAATTTTTCATAAGTATGTGCCTTTTCTTTTGTCAATTTACATTTAATAATTCAGTAAAGACATCCGAAATATTAAGTAAATAATGATTTAATTAATGTACCTAAATATAATTGTAGGTTTCAAAAATGTTACAAAGTTCAAAGTCTCGGTACCCCTTTAAATCTTCCACGGAACCATAGGGTTCCGCGAAACACCATTTGGGAACAGCAACTTTGGCCCATAGAAGAAAATCGTGATCATTCCAAGAATTGTCCTCGCTCAGTATACAGACATAAGCTAGGTCGTAACAAGTTGTAGCTAATTGTTAATGTACATGGTGCGTAGCGTTTTAAAATGTGATTAAAGGTACTTATTTTCGTTTGTTAAAAAACAAGCTCTTGAAGGTGCTTTTTTAATGGGTGTTTTTGAAAAGTGTTAAATTTTCCCTTTTCGAAAATGATTTTTTTTCCTTTACCCTGTCGAGTTTCGCCACGTATTACGGAAAAACGTGGTTTTCACATTGTTCTATTCAACGTTTTCATAATTCATTTAACAACAATACATTACCATTGGTCCATGGCGTATAAAAGCGTCGATCCTTTTACATGTTTGATGAAATACTTGCGAGTTCGCATGTGCGTCGACTGAGCTGGGTTCAGTTAGATTTTTGCTCTCTCATGTGCAACTCTGCTGCAATTTGAAAGATATTCTCAATTTCAGGCTTCATATTCCACCCTCTGAAATCGAACCGAAAAATCTCTTGATCTTTTTATGGTGGCTAATGAAATCAAGAAAAGAGTTCTCTATCAGAAACCAATTATCAAAGACTTTTCATGATCATGATAAAATAACTAGTTTGCATTTTGTTAATGTTTTTAGTGCTTAAAAAGAATTTAAAAGGTGCTTATTTTTTTTGTTGAAAGATTTTACTACGCACCCTGATCTAATCAGGGCTGATTGTGCGCCGGAAAAGTTCCGGATTTTTCGCTAACAGTGATCCGGAAGTTTTCGGAGATCTAAGGTCCAGACTTTTCAAAAAATTATTGATCACAGAATTTCTGGAAAGCAAATTTTCAAAGGTGGAACTTAAAAACACAGTTTATTTGTTTGTAAGGGAGAGGCAGATACTTTATAAGCTTATATTCATGATTAATATTTATTTTTTTATCAGTAAATAGTTATTATAATTATAAATTCAAGAAAGAAAGACATATTTGTAAATTTTAATGACTTTTCCAGGTCATCATAGGTATGTTAGCTACGTGTAAATGGTATAGGTATGTGTAACTCAAGAAATTTTTTGGAATTTTGACTTGGGCTCACAATCACCCCTGTCTAATAAACAAAAGAACAATTCACACATAGGCAACTGGAAATTGACATAAAAAGAAAATTTATACAAACCTGTTAGTCAGCTTGTCTTTACCTGTTTAATAGTTAATCGCATGCATGGATTGTGAGGGAAAGACAAAGCAATACTTAAGTTTAATGATTTTTAATTCATTTTTATTGTTCAGTGTATATCTTAAAGAAATAATCAAAGAAGCCTTGCAAAAACACAGTAAAAACTTATGCCATATAAAAAAGTAGTAAAAACTTATATCTTCTATATTACTCACATGTTTCTTTTGCACCATGCGAATATTCGTTATTTTAATTAAAAGTATTGTGAACGTATTAATACATTTTTACTTAATTTTGTGATTTGAAATGCTTATTAAAACTTTGCTTATGCTTTTTGTTATCTTTTCAATTTACGCAGGACAATTTGTGGCCCTTAATTTTTGGACAGGGATGTTAGGGTGTAAATGCTGTCTAATGTGGAGTAACATAATTCTGGTAAGAAATTGTTTCTCTTGTTTCATAAATTAAGATGTCCAAGTAACTTTTATTTATCAATCATGGTTCTAAAAATATTTTAGTTTTGTTCTACTTGCAATGGAAATATTTTCTTATGATTTTTTAAAAGATTTTGATACCACTTGTCAACTTTTGATACGTGTTTCTTTTGCTAGCTTTCTTTTCTTCTCAAAACTGCAAACTGTAACATCAACATTTTCTCTGAAACTACTCCAATAAACTTCAATTTTGTTGAAAATTTTTTTTTTATATTCAATAAAAAATTTCTGGAGTGATATAACCTATAGAAAATTGCTGAAGATAATCGAATTAATATTTTGAAAAATACCCTCGCGTGAGCGTTAATTTAATGAAAAGCGTATACTAATTATTAAAAAACGGCGATCATTAATCTAGTGAGGGATCTTAAGTGTAAAAATGTGCCTCTTTATTTTAATTTTTAAAATCAACTGAAATAAAATTTGCACTAAAAAAAATCAATCAAGTTTAACCATTTGACTCAGATAGAACATCGGTTTCCCTTTTATACATTTTTTTCTGGCAATCTAATTACAAGTAAAAATATATTTTGGTATTTTTTAATTATAACATCAGTCTAATGGTTACTGAAAAAAATCTCTTACTTTATCGGAATTATATTTGTGCTAAGAAATACAATCTAATAAAGTAGTTTAAAATTTTTTATCCTTGATATTCAAAAATTTATCAAAAATTGATTTTAAAATTATATTTCAATGATGAATAACTGTTTCTCTTCGATCTAAATAACTGCGAAGAAATGAAAATTTGAAAAATTGCTTGGACATTAGCCATCCGACATTTCATGCTGTATTTCATAATCATAAATTGTTGAAACGCTAAATATGATATTTTCACTCATTTTGATCTAAATTAATACAAAATTTTATGAAAAATGTGTTAAATAAAAACTCTTAAAATTGCTAAATTTTAAAGAAAGTAGTAATATGAAACACGAAACTAAGAAATAATTTATTTTTTATACATAAACAATACAGATTTTAATTTTGTTACTAAACATTTAGTTGAATTATGATAGAAATTAAAATGTAAAATAAGTGTATAAATCATTTCCAATGAGCAAAAATATTTTACTTTTCAAAACCGATTTTTTTTTTAAATTTTAGCAATTATTTTGCGTGTGCAAATAACAAAGTTGAAATATTTTGCACCGATGACTTTTTTAATTTTCATCAATTCTTCGATGCATAATCTGAAGTTGAAAATGGTTAAAGGATTTTAAGATCTTCATCAATGAATAATGAACGGTATTTACTTTTAGCAATGTTTATTACGAATTAGCAATAGGTAGGTGACGCATATTCATAAACTGAAATAATTAATAATGATTTTATAATAAACGCTAAAAAATTTAGCACCACAGACGCTAAATATATTTATGACCAAAAACAAGTTCAGCTGAATTCTGACCATGAAATTGAACTTAGACAAAAATTGGCCCATTGTACGAAATAATTAATGAAACTTTTGTTACCTGCCCCACCTATAAAAAGTTATTAAAAAAATATTAACTCAACTGAAAGGCCTGGATAGCTTTGTTGGTAGGGCACTGGACGCATATCCAAGAGGTCAAGAGTTCGGTCCCCACCGACCGAAGACTCCCCGTGACTGATGCCCGTTGTAGTAAACAGTGACTGATGCCCGTTAAATCTGTTGAGTCTCAAAGTCCTCCATGCTCCCATAACAAATCATATCTCTGGGGGTACTGATCCAGGAGTTTCCTTGTCTTCTGGATTGGTTCAAAATTTCAAGGATACTGAGTTGAACATTAGTAGTCGTAAACCCCAAAACTGGGTGGACTGTTCCTCGATAGTTATAAAATAAAATAACTCAATTAAAGAGAGCGGCGAAAACAGTTTCTTAATAAATTTTTTTGTTAACTAAAAATCCAAGACTTTTCAGGGGAAATTTCAAATTTAACAGCGCAGAGTTAGCCCATAACAGTAAGCCTATATTTGGCATCAAAAACTTTCATTTCAAAAACGTTAGTTTTTGTAAAAATAAAAATAAAAAATTTAAGAAAAATATTTTAAAAAATTGCTCCAAAATCTTTTATTAGCCGCCTCGCCAATAAAAAGTAATGGCCGAAACGTTACTCAAGCATCAGTTTTAATTTGGCCCCAGTTTTGCAGTACATTTGAAAAAACAACGTAGAAAGTGGCTTCGCAACTATTTTTCTTTCTATGCTATAAACGCTAAAATAGAATTTTCGAAAATTGATAAAAACAAAATTTATTTTTGAAAATATTTCGTTGCAATATGTAGCGTATCATGCGAAGATGCCAAATGTAACTCAACTTTGATTTTTTTTTTTCTTTTGCACTTCAGAGTTGGGCTAAAATTTGCCTCAATAAGAACATACACCCAGGGTTTAACATTGGGATGTCTGGATTTTTAAGTATTGGTCCTAGAAGGACTTCCATTATTGGAACAAGATTCCTTTCTATCTAGGACCAATATTAAAAAGTATGGACACCCCAATATTTAACCAACATTATAAGCCTATAAGGGACCTAGATAGAAATGCTTGAACACTTCAATCTCAGTTCAATATTGGAAGCTATTCTAAGCAGGGTATCTGCGCACCTGCAAAATCTTGAAAGTCATGGATTTCAGTATTGAACAAAATTGGTCCTGAAATGTCGTGATTTTAATTATTTTTTTAAAAAAATAATGGATTTTGGTCTCCGAAAAATCTAATTTTTAAAATGGAATCTACACCCTTCCCCCTCCAATTTCATGAAGTTCCGAATATCTAAATTTGTAACAAAATCCCCATTCATAGTTATATTTTATTAAAATATGAAATGTTTTTATCCTGTTCTTTAAAAATTATGGTGTTCTGTCAAAAAATGAAAGAAAAAACATCATTTCCAGAGCGAATTATCTTTTAAATGTGTGTGATTTCAGAATTTTTGTTATTTTTCATTTTATCAATTTAAAATTCTAACTGAAACAATCTTTAGTTGTTGCTCTTTGTGGTATTCTCTCTATTTAGCTCTTTATTCAAATTAAGTAATGTTTTTAAAAAGGAGTCATCTCGATTTACTTTTTAAAAATATTAAGAAATCTAAGATGAAAAATCATCTGCTGGAGGGTCTCTACTACTGGGGACATAACTGTAGAAAGTTTTCCTTAAACGTAATTAAATTTAATTATCATTTTAATTTATGATTTGTTAAACACGAAATCAAGAAGAAAAACTAATTTTATATTAACCTGTGAAATAAACATTAAGAAATTAAACTAAATTTAATTAGGAATAATAAAAGATTGATTTAGCATATCTTTTAAGTTTGACTCATTTATTGAAGTAATATAGTCTATTAAATGTAACAAAAAAAAACAATTTTAAATGACTTTTTACTTTACAAATAAAAATTGTACTAAAACATAAATAGAAGAACATTTTTTGAACCTGCAGTAACTGCTATTTTTATTCTCCAACCTAGTTTGTAGTTTGCACAGTCTCAGCTCATTGGTTTGACAAACTGCTGCACTCATTGACTTCTGGAAAAATAGACAGCATCTATTCTTTGGCTCCATGGTCAACCTATCAAACAGTGTTTTGCTACTGTGAGGGAGATTTGTCTTTAGTTTATTTACGAATTAAAAAGTACCAAAATAATGAGTGCCAGTTAATAAGAGTAGATCATCATGGAATAAAATTTTTAATAACTAACCATCACATTACTGTCTAACACAACATATGTTAGGCATTGTTATTAAAGATTTAAATGTTGACAACATTAGTTCTTTTATAATGCAATTTTTTCTTTCTTCATTTTCCTGAGTTTTATGCATTTTGTTTCTTTTTCAAAGTTTTTAATGTAAATGCAATTTTTCGGTTGTAGTTTTTGTCATTATATATGCACATACATAAATGCTTGCTGGTCCTTAAAAATATATAAATATTAGGTGTATGAAAAGCATAGAATTTTTTTTGTGTGTGTGTGGATGGGTGTTTATGGAAATTTAGTATAAATATGGCAACATTGAGAAGCAAAATGAAGCAATGAAGACATTTATTTACATGACGCATAATTTGAAGAAGAAAAGAAATATTCAATTTATTGTTTCATTTATGAGCATGGTAGCCAGGTTAAGATATTCCACAAAAATACTTCTCTTATTCCTCAACAGATAGTGCTATTGCTAGCACTGCAGTACGTTGAGTGTTAATAGTTTAAGTATTCCTTGTAGTTAGGCTAATTGTTGGACGTTTTCGTGGTTTTCCCCGCCATGTTTAACAATGGTTATAAGATAATTTATGAATAATGGTTTAAAAAATTATCTTTAGATTAAGATTTATGTACATATTATTTTGCTAAATGTAAGTTCTTATATTATTTTCAATTTTGAATCTCTCTTTTTGACTTACATGATTATGCATGGTGCATCAAAACTTTACTCGTAGCCTTATAAATGTCGATAGTAAAATCTCTGTTATTTTATTTGTTCAGTGTTGCCAGGTATGTATTACATTCATATGATTCATCATTGTTTTGAAAGTATATGCATTTATTTTGCAGCTGCTGTCAGTTCCTTGGCTTAGTTTGGCTCTCACTGTCAAGAGCTTCTCCCAAATATTTTAGTCCTTCTGCAGAGGAGTCTTCTTGATTGTGATGATGAAGTGAGAGACAGAGCAACCTACTATTTTAATATCTTAAATCAGAAGCAGAAGCAAAAAGGAATTTACTCCGAGATCATATTGAATGGTACATCTCTTTTTGTTTATTAAATTTATAAATAAAGCTTTGAAATTTATATTTACAATAGTTTAGTGAAAGTAGGTATGAAGTGATACTTTTAGAAAAGCTTAATTTTTTAGTGTAAAATCAACTACTGCAGATATGGTTTCCAAATAGAAAATACATACAGTTTCCTAATTATCGCGGGTTTCCACTTCACAGGAGAAATACAGGAAATTTTGATTTTTTTTCTCTACAATTTTGGAAAATACAGGGAAGTTAGTTTCGTTTCGTCTCTGAAAAAATGGTGACCACTCAATGCATAATCTATGATACTCCAACTATACTAAACTGTTTCAATTACCATAGCATTATTTAAATATGTTCATTTGTTCCTTTTTTTTCTCCAAGTTTTTCCAGCAATTAAAACTATCGTAGTTAGACTAATGTAGCTCACACAAGACCATAGTAATTGCGCTTCCTTTAAATATATTGTCTGTAATGCACATGGTGCGTTGAAACAGATTAACTTGAATGCCCACAGATGGCGCTCGAACTGAACGAACATTAATGTTTTTTTCTTTTCTGTTTTAGTTTGATTTCTATGAAGGATGATCGTTTTTATGTTATGTCCGTCCTCTCATTAAATTTGTTTAATTATTAGAATTCGTTTTCTTTTGAACACAAGCGACGCAGTAGCGAAGTCTGGTAAAAAGATAAAACCAGGTAAGAGAGAAAATTAGAATAATTTCTACTATACCTTTTCCATGCGTAGCGTTTTTTAAAAGTTCTTAATGGTGCTCATTTACGATTTTCGTTTTTTTAAAAGCAATTGAAACTGCTTTTTTCATGAGATAATTTTAAAAAGTGCTTAACTTTCCCTTCTCGAAGATTTTTTTTTTCTTTACCATGTTGCTTTTCGCTGCGTATTATGTAAAAGCGTGGTTTTCACATTGTTCTATTCAACGTTTTCACAATTCATTCAGCCGCAATTCGTTTCGGCATGCTATTTGTCCGTAGCGTATAATAGCACCCATCATGGTTGACATATTTGATGAAATACTTGTGGGTCGGCATGTGCGTCTACTTAACTGAATTAATTGAGATGCTCTCATGTGCAACTCCTGCTGCATTTTCTCAAGATATTCTCAATTTCAGGTGTCATTTTCCACCCTCTGACGAACTGAAAAATCTCTCAATCTTTTTATGGTGGCTAATATAATCAAGAAAAGAGTTCTTTATCTGAAACTAGTTATTATGATCATGTAAAGTCTTTGAAAATTCTTTTGCATATAGTGCTTAAAAATATTTTTTGAGTGCGTAAAAAAAGTACTTTAAAGATGCTTATTTTTTGTTGGGAGATTTGGCTACGCATCCTGCAATATGCACAGGGAATTTTTTTTTCTTAGATTTGAGTGGAAACCCTGGTAAAGTTTTGAAATTTTTATTAGCAATAGTTTAGAGAAAAAAGATTTGAATATACAGTGTTATATTTTGAAAAAGCATTATTTTTTCAGTTTAAAGATGGTTTCCGAAAATGGTCTCTAATGTGAACAGTTACCTACTTATGCTTTATATTGTTTCAAGCTGATATTACGTAAATGCTGCTTTTTCACTAGCACATGAAGTACACATCTGTACAGTTTTTATTAAAAACAAGTTGATCTTAAATACAAAAGTATGGTTGAAAGCAATAGATAGGGTAAAAGTTAACTGTCGGTTCTGCCCTGTTAAATAGGTCACATTAAGGTTTCAGTTCATTTAAACTAACAATGTGTGGATTTATAGTTTAATGGTGAGGCTATCCTCTTTCAGCAGTTGTGTGTGTGGGGGGAAAGGGGTCAATTTTCAGATGGGCATTTGATTTTTATCTCTAGATTTCTGTTCTGAGATCCATTTGGCATATTTTATTCAGTTTATATAATATTTTAATTTAAATTATTTAAAAATAAATTTAAAATTCCAAAAGCAAAAAAAAACTAAGTATTTAATTTGTCAAAATATATGGATTATTTTTCTTTTAAATTGTCGTTTAAAATTTTTTGATAAAATAACTGAATTTTTTTCAATTTTATAATAAATAATTTAAACTTTTACTAAATTTAATTATGAAAATGTAGACAAAAGTATGTTGGACTAGTTTTAAAAAAAAGGGAAGCTATTTATTACATAACTAGAAAATCATTCTATTAAAAATACAAAATTTATTTCGAATGCATTCTGATTATTTGAAATTCAATGGATTATATTTAAGTAATAAATAGTCCCTTTTATCTTTTTTAAACAAGCGTGATAATATAGTTTTGTTTAGATTTTCATAATTAAGTTTAATGAGAACTTAAATTTATTATAAATTTAAAAAAATTTAGTTATTAAAACATATTTATTACAACTTTTTAAAAAAAATATAATCCTTAGGTTTTTAATTAAAAATATTGAACATCGATTCATTTTTTTTGTTCTTATAAATTTTAAGTTTTGAAAAAAAATTATTTAAATTCAAAAATAACTTATAAATTGATTGATATTATAAAAAAATATCCACTTGCGAAATGATAGTTGATAAATTCTTTCTCCTCAGCTGGGATACAAACCCCCGACCTCTCTTGTATAACTTGAACAGACTAGCATTTACACTACAAACCATAATGAGCTGGAAAGTTTGTTAGTTTAAGATTAGCTGAAACTATGATGAGGCATATTTTAACCTAGGGGCAGAGCTGGCAGCTAATTTTTACCCTGTCTAAGGTTTTCAACTATGCTCTTTAAATGTTCCACATGATTACAATAGCTCCCTTTCATTTCTCATCAACGCATTTTTTTTAAGGTTTGTCAATTTCTATTGTTGGTTTGGAAAAATCTTTGCATCAATACACATTTAGAACCTTCAGAATTCCCCTTCGATATGAAAAGTGTGCCCGTGGCTACTCAACCTTTGATAGAAGATAAGAAAGCTGGTAAATTTCTTTTAAATGGAATTTAAGTGTATTTATTATGTGTATGCAGGGTATCTGAGCACCTGGAAAGTCATGAGAAATCATGGAAACTCATGAAGTTCGTTATTGAACAAAATTTGTCATGAAATGTCATGATTTTATCTATTTTTTTAAAGAAAATCATGTAAAGTCATGGTTTTTGGTCACCGAAAAAATCTAATTTTTGAAATGGAATTTACCCCCACCCTTCTCCGATTTCATGGTGTTGTGAATATCTGAATTTGTAACAAAGTCCTTACGAACTGTCATATTTTATTAAATTATAAAATGTTTTCATCATGTTCTTTGAAAATTATGGCATTTGAAAAAAAGAAAAAAAAACAGATGATTGTGCTCTGGAAAAATCCATATTTTCGGATTTTTCGGTAAACGCGATCTGGAAGTTGACGGAAATCCAAGGTTCAAAATTCAAAAATTTCAAGAAATTGTTGATCACATTTATGCATAAAAAAAATTATGTTTTATTTAGAAGTATTAGAACTCGAATTTATACTTGGCATCACTTTCATTTGTAAGTATTCTTTCGGGTAGAATAATAAATGTGATTATAGATAAAAGTAAACTTACGCATAATTATTCATTTAAATTATGCTGCATATAATTTATTTAGAATTTCATTTTTTGAAAATAACAATGATTTAAATGTATAAAGACGTTAATTTTTTGAAATATGTAATTAATGATTTAATTAGAGAAATGTTCAGGATTTTTGAGTTGGGCTCACAATCACCCCTTAAAAAATGAAGGAAAAAACATAATTTCTTGAGCGAATTATCTTTTTAACTTATGTGATTTCAGAATTCTTGTTATTACTATTTTTTCATGATATCAATTAAAAATTCTAACTGAAGCAATCCAGTCATTTACGAATTTTTTTTTATTTCGAGATGAGAGCAGAAAAATTATGAGTCTTTTCTTTCCGATGAACAAGAAAAGTATCTTTAGAATATAATTCTGCAGAAAAAAAAGAAAAAAAATATTTGCTTTTTATATTTTTTTCAGCTATTTTATTGTTTCAACTCTTTCAATTATCTGTTTTATTAAATTTAAAATCTATAAATATGAAGATGCAGAGCATAACAGTTTTGGCTATACCTATAATTTCAAATAATGTTATTGTAATGCTTTTTTAAATTTATTGCTGCGTTTTTTTTTTCGGAGAAAATAGTAACTTGGTTAAATCATGAGAAACTCTTCCAATTAGTCATGGACAGCCATGAATTTGAAAGTCTAAAATGTTGCAGATATCCTGTGTATGTAAGTATGATTATTTGATATTGTTGATTTGTTATTTTCAGATGTTCCCATCATTGGGAAGTGCAAAGATAAAGTTGCTGCTTCACGTCAAGATATATTTGCAGGTAACGTATTTATCCTTTTCTTTGTTTAGTTTAACACTATTTTTTGAAGCTCTTGCTCCAAGAAAAATAAAGCCACAGTATAAGTGCCTTAAATTTTATACTGCATGTGAAACATTCTCCGGTTAATCCGACATTTGTGCCCTTCTCCTTTATTGAATTATTATTTCCACTGCAAGTGATGCTGAAAAAGTTAGTTAATTTGTTTTTCAATAACAATTAATAATTCTGCATTCAGCTTGATGCTTATTTTCGCAGCCTACTGCTTCGTAGGAAATAGCTGTCTAGTTTGTTTTCCAGATAAAAATTGTGTTTTTCTAGAGCGTCTGGAGTGCATGGTTTCTAAGCTCAAATTGAAGCATATGCCAGTGCACCGGTATAGCAGCTATCATCTTTGATGCGTCGGAGCTCTGATTAAGCTGCCAACATGAAAAGACGCACGCCATGTAATGTTATAAGGGTTTAACTTTTATTTTTTCTGTTTTTATTGTACTTTTTAACGGAATATTTCTGGTAACCAATTGATTTATTATGATTTTGTTTAATGTATATTGATATATAAACCTGTCATAATGGGTATATATGTTATGGACAACTTAAAACTTGAGTGTCTAATAATATCGTAATAAAAAATGAGATTTTTGAAATCTCGTTGAAAAGTTGTAATAACTGCTTAAGAGTCATTAAGATTTACGATAACATCAGAAAAAACTCGTGAAGAAGCTATTATTTAAAATCTCGTGGAAAAGCGTAGAAATAACTATTTGAAAAAAAATCCGTCATTTTAACGATAAAGCTTACAAAAAAAAGTGTAGTGAAATAAGATTATTTGAATGCGTGATTCAACTTCAGGATTAATAATATTATCACATTAAAAATTTCAAGATTTTTAAAACTTTGCGAAAATACGTTGTTATAACTGCCGAATAAGCCAGAGATAATCGATGAAATCGACAGAAGTAAATCGCGTCAAAAAATGATTAATCAAATATGCGATAGATAACTGACTAGACAAAAAATCGTATTAAACGTTTCGGGATTTTAAAAAATTTAAAGACATAGGTAGAGTTGTAACTGACGAAAGAAGGATCGAAACGTCACTAGGATTTACGATGTAAAATTTTTTTTTTCAAAAAGCTAGTTTAGAAATGATTACTAAAATTTAAAGTTCGTGTATCGTACTATCGTGTTAAAAATATTGGGTTTCTTTTAGCCACGCAGAATTCCATACAATGACCATACAAAAGAGATCTAGAAATAAAATAGATTTACTATAGAATCTGTCAAAGTTGAGCACGTCAAAAAGTGATAACTCAAAAAGAGAAATATAAAATTTTCAATATTTTTTTAAAAACATTTTGGAAATTTTTTTTTTTACATACCTGCCATGTCTCCTGTATTTCATTACTGTTTCCTGTATACCCGTATATTCTCAAATTTCTCCTTATTTGTTAAAGAAATTTTTTGTTGAAAAATTGGCGATAAAATATCGGCTGGTGGAAAAATACTAATCTCATTCCTCAACAGATAGTGCTATTTCCAGTACTGCAGTATGTTGAGTGTTAATAGTTTAAGTAGTTATAAATAATGGTTTAAAAAATCTTCTTTAGTATAATATTTATATACATATTTTTCACTTTACTAAATGTAAGTGTTTATATTCAGGGTTCTGTTTAGAAGAAATTTGGGTCCTTTAACGGACCCTTCACAAAATATATTTTCATAAAAACGAACCCTTCACAAAATATCTTTTCATAAAAACGGACCCTTCGCAAAATGATTTTTCTTTTAATCGGACCCTTCACAAATTTGTTTATCTTCATTATTATTTTGTTAATCAAATAAACCCTTTACTGGGTAGAAAACAAGAAAGATGGATGTAAACAAATTAAGTTTTGTCTTCGACAGACGATTCTTCCATTATTCGTCCGAAATTAATATTCTGCGTTCAGCAGTATAGGCTAAATACCAAATATTTGTATGTTGCATCTCTAATTTAGAAGCAGCAATTGTTATTTATTTTTTAAAATTTAACTTTTTTAATTATAATTTTACAGTGTTGAGCATAATCTTGTACGTCTTTATAATTTGAAAACTCCTTGAAAAAGATTTTTTTTTTGCAATAACGGACCCTATTTGCACAAATTCATAAAAGTTGACCCTGCTTGAAAGAATGTGAGTAATTTTTTCACAATTTCACGAAAAACGGACCTTTCGCAAAATGTCTGGACTGACCCCTGTTTATATTGTAAAATAAATTGTTCCTGCGTCTAATTATGCAGTGATTTCTGTCACAAAAAAAAAAATTTTCTTGTTTTTTATTTCAAAAATTATCTCAAATATTTATTTGTCCCCTTTGTTACAATTTTTCTTTTAATTTTTTTTTATTCATTGCGTAAAAAACCTTTTAACTTAATAACTGGTTTCTACAATAAAGTTTGTTATTACAATCATTTTATGTTATATATTTGAAAAAAAAGTTTTCAAATTTTAAAGTTTCTCATATAACAGAGAGGACAAAACTTAATGTCCCCTCAATTACACAAAATTGAGAGGTTGACCATTAAAAATTAACTCTCGGAATGTAAACAAGTGCTAATGAATCCTGATTCAACTAGTTTAAACCAGTTCCTCCACTATTAAAGCCCACTTTTTATACAAAGCTGTGCCATTTTTATTTGTTAGTGTGTTTAGTTTACAGTTAAAAAGTTTTTTAAGTGAGTAATCAATAGGGAAAAACAGCCGCGGAAAGAATCAGAGAATATGGAACTAGATTTTCAGTTTCCCTGAAGTACAAATTCAGTGTGAAATAAAATTGTTGAGAATTTCATTATTCAAAATTAAGTAGAATTCTAATTTTTGGGGGTCACTGTATTTGCTATTTAGTTCATTTTGAGCAAAAACTACAAAACTAACACTTTAAAACATTTTTTATTCACTAAAAGTAATATATTCTACGAGGTAAACATATTATTTTCTTCACATCTATTTAAGATGATATATTTAAAAAAAATAACATTTTAAATAAAATACTTTATTATATTGACACTTTTCTTGTACTCACCTGCACTTTATGAGAAAAGAAAACACACTGACCTGGAAGTTTTAGGATTCCTACTGGAAAACCTGGAAATATCAGGGAAATTTTAAACCTGATTTGAGTGGCCACCCTAATAAAAAATTTTAGCACATTATCAAAAAGTTCAAGTTCTGTTTTTACTTATTTCAAAATAATTTAACAAAAAAACTTTATTTATTTTTTAAATATATTTCGATAAATTTTATTCTTTGTACTATATTCCATAAACTGAATTGGTATTTTTAAAACATTATTTTTTTAAAAACACAGTTCTATCCTATTTTTTTAACTGTGTATGTTTTTTTCCCTTAACAGGTTGATGCTATGAAAAAAAACAGAAAGAGGAACAAGAAATGGAATTAGAGGTTTGTTGCTAAAAATTTAAACTGATTTTGTTAAATATTTAGTCTTTTAAAGATTAATTAAATGATATTATTTCAATATATTGATAATAAATTTAAAGTATGTTATTGTTTGAACAATTAAATTTATGCTTATTTAGATACAAAAAAAGGAACTGAATGAAAAGCGGGTAGAATTGAATGAGTTAAAGAAAGAAAAGTCCCAAATGGAAAGCAAACTCAATTCAAGCAAAACTCAACTTGATGTATTGACTTCTTTTTTTACAAAGTAGCACCCTTCAGGTAAGCCGAGTAAATAATTTTATGTTACTTAATATTGTTTATTAAATTTTAGCTTATTTTTAAAAACACGTGTAATTATAAAATACAAATAATCCACTATAATGTGATAACAATAGTAAATTAAAAATAATGCATGAAATCACAGATGCATCATTCTCACTTAATCTAACACATATATTTTCTCCATTTCATTTTGCTTATTTGGTTCGAAGATTGAATTTGAGGCACTGAAATTTATCCCCTGTAAAAAACAGAAATCTTTTTTGCTTGTCTCTACTTATTTATTTTTTTAAATGAATTTAAAGCTCATTTTACAATTTGCTTTTTATGGAGCGAAAAAAAAGATGTAAACACAGCCTTATTTCATCCTTTTTCTATTTAATTTTTAAAAAAAAATAAATTTCAAGCTTATGTAAGCAATTAAATTTTTTGTATATTTGCTAAAGTGATAAATCACGAAAATTGTACTTATCATATTCCTACGTTATGCTTTTCAATTATATCCTCTGCTGCATTATTATGTTCTTGTAAATTGAGCTTTGAGTTACTTGTTAAATAAAACTTGGGAGTTTAAAATATTTACAACTTAATTCGTCTTAGTAGATTTTTTGTTGAAAACATTTAAAGTTGCCTTGTTTGTGTATTTTAAAATTGATCAAATACAAGACCAAATACAATAGGACACAGGTTAATGAGTGAAGCTATCAAGGATATGGATAAGCAATTTAATTTTTGTCTGCCTGTTGAAGTGATAATTCACTAAAATTGTAGTTATTATACTCCTTGGCTACACTTTTCAATTATATCCTTTTGCTGCATTAGTAAGTTTTTGAAAATTAACTACTTAGTGATAAACTTGATATCTTAAAATACTTAATTTGATTGTAGATTTTTTTGTGGAGGGCAATTACTTAACTTTCCTTGTTTATTTTATTTTCTTCTAGATTAAAATTAAAATTGACCAAATTCTACACCTAATGATGACATAGCCTGTATTTCACCAACATGTAAGTATGCATTTAGTTTTGTATCGCTTAGAAACATTTATTTTGTTTATCTTTTATTCACATAAAGGTCCATGTAAGTCTTAATTATTGTAATCTGTTAACATATATAAAAGAAATTCTAATTGCAACTTATTTCATATATTAAATACATTGCTTACATTTCTGTTCTAATTTTATATATAATTTTCAAAAATAATTATCAAACATCTAAGTGTTAAAGACAATTCCTTTTTTTTACAAGATTGCAAATTTCTGGCATGTTGGGAGTATATGTCGTTTGCGGAAAAAGAAACCTAAGATAAAAGCTTTTGAAATTTAAAAAGCATAAAAAAATATCAAGTCTCCAAAATTTTCCATTCAAACCGTTACAGAGTGGGACACTGCTAACTTATTGATTCCAATGCATATGATGTCAGTGAATCTTAAAATTTCTAGCTTTATGGTATATTTAAAACAAACATTTTCATCATGTTTTATTTTTTAAAATACTCTTGAAAAAAATATGCTGATTTTTTTTTAAATTTTTTTCATGTTTTTTTCTGGTTATAAGTATTGTTTTCTTTAAAAGAAAACTTTAATATGTAAGAAAAATATTATGAAAGAAATGAGTATCTATTAATGTCCATCTTCACTACTGGTGTATAAATAGAGCCCCTGATTTTTGTAAAATTTTAGGGGTTCAAAAATTCGATATATACAATTTGATATATGGTATTTTAATTATTCTACTCTTGTGTGTTTCTTTAAAAGACAACACCTTAGAGCGTTCCTTTTATTAATAAGTACTAGTCTCATGACTTAGACCTAGTCATATTTAGTTAGTTTTGATGATTGTTACATTTGTGTTTGGTGCAGCATGACCAATTCTAATTCTTCTGTCATTAAGTTTTACATATATTGTAATCCATAAAAAAATAGTTGGTATTATCGCCTATATGGGCTTTTATTTTATTTTAACAATTTTTTAATTTTTATTTTCTCCTTTATTGAATGCATTGTATCATATTTCATACATTCAATGCTTTGTGTTACTTTCATAAGTAAGGGGAAAATTTTCTTGTGGAGTATGATTAAAAATATACACTAATTGCAAGTGCAGAAAAAAAACTCCATACTTTTTAACTATTAAAATTCTTTTATGAGTCTGGACTTTTCAACTTTATTCGATGTTCAATCTTTTTTTCATATTCAAAAGGTAGTTTTCAAGTGTTTACTGTAATCAACTTGAAGAAAATAGTGAATGGACTATGAAGTATTCGATATAATCACTTTACTATTCCACAAATGTGCAAGAAGTGCCTGACTGCATCAGAGATGTATACAAAATGTGTTTTGTTTCAAAAAGTTAGTTTTCAGTTCATACATCATTTAATCCCTCTTCTAGAAACAAAAATGGTTTATATTTCTCAGAAAATATTTGTTTATACAATGATATTTATTAAATTTTTATTATTGTTGTTTTTTGTTACTGAATTGGCAGATGTTAAATTAGTTGGATTATACAAAGTCTTTTTTTTTAGAGTATAGAAGTTTTGCCATCAGCGATTTACCTAAGTGTTTTTAATTTTGCGTTAAAAAGCAAGTTGTTTTGTGTACTTATATTGCAACTTATAATGTCTTTCAGTACTTGGAACATTGAGCAACACATTAAAGTACTTAGTTAAAGATTGTGATCCAAATAGTGGAGAACAAGATGATGAAGAAGGCTATGAAGATGAATATATAGTGAGTATTCTTATTTATCTTAAAATGATGGCTCAAGGAATGACTCTATAACAATTGTGTATATTCCTTTTTGCTGCAATGATGGTGTGTGTATGAATTTTCTATGGAGTGTCTGAACAGTATATATATCTATGCACATAAGCTAAAAATGAACAGAAAATATGGAAAATATTAAAGATTAATGAAAAGTAAAGAAGAAAAAATAATGGAATAAACTTAAATTTTTTTTCTTTTAATCTAAATTTTAAAGGAATGAATTAGTTACGAGTCTTTTTAATATTGGATGAGCTATTTGTTTCGAATCTCACGCCTAATTTGACTGATTTTTTAAAGAAAAAATAATGAATTAAGATATCGCTTCATCAGCTCACACGATTATATCCGCAAAAATAGCAGATAGCACTCCTTTTTGAGGATATAATTGTGTGAGCTGATGAAGAGACTCTATACTTTTTGTTTTCCGGCTTTTAAATAGTATATATATTTAAATATTTTATTGTAATAATTTCTCCTCTTCTCTTTTCATCCATCTTTAATATTTTCCCTGTTTTCTCTATATTTTCAACTTATTTTATGAGTTCTGTATAATTGCATCTTATGCGCAGCAAATAAAACTTATTAGTTTTCTTAATTTCCTTCGTTTTTTTTTCTTTCTTTTTATCATTTTGTCTTTATTGGGCTATTTATACATATGTACAGATGTTTAAAAGATAAAAATGCGAAGAAAAATATGTTTTAAGAAAGAAAACAAAGAAAACATTATTAAATAAATTTTAAAAAGAAATTAAAAGCCAGAAAATAAAATAACGAAAAGATATAATTTTGTCATCAGCTCACATGATTATATCCGTAAATGACAGTATTTTATTGTATTAATATAGCCAAAGCAAAACAAAACTTTTTTGTCTTGTTATTGTAATTCATGTCCAAGCAGAATTTATCGTCAGTTGAAATTTTGACAATTGATTAAACTAGATGAGGTGCGGGGGTGATTGTCATCTAGATATACTCCAGATTTCAGGGTTTTTCGTATCATCCCTCTAGGTCTAAACACTAGGAGCAGGACATGTGATTTTTTCAGGGAATTTTCGCATATCTGAAACCCATTGATTTTGAGAAACTTGTATTGGCCATAAGTTTTCCTGGTGGGAGTGCTAGTTTTGTTATATGTTTTGTTGAAGCAGCGTCTGCTCTAACAATTTTGTGAAGTGAACCTATGTTCTCAGGCGAAATTTCTTTCTAGATTAAAAGTTTGTGAAAGCTTGTTTTAGCCATGTTTTTTCCTGGTTGGGATATGACATCCGTCGTTGAACAGCCAATCCAATTTTAAGTTTAAGACTACTAATGTTCAACTCTGTAGCCTTGTAATTTTGAACCAATTCAGAAGAAAGGGACACTCTTGGACCAGTACCCCCAGAGGTTTTGAATTGTTATGGGAACATGGAGGATTTTGTGACTTGACAGATTTAACGTGCGTCAGTCACCATTTACTACATGGGGAGTTTTCGGCCGGTGGGGATTGAACCCACGACCTTTTGGACATGGACCCAGTGCCCTACCAACCAGGTTATCCCGGCTAGGTGGGATATTGAAATTTTTTGTTGTGCCAACAATTTTCTACAATTTTGGGCAACATTTTATAGTTTTTATGTAGTAAACTAGCTAAAACTTATTTTGGCCATAATTTTTTTTTATTTTTGGTTGGGCTAACAAGACTGTTAGGATAACTATTTCCTACAATGGATGGATATTTGAAAGCATTATTCCAAAATTTTAAAGCAAAAGTTATCTTACTCTTATTTTTTCTATAACCTAATTTTGGTTGATGGGATAATGAAAATTTTCGTTGGGATAACAATTTTGTTCAATGAGGTAATTTCTGGAGGTGAAATTAAAACTTGCGTTATCTAGGTGAAAATTAAGGTAAATTTTGCGTTGATTGTTCTTGCAGTGGACTGATCGTAAGGACTTGGTTCCCAGTAGAACACAGATGTCAAGCATCACTGGCTGCGGCCAGTAAGTGGGTGGTTGACCACTTTAATCAGTCTGCGTAGGGACCGAGAGTGTGCGGTATTGGTACTCGTTAAACTGTTTTAACGTAAAGTGCTCGACTTTGCGTGCAGGTCGTTGTTCAACCGAAGCGGGGGCGCCATCTCCTCTGCAGAGGATCAAAATTGTGATAGCTTGTCTTCGGATCATCCTCGGAAATGTTTCCCAGACCGTCGCCTATAGCCCATTGGCAGCTCTAGTGTGACGTAAATGAACTAAATTCTGCGTCTTACAAAAAAAAACAAATTATGGCAATCAACGCTTATAAAAAATTGTAACGATGAAGAGAGAAAAAACTATCATAGTTTTCCCTAAATATTAAGTAAATTAAATTAATAGAAATTATTAAATGGCTGGAAAAAAGTAAGAGGAATATACAAATACTTTACTTAATTTTCGTCTATCTTTATTAAGCATTTTTGAGCAAATTATCAACGTCTCATGTTAGCTTACATAACATACTAAAAAACAGTACGATTAAAAAAAAAGTTTACATTTATTGAAGTAGATAGATACAAAAAATTACAAGTAAAGAATTAAAAAAACAGAAAAAAACGATTCTGAAAATCTCAGTTTTTCATATTACCACAATTTCAGGAAAAACTAGCCATAAAAGATTAAAATTCTAGTAGAAACAGTTAAAAAAACAGTGTCATTATATAAACAAACATAATAAAAAAATTAAGGAAAAAGAAAAAATGGAAAAAAAATAATTCTTAATTCTTAAAACAAAACTTAAAAGTAAAAAATTTTAGAAAAAAGCGATGATAGAAAAAGTTTATCAAAAATGAGACCTAAAAAATGCGCCTGAATAAAATCGCCGTGGAAAGTAGTAATTTAGAATTTAATTCTAATAAAAAAAAAATTATAATTCTCTAAAGAAACCTTAATCACTGTAAATCTCTCTTTTTCGTATTGCCGCAAGTGGGGAGGATTAAAAAAAATAGTTTTATTCGTCATTAAATTTTTTTTATGTAATCTTGTAACGTTTGCGAATGAAGTTGATAGAGCGTTGAACTAGGGCTCGAAATACCGCCCGTCCTCGGCGGTCAAAAATTCCCAGCGGACAACGAATTACTCGAATCCGACGTCCGCGTGGGCGGCCATTTTTCCGTTAATGTTCGTGACACATTTTCAAATTTTATTATCTTGGAAGAGTCTAGCGCCTCACTTCTAAAATGACCCTCTAATCTAGAAATCCCGTTAATTCCTTCGTCAGACCAAATGCACATGCTCACGTAATCGGTAAAGAAGAGAAAAGTTGCTTGTGATTGTGCATTTGTACTTCTAACGATGAGCTTACAAAAAAACACAATACGTACTGGTCTTAAGCAAAAAGCGTTAAACGCAATCATGAATATCTATCTAAATGGAAAACCGATTTCAGATTTCTGTGCAGAAACCCCTGTAAATCATTGGAGAGTAATAAATAAGAGAAAATTATATTTTTATTTATTTAGAAGCTACGGGTTAGTTTCAAAGGAGGACGGGTACGTTGTTGGACAAGCCGTCCTCGGGGACGGGTAAAATTTCTGAGCTTTTTCGAGCCCTGAACCCATGTCCAAGTGATCGTGAATTCGATTCCTAACCACCAAAAGCTCTCCGTGCAATAAATGGTGACTAGTGCACGTTAAATTTGACGGGTCACAGAATCCTCCATGTTTCCTTAACAAATCATACTTCTAGAGGAACTGAATTGGAAATATAGTTCTCTGGTTCAGGTCAAAATTATGATCAGTAGATGTATGAATGGATCCACCCTTCGAGCGGGCTTCGATGTGTGTGTCTGAAGTCGCATTCTTGATCACAGATGGCTCCCTGTGCTTTAAAATTCGTTTAGTTTCACCCAGCAGGCTTTCTGGTATACGCACTTTGCATTAGATACAAAACCAACAAGATAGCTTGGAATGAAAATTTCGGTGAAAATAGCATCTCTCTTGCGTTATTACGAGAAGTCGAAATCATTGATTTTGGAGCACATGGCGCAATTTTGGCGAAAAAAAGCTCCAGGGGCAGGCATTCGTTCCATCGCCATATTTTATATATTCAATTTCCCTATGGCTGGTGGCGACTGATCCTTATGTTTAGAGGGCTAACTTTGAGAGGTATGGGGAAAAAATTGAACGCATATAGCAGTTTTGTAATGAAATTTTTCTTCGAACAAATAAATAATAGTGACTACATATTCATATGTGTTGCAAATTTATTATTATTTTAAAAGGCTGATATTTTATTCATATCTTATTGATTACTTTGCATTTTATAGGACATGATGCTGTCTTTATAATGGAGAGTAGTATTTTGGGATTCGTCATAGATCTGGTAAGAATTATACTCTAGAACAGGGGTGGCGAACCTTTTTGCACTAACGTGCCATTTTTTCTAAAAAATTATTTAATGTGATCATAGACGTGCCATCAAATAATTTTGACTTCGTGATTATTGGGAAAGTAATAATACTGAATACTATCAACTCAAAACTCTTTATATGCTATGGAAAAAAAGGCATTTTGCAATGTCTCAGTTATACGCATAATTCAACTTAAAGTAACATCAGTGTGACTTCTGTTGTTGCAAATCAGATGACAAATAACTTATATTAGATCGCATGTTAGTTTAAACAGGACTGTTAAATTGTTTTGCTAGTTATTTATTGTTAGCTTTTTTTTATGGTTATTAAATGTTTTTTTTGGCATTAATTGTTAATTTTTTTGTCAATAATTTTTTTTAAATTTTAATTTATATGTTAATATGCTTCATAGTAAACTTTGTGATGGGTGGCTTGCCCAAAATATTGTATCGCGTGTCATAAATGTCACGCGTGCCATTGGTTCGCCATCCCTGCTCTAGAATATATTTTCGGACCGTTCAATTATAACGAAAGCATCTAAAGTCAGAAAGGGATTTGCTCACTTTTTCGGGCAGAGTTTGAGAAAGATTATGAGCTATGTCTTATAAAGAAAATTGAAATTATTTCATGCTCAAATTTACTAATATATCATAACTTACATATGTTATGAATATTTCAAATGCATCTTGTATTTATATAATGTGTAAATTTGGTTTAAAGGTGCGACAAGTAAGCCCCCTGACAGTTCCTACACTCTTCAGATTTCTAACTCTGTCCCTAATTATGAGCATTGTTAACATGCGGCACTAAAATCCCATTATTTTTATAGTTTGTACTCCAGGAGTTGGCACTTGGTTCCGCCTTCTTCGCGTGGTATCCGGCGATACTAATTCGCTTTTTTTTTGGGAGAGGGTTGCTATTTGGCGATAATATGACAAAAATATTTCTTTCGCAATCTTTATGTGCATTTTTTTCACATTAATATTTCATAAATTTGATGATATTTCTCTCTTTCGAGTGAATAGTTTGACCTTTTTGATATAATAGCAGAGTACAATAATAACGTATAATAGCAGAGGATAAAGCGAATTAGGTGACTGAAAAAGAATTCGATGTTTGCGTTTGGGCACGCTTTAAGGGTCGTTTCAATTTCAAGCGCGGTAATGTTTCTCCTCTTACTCCCACGCGAAAATTAACTCTCCATCCGATGAGGTAGAACTAAGTGCCATCTCCTGGTGAACGAACTGTAGTTCGGATCACAAGTTTACGACCATCGACTTTCGTTGTAGTGAAAATTTTCGTCTGGATGACAATTTTTTTAATGGGTGAGTTTTGGAGGTAAAATAGAAACTTACTGCTTCTTGGTATAAAAATTAAGGTAAACTTAGCTTTGATTGTTTTCGGAATCCTTCAGTGGTCTGATCGTAAAGACACGGGTCCCAGTAGAACACCGAAGTCAAGCATCTCTGGCTGCGGTCACTAAGCAGGTAGGTGACCACTTTGATCAGCCTGCGTAGGGACTGAGGGGGCACGCTACCGGTTCTCGTTAAACTGTTCTACCGAAGAGTGCACGACTTCATGTGCACGTCGTTGAGCTACCAAATCAGGGGAGTCACCCTCTCTGCAGAGGATCAAAATTGCGATGGCATGTCTTCGGATCATTCTCAGGGATGTTTCCCAGACCGTCGCCAATAGCCCATTATGCAGCTCTAGTGCAGCGTTAAATAAGTACCTACCTTGTTTTTGGATTATTCCTATAATTTTCTATAATGGGAAAACATTTGAGCACGAAATTCAAGATTGAAGTTTCTGAATAATAAATTGGCTGAAATTTGTTTTAGTTAAAACTAATTTTGCAGATGTTTTTGTAATTGTTGTTTTTATAATTTTGTCGCTAACAAATATTTACGTTAATGTTATGATTTCGATGAAGGGACAAATGCGTAGAGGTGAAATTTCAACGCGTAGTTTATTGATCAGGAATCAGTTAAAGCATGTTTTGACCATAACTTTTTTATTTGATAATTTTGCAAAATTCAAGATTTAGTTTCTATGCTATAAAATAGCTAAAGTTTTCCTTACTTTTGTTGGATGAGATTACTTTACTTTTTGGTGCTAACGTGTGTTAACGAATTTGTACAATGCGCTGACATTTGGAGGCAAAATTCTAGCTTGCGATTTTTAGAACATAAGTTAGCTATAACTTGTTTTGCTTAGCTGACAAACTTAGGTTATCGTAGACTTGTCATAAAAGTGCTCATGTAATCTAATTCTTACAGTATTTGTTTTCAAACATATAAATTATACCAGTAGACGAATATTTATTATGCAAATCAACGGTACTAAATTTATTAATCATTTTTTTAATTTAAAATCCTTTTGAAATAATAATTACTTCATATGAAATCTAATTGTTTCCCATACATTTTACAAAATAGATTGTTTTTATGATGAGATTAAGTTACTAAATAGAATTGATCGGTATTTTGTAAGACCGATAGTTTTATTAAGAATTTCAACTTCATGCTACATAAATTTTTATCTTTTTACAAATATAACGAAAACTTCTAAATTTATTTTTTCTGACAAAGAGAGAGGAAGATAACGAGCAATGCTTATGGAAGATATAAAATTTCCCCTCATTTTTACAGACTAACGACTTACTGCAATGAGCTAATGTTATACACTTGCCGCCGGGCTGACCATTGGAGGTTTTCGTGGTTTTCTTCTCCATGTAACGCAAATGTTGGCTAATTCCATCAAAATTTTCTTCACTAAGACTAATTTGTCCCAATGCTTGATCGGATATTGTAGCTGAGACTGGTAGTGAATTCAATGTTCAACGCCGGGCTTTAATATAAATTGAGCTAATGTTTAAAGGTAAAATATTAACTAATGCTTTATAGGTCAAAGGTTATCTAAAACTTATTTTGACAAGAACCATTTTGTCACTTATCGTGGGCTGACGTTTGACGATAAAATACAAATTTGTTGTTTTATGTTTAAGTGGTATAGGTTCTTGTCTAGTTTATAGGTTTTGTGATTTTTTTTTTGGCGAAAAAGAATAGCTAAAGCACTGTTCCCTATTATATATTATACCACTAAACCAAATATTCGATTTGTACATTGGACACCGAAAACTATCCTAACAATTTTATCCTTCTTAGAAAAATATATATATAGTTGATTCTGTATATTGCGTGATTGCCATTATTTAAAAATTGATTGTGATTTAAATGCCTTACGTAGGCGTTGCTCGTTTCCCGCATGCTACTTGTCATAAAAAAGAAAGTGAATCACAAATCTACATCCCTCTTATGTCATAAAGTTTGAAAGGTCCCTATGAAGCCGGGGATGAGTCAGGGGATAGAGCGTTCGCCTTTCAGTGAGATGAACCGGGGTTCGATCCCGGCGATGACTGGTCGATACGAATTCCGCATCCCGCTTGCACCGACCACTGTGCTGACGTGATATATCCTCAGTGGTAGACAGATCGTGGGTTAGATTCCCCTTGCCGTCTGGCTAACCGTGGGAGGTTCTCGTGTTCTTCCTCTCCATATAACGCAAATGGAGGTTTGTTCCATCAGAGTCTTCCAACAAGGCAAATTTCTCCCAATACTTGATATAGGAGTTTCCTTGTCTTCTGGATTGGGTTCGAAATTACGAGGCTATGGAATTGAATATTTGTATTCGTAAACCCAAAAATTGAGTCGGCTGTTCAACGACGGTTATAAAATAAAATATAAAATAGAAAGATTTCTATAGTGTTGCATAAATATTTATATAATTTTAACCAATGTGTCCTGTTTTTTCAGGTTTTGGACACTCTATGGTATACAAATCCATCCAAGAGTCGATGTCTTAGATTATTAAAAGTAAGTTCATGCAAAATATAATCTTCATGTTCTTATTAACCGGCATTTACATAAGTTTTCAAAAAAATAAATAAAAAGAATACGTAATAAAGATATATATTAATAGCGAACATAATTTCGTATACATAAAAGAAATTACATTTAAGACTTGCCACATATCTGGAAACCACATATATTGACGACATAAAAAAACTGTATTTTTAGTCAAGAAAATGTATGAAGCTTTCTAATTATGTTAAATTATGATATAAGCTGATAGGATATAATTTTGCGGAGGGGAGGATATAATTATGATATAATTATGATAAATTATGATATAAATTATGATATAATTATGATATAAGCAGATTAAAATAATTATTTTTTCTGCTGAAAGCATTTAATATCTTGACGTAGACTTAAGAAAAATAGGTTAAAAAACTTTAATCAATGAATTATAAATAACAATTGTAACTTTAGCGTCGTGATAGGGAAATAAGGTTTTCTAATAATGATAATAAAACCATTTCGTGATTCATCCCCTGTAGTATTAAATAATTTAAGTTTTATTGAAATGTCTCGATAAAAAATGGTACATTCTCGAATTAAAATAAAGCTGTTTCTAAATAAATTGCAATGTAGCGAATAATAAAATTAATTGAACTTAATACTATCATAATTGTCCTAAAATGCGATAAAAAATAAAGATAAAATCTTGTTTATAAATAAGCAGAAGTCATTTTGTCGTATCTTCGAATATGGGTTAATTTTGCATGAAAAATAATCAATGAATTTCGGATGCAAATGTCTTACTACATTGTCTAAATAATAAATGATGCGTAATCAAAGTATGAAGTTAAGCGTACAATTAAATAAAGAATAAAATTTAATATTAAGAGCTAAATAAAAATTGCATACAATAAATGCATAAAACATAAAGTAAAGCGAAAATATAAGGTGTGAAATATTTAATGAAGTTAAAAGAAAGCTTAATATGAAGTAATACTTAATACATTGAGTAGCAATTGTAACAGAGAATAAAGAATAGTAAAGTTTGAAGTATCAGGGAAATTTAAAGCGCAATATATGAAGTATTAGATAAAGTGTTACGTAAAGAGTGAGATATAAAGTGAAGCAAAAAATAAATTTAAAAAAGAGTCACGCTTAAGTAACTAATATGAAAGTAAATGAAATATGAAAGTAAAGCTTAAAGTAAAAAGAGGATGGTAAAAATCTGAAAGAATAAAAAGGGAAATATAGAAAAAAAAGTAAAGCATAGTAGAAAGTATATCGTAAAGTAATGTGTAAAACATAAAGAAACTCGTAAAACGAATAAAGTGTAAACTCAAGTAAAGCGCGTAATATATAGTAAAAGTGTAAAATAACGCGTTAAATATAAAATAAAATAGAGAATAATATAAAGCAGAAGATATTAAAAAAACTGCAATGTGTAAAAAATTAAATAAAGTAAATATTGAACTATTAAGCAAAGCGTAAGGTAGAAAGTATATTATATTTTTGAAATATAATAAAAAGGAAAGTGTAAAGTAAAGAAGACACTAAAATATAATATAGTAAAAAGTACAGCTTAGTTTAAAACAAAGTATTAAGTAAAACAAAATGTGGTATATAAATTAAATCATAAAATGTAAAGTAAAGAAAACAGCTAGTAAAGTAAAGCGTAAAGTAAAAAGCGGAAAGTATAATTTGAAAATTGTGTACACTAAAATGTAAGCGTAGAGTTAAATGTAAAGTAAGATGCGTGTCAGGTAGAAAGTATAGAAGAGTGTCAGGTAGAAAGTTAACGATAGAGTATAAATTATAGTGTAAATTAAAGTATAATGAAAGACTAAGTTTTGTCTAGTCTAGTCTAATTTTGACTGAAACTAATTTTGACTTGTATATTATATTTTTGAAATATAATAAAAAGGAAAGTGTAAAGTAAAGAAGACACTAAAATATAATATAGTAAAAAGTACAGCTTAGTTTAAAACAAAGTATTAAGTAAAACAAAATGTGGTATATAAATTAAATCATAAAATGTAAAGTAAAGAAAACAGCTAGTAAAGTAAAGCGTAAAGTAAAAAGCGGAAAGTATAATTTGAAAATTGTGTACACTAAAATGTAAGCGTAGAGTTAAATGTAAAGTAAGATGCGTGTCAGGTAGAAAGTATAGAAGAGTGTCAGGTAGAAAGTTAACGATAGAGTATAAATTATAGTGTAAATTAAAGTATAATGAAAGACTAAGTTTTGTCTAGTCTAGTCTAATTTTGACTGAAACTAATGTAAGACCAAGATTAAACCAAGTTTAAAATTACGTGTAAAATATAAAGTTTAAAGTAAAGAGTAAAATATAAAGAGAAAAGTAAAGTAAACTAAAGCAGAAGGTCAAATAAAACGTGAAGTATAATTTACAGCTTAAGATATAAAGTGAAGCGTAAAAGTAAGTGAAGTGTAAAATGTAAAGTTAAACGAGAAATGTAAAGTATAAAGTCAAGTGCAAAATTTAGCTTAAAGTCTGAAGAGTAATGTGAAACATATGAAAATATAAAACCGTATATAAAAGTTCAGTAATAAGTAAAGAGATTGAAGAAAATATTAAGTAAACTGAATGAGTTAAAATAAATTAAAATGTTATTGAATTGTCTTAAACCTGTAATGTTTGGCTTCATGGAAATTTTTTGTAAGTATGTGAAGGAATCGGTCATTTTTTTTCTCATCGTAGAGAGTCGATGTTATTGGAATAATAAAGAAGACATTGAAATATGAGAGAATAATTCACTGCAGCATTCTCGTTTTTTATATTTTAATAAAGATCAAACTGAGAAAACAAACGATAATGTATTGTTTAGTTTAATGAATAATTGAGTAGATAAAAATTGGAATTTCTAATTCTTTTCAAGATAACGTTGTTCCAGAAAATATTAAGCTGAAATGTTCTTTCCTTTGTATGTTTGACACCTTTTTCAAATAATAAGGTTAAGAAATAGTGCGGAAACTACTTAAAAATTATCAAGGGGGGAAATATAGAAAGAAATTATTACAATATTAACTTTTTTACATAAAAATTTTTGACTTGATATTTTTCATTGTTAGTGTCACTGAAAATAAGCAAATCACATCCTATGCTTAAGTGAGAAAGAAACAAAGCACTATCTTGCTCTAATTTTAGCTCTTCCTAAAGTAATCAAATTTTAGAATTCAAAAAAACGAGGTAACTATTCAAAAAATACAATTAGTAGATATTTCAATTCGTTTTATAAAAGTTTATAAATAGTATTCATTATTTCTGTTTTTCTGTTAAAATTCCGAAACACATAATTAATGTTAAATTTCCGAAACACATAACAGCAATTATTGTCCAATTTTTTTCTTTTTTCAAACTTCTTTTTATAATTTGAAGATATTTCAACTGATATTTTTTAGGAAAAATTTAGAAGATAGTGATTTAAATGACGTAAGCATGACTCATAAACTTGTCTGATAAAATTAGTAAATCACAAACCCACCATCCCCTTTATGTCCTTACGAAGCAATTAAAATATTCCTATAATGTTGCATAAGTGTTTATGTAATAATAATCAATATGTGATATTTTTTCAGCTTTTGAAAACTTCATGAAAGACAAATTCAACCAAGACTTGACGTCTTAGCTTTTTAAAGGTAAGCAATATAAGAGATGAACTTAATAATTTTCACGTTCATACTATCCAGCATTGATATAAATTTTCAAGCAAACAAAAAGAGAATGCAATAAAAAGAAAGTAGAAAATATAAGCTCACCGGACAAAAAATTAGTCACCCAAGTGCCAATCACCGCCATGAATCTTTAGGTTTCGTTAGACGACGCAGTGGTCAAATAATGTGCTCAACTGCTTCAACGCGATTAAAGTCAAGTAGCTATCAGCGAGATATTTTTTCTGAAGCTGAAATTATGTGTAAATATAGGTAAGTGTAAGGATGTAATAGAGTGGCAAAACGGAACAATTGTGTTTGGCCATGCCCATGGTCATAAAGTGAATTAAGTGGCTGGATTTTTTGGTTTTTCAATTCTGTTTCAATTCTGTGTGGTTTCTAATGTGTCTACAAGCAGTGGCGTAATACATGCGGTCACGAAAAAGATCCTGCATGAAAGGGATCAGAGACGTGTTTCGTGACTTCTCAATCAAAATCACTTCCAAACCCAACAGAAATTGCTTCAGTAAGTAAATGAAGGTCCATTCCAAACTGTCAGTCCAAGTGTGAGAAAATATTGCGACGGGAGCTGCATGCTTAGAACATTTGGAGTCGAACCTCTTGTAAAAGGCCATTGTTCGCAAAGGCACTTGCTGACTGGCCGAATGAATTGTAGTATGACGAATCACGTTTTTGCCTTTATTCAAAATACTTAACGTGTCTTAACGATCAGTCCATCGCGTCCCGCAGTGGACTGATCGTTAAGACAAGGTTCCCAGCAGATCACCGAAGTCAAGCATCACTGGCTACGGTCAGTGTGCGGGTGGGTGACCACTTGGATCAGTCTGCGTAGGGACCGAGGGTGTACGGTATTGGTCCTCGTTAAACTGTGCTACCGTAAAGAGCTCGACTTCGCGCGCAGGTCGTCGGGCTACTGAAGCGGGGGTGCCATCCCCTCCGCAGTGGATCAAAATTGTGATGGCATGTCTTCGGATCATCCTCCGGGATGTTTCCCAGACCGTCGCCAATAGCCCATTGTGCAGCTCTAGTGCGACGTAAATTAACAACAACAACAACATCAAAATACGCATGTCATCGAGTGCAACAGAGAGCGGATGAAGCATTATATCCTGACTGTGCACAAGGTCAGTTTCAAGCAGAAGGTGAGTCTGTCATGTTTTGGGGGAGTTTTTCTTATTATGGATGGGGCTCCCTCACTAAGGAGGCCTCTAACACGAGCCAGCATGTTTGAGTATTCTGGATAATCAGATGATGCCTTTCAGTCAACATCTTTATGAAAAGAGTGGGCCGACATCCCTATTTTTCAAGATGACAACAGCAAAGTTCATAGGGCTGGAAGAATATGTGACTGATTTTATGAACGAACACTCAGACACTCAAATGCATCTCGTATGGCATGCAAAGTTACCCCAGTTCAACCCCATTGAAAATTTGTGGGACATGTTGGAACAACAGGTAAAACGCCGAAATCAGCATCCTCGCAATTTGATTACTTGGCAATTAGGCTCGCAATTTGGTTTGGTGTTACATGCTATAAAATGATGTTTTTCATGATTTCACTAAGGTTGACTAATTTTTTGTCCGGTGTGATTAGCTTCGTATACTGAAAAGAAATTGCACTAAGAATTAAAACATTTTCAACAATAAGACAGCAAGTTCTTCAGAATTAAAACAAAAAACAGTAGTTTCGTCCAGAAAATATTTGAGGCCTTCTAAACGTGATAAGGCCATTTTTGAAAACATGGACTCCCTTTGTGGAAAAAAAAATCACGATATAAGTAAATAAAAACAATTAATTTGTCTGATGAAAGCATTTAAAATCTTAACGAAAGTTGAGTAATATATAAAAGCAGCACGCAAAATACAATAAATGGTAAAATTAAACTTAACCTTTTATGCGAAAGAAAAATAAATGCATGAAGAAAGCGAAAAAATAACTCAAAAGAAAAATAAGGCAGATATTGTATTAATTAAGTTAAAAAAACAAACAAATATAGCGGGAAAAATAATGCATAAAAAAATTAACGTGAAAATAAAACGCTTAAGAAAAGGAGAAGTGTAAATATAGGGCGTAATAAAAATAAAAACGTAAAATGTACGGTAAAGGATAGCGATATAAATAAAAGCAATGCGTAAAATTAAATATAAGAAAAGGAAACAAAAGTATAACATAAAGAAAAAAAAACGTAAATTATAATAAGGAGTAAATTTAGTATTAAATAATCGTAGAAACGAGTAAATATGGCGCATGAAAAAACGAAGAAATAAAATCAGCGCATAAAAATGTCAGCCATGTACAAGAAGAAAAAACGCTTCGAGTATAGTATAAAAGCTATGTCCAAAATACAATAAAATGTAAAATTAAGCATAACTTTTTATGCGCAAGAAAAATAAATGCGTGAAGTCAGGCGAAAAAATAACTCATAAAAAAATAAAATATAAAGTAAATATTGTGTTAATTAAATAAAGAGGAAGAAATATAGCGGGAAAAATAATGCATAAAAAAGTAAACGTGAAAATAAAACGCTTTAGAAAAGGAGAAGCGTAAATATAGGGCGTAAAAACGTAAAATGTACGGCAAAGGATAGCGATATAAATAAAAGCAATGCGTAAAATTAAATATAAGAAAAGGAAACAAAAGTATAACATAAAGAAAAAAAAACGCAAATTATAATAAGAAGTAAATTTAGTATTAAATAAACGTAGAAACGAGTAAATATGGCACATAAAAAACGAAGAAATAAAATCAGCGCATAAAAATGTCAGCCATGTACATGAAGAAAAAACGCTTCGAGTATAGTATAAAAGCTATGTCCAAAATACAATAAAATATAAAATTAAACATAACTTTTCATGGGCAAGAAAAATAAATGCGTGAACACAGGCGAAGAAAAAACTCGTAAAAAAAATAAAATGTAAAGTAGATATTGTGCTAATTAAATAAAAAAAACAAATGTAGCGAGAAAAATAATGCATAAAAAAGTAAACGAGAAAATAAAACGCTTAAGAAAAGGAGAAGCGTAAATATAGGGCGTAAAAAAAATAAAAACGTAAAATGTACGGTAAAGGATAGCGATATAAATAAAAGCAATACGTAAAATTAAATATAAGAAAAGGAAACAAAAGTATAACATAAAGAAAAAAAAACGTAAATTATAATAAGGAGTAAATTTAGTATTAAATAATCGTAGAAACGAGTAAATATGGCGCATGAAAAAACGAAGAAATAAAATCAGCGCATAAAAATGTCAGCCATGTACAAGAAGAAAAAACGCTTCGAGTATAGTATAAAAGCTATGTCCAAAATACAATAAAATGTAAAATTAAGCATAACTTTTTATGCGCAAGAAAAATAAATGCGTGAAGTCAGGCGAAAAAATAACTCATAAAAAAATAAAATATAAAGTAAATATTGTGTTAATTAAATAAAGAGGAAGAAATATAGCGGGAAAAATAATGCATAAAAAAGTAAACGTGAAAATAAAACGCTTTAGAAAAGGAGAAGCGTAAATATAGGGCGTAAAAACGTAAAATGTACGGCAAAGGATAGCGATATAAATATAAAAGCAATGCGTAAAATTAAATATAAGAAAAGGAAACAAAAGTATAACATAAAGAAAAAAAAACGTAAATTATAATAAGAAGTAAATTTAGTATTAAATAAACGTAGAAACGAGTAAATATGGCACATAAAAAACGAAGAAATAAAATCAGCGCATAAAAATGTCAGCCATGTACATGAAGAAAAAACGCTTCGAGTATAGTATAAAAATTATGTCCAAAATACAATAAAATATAAAATTAAACATAACTTTTCATGGGCAAGAAAAATAAATGCGTGAACACAGGCGAAGAAAAAACTCGTAAAAAAAATAAAATGTAAAGTAGATATTGTGCTAATTAAATAAAAAAAAACAAATGTAGCGAGAAAAATAATGCATAAAAAAGTAAACGAGAAAATAAAACGCTTAAGAAAAGGAGAAGCGTAAATATAGGGCGTAAAAAAAATAAAAACGTAAAATGTACGGTAAAGGATAGCGATATAAATAAAAGCAATACGTAAAATTAAATATAAGAAAAGGAAACAAAAGTATAACATAAAGAAAAAAAAACGTAAATTATAATAAGGAGTAAATTTAGTATTAAATAATCGTAGAAACGAGTAAATATGGCGCATGAAAAAACGAAGAAATAAAATCAGCGCATAAAAATGTCAGCCATGTACAAGAAGAAAAAACGCTTCGAGTATAGTATAAAAGCTATGTCCAAAATACAATAAAATGTAAAATTAAGCATAACTTTTTATGCGCAAGAAAAATAAATGCGTGAAGTCAGGCGAAAAAATAACTCATAAAAAAATAAAATATAAAGTAAATATTGTGTTAATTAAATAAAGAGGAAGAAATATAGCGGGAAAAATAATGCATAAAAAAGTAAACGTGAAAATAAAACGCTTTAGAAAAGGAGAAGCGTAAATATAGGGCGTAAAAACGTAAAATGTACGGCAAAGGATAGCGATATAAATAAAAGCAATGCGTAAAATTAAATATAAGAAAAGGAAACAAAAGTATAACATAAAGAAAAAAAAACGCAAATTATAATAAGAAGTAAATTTAGTATTAAATAAACGTAGAAACGAGTAAATATGGCACATAAAAAACGAAGAAATAAAATCAGCGCATAAAAATGTCAGCCATGTACATGAAGAAAAAACGCTTCGAGTTAGTATAAAAGCTATGTCCAAAATACAATAAAATATAAAATTAAACATAACTTTTCATGGGCAAGAAAAATAAATGCGTGAACACAGGCGAAGAAAAAACTCGTAAAAAAAATAAAATGTAAAGTAGATATTGTGCTAATTAAATAAAAAAAAACAAATGTAGCGAGAAAAATAATGCATAAAAAAGTAAACGAGAAAATAAAACGCTTAAGAAAAGGAGAAGCGTAAATATAGGGCGTAAAAAAAATAAAAACGTAAAATGTACGGTAAAGGATAGCGATATAAATAAAAGCAATACGTAAAATTAAATATAAGAAAAGGAAACAAAAGTATAACATAAAGAAAAAAAAACGTAAATTATAATAAGGAGTAAATTTAGTATTAAATAAACGTAGAAACGAGTAAATGTGGCGCATAAAAAAACGAAGAAATAAAATCAGCGCATAAAAATGTCAGCCATGTACAAGAAGAAAAAACGCTTCGAGTATAGTATAAAAGTTATGTCCAAAATACAATAAAATGTAAAATTAAGCATAACTTTTTACGCGCAAGAAAAATAAATGCGTGAAGTCAGGCGAAAAAACAACTCATAAAAAAATAAAATATAAAGTAAATATTGTGTTAATTAAATAAAAAGGAACAAATATAGCAGGAAAAATAGTGCATAAAAAAGTAAACGTGAAAATAAAACGCTTAAGAAAAGGAGAAGCGTAAATATAGGGCGCAAAAAAATTAAAAACGTAAAATGTACGGTAAAGGATAGCGATATAAATAAAAGCAATGCGTAAAATTAATTATAAGAAAAGGAAACAAAAGTATAACATAAAAAAAAAACGTAAATTATAATAAGGAGTAAATTTAGTATTAAATAAACGTAGAAACGAGTAAATGTGGCGCTTAAAAACACGAAGAAATAAAATCAGCGCATAAAAATGTCAGCCATGTACAAGAAGAACAAACGCTTCGAGTATAGTATAAAAGCTACGCCCAAAATACAATAAATGCGTGAAGACAGGCGAAAAAATAACTCATAAAAAAATAAAATATAAAGTAGATATTGTGTTAATTAAATAAATAAAAAAAAACAAATAAAGCGGAAAAAATAATGCATAAAAATGTAAACGTGAAAATAAAACGCTTAAGAAAAGGAGAAGCGTAAATATAGGGCGTAAAAAAATAAAAACGTAAAATGTACGGTAAAGGATAGCGATATAAATAAAAGCAATGCGTAAAATAAAATATAAGAAAAGGAAACAAAAGTATAACATAAAGAGAAAAAAAACGTAAATTATAATAAGGAGTAAATTTAGTATTAAATAAACGTAGAAACGAGTAAATGTGGTGCTTAAAAACACGAAGAAATAAAATCAGCGCATAAAAATGTCAGCCATGTACAAGAAGAAAAAACGCTTCGAGTATAGTATAAAAGCTATGTCCAAAATACAATAAAATGTAAAATTAAGCATAACTTTTTATGCGCAAGAAAAATAAATGCGTGAAGTTAGGCGAAAAAATAACTCATAAAAAAATAAAATATAAAGTAAATATTGTGTTAATTAAATAAAAAGGAACAAATATAGCGGGGAAAATAATGCATAAAAAAGTAAACGTGAAAATAAAACGCTTTAGAAAAGGAGAAGCGTAAATATAGGGCGTAAAAACGTAAAATGTACGGTAAAGGATAGCGATATAAATAAAAGCAATGCGTAAAATTAATTATAAGAAAAGGAAGCAAAAGTATAACATAAAGAGAAAAAGAACGCAAATTATAATAAGGAGTAAATTTTGTATTAAATAAACGTAGAAACGAGTAAATATGGCGCATAAAAAAACGAAGAAATAAAATCAGCGCATAAAAATGTCAGCCATGTACACGAAGAAAAAATGCTTCGAGTAAACTATGTCCAAAATGCACTAAAATGTAAAATTAAACATAACTTTTTATGAGCAAGAAAAATAAATGCGTGAAGACAGGCGAAGAAATAACTGATAAAAAAAATAAAATTTAAAGTAGATATTGTGTTAATTAAGTAAAAAAAACTAATATAGCGGGAAAAATAATGCATCAAAAAGTAAACGTGAAAAAAAAAACGCTTAAGAAGCAGAGAAGCGTAAATATAGGGCGTAAAGAAAATAAAAACGTAAAATGTACGGTAAAGGATAGCGATATAAATAAAAGCAATGCGTAAAATCAATTATAAGAAAAGGAAACAAAAGTATAACATAAAGAAAAAAAAAACGTAAATTATAATAAGGAGTAAATTTAGTATTAAATAAACGTAGAAACGAGTAAATGTGGGGCATAAAAAAACGAAGAAATAAAATCAGCGCATAAAAATGTCAGCCATGTACAAGAAGAAAAAACGCTTCGAGTATAGTATAAAAGCTATGTCCAAAATACAATAAAATGTAAAATTAAACATAACTTTTTATGCGCAAGAAAAATAAATGCGTGAAGACAGGCGAAAAAATATCTCATAAAAAAAATAAAATATAAAGTAGATATTGTGTTAATTAAATAAAAAAAAACAAATATAGCGGGAAAAATAATGCATCAAAAAGTAAACGTGAAAAAAAAAACGCTTAAGAAAAGGAGAAGCGTAAATATAGGGCGTAAAAACGTAAAATGTACGGTAAAGGATAGCGATATAAATAAAAGCAATGCGTAAAATTAAATATAAGAAAAGGAAGCAAAAGTATAACATAAAGAAAAAAAAACGCAAATTATAATAAGGAGTAAATTTTGTATTAAATAAACGTAGAAACGAGTAAATATGGCGCATAAAAAAACGAAGAAATGAAATCAGCGCATAAAAATGTCAGACATGTACAAGAAGAAAAAACGCTTCGAGTATAGTATAAAAGCTATGTCCAAAATACAATAAAATGTAAAATTAAACATAACTTTTCATGGGCAAGAAAAATAAATGCGTGAACACAGGCGAAGAAAAAACTCGTAAAAAAAAATAAAATGTAAAGTAGATATTGTGCTAATTAAATATCAAAAAAGCAAATGTAGCGAGAAAAATAAAGCATAAAAAAGTAAACGTGAAAATAAAACGCTTAAGAAAAGAAGAAGCGTAAATATAGGGCGTAAAAAAATAAAAACGTAAAATGTACGGTAAAGGATAGCGATATAAATAAAAGCAATACGTAAAATTAAATATAAGAAAAGGAAACAAAAGTATAACATAAAGAGAAAAAAAACGTAAATTATAATAACGAGTAAATTTGGTATTAAATAAACGTAGAAACGAGTAAATATGGCGCATGAAAAAACGAAGAAATAAAATCAGCGCATAAAAATGTCAGCCATGTACAAGAAGAAAAACGCTTCGAGTATAGTATAAAAGCTATGTCCAAAATACAATAAAATGTAAAATTAAGCATAACTTTTTATGCGCAAGAAAAATAAATGCGTGAAGTCAGGCGAAAAAATAACTCATAAAAAAATAAAATATAAAGTAAATATTCTGTTAATTAAATAAAGAGGAACAAATATAGCGGGAAAAATAATGCATCAAAAAGTAAACGTGAAAAAAAAAACGCTTAAGAAGCAGAGAAGCGTAAATATAGGGCGCAAAGAAAATAAAAACGTAAAATGTACGGTAAAGGATAGCGATATAAATAAAAGCAATGCGTAAAATCAATTATAAGAAAAGGAAACAAAAGTATAACATAAAGAAGAAAAAAACGTAAATTATAATAAGGAGTAAATTTAGTATTAAATAAACGTAGAAACGTGTAAATATGGCGCATAAAAAAGCGAAGAAATAAAATCAGCGCATAGAAATGTCAGCCATGTACAAGAGGAAAAAACGCTTCGAGTATAGTATAAAAGCTATGTCCAAAATACAATAAAATGTAAAATTAAACATAACTTTTTATGCGCAAGAAAAATAAATGCGTGAAGACAGGCGAAAAAATATCTCATAAAAAAAAAAAATATATAAAGTAGATATTGTGTTAATTAAATAAAAAAAAACAAATATAGCGGGAAAAATAATGCATCAAAAAGTAAACGTGAAAAAAAAAAACGCTTAAGAAAAGGAGAAGCGTAAATATAGGGCGTAAAGAAAATAAAAACGTAAAATGTACTGTAAAGGATAGCGATATAAATAAAAGCAATGCGTAAAATTAAATATAAGAAAAGGAAACAAAAGTATAACATAAAGAAAAAAAAACGCAAATTATAATAAGAAGTAAATTTAGTATTAAATAAACGTAGAAACGAGTAAATATGGCACATAAAAAACGAAGAAATAAAATCAGCGCATAAAAATGTCAGCCATGTACAAGAAGAAAAAACGCTTCGAGTATAGTATAAAAGCTATGTCCAAAATACAATAAAATGTAAAATTAAGCATAACTTTTTACGCGCAAGAAAAATAAATGCGTGAAGTCAGGCGAAAAAACAACTCATAAAAAAATAAAATATAAAGTAAATATTGTGTTAATTAAATAAAAAGGAACAAATATAGCGGGAAAAATAGTGCATAAAAAAGTAAACGTGAAAATAAAACGCTTAAGAAAAGGAGAAGCGTAAATATAGGGCGCAAAAAAATTAAAAACGTAAAATGTACGGTAAAGGATAGCGATATAAATAAAAGCAATGCGTAAAATTAATTATAAGAAAAGGAAACAAAAGTATAACATAAAAAAAAAACGTAAATTATAATAAGGAGTAAATTTAGTATTAAATAAACGTAGAAACGAGTAAATGTGGCGCTTAAAAACACGAAGAAATAAAATCAGCGCATAAAAATGTCAGCCATGTACAAGAAGAACAAACGCTTCGAGTATAGTATAAAAGCTACGCCCAAAATACAATAAATGCGTGAAGACAGGCGAAAAAATAACTCATAAAAAAATAAAATATAAAGTAGATATTGTGTTAATTAAATAAATAAAAAAAAACAAATGTAGCGAGAAAAATAAAGCATAAAAAAGTAAACGTGAAAATAAAACGCTTAAGAAAAGGAGAAGCGTAAATATAGGGCGTAAAAAAAATAAAAACGTAAAATGTACGGTAAAGGATAGCGATATAAATAAAAGCAATGCGTAAAATCAATTATAAGAAAAGGAAACAAAAGTATAACATAAAGAAGAAAAAAATGTAAATTATAATAAGGAGTAAATTTAGTATTAAATAAACGTAGAAACGTGTAAATATGGCGCATAAAAAAGCGAAGAAATAAAATCAGCGCATAGAAATGTCAGCCATGTACAAGAGGAAAAAACGCTTCGAGTATAGTATAAAAGCTATGTCCAAAATACAATAAAATGTAAAATTAAACATAACTTTTTATGCGCAAGAAAAATAAATGCGTGAAGACAGGCGAAAAAATATATCATAAAAAAAATAAAATATAAAGTAGATATTGTGTTAATTAAATAAAAAAAAACAAATATAGCGGGAAAAATAATGCATCAAAAAGTAAACGTGAAAAAAAAAACGCTTAAGAAAAGGAGAAGCGTAAATATAGGGCGTAAAGAAAATAAAAACGTAAAATGTACGGTAAAGAATAGCGATGTAAATAAAAGCAATGCGTAAAATTAAATATAAGAAAAGGAAACAAAAGTATAACATAAAGAAAAAAAAACGCAAATTATAATAAGAAGTAAATTTAGTATTAAATAAACGTAGAAACGAGTAAATATGGCACATAAAAAACGAAGAAATAAAATCAGCGCATAAAAATGTCAGCCATGTACATGAAGAAAAAACGCCTCGAGTATAGTATAAAAGCTATGTCCAAAATACAATAAAATATAAAATTAAACATAACTTTTCATGGGCAAGAAAAATAAATGCGTGAACACAGGCGAAGAAAAAACTCGTAAAAAAAATAAAATTTAAAGTAGATATTGTGCTAATTAAATAAAAAAAAAACAAATGTAGCGAGAAAAATAATGCATAAAAAAGTAAACGAGAAAATAAAACGCTTAAGAAAAGGAGAAGCGTAAATATAGGGCGCAAAAAAATTAAAAACGTAAAATGTACGGTAAAGGATAGCGATATAAATAAAAGCAATGCGTAAAATTAATTATAAGAAAAGGAAACAAAAGTATAACATAAAAAAAAAACGTAAATTATAATAAGGAGTAAATTTAGTATTAAATAAACGTAGAAACGAGTAAATGTGGCGCTTAAAAACACGAAGAAATAAAATCAGCGCATAAAAATGTCAGCCATGTACAAGAAGAACAAACGCTTCGAGTATAGTATAAAAGTTACGCCCAAAATACAATAAATGCGTGAAGACAGGCGAAAAAATAACTCATAAAAAAATAAAATATAAAGTAGATATTGTGTTAATTAAATAAATAAAAAAAACAAATAAAGCGGAAAAAATAATGCATAAAAATGTAAACGTGAAAATAAAACGCTTAAGAAAAGGAGAAGCGTAAATATAGGGCGTAAAAAAATAAAAACGTAAAATGTACGGTAAAGGATAGCGATATAAATAAAAGCAATGCGTAAAATAAAATATAAGAAAAGGAAACAAAAGTATAACATAAAGAGAAAAAAAACGTAAATTATAATAAGGAGTAAATTTAGTATTAAATAAACGTAGAAACGAGTAAATGTGGTGCTTAAAAACACGAAGAAATAAAATCAGCGCATAAAAATGTCAGCCATGTACAAGAAGAAAAAACGCTTCGAGTATAGTATAAAAGCTATGTCCAAAATACAATAAAATGTAAAATTAAGCATAACTTTTTATGCGCAAGAAAAATAAATGCGTGAAGTTAGGCGAAAAAATAACTCATAAAAAAATAAAATATAAAGTAAATATTGTGTTAATTAAATAAAAAGGAACAAATATAGCGGGGAAAATAATGCATAAAAAAGTAAACGTGAAAATAAAACGCTTTAGAAAAGGAGAAGCGTAAATATAGGGCGTAAAAACGTAAAATGTACGGTAAAGGATAGCGATATAAATAAAAGCAATGCGTAAAATTAATTATAAGAAAAGGAAGCAAAAGTATAACATAAAGAGAAAAAGAACGCAAATTATAATAAGGAGTAAATTTTGTATTAAATAAACGTAGAAACGAGTAAATATGGCGCATAAAAAAACGAAGAAATAAAATCAGCGCATAAAAATGTCAGCCATGTACACGAAGAAAAAATGCTTCGAGTAAACTATGTCCAAAATGCACTAAAATGTAAAATTAAACATAACTTTTTATGAGCAAGAAAAATAAATGCGTGAAGACAGGCGAAGAAATAACTGATAAAAAAAATAAAATTTAAAGTAGATATTGTGTTAATTAAGTAAAAAAAACTAATATAGCGGGAAAAATAATGCATCAAAAAGTAAACGTGAAAAAAAAAACGCTTAAGAAGCAGAGAAGCGTAATTATAGGGCGTAAAGAAAATAAAAACGTAAAATGTACGGTAAAGGATAGCGATATAAATAAAAGCAATGCGTAAAATCAATTATAAGAAAAGGAAACAAAAGTATAACATAAAGAAAAAAAAAACGTAAATTATAATAAGGAGTAAATTTAGTATTAAATAAACGTAGAAACGAGTAAATGTGGGGCATAAAAAAACGAAGAAATAAAATCAGCGCATAAAAATGTCAGCCATGTACAAGAAGAAAAAACGCTTCGAGTATAGTATAAAAGCTATGTCCAAAATACAATAAAATGTAAAATTAAACATAACTTTTTATGCGCAAGAAAAATAAATGCGTGAAGACAGGCGAAAAAATATCTCATAAAAAAAATAAAATATAAAGTAGATATTGTGTTAATTAAATAAAAAAAAACAAATATAGCGGGAAAAATAATGCATCAAAAAGTAAACGTGAAAAAAAAAAACGCTTAAGAAAAGGAGAAGCGTAAATATAGGGCGTAAAAACGTAAAATGTACGGTAAAGGATAGCGATATAAATAAAAGCAATGCGTAAAATTAAATATAAGAAAAGGAAGCAAAAGTATAACATAAAGAAAAAAAAACGCAAATTATAATAAGGAGTAAATTTTGTATTAAATAAACGTAGAAACGAGTAAATATGGCGCATAAAAAAACGAAGAAATGAAATCAGCGCATAAAAATGTCAGACATGTACAAGAAGAAAAAACGCTTCGAGTATAGTATAAAAGCTATGTCCAAAATACAATAAAATGTAAAATTAAACATAACTTTTCATGGGCAAGAAAAATAAATGCGTGAACACAGGCGAAGAAAAAACTCGTAAAAAAAAATAAAATGTAAAGTAGATATTGTGCTAATTAAATATCAAAAAAGCAAATGTAGCGAGAAAAATAAAGCATAAAAAAGTAAACGTGAAAATAAAACGCTTAAGAAAAGAAGAAGCGTAAATATAGGGCGTAAAAAAATAAAAACGTAAAATGTACGGTAAAGGATAGCGATATAAATAAAAGCAATGCGTAAAATTAAATATAAGAAAAGGAAACAAAAGTATAACATAAAGAGAAAAAAAACGTAAATTATAATAAGGAGTAAATTTGGTATTAAATAAACGTAGAAACGAGTAAATATGGCGCATGAAAAAACGAAGAAATAAAATCAGCGCATAAAAATGTCAGCCATGTACAAGAAGAAAAACGCTTCGAGTATAGTATAAAAGCTATGTCCAAAATACAATAAAATGTAAAATTAAGCATAACTTTTTATGCGCAAGAAAAATAAATGCGTGAAGTCAGGCGAAAAAATAACTCATAAAAAAATAAAATATAAAGTAAATATTGTGTTAATTAAATAAAGAGGAACAAATATAGCGGGAAAAATAATGCATCAAAAAGTAAACGTGAAAAAAAAAACGCTTAAGAAGCAGAGAAGCGTAAATATAGGGCGCAAAGAAAATAAAAACGTAAAATGTACGGTAAAGGATAGCGATATAAATAAAAGCAATGCGTAAAATCAATTATAAGAAAAGGAAACAAAAGTATAACATAAAGAAGAAAAAAACGTAAATTATAATAAGGAGTAAATTTAGTATTAAATAAACGTAGAAACGTGTAAATATGGCGCATAAAAAAGCGAAGAAATAAAATCAGCGCATAGAAATGTCAGCCATGTACAAGAGGAAAAAACGCTTCGAGTATAGTATAAAAGCTATGTCCAAAATACAATAAAATGTAAAATTAAACATAACTTTTTATGCGCAAGAAAAATAAATGCGTGAAGACAGGCGAAAAAATATCTCATAAAAAAAAAAAATATATAAAGTAGATATTGTGTTAATTAAATAAAAAAAAACAAATATAGCGGGAAAAATAATGCATCAAAAAGTAAACGTGAAAAAAAAAACGCTTAAGAAAAGGAGAAGCGTAAATATAGGGCGTAAAGAAAATAAAAACGTAAAATGTACGGTAAAGGATAGCGATATAAATAAAAGCAATGCGTAAAATTAAATATAAGAAAAGGAAACAAAAGTATAACATAAAGAAAAAAAAACGCAAATTATAATAAGAAGTAAATTTAGTATTAAATAAACGTAGAAACGAGTAAATATGGCACATAAAAAACGAAGAAATAAAATCAGCGCATAAAAATGTCAGCCATGTACAAGAAGAAAAAACGCTTCGAGTATAGTATAAAAGCTATGTCCAAAATACAATAAAATGTAAAATTAAGCATAACTTTTTACGCGCAAGAAAAATAAATGCGTGAAGTCAGGCGAAAAAACAACTCATAAAAAAATAAAATATAAAGTAAATATTGTGTTAATTAAATAAAAAGGAACAAATATAGCGGGAAAAATAGTGCATAAAAAAGTAAACGTGAAAATAAAACGCTTAAGAAAAGGAGAAGCGTAAATATAGGGCGCAAAAAAATTAAAAACGTAAAATGTACGGTAAAGGATAGCGATATAAATAAAAGCAATGCGTAAAATTAATTATAAGAAAAGGAAACAAAAGTATAACATAAAAAAAAAACGTAAATTATAATAAGGAGTAAATTTAGTATTAAATAAACGTAGAAACGAGTAAATGTGGCGCTTAAAAACACGAAGAAATAAAATCAGCGCATAAAAATGTCAGCCATGTACAAGAAGAACAAACGCTTCGAGTATAGTATAAAAGCTACGCCCAAAATACAATAAATGCGTGAAGACAGGCGAAAAAATAACTCATAAAAAAATAAAATATAAAGTAGATATTGTGTTAATTAAATAAATAAAAAAAAACAAATGTAGCGAGAAAAATAAAGCATAAAAAAGTAAACGTGAAAATAAAACGCTTAAGAAAAGGAGAAGCGTAAATATAGGGCGTAAAAAAAATAAAAACGTAAAATGTACGGTAAAGGATAGCGATATAAATAAAAGCAATGCGTAAAATCAATTATAAGAAAAGGAAACAAAAGTATAACATAAAGAAGAAAAAAACGTAAATTATAATAAGGAGTAAATTTAGTATTAAATAAACGTAGAAACGTGTAAATATGGCGCATAAAAAAGCGAAGAAATAAAATCAGCGCATAGAAATGTCAGCCATGTACAAGAGGAAAAAACGCTTCGAGTATAGTATAAAAGCTATGTCCAAAATACAATAAAATGTAAAATTAAACATAACTTTTTATGCGCAAGAAAAATAAATGCGTGAAGACAGGCGAAAAAATATATCATAAAAAAAATAAAATATAAAGTAGATATTGTGTTAATTAAATAAAAAAAAACAAATATAGCGGGAAAAATAATGCATCAAAAAGTAAACGTGAAAAAAAAAACGCTTAAGAAAAGGAGAAGCGTAAATATAGGGCGTAAAGAAAATAAAAACGTAAAATGTACGGTAAAGAATAGCGATGTAAATAAAAGCAATGCGTAAAATTAAATATAAGAAAAGGAAACAAAAGTATAACATAAAGAAAAAAAAACGCAAATTATAATAAGAAGTAAATTTAGTATTAAATAAACGTAGAAACGAGTAAATATGGCACATAAAAAACGAAGAAATAAAATCAGCGCATAAAAATGTCAGCCATGTACATGAAGAAAAAACGCCTCGAGTATAGTATAAAAGCTATGTCCAAAATACAATAAAATATAAAATTAAACATAACTTTTTACGCGCAAGAAATATAAATGCGTGAAGTCCGGCGAAAAAACAACTCATAAAAAAATAAAATATAAAGTAAATATTGTGTTAATTAAATAAAAAGGAACAAATATAGCGGGAAAAATAGTGCATAAAAAAGTAAACGTGAAAATAAAACGCTTAAGAAAAGGAGAAGCGTCAATATAGGGCGCAAAAAAATTAAAAACGTAAAATGTACGGTAAAGGATAGCGATATAAATAAAAGCAATGCGTAAAATCAATTATAAGAAAAGGAAACAAAAGTATAACATAAAGAAGAAAAAAACGTAAATTATAATAAGGAGTAAATTTAGTATTAAATAAACGTAGAAACGTGTAAATATGGCGCATAAAAAAGCGAAGAAATAAAATCAGCGCATAGAAATGTCAGCCATGTACAAGAGGAAAAAACGCTTCGAGTATAGTATAAAAGCTATGTCCAAAATACAATAAAATGTAAAATTAAACATAACTTTTTATGCGCAAGAAAAATAAATGCGTGAAGACAGGCGAAAAAATATATCATAAAAAAAATAAAATATAAAGTAGATATTGTGTTAATTAAATAAAAAAAAACAAATATAGCGGGAAAAATAATGCATCAAAAAGTAAACGTGAAAAAAAAAACGCTTAAGAAAAGGAGAAGCGTAAATATAGGGCGTAAAGAAAATAAAAACGTTAAATGTACGGTAAAGGATAGCGATATAAATAAAAGCAATGCGTAAAATTAATTATAAGAAAAGGAAACAAAAGTATAACACAAAGAAAAAAAAACGTAAATTATAATAAGGAGTAAATTTAGTATTAAATAAACGTAGAAACGAGTAAATGTGGCGCATAAAAAAACGAAGAAATAAAATCAGCGCATAAAAATGTCAGCCATGTACAAGAAGAACAAACGCTTCGAGTATAGTATAAAAGCTATGTCCAAAATACAATAAATGCGTGAAGACAGGCGAAAAAATAACTCATAAAAAAATAAAATATAAAGTAGATATTGTGTTAATTAAATAAATAAAAAAAACAAATAAAGCGGAAAAAATAATGCATAAAAATGTAAACGTGAAAATAAAACGCTTAAGAAAAGGAGAAGCGTAAATATAGGACGTAAAAAAATAAAAACGTAAAATGTACGGTAAAGGATAGCGATATAAATAAAAGCAATGCGTAAAATAAAATATAAGAAAAGGAAACAAAAGTATAACATAAAGAGAAAAAAAACGTAAATTATAATAAGGAGTAAATTTAGTATTAAATAAACGTAGAAACGAGTAAATGTGGTGCTTAAAAACACGAAGAAATAAAATCAGCGCATAAAAATGTCTGCCATGTACAAGAAGAAAAAACGCTTCGAGTATAGTATAAAAGCTATGTCCAAAATACAATAAAATGTAAAATTAAGCATAACTTTTTATGCGCAAGAAAAATAAATGCGTGAAGTCAGGCGAAAAAATAACTCATAAAAAAATAAAATATAAAGTAAATATTGTGTTAATTAAATAAAAAGGAACAAATATAGCGGGAAAAATAATGCATAAAAAAGTAAACGTGAAAATAAAACGCTTTAGAAAAGGAGAAGCGTAAATATAGGGCGTAAAAACGTAAAATGTACGGTAAAGGATAGCGATATAAATAAAAGCTATGCGTAAAATTAAATATAAGAAAAGGAAACAAAAGTATAACATAAAGAAAAAAAAACGCAAATTATAATGAGTAAATTTAGTATTAAATAAACGTAGAAACGAGTAAATGTGGCGCATAAAAAAACGAAGAAATAAAATCAGCGCATAAAAATGTCAGCCATGTACAAGAAGAAAAAACGCTTCGAGTATAGTATAAAAGCTATGTCCAAAATACAATAAAATGTAAAATTAAGCATAACTTTTTATGCGCAAGAAAAATAAATGCGTGAAGTTAGGCGAAAAAATAACTCATAAAAAAATAAAATATAAAGTAAATATTGTGTTAATTAAATAAAAAGGAACAAATATAGCGGGGAAAATAATGCATAAAAAAGTAAACGTGAAAATAAAACGCTTTAGAAAAGGAGAAGCGTAAATATAGGGCGTAAAAACGTAAAATGTACGGTAAAGGATAGCGATATAAATAAAAGCAATGCGTAAAATTAATTATAAGAAAAGGAAGCAAAAGTATAACATAAAGAGAAAAAAAACGCAAATTATAATAAGGAGTAAATTTTGTATTAAATAAACGTAGAAACGAGTAAATATGGTGCATAAAAAAACGAAGAAATAAAATCAGCGCATAAAAATGTCAGCCATGTACACGAAGAAAAAATGCTTCGAGTAAACTATGTCCAAAATGCACTAAAATGTAAAATTAAACATAACTTTTTATGCGCAAGAAAAATAAATGCGTGAAGACAGGCGAAGAAATAACTGATAAAAAAAATAAAATTTAAAGTAGATATTGTGTTAATTAAGTAAAAAAAACTAATATAGCGGGAAAAATAATGCATCAAAAAGTAAACGTGAAAAAAAAAACGCTTAAGAAGCAGAGAAGCGTAAATATAGGGCGTAAAGAAAATAAAAACGTAAAATGTACGGTAAAGGATAGCGATATAAATAAAAGCAATACGTAAAATTAAATATAAGAAAAGGAAACAAAAGTATAACATAAAGAGAAAAAAAACGTAAATTATAATAAGGAGTAAATTTGGTATTAAATAAACGTAGAAACGAGTAAATATGGTGCATGAAAAAACGAAGAAATAAAATCAGCGCATAAAAATGTCAGCCATGTACAAGAAGAAAAACGCTTCGAGTATAGTATAAAAGCTATGTCCAAAATACAATAAAATGTAAAATTAAACATAACTTTTTATGCGCAAGAAAAATAAATGCGTGAAGACAGGCGAAAAAATATCTCATAAAAAAAATAAAATATAAAGTAGATATTGTGTTAATTAAATAAAAAAAAACAAATATAGCGGGAAAAATAATGCATCAAAAAGTAAACGTGAAAAAAAAAAAACGCTTAAGAAAAGGAGAAGCGTAAATATAGGGCGTAAAAACGTAAAATGTACGGTAAAGGATAGCGATATAAATAAAAGCAATGCGTAAAATTAAATATAAGAAAAGGAAACAAAAGTATAACATAAAGAAAAAAAAACGCAAATTATAATAAGGAGTAAATTTTGTATTAAATAAACGTAGAAACGAGTAAATATGGCGCATAAAAAAACGAAGAAATGAAATCAGCGCATAAAAATGTCAGACATGTACAAGAAGAAAAAACGCTTCGAGTATAGTATAAAAGCTATGTCCAAAATACAATAAAATGTAAAATTAAACATAACTTTTCATGGGCAAGAAAAATAAATGCGTGAACACAGGCGAAGAAAAAACTCGTAAAAAAAAATAAAATGTAAAGTAGATATTGTGCTAATTAAATATCAAAAAAGCAAATGTAGCGAGAAAAATAAAGCATAAAAAAGTAAACGTGAAAATAAAACGCTTAAGAAAAGGAGAAGCGTAAATATAGTTCGTAAAAAAAATAAAAACGTAAAATGTACGGTAAAGGATAGCGATATAAATAAAAGCAATACGTAAAATTAAATATAAGAAAAGGAAACAAAAGTATAACATAAAGAGAAAAAAAACGTAAATTATAATAAGGAGTAAATTTGGTATTAAATAAACGTAGAAACGAGTAAATATGGTGCATGAAAAAACGAAGAAATAAAATCAGCGCATAAAAATGTCAGCCATGTACAAGAAGAAAAACGCTTCGAGTATAGTATAAAAGCTATGTCCAAAATACAATAAAATGTAAAATTAAGCATAACTTTTTATGCGCAAGAAAAATAAATGCGTGAAGTCAGGCGAAAAAATAACTCATAAAAAAATAAAATATAAAGTAAATATTGTGTTAATTAAATAAAGAGGAACAAATATAGCGGGAAAAATAATGCATCAAAAAGTAAACGTGAAAAAAAAAACGCTTAAGAAGCAGAGAAGCGTAAATATAGGGCGCAAAGAAAATAAAAATGTAAAATGTACGGTAAAGGATAGCGATATAAATAAAAGCAATGCGTAAAATCAATTATAAGAAAAGGAAACAAAAGTATAACATAAAGAAGAAAAAAACGTAAATTATAATAAGGAGTAAATTTAGTATTAAATAAACGTAGAAACGTGTAAATATGGCGCATAAAAAAGCGAAGAAATAAAATCAGCGCATAGAAATGCCAGCCATGTACAAGAGGAAAAAACGCTTCGAGTATAGTATAAAAGCTATGTCCAAAATACAATAAAATGTAAAATTAAACATAACTTTTTATGCGCAAGAAAAATAAATGCGTGAAGACAGGCGAAAAAATATCTCATAAAAAAAATAAAATATAAAGTAGATATTGTGTTAATTAAATAAAAAAAAAACAAATATAGCGGGAAAAATAATGCATCAAAAAGTAAACGTGAAAAAAAAAAACGCTTAAGAAAAGGAGAAGCGTAAATATAGGGCGTAAAGAAAATAAAAACGTAAAATGTACGGTAAAGAATAGCGATATAAATAAAAGCAATGCGTAAAATCAATAATAAGAAAAGGAAACAAAAGTATAACATAAAGAAAAAAAAACGTAAATTATAATAAGGAGAAAATTTAGTATTAAATAAACGTAGAAACGAGTAAATGTGGCGCATAAAAAAACGAAGAAATTTAATAAAAGTATAAATGTGGCGCATTAAAGTAAAAGCCATCCAGAAGTTATAGCAATGCGTAAAAGTAAAGTATCAAAAAACAAACCGCTTTAAGTAAAGAAGAAAAAAAACAATGTGTAAAGTACAATAAATTTTAAAAGTTAAACTTAACTTTTTATGTATAAAATAAAATAAATGCGTGAGGAAAGGCGAAAAAATAACGCTTAAGTAAAATTATATATGAAGTAGATAGTGTGTTAATTAAGTAAAAAACAAATTTTACGAGTAAAAATAGTGCATAAAAAAGTAACGTTTAAGAAGATCAGAAGCGTAAATGTAGCTTATAAAATGTACAGTAAAGTATAGCGTAAATGAATAAAAGTACTGCGCAAGAAAAGTAATCAAAAGCAATGCATTTAGAAAAGAAAGCGTAAATTTATTATTAGAATAAACGCCGAAACGAATAAATGTAGGCCCTAAAGTAACACATAAGAAAAGTAAAAGTCATGTAGAAGCAAAAAAAAACATACGTTTTAAGTAATGTATCAAAGCGACGTGCAAAATACAATTAATTGTAAAAGCTAAACAAAACGTTTTATGCGCAAGAAAAATAAATACGTAAGGAAAGACCAAAAATTAACGCATAAGAAAATTAAAAATAGCTCATAAGAAAAGAAAATATAAAGCAGATAGTGTGTAAATTAAGTAAAAAAAAAAAAACAAATTTAACGTATAAACATAATTCATAGAAAGTAAGCGTGAAAAATTAGCGCTTAAGAAGAGGAGAAACTTAAATCTAGTGCATAAAGGAGAAAAAAAAACATAAAATGTACAGTAAAGGATTGCGTAAACTAGTAAAGCAATGTTTCAAAGTATTGCATAAGAAAATGAAACAAAAGTAATTCACGAAGTAAAAAAACTTAAAATATAATAATGCGTAAATTTTATAATAGAATAAACGTAGAAACGAATAAATGCAGTGCACAAAAGTAACACGTAATAAAAGCAAATAAGTTAAAAACAATTCGTACAAAAGTAAAAATCATGTATAATGCTCGCAGAGTTTAGTGCGTTGTGGAAAATGCCCAGCAAGCATAATGAAAAAGTCATCTTTTAACTAATCATAAATTTTATTAAGCAAGAAAAACCATAACTTAACTTAAACATCATAAAGGAGAAACAATCCTCTCCATAACATGAGGTAACGAATTCAATAACATACAGTCATGAAAATTAAAAGAAACAAAACTCCAAATCCAATCTTGATTTGTTATATATATATACAAAGTAACACTTGCATAATGAGGGTACTTACACACTCAAAATTAATACTATGCAAATTCTGTCTTTAAACTATTTTTAAATGTTCGAACTCCCTCCTTCAGAGGTTTTTCGAACTCGTGATCTCTGACTCTTACTCGAACCTTGTTCATTGAAATCCATAGTCTTACATATAAGAAGAAGAAAAAACGTTTTAAGTTAATTATAAAAGCAACGTGCTAACTACACTAAAGTGTAAAAGTTAAACATAACTTTTTGGGTGTGAAAAATAAATGCGTGAGGAAAGGCGAAAAAATAAAATATAAGAAAAATAAAATATAATGTTGATAGTGTTTAAAAATTAAATTAAAAAAATGGACAAAAAGTAACACTTAGGACGAGAAGTGTAAATATGCGTCATAAAGGAAAAAAATTCTAGTAAAATGTAGAGTAAAGGATAGCGCAAATAATTAAAAGCAACACGTAAAAGTAATGAGAAAAGAAAACAATAATAATGCATAAAGAAAAAAACGCGTAAAATGAATTAACTCTTAAATTTAAAAGTAACTTAGAAGAAAAGTAAATGTTACGAATTTAATAAAAAATTAATTCGTATTAAATCATAACGCGTAAAAGTACGAGACACGTAAGGAAAGTAAATGCGTAACTATAAAGAAGAGTAACGCGCAAAATATAAAGTGTGGAGAAAAGAATAAAAAGGAGCAACGCTTAAAATTAAGGCATAATAAAGTAAAGAAAGTCAAGGCGTAAATGCAACTCTAAATAAAAAGAAACACATAAGATAAAATGCATACATAGATCTTGTAAAATAAGGCATAAAAATTAACGCTTGAAGAAGTATACGCGTATAAATAACACATAAAAAAAGTAAATTTAAACTTAAGAAAAGTCATGTGAAAGTATTTAATGTCTAAATGTAACGCATAAAGAAAAGTAATTCATAAAATTAAATAACACTTAAAGTAATGCGGAAGGAAAGTAAAAAATAATGCAGAAAAAACGTAACGCATGAAAAAAAAAGAATTCACAAAATTTTATAACATGCAACAAAGTTAAGTAATAACGTTTAAAAGTCGCGTAACAATGAAATGTATAATGTGTAAAAATAACTCATTCGCATAGAGAAAAGCAACGCGTAAAAAATCGTATATGAGAAATCGCGTAAAAGTAATTCATAAAGAAACATATCTCGTAAATTATAATGCATATTATAAGAAAAAAGTACCAAATAAAGAAAAATAATCCGTAAAATTAGATAACGCGTGAAAGCAAAGCGTAAAGAAATGAAAAGCTTAAAGAAATTGGAAAACTGAAAAGTTACGCATAAAAAATAAACAAGAAAAAAACTCATCGAAAAGTAAGAGTGTAAATGTAACGTATAAAATAAAAGAGAGGAAAAAATGTACAGTAAATGGTGATTAAAATAAGAAAAGTTAAGATAAGTAAGGAGTAAAAATTATAAGAGAAAGTAAAGTATTAAGAGAATTAGAGCCTAAAATATAAGGGGGACTGGAAAGTAACGTAGTTTTGGTGCATTTGATATTTATAATCAAGATTTTCTTTTTAATCAATAAAGTATTCACCCTCGTTAGCAACAAGCTTTCAATGTCGGATCGAAATGAAACGGATTGCTTTTTAAGACTAACGAATATTTAATGCCCCGAAACACTACTTTCCGGTCCGCCTAATATAAGGAATGTAACGAGTAAAAGTGACGTCTGAAAAATGAAAACGCATTGAAGTCAAGCATAAATGAAAGTAAAGCGTGAAACGAAGCAAATCTCGAAATTAAAAGTAATGTGCAAGAACAATAAAATAAGGAAACTCGTTAAAGTTACAAATATCAAAAGGAAAAAAAATAACGCATTATATAATTAAAAGTAACTCATTAGAAAAACAAAAGTAACTCTTAAGGTAAGTAAGGTGAACGGAAAAGTAATACATAAAAGTCAATAGCGCATGAAAGTAAGTGTAGTGCGTTATAGTAATGCATAAGAAAATCATACTCTAATAGTAACACAGAAGAAAAATTAAAAAAGTAAACGCGAAAAATATAAAACTTAAAAGTAGAGATTAACTAGGTACCGCTAAATGAAAAGTAACAAGTAAAATATAGAACAAAGGATTAAATGTTAGGTTTAAAAACATGAAAATGCAACGCATAAGGAAAAAATATATCTAATTAAATTTGGTGAATAATTAGTTAAACAAACAAAAATCGTTAGATCTTTGAACAAGCGTAATAATGCTCTTCACTACATTCAGTCGGACAAAAAATAATAATAATAAAGTACGAATTTACATCTCTTTAATAAGAATTGTTTTAGTTTTAAAAAAAAAACATTTCGAACTGATAGTTTAACAGTAAAATTTGTAAGAGCATGTTATAAAGAGGTTAAATAGTGCACTTTTCATTACAGGATCTTAAAAGATATCGATTTGTAGAAGTGATTGTTAAAATCGATAAGTCGCAGAACTATTTGGAAGATTATAGTACATTATGATTCAGCTTATACCATCCTCGGCGTGTTCGTTACAGTCTCCATCGTACTTTAAATTGGCTCCTATGCAAGTATTCCTATTTATGCAAGAACAATTTAAGATCTTCGAGAAACTGAAAGGATTTCCAAGTGTTACGATGGCGAACAATTCAAGTCACTGGACAGATTTGAGCGAGTAAGTTTCGTTGAAAGAAGACTATTTTTGATGAAGTAATCGCATATCTTTCGTGTATACATAAAAAGGACTGAAATATGTTAAGTCTGCTAAGTTATCTTATTTAAATGTAAATTTATTTTTCAAATATTTTACAGCTGATTCTTGCAAATGTAATTAAAATGTATGGCGTCTGTGTATCTTTCTTTACCCCCAAAAGCATGAAATAAGGTTCTAAAAATAAGAGTAAAACGCAAATGTTATATTCTTGAAACTAAAATACAATTGAAAATTCATATCGTAAACTTTTAACTGAATCTTAATTTTTTCGAAATCTCAGTTAATTGCTTTATAAAGTAAAATTTACATAATTTTTGTAAGATAGAATTCAATTGAATTACACTTTCTCATTTTGTTGCTTTATTACAAGTAAACATGCTTAGTTAGATAAGAGATGAGAATATTTACCCCGTCCTGCCCCAATTCAGGGTATACGGGTAACTGCTAATTAAAACCAAGTAAAGAACATAAAGTGCATAAAATACAAAAGTCATATGACAACAGCTCGTAAACTTTGCGGGCGAACAAAATTAGCCATCTACAATTAGTCAAAATATTATATCTTTAAGAAAACATGGCAAATATATCTGGCATGTATGTCATGAATATTCCAGTTCAACAGATCCTAAAGTATGGATTAAAAGCACAATTCAATTTAAAGCACCAGCAATATTAGAAGCAAATTAAAATATAAATTGCCATTCTAGGTCAACAGACCCTTATATTGAGGCAATCAAATGGCATAAAATTAAAAAAAAATTGGCTTAGTTAGAAAAGAGAGATACTATTTCAGTCATTGTGTAATTACATCTGAGCGTTGGTTACAAATTCACTTATTGCAAAGTAAAAAGTAGCACTCTAAACAGGCAATTAGTTTGGTAAATACTAATATACTAGTAAGTGCTTGTACAAACTGTATAATAATTATTAGAAAATTATGGTTCCTGTAAACAAAAGTGAAACAGTAAGACACAAGCTAAACAGACTTAAGTGAAGTAAAAATAAAACATAAAACGCCTAAACATAAAACTCGTGAATTAGCGAGAGAATAAAGATAAGTAAAGCGTAATATATAATATCGGGCAAAACTAAAAGAAGCTTATAAAAAGTAATTAATGAATGGGATAAGTGAAAACACACATAATAAGAATAAACACGTAAATTAAAAATATTAATGCTCAAAATAAAATCTGTAATGGAGACGCATGAGTAAAATTAAAAGGAAGGGCAAGCGCAAGTACAACATCATGTATAAAGTACTGGTAAGATAAGAAATTAAATGCGTGTAACAAGTAAAAGCAAAGCATGAAAGAGTAAACGAATATATAGCCATTTTTTGTCTATTGATATATAAAAGTTTTTTTGTAAAGCGAAGCATCTCATTTAACGCGTGAAGTCTATCCTTTAAAATAAAAATCGCCGAAAGTAAAAAATGTCATAGAATTATATTGTAGCATCTTGACAATTAACACGTAATCATGTAAATGTAAGGCATAGAGAAAAAATATCTTTTAAAATAAGCTACGAATATTTTCATGCTTCAATTTACACCCAACTAATGCATAAAAAAGTAGGGCAAAAATGTAACTCGCAATATAAGAAAAGCTTAGCAGTAACGCATGAGATGCGTACACTCTTGAAAGAAAAGTAAGGCACAAACGAATAATACAACTTATGATTTTTTTTAAATGCAAGACTGTAGTAAATTTGTAAAAACAAACTCAAAGAAAAGTAACTCCTAAAATTATGCATAAGTAAAGCATACGAAAAAAGTAGCGCATGAAAAAATTTGATGTAATTCATAAGAATAAATTCGGAAAATATAAAACGTAACGCATAAGATAAGTATCGCTTAAGAATAATTAACAGATAGCATAACAAAGCGCGAGAAAATGCGATTATACTTAAAAGTAAAGTATGCATTATTTCTTTTGCGCCGCAATTTGCTTAACATTAATTTTCTGACTTAATTTACTCTATTTTTACTCTATCTTTTACTTAATTGTACTTGAAAAAAATTGTTCAATCTTCCTGTCTGACCTAATTTTTATGTTTTGCCTAAATATGAAATATGTTTAATTTGTAAAATATTACATTTCTTACACAAATTTCATTTATTTATATAGCTTATGGTTTTATTGTTTATCCATCATACTTGTTTCTATTTTTAACTCCTTGAGTTTTCTTGTTATTATGTGTTTATAGTAAGGCTTTTAAATCAAAGTCGAAACAACTTCTTAAAATCCTAAATCAAAACTATTTGTGAAGTTTTGACAGATTTGTTTTAATTTTAAGCCCGTGCATTAAATTTAATAAAACAAAAACAAATAAGAAGTAAATTAAAAAAATATAAATAAATGACTGGATAAAATAAAAACTTCGTTGTCATTAGAAAGGAACATATCATCTCTTAAATAATTCGAGTATTAATAAATTATTTAAAAATAAACAATTTTTTTAATTTAAGAGGTAAAAGACTTTTTTGATTTGTTTAAAAGGTAATTTTGACCCATCATTTGCATATGAAACTATTTAATATCTATTTCTAAGGATCGTAACTCCTTCTTATTTCAATTTAAAATTGCACAAATGTTACTTTTAGTGCTTTTATATGATATGCTGCAGTTTCAAATAGTACCTAAAAAATGACTGAAATTGTCAATTCATAACACAATTAACTAATACTTTTGAATATGAATTTAAATAACTCCACACTATCTCATTTCATGCTCGTATTATTTAGAGCAGACAGTTGCGTGTGGGTGTGTGGATGATGTAAGTAAAAAAGGCATACAAAAAAATCCAATTTAATTTACGTTCATGCCCTCGATATTATATTTTTAAACTCCTAGAAAAAAATTAAGTAAAAAAGGTATACAAATTAATTGTCGCAAACAAATTAATATTAAGTAAGAACGAAACAAAAAAGATATCGAAATATGCTGAATCACTAATGAGACAGGCGGGTGAAAGACATCCAAATCAATTTATTTAAATAGTAAAACTAGAAGGTGATTCGGAAATCTATCCGGCTTTAATTTTTTCTTCTGTCTCAAAATTTATCAGGGGCAATTCGTAAGAGTTCAATATGGGCTATGTTTTTTCATTGATTTAATATTTATCATTAACAGATATTTGTCTTTTAAAGCATTTCATTCTAAAATAAAAATAATTATTCTATAATTGTAATTATCTTAAACTAATTGATATAAAGCTTTAGTGCGTTCCATTGATATATTGAATGCTTGTTTTAGCTGAATGCCCGGCGCCAGGGCTCGAAAAACCACCCGTCCTCGGCGGTCAAAAATTCCCAGCGGACAACAAATTTCTCAAATCCGACGTCCGCGCGGACGGCCATTTTCCCTGTTAATGTTCATGATACATTTTCAATTTTTGTTATCTTACAATCTTTTTTGAAGCAGTAGATAAAGAAAATTTTTCTCAAGAATGGGTGTCATTAAAACTTAAGATACATAACACCGTTAAATACCAGAAAACTTCAGCCCTCCGAACCCAAGCTATTTATAAAGACCTAATGCAGCAAAATGACCGACAATACTGCGCATGGTGGAATTGATAAACAAGAAGCGTTAAACGCAATTATGAAAATCTACCTAATGGAAAACCGTTTCAGATTTCTGTGCAGAAACCTCTGTAAATCATTGGCTTGTTTGTGAAACTGGCAAACGTCATATTTGATTCATTTAAATAACGCAGCACCCTCGGATAAATTGACATTCCAGATAACTTGATCTTTGTCATTTAAATTATTTCATAAAAGAAATACTAGGTAACTATTAGTAACCCAGTATTTCTTTTATTACTGTATAATGTAATCCCAGTAACTATTAATTCATTGTGCAATTTATATAAATGTTTGTAATAAATAAGAGAAAATTATATTTTTTATTTATTTAGAAGCGACGTGTTAGTTTCAAAGGAGGACGGGTAAAATTTCTGAGTTTGTTCGAGCCCTGGTTTCGATAAACTATGCTTTAATGCAATTCCAATAAAGCATGTACATTGAGGAATATGTAAAACAGTTTGAAATATCCCATTAGGATTAATATTAGACTTCTAAAGCATTGTTTTGCAATTAGCAGTCGAATGTGTGTGGGCTGCTGTTGTTTTTGATCAAGGCTGTGTAGCAACAGCGTAAGGAAAGCAAGGTCACAGTCACAAATAGCAAGTCAACCTGTTCACAGTGTTCCATCTGTCAAAGAAGGAGTGTTCATATCAAAGTGGGCATTTCTGTTGAGGTATGTGTGTTCAAAAGTCACCAATGTACAGCTAGGCTACTGACAGTGTCAACTGTTATCTATCCAAAGGTACCTCCAGATAGAATCGAGTTAACATGTCTTATATACAAGTAAATTGGAATTTAATAATTCTAATGGTAGCTAAACTACACCAGATAATAAAACTTGTAATAAAAGGATATGTCTATAGTCATATGGGTATGTATATACGTTATGGATAGTCATATAGGTTATGGATATAGTCATATTAAAACAAAATTTTCTAAGAAGGGGTAAATAAAGTTTACCGCCAGAAAACTTGCAAGCCGTAATTCTCCAAGCAACTGTTTTCGATGAACATACTAAAGTTTTGACTAAGCTTCTACATTCTGCTATGTTATAATTAGCTGCCTGAGAAGCAGGAAAACCAAATTTTGCCTGAAACTAAAAAAAACTATTAGAAAATATATTCATTTAAAACAATGAAACATTTCACTAATATTAAAAAAAAATTACTAACAAAATAACAATTTTCTTAATAGTTAATAAATAATGATTTAATGAAATATACAGAAACATTCATGTGTTTGTGCGACTACAGCACTTTCAACACCTTAATGATAGACTTTTTTTGCATACCTGTTTCCTTATTTAGAATGAATAAAAATATAAGTTTCTAAATGCATTCTTTAAATCTATTGCAACAGTTTTCAAAAAACTATTAAGAAATTAGTCTTATAGAAGATATACTTTGAAATACTTTGACTTTCATTTTATTTAAACTTATACCTACTTATTAACCTGAAACTTATGAGCCCTGTCAAGACATATATGGATGGGTACACATACAAATAATGTCAAGGAACAAAAATTAATAAAATATTCTTAAAGTTGATTGTAAAATTATTATTGATGGTGTAAAATGTTTTACACACAATGTATAAAATATTATATGTTAAAAATTAGGAAGAAAAAGAAACTAAAAATATTTAAGCCTGCTTTTTTAAATACTGTTGTTTCAAAATTCTAGCGTAGAAACTTTTGTTTGAATGCACAGTGAAAAATTATTGATTCTGATATTAATGAAAAAAAATATTACAAATACACAGATATGGGGATTTTATACATTAATTATATTCAAGGTTCCAAGTCATTTATAGGATTAAAACACAGATTTTCAAGATTAGAAATCATGAAATTTCAAGATTATATTTCTTTAGAAATATATATATATATATTTTTTATTAAAACTAATTTTTTAATTAGAAATATGCCTAATATTAAATTTTGTAAATGTATTTTATTTCCCTAGAAGGGTTTTACATAAATATAAATTATAAACAAAAGCAATATTTTGCATAAAAACTGGAAACTGAAAAGCTCAATGAAACATAATTTATTAATAGAGTCATATCAATGATACAGTCTGCTATCAAACTTCTTACTAATGATTAAAAATCAACATTTATTTATACAGAAAACTTAATTTTAAAGAACTTTTTTATTATTGATCTGGATTTATAGTTATATTTAAGAAAAAATTTAAAACCATAAATTGTTAAACCAAGTATTTTTTATAAATTAACATTCTAATTTCAATGTTCTAAAAAGATTCAACTATGTTACAGTAAAATTTTATCAAAAAGAATTTAATAAATAAAAGTAATAGATATTGGACTTATTTATTTTGAAATTCATTGGCTACATATTGTTACTGCAAATTTTGAAATTGGTTATCTACACTCAAGTGAGTATTTACACTCAAGGTTTGCAAAATTTTTTTTTTAGATTTTGGCCAAACAGTGCATCATTCCCCCGACTCTTTTCTCCCTAAATAAAATTCCCAGCCATTTCTAGGTCTTCCTTATCCAGTGAAAACCCTGATATTTTAAAGAACAAAAGCACATGCAAGCATGTGATGCTTGACTTCGGTGATCTACTGGGAACCGAGTCATAACGCTCAGTCCATAGCAGGACTATTGGAAAATGCAGATCTGATTTTGCCTCATTTTTTTATTTATTTTGCTACAGAAACAATTATAAAAAGATAACACAAATTAATACTTTAATTTCGATAATTCAAAAATTCAACAATGTTACTACAGAATTTTAACAACAAAAAAATAAAAACAAATAGTGAACTTATTTACTTTGAACCTTATAGGCTATTTAGTGCTATAGTCCAATTTGAAATAGATTGTTTAGTTTCTAGGTTTGCTGAACGATTTTTCCAGGTTCTAACCTAAGATTGTATTTTTTCCATCTTTTATTTTTCTTTAAATAAAATTCCCAGACAATTAACGGTTTTTCTTAGTCTATAAGATTTTTGATATTTTAAAGAATAAAAGCATATGGAAGTACAATTAAGCAAGAGTCCACTATATGTTGTCTCACATGATGCACAAGATCATCTAAAGTACTATAAGCAAGAGGCCTAAAAATATTCAAGATTCTTACATTAAAATAAGTAATACTACAGTCAGAAAAGGCAATCAAAGAGCTGTGAAACATAAAACATTTAACAAAAATTATAATTTAGAATATATTTTCTAAGCCTCATAATAAACCAAAGAAAAAATCAGAACAAATTTCAAAAAAAAAAAAAAAAAACAAGATATATTTTGGAACAGTATACATTGTTAAACTAATTTTAAAAAAAAAAGCAAATGACAAAGTAAAAAGGCATATTTTGTTCTACTAAAACAAAGTTTATTAAATGTTACTAAATGTTGGTTCTTAAAAATTTAAATAAAGTTAGAGTAGAATCAATTAATGCGTAGGCAAAATTACTGAGATACGAAATACACTATTTTGCAAAAAGAAAGGAGAGAAGAAAAAAAACTTATATTACAATACAAAAATTGTCATTCTATAAACCTTTTCTTTTTCTAAGTAGTTTATTATTATTTTAAACAAAATGAGATAATTCAAAAAGCAACTAAAATCTAAGTGCTTCTATTAGCCCACAGACCACACAATAAAAGATCTTTAATCTATGTAGTTGATAAACGGTCTCTGAATTGGAACTATTAAATTTTTACTAGCATTATCAATTTATATTAAAATAATAAATAACAAAAAATGTTTGAAAACCAAAATCTCTTCATTCTACAAATCAAATCTTTTAAAGTTCATGCTTGTAGAAAATGGCAGGATCAGAAAATACACGAAAATCGGGAATATTAGATCAAAAAGTTAAAAGCAAGATCACATTTTCTTTACCACGTCAATCTGGAATATCAGGACAATTGTGAACTCTAAGGTTTTTCAGGACAAGAAACATTGATGATGTTTTTGTGTCTCACTGAATTATCACATTCAGTTTAAAACAATTCGATAGGAAAATAAAAAAGTTTGTACAAAGAAATTTATTTCAGATAACTTGAAATACAAAATTTAAAGCAGAGGCTTAGAAGATTATAAAATTAGATGCCAAGTAAGCATAACAGAACACTTAATTAAGAATAATATATTTGACAAATTAGCATTTAGAGGATACTTTGAGAATTGCAATAAAACACAATTCATTAAATATTGGCATGTTAAGTAAAGCAAAAACAGAGTTTAAAAAGTCACATAATCTTTTTAATTAAACTTTTTTGTAATTTTTTCACGCTGTTATATTGTAGATATTTTTAGCATCACTGCATATTTTGATTTATCCATTTCAGACAGCAGTAAATAGATAAAATAAACTGATTATACCTTAATTTAATCTAAATTTTTAACAAAACACAAGTATGCTCGAATTAGAAACTTAAGCAGCTATATTAAAATTAATTATCTCCCTCTTGCAATTGAATTTCTAACTATATAGAAAACTGTAACTTCTCTTGAAAGAAGGGTTAATATAAATTACACATTTTTATACATTCTAAAATATATGCTTTACAATGAAAAACTGTTAAAAATACTTTCACCGTAAACTTATTTTAGAGTAAATAGGTGGAAAAAGTATTTGATTCCCACTTTGGGGAAATCCTCAAAATTTAAAAATAATATTTAGAGGTTCACATTTTTAATATGTCTTCTAATTAAACGAATGAAACCAAAACTTATCAGCTATAAAGAAGGATCTTAATATAAATCCGTCCAATTCTGCCCCATTTAAACATATTTATTTAACATTTCTCAATATAATATTTATTTATTATATGTGCTTGGAAGAAAAACATTGATTCTAAATTATGAAAATAAGCTTATATTAACAATCGGAAGAATTAAAAAAAAGGAAAGGAACTAGAGAATATTGAGAAAGAATATCTTTTGGCGAAAAACAGCCAATTTTGTAGCTACCCTTTTAAACTAGTCTTTTTGAAATGTACTTCCTACTTTCTTTCTCCTCCCATGACGAATTTTGGTGAGGAGGAGAGTCACTGATTGAAGGGGGTAGAAAATTTTGCGCAGTTTAGGCCGACCCAAAGTGAACAGGCTACTTGACAACTCTGTGGGTGGTAACTACGAAAGTGGGGATATTTTCATCAGTGGAAAAAGCGTTTTATTGCTTATTATTTATTGATTATTAGATTTTGAAAAGCATCCGACTACGGAAAAAAGAAAAAATAATCTGAATAAATCTCTGAATAAAACTTTAAAAAAAGAAGAAAAAAGTGGGATCTAGGGGCCCTCTTGAGTTATAAATAATAAATGAGTTACAATTAAAAAAGAAAAAAAAAATACAATGTGACTTTAGACTTTTCGGGGGCCCCATCAGAACTCGAGGCACTGGGCCCATCCTTAAAAACGGCTCTGATTTGATGTCACCCTCTCGTACCATTACGAATGAGTCCTAGAACATGAATTACCGAACTTAAGATTAAAATTTATTCCGGTGGGTCTATTTATTTTTTTGCGCACTGTACATTCATTTGAAGTATATGTCAATATTGCTGATAATAGCAAAATAATTTTTCATTTTTATACAGAAAGGTAATTTAGCTGGTGGTTATCCATATACATATGCTTTGATAATTTTAAGGATTATGATTGAAAGAGAAAAATACGGTGATATTATGTTCACTTTCAATATTAATATCAGATATAAATATATAAAAACGTCTTTCCTTTTGTCCTCTTTTGTTAATTTCATAATAATTGCATAGTAATAGCGTCAAAATAATAGCTCAATGATAATGATGATAGTATCTCAATCTCGTCATATCTCAAGAACGTTTTGCGTTTTGATTGAATCGAAAAATTTTCATACAATTGCAAAAATTCGTTTTTCCAAAGATAATGCCATGCAAAAAATATAGTTATAAATAGTTATAAAATATTTAATATTTTTTATATTTTTATTTATAATATGCGTTGGAAAAATTCTGAATCCCCATTTTTGAAATCCCCGTGTAGTAAATGGATACTGATGATGCACGTTAAATATGTCGAGTCGCAAAGTCCTCCAGGTTCCCATAAAAAATCAATACCTATGGGGGTACTTATGCAGGAGTTTCCTTGTCTTCTGTATTGGGTTCAAAATTACAAGGCTACGGAGTTGAACATTAGTAATCGTAAACCCGAGGGTCGGTTACTCAACGACGGATAAAATAAAAATATATACAAATTTTTATGGAAGGTAATTTTAAATTGTAAAATACAAAATTTGAATGAAATCGGTTGAATAATTCGAAATAAATAAAATTTTAAGCAAACTGACTTTTTTAAAATTTGATAACTCATAAACTAATTGATCGATTGCACTGAAGGTTTGTATTTTGAAATTAAAAGGATGTAAAAATATGTAGAACATACAATTCAATATATTTTACTACTAACTATTTAATAAACAAATAACAAATAATTATTTAAAATTAATTTTACTTAAAAATTTGTGTGTAAAATGTTTTTCGTTATTTTATGCAAAATTTTTTCAATACACTCAAAAAGTTCTCGAGATAATAGGCTATAATAGAAGAGTGAAGTTAAAATTAAAGGACCCAAACTTTCCAACTCTGCCGTATCTTACTTCAGACCATATCTTCCAGATTGCGGCTGTTTCCTCATTTTGAAAATTAAACTATAGACAACCTTGGAAGTTTATCCAGAACAGAATGCGCTTTTCTGGTCATTTTCGTAACTTAAAATTGACTCTTTGTATGCGAAAATATGATTAAATCAAAAGTTAATCAAGGTGTTCCCTTTTTCCATTTCATACACTCTACACAAAATAAGTCAATGAGAATCTGTTGATTAATATATATTTAAAGATATTGAATACGAACAGTTTAATTGTTTTTCTGTATCAATCAACAATCTTTTTACTACTAAGAGAATGATAAAAAATAATAATAAATTTAAAAAAATTTGTTTCTTTTTTTCCGACTGCATATTTATTGCGTTGATTAAAATATAAACCTTGAATCCGAATAAGTAAATGATTTTCCTCATTTAAAAGTATAAAAAAAATTGGAAATTTTTTTTTCGTATACTTTCATTTTACTTGAAAATTTCAAAAAACAATTATGTGATCCCATAAACCATTGATAAACACATAACATCAAAAAAGAATTTGTAAAGAAGGGGACCTGCGTCTCTTTCTGTCCCCAGGCTTTTGTTCCAAGAAAATGAAAATGTGTTTGTGGGAAAGGATTTCTAAGGGACTTCGAAAAGTCGCCAATTTCAACCATGTCTAATCGCATCCGGTCTCTAGTTTAACAATGTATGAGCAAAGTTACAAGTAGTGCAGTGAAACTACAATTACATAGAATTTACAATATATTTTACTAATTTTTGTTACTAATTCTTAAAAATAAAAAATTAACTACAAAAATTTTTATTAGGCATTTTTTTATATTATTTAGAAAAAAATGTGACCAGACTATTTTCCCGACGAGACTCTAAATTTTTCCCGATGGGTGGGGCTGGCCATGACCGACGGGGGTGCAATTGCCTCCCCTGACCCCCTACTGGCGCCGCCCTTGATGTAAATCTTTTGAAACATCAATATCTTTTTATTAAAAAAGGGGGGTTGTTTCTTCAAAATAAATAAATGTGGAGGCACAAGCTTTCATTATTATTGATTTCGAAGCCTGCATTAAATGTAGTAAACCAAAGCAGATATAACTATTTATCAGTACCATAATCCTTGAAGGTTTATTATTATTAAATAGAAGAGAGCGAGAAAGCCATTAGCTTGCCAAAGACGATGACGCTTCCCCAATGATGAAATTAACAAGAGAAATAAAATTTTCTTTCGCAAGGCAAAATGTAAAAAAAAAATTTTAATGTTCCCGGTGATCAACAGAAATTAGAGAGATTTTTCGGTTACATTTCAGAGGGTATGAAATGGAGCATGAAACTGAATAAAACTAAACTAAAAGTAGCGGAGTTGCACATGAGAATACAAGAATCCCTCCCACCGCATCCAGCTCAGTATACGCAACTATATCATCAAATATGAAAAAATGATAGGCGCTTTCATTCCTTACGGACTGACGGAAGGCCGAAAAGGATTGTGGTTGAATGAATTTTATTTAATTTTATAACCGTCGTTGAACAGCCGACCCAATTATTGGGTTTACGACTAATAATTTTGAACCTAATCCAAAACAAGGGAGCTCCTGGATCAAGTACTAGGGAGAAATCTGCATTCAAGGACTTTTTTGATGGAACAAACCCGCACTTGCGCTACATGGTGAGGAAAACCACGAGAACCTCCCACTATTAGCTTGACTGCAAGGGGACTCTAACCCATGATCCGTCTACCACTGAGGATATTTTACATCAGAACTGCGGTCGGTGCGAGCCAGATGGGGAATTCATATCGACCAGCCACAGATGGGATTCGAACCCGGTTTACCTCATTGGAAGGCGAACGCTCTATCCCCTGAATCACCACGGCTCTGGTTGAATGAATTGTGAAAAAGTTGAAAAGAACAGTGTGAAAATCACGCGAAAATCGACATGGTAAAGAAAAAATATCCAGCACCGACCACAGTTCTGATGTAAAATATCCTCAGTGGTAGACGGATCATAGGTCAGAGTCCCCTTGCTGATAGGCTGACCGTGGGACGTTTTCATGGTTTTCCTCACCATGTAGCGCAAATGCGGGTTAGTTCCATTAAAATGTTCTCCACGAAGGCATATTTCTCCCGATACTCCATCCAGGAGTTCCTCTGGATTGGGTTCATACATACAAGGTCACGGCGTTGAGCATTAGTAGCCGTAAAACCTACATTGGGTCGACTGTTAGACGAGGGTAATAAAATAACCCTCCATCCCCTTGTTAGTAGCAATAAGCAAATCACAAAACATTCGCTCTCTGCGGTACTCTCATATTATTTCACCGATCACAAACCAAATATTTAGTTTCGCAGACAATGCAACAGTTTTTTTTATCGTTGATGCATTTCATTGTGATGGATCAGAGATAGAGTGTTCGGCTTCCAATGAGATGAACCGAGTTCTAGTCCCAGCGATGGCTGGTCGGCTTACACCGACCACAGTGCTGACCAGAAATATCCTCAGTGGTAGACGGATCATGGATTAGAGTCACTTTGTCGTCAGGCTGACCGTGGGAAGTTTTCGTGGTTTCCCTCTCCATGTTACACGCATGCCTGTTAGTTTCATCAAAAAATCCTCAACAAAGGCAAATTACTCCCGATAATCAATCGGAGAGTTCCTTTGTCTTCTGGATTGAGTTCAAAATGACAAGGCTACGGAGTTGAACATCAGTAGTCGTAAACCCAAATAATTGGGTCGGCTGTTCAACAACGGTTATAAAAAAATATGAATTGCCTATTCAAATGCAATTTTATTTACAGTTTTTTTTTTCTTCTTTTTTTTTGTTTTGTTTATTATAGTAGTTTTACAATTAAGTAAATAGAATCTAAGCTCTCTAATGTTAATAATAAAGCAAAGTTTAACTTCATATTTTCAATGTAAAAATTAGATCTAAACTTTTACACAATTTACTCTATAAATATTGCATGTGAGATTTTCCATATGTAGAAAAAGAATTATAATTCTCAGGATATTGGAATAAACTGAAGACAAAAGAGAAAAAAAAAGTAGATTAAACGTAAAATAGACAAGGCAAAGTGAACTAGCACCTATAAAATAACATTAATCTTCAGAATAATTTGTATTAAATTTTATAGGAGGTCGCGCTTTCAAAATAACATATTCAATTTCATTCATTCATTCATTTTACAATAGATTTTTCTTATAAAATTTATTTAAGTTCAAAGTTATTTTTGTTTCAGATTTAATATGTTACTAATTAAAATCTTTCTTTAATTCTTTCATAGTTGTTTTAGCATTTTTTATTATTGTTTCTAAAATCTGTTTGAAGTAATTGATATAATAACATGAATGCGTTTGAATCTTCATCTTAAGGTACTTGTGGCATCAGAGCTATCGCTATTTTTTTTTACAAAAAAAGGTCTCTTTCTTTATAATAACACAAATTAAACTTATGATTAAAATAACATTTATGATGCACGCACAAATGTTTTCGAATTGTATTAACAGACATGTGATTGCTGGACAAAAAATTATATGAAATCTTTTTTCCCTCAATAAGCAGGTTTTTTTTTGTTTTTTTTTTTTAAAGTACTTCATTCCTTTTCTTCTTCTTTTGTCAATAGAAGAGAAATGAAAGACTAATTTTTATGCACGAAAGTAACATTTATGAAATTTAAAAAACTTTTATTCAAAAGAAAAACGATTATTTAATAAATTTTTTTCCTATCAAAGCGTAAAAGAATATATACATAGAAAAAAAAATCACATATTTCTTCTTTTTCTCACTTTGCGAGTCGTCATCGCATACGAAAACTAATAATAATAATAAAAAAAAACATGGAATCTATGACAATAACTAAAAAGAGATTTTTGATAAAACCGCGTGTATTTATGACAAAATCGGACGCGTCAAAAAGGGGTTCATTAACTGCGCGTTTCGAGATTCTCGTTTGTGATAAGGCATTTAAGGCATCTTTAAGAATTTTCAGGACAATTTTTTCTGATCATACAAATCAGACAATATCAGAATTACTATATACATATTTGAATTTATTAGTAAAATTTTTAAACCTAAATTTATAATTTCGCTTAGAATAATATATAATTAATTACAGCTACAGATAAGAAAAAAGTGAACCAAAAGGTTTTTTTCTTACCTTTTTTATTATTTTTTTTAAAAAAGGAAAATAGTAAGTTTTGAAATGAAATTCCATTAAGTATGAAGAAAAAAAGAAAGGTATGAATTTCCATTAAATATAACTTGTTTTTAAGAAGTTTTATGCAATCAAGCAATATTATATGTGGAACATTTTTAATATTCAGTGCGAAATAAATAAATAAAAGGAAAAATTATATTATGTAATCTATATGAATATTTTTTTATTTTTATTAATATAATTTATTTATTATTATTTTTGCATTCAGAAAAATTTATTTACATTTTCTAAACAAAAAAATTTTAATTTCTAAAAAAAATATTCAAAAGAGTCAAGTCATTTTATACAATGTAAAGAACATACTTATTTCACTGATCAAAAGTTTAAACTAGTCCAAATAACTTTAGCCATCTTCATGCACACAGTTAAGCCTAATTTACGAATACCTCTGTGAAATTTCTCAGCTCTATCAAAGAGATACTGGAAAAAAAAATATTAAGTGGAACACTCTTTTTTTCTCATAATTAAATTTTCAACACAAATTAAAGTGCACTAAAATGGAATAACAAGGTGAACTTTAAATGAAACATTGCTAGCCAATTTAAATTTTATCTAGAAACACACAAAAACTTAAATAATAACAAAAATAAATGGATGGGATAAATTTTAAAATTTCACTAATTGTTACCTTTTGACCATTTTGATTCTTGTTTTCTCTTAAATCCTGTCAAAGGAAAAGACATGTAAACAAAAATTATGTCATTAATTAAACTACACACTAATACTGAAGTAAAAAAATATTAATTATTTAATTTATTACTTAAGTACAAATTTTTTTAGATCATTCTTATTGTAAAGGCAAAATAGTAAAAAAATTCACCCTTTATTAACCCTTTGACGGTCAGGGAAAGGAGCAGTTTTCGTTGACTTGATTCACGCAGTATTACTAGTAAACAGCATTTGAAAGTAGCAGCTGTTTTCCCCCGTCGTTCTTCCGAAAATGTCTTCCTTCTCTGGCGATGCTGTTGTTGTTAATTTACGTCGCACTAGAGCTGCACAATGGGCTATTGGCGACGGTCTGGGAAACACCCCGGAGGATGATCCGAAGACATGCCATCACAATTTCGATCCTCTGCGGAGGGGATGGCACCCCCGCTTCGGTAGCCCGACGACCTGCGCGCGAAGTCGAGCACTTTACGGTAGCACAGTTTAACGAGGACCAATACCGCACACCCTCGGTCCCTACGCAGACTGATCCAAGTGGTCACTCACCCGCACACTGACCGTAGCCAGTGATGCTTGACTTCGGTGATCTGCTGGGAACCGTGTCTTAACGATCAGTCCACTGCGGGACTCTCTGGCGTTGCCATAGATAGCTCGCCTCACGCACTTCAAAAATTTCTTAAGTATTTGTAGTACATAAATAATAGTTTGTACGTATTTTAAAATAATTAATAAACGATACTATTTAATAGTAAATTCTAAATGATAATCAATTATATAAATAATAATAGTTAATTATAAATATAAGACAAATATTAAATTGAAAGGGCTCAATAAATACAACTAATGTAAAACTTAATGAAGCATTTAAATACAGTAATTACCTAAATACTGTGAACAAAGTCTTCATCAGACTCAAAACTTGATAAGCTTTCTGTATCATAATCATCATTATCTAGCTTTCGTTTGTGAGCCATTTTACTTTACAAGCACCCTTAAAAACGTGCCAAAATATGCATAAAAATGACAAGGTAAAAAGAAAAATTCCCGCTTCATTATGAAAAGAAATTAATGGAACCCGTACTGCCATCTGTACACAGTGAAACTAACTAAATTTCGCGAGTAGGATTCGTTTTCAACATAATGAATGCAGAATAATAACGGCGAACGAGCTCAACTCGTCAGCATTGGGAAAAATTTCACTACAAAAGTACTGCTCGTTTCTAAACATTTTGGTCGAAATCTTTCTCCCGAGCAGAACTCGTTTGCACGCATTATGAAGCACGATTCGATTGCGAGCTGAACCCGTTTAGAACCATCAAAGGGTTAATCTTACTTTGATGTGCTCATCATAAAGAAATTAGGAAAATATTTGAAACTTTTCCTCAGAAATTAGTGAACAAAATTTATCTAAAATTAAACAATAACATCATGCAACTTTAATTTTAAAAAATTATATCATATTAAAAAATATTTAAGTCGCTTACTGTTGAGTAATTAACATAACACCTATTCCATGAGTAGGTATAGAATTGGTTATGTGGCCAATATTTATAGTACTCAAATGCTTATTACTACTTGAGCGTTCAACAAATATCTTTCAAAAAATAAGAAATATAATAGACACATAATATAAAATCTAATTATATTATAGTTAATTAATTAAATGGAAATCATACTTTTGAAATAAACAAATGTAATCTTCATATAACAAAAAATTTTAAACCACCAAAATATAAACAAATGACTAAATAAATTGTAAAGAATTTCATTAGCTTTACCAGCAGTTTTATTTTCTTCTGAATTTCAAATTTTTTATTTTTATTCATGATCTGTTTTACAAAACTTATTCACGTACCATGTTAAAGAATATTAAAATAATATCAAGCATGTTAACTATTCCAAGTCTCTTCTTGTTCATTTTTAACTATCATAATTTTAGACAACAGGCAGATTTTTATAATTTCCAGATAAGTAGCTGACCTTTAAATACTACACTCTAAGATACTTATACATTAAATCCAGAACCTTATTAAACATGAGAACTTTATAAGAGGATCCTGCAGTAATAAATTACCGTGCGTTTTAACAAAAGAAAAACTAACACCATATAACCTTTGAGAAAAGTGTTAAGAATGAGTAAAATACAACAATATGGTAGGGCAGTGAGTCCATGCCCAAAAGTTCGTGGGTTTGATCCCTGCGGGTTGAAGACTCCCCGTGTGGTAAATGGTGACAGATGCACGTTAAATCTGTCGAGTGGCAAAGCCATCCATGTTCCCATAACAAATCAATACCTCTGGGGCATAGACATAAAGGAGGAAGATGAATCACTTCACCTGAAGGGCGTCACAGTGAAGTTGAAGTAGTCTGTACTCTATGTTCGCGCCATCTAGTGACCATTGATATAACATTTTGTTCTCAAATATTTTTAAAGAATTATCAAAGAGCTTATGTTTGAAACATAACATTTATAAGAAGCGACTGTGTGAAGTATTATTTTATTAAATATTTCGTATTTTTACATTTTCTACAGTAACTTTCAAATAAAAATACCAAATATCATAAAGGATTTTTTGTTGAAATTTTTTTTATTTGTTTGTAGTTTTCAAAGAAAATAAATTGCGATTCTTTTCGTTCAAAAATAAAAAAAAGTCCCAATATTGTAAAGTCAAATCATTACATTCATAAATCAAGGAATACATAAAAAGTTTTTAGATTAAATAATCATCTGTAAGAAAAATAAATACGTCTACAATAGTTTTAAAAAAAAATTATTTTGAGTTGGCATTTTTGTAATTATACCTCTAGATTTTATTTATAAGAAAATTAAAAAGCTATAATTAAAAGCTATTTTCATGCATGAAATTTACACAATTTGGAATTAATTGCACTGCTTTATTATTTCAGTTTTAATGGTACTTTTAGTAAATTCCTTTACTGTAACTATTTATTTTTATTACAACTAAATTATAGTTAAGCTTTTATTTTCGTTTTAATAATTGAACAGAAAACTTTATTTTGACCTAATGTCAAGAAAAATAAATGCTTAATTATTATTGATAGTAAAATCCATTTAAAAAGCTGTTAAAATCATTTTTAACAAGGTATCATACCTTACAATAAAAGGAAAACTTATATTTATTGTAATAAAATATTAGTGTAACTAATAAAATTTCAAACTCTACACATACTATAAATAATAATAATGTATACATACTCATGCTTAAGAATCATTTGAGACATGAGAATTTCAATATTCCGCCATCATGCTTTGTCAATAAAAACTAACTCAGCCAAAAGATTGAGCTATGATGTCTTGCTAATCAATAATTCAAGTTCATCAAATTGCCAAAGAAAGAATCCAACCAAATGTTTAAATTATATTGGGTTTTTAAGCAATTATACTGAAACCCTAATGCAATTCAACATTTAGTTTTCTAAACTTCAGAAAATAAAGAGCTATCTGAAAATATAATTTAAACTTCCAAAACATGTAATAAAATTAACATTAAAATAAGCAGGTAAGTTTTAAATTTAAAAAAAAGTTTAATATCAAAGTTTAAATAAAGGCATTGAATTAATGCTAAACGTTAAAGCTTTTATATGTTTTTTTTTATACCTTTATATTCTTCAAATTAAATTCATAATTAAATAATTTTCAATTTATGTGGCCTACAAAAAAAATTGTTCCATGTCTCCATGATACAGTGTTAAATTAAATAACTATTTCAATTGAAAAAAAGAATTATAAAAATTGGACTCCCGTACATATCTTTTAAAATTTCATAAAATATAAGTATGATTATTGAAAACTATATTGGATAATTTCAAGCAGTTCTTATGAGTTAAGAAAAATATAAAAAATACTTAAACCCACAAACATCCTATTAAATAAATATTTAAAAAAACAACTGCAAATTTAAGCTTTCAACAAAACATTTCTTAGTTTGTTACAATAGAGAAATAATACACATAAGCTCAGAAAAAATTGCATATGATAAATATTTGACTCAATTCTGTCCATTTGTTTGACTCAATCACATGAGTTTGAATAATACCAAAAGGTTACATGGATAGCATACAGGGTTAAAAATAAAAAATTAATGATATAAAATAATTTTTCTACTAAAAAGCAATTAAAATGAAATAATTATATTAAATATTATATGATTATTGAATACATACCCAGATTTAAGACCAGGAAGTATCAAAAATTTCTAATCTTCTATACCAACCTTTTCAATAAGAACTCTACACATAAAACTCGTTCGGCTAGAATATAGTATACTCGGATTCACAATTACACTAGGCAATAACTCTTGCTTCACTGTCCGCCATTTGGCCAAGAAGTAATCTAACCAAACGTTTGAACTGTATTGGATCTTTGCAATTTCACTTAAACCCTAATACAGTTCAACATTTAGTTTACGTTTGAATCTGTTAAAAATCTGAAAATATAGCTTAAACGTTCTGAGATTTTAAAAATAATTTTTAAGTAGAAACTAAATAATAAATAAAAAAGATTAAATTTACATGAAAAAAATACTATGTAAAAATATAATAAAATATGGGACAAAATTACTAAAAAAATCTAATAGTTTTAAAAAAAATATTTTAAAGAAATATTGGAATTTATTATATCATCTAAAGAATTAATTTTAGAATAAACTATAAATATTATTAAATACATATCAAAGTGAAACATCAAACAGGAAAGTAATTCTCACCACACTCAAGAAATAATAACAACAATACTAATTAATAATATCAAAGTTCCAGACATTAATAAAAGCATGCATTGAGAACAAAAATATTGTAAAATACTTAAAAATAAATAACAAAACTGCATGCAAACCTGGAAACTTTTCCAGCTTCAGCTTGATGCAAAAATCACATGCAACATAAAATTAATTATTAATATATTTATATATAGAAAAAATCCTGACATTAATCCTAGACATTAATAAAAGCATGCATCAAAAAAGAAAATATTATAAATTTTTTTAAAAAGAAATAAATATCTAAATTAAAATAACTGTATGTGTAGATATCAGAAAAAGTTTCCAAACTCCAGCCAGATGCTAAGATTACATGCAACACAAAATTAATTATCATTAAATTCATGCAAAATAAAATCTTGATGAAAAATTGCAAATATAATTAATAGCATACATTGAATTTAAAAAAAAACTGTAGGTATAAATTTCTGTAAAAAGTTTCCAGGCTCTAGCCAGATGCTAATATTACATGCGACACAAAATTAATTATTATTACATTTATGCAAAATAAAATCTTGATGAAGAAATTCCAACATTAAAAAGCATGCATTGCAAAAGAAAATATTATATAAGTAATTCGTGAAAGAAATATATAAAACTGTAGGTATAAATTTCTGTAAAAAGTTTCCAGGCTCCAGCCAGATGCTAAGATTACATGCGACACAAAATTAATTATTATTACATTTATGCAAAATAAAATCTTGATGAAAAATTGCAAATATAATTAAAAGCATACAGTGAATTAAAAAAACACTGTAAGTATAAATCCTTGTAAAAAGTTTCCAGGCTCCAGCCATTAAAAAGAAAATATTATAAAAGTAATTCTTAAGAGAAAGAAAAAACAGAGTAAGTAAAAACTGCAGGCATAAATTTCTGTAAAAAGTTTTCAGGCTCCAGCCAGATGCTAAGATTACATGCAAAACAAAATTAATTATTATTAAATTTATGCACAATAAAATCTTGATAAGAAATTTCAAATATCAATAAAAGTATATATTGAATAATAAATATAAAAAAAATACATATAAATCTTTGTAAAAAGTTTCCAGGCTCCAGCCAGATGCTAAAATTACATGCAACACAAAAGTAATTATTATTACATTTATGCATAATAGAAACTTGATGAAAAATTTCAAACATTAATAAAAGCATATATTGAAAAAGAAAATATTATAAAAAAATTCTTAAAAGGCAAATAAAATAAATAAGTAAACAAATAAAAGAAAAAATGTAGTTATAAATCTGTGTGAAAAGTTTCCAGTCCCAGAGAGGATAAGAACAATTTTTATAACCTCCCACAAATTTTCACATTTTTTTTCTCCCTGAAAATATTTCGAAAAAAATTATCTAATCTCTATTGCTGTGGATTTAACTCGAAGAAACTCTTTTGCTTTTCTTTTTTTTTTTGGCAGCATCACAAAACAGTAAAAATTCCTTTTTTGATTTTTCTGCTACTATTGTCTGTAAACCAGTTATTCACACAAAGAGCAATAAACCTAGCAACCCCATCAAAAATTCCTTATCATTGGATAAACAGGAGGAAAATTGCTAACAGGACAGGTTCTACCAGGGAAAGAGGAATGTTATTATGAGGAATTTACATATTTTGAATTACAGAATTTTTCCTTGAAACTTTATTTTCGCCTGTCAGTTTTTGAATGAACTATAGTTTTTTTTATTTTCCTAACTTTATGAAAATGTAAGAAAAATCCTGACTTTATGAATATGTAAGAAAAATCCTGACTTTTTCCTGATTTTTTAGCTAATTTTAGAATAGCCTGACTTTTGCAGGTTTTCCTGACCGTGTAGGAACCCTGTTCACTGCATAGTTATGGATAGATTTAGGTAAAATTAAAAACTTTTTGTGCACACAAAATCTTAATTAAAAAAACATTCTGTAATCAATTAATAATAATTATCATAGCATACTTATTATTTCCAGCCCCTTTACAAACAACTGCTCTTTCAAGGATACCTATAAGTTAAAATAAATCTTCTTGGCAGTATAACTTTTGAATGTTAAATGAAACAGCAATTCCTTTAATAGAGGCCTTAAAGAAAAGTCAAACAAGCTTTATATTGATCTACAGGTTACAATTTTCCTAAAGAGTTTGGTACAATATTGCTACTGTTATAAATAATCTAAAAAATTAAAAATAAAAAAAACTTTTCGAAAAAATTATTTGAAAATTCATAGAATTCTGAGATACGGAAAAATATCCAGAATTATCCAAGAAAAAAAGTATTTTTACAATTCTACTTCCTGAATGCAAATAATTTATGGATAAATAATTATATTAAGCAACACTTTTGCTTTTGACATTGTGAGAAACAATTTCCGAACAATTGAAATTAATAGTCAAATATTTTAAAAAAAAGTCAATATAACACTTGACATGTAAACTAAAAATAACATGAAAAGCATATGAAAAGAAATAGTAATAAGTAAACAAAAGACTGAGTCTATAATGCATTTTTGGAAGCTGCGCTAAAAAGTACTATGCAGACCAGCGATTAAAAGTATTTTAGAAGCAGTTACTTCAGCCATCTACTTTTTTAAAAAATTTTATTAAAAATTAAAGCACACTTGTATAAAGAATTAAAGCACATACTCTTGGAATAAGATCTTCTCTAACTACTATACTCATCTCTACACAGTCATTATTCCAAAGAAGAAAAGCAACAAAATCTGTTGCTTTTGATGTCGACCATGAGGAATTTGCAAGTGGAGACATAGCAGCCTTTTTCAGTTCATTATAAGAAAAGGGCACAACATCCTCAGAAATTGTACTGATATTGTTTTCATCTAAAATTAACATTAATTATAACTATATATAGTAATCTAAATTCCAGGCAATTAAGTTAATGATTATTTAAAGCAAAGTGTAAAATTACCAGTTACTGCAGATATCCGTACCAAATTTACTGGCAATGTTTCCAATCGAGCTCTTTTGGATGGTGGCTTTCTAACACTTGTGGAATCAGACAAATAATGAGGAAGATTGGGAAAAATAGAAGGTACAGCACCCTTCTTTAATAGAGATCCATCCCTTTCAGTTTTCCATATCTACAAAAATAATACTTAATAAATAAAAAGGGTACATTAAAGTACGAAAATGAAATAATTTAAATATGAATACGAACTGAGCCATCGACCAATTTCACTTCATAATGAAGTGAAATTGGTCGTTGGAATCTTCATTTTGAAGTGTAAAGCACAAACAAAGTTCTTGGAAGTTAATTCTTGATCACTTCGTGGAATAGATCTCTTCCACTTATCAAGTAAACTAGTATCCTATAAGTAATGTATCAAATAAAATGTTATACCACAACTACTTCTTAGGGAAAACATGAAATTTTATGCAATAATTAGGATGATAAAGAAAAAGCCTGAAATGCTATGCCAATGAGAATATTTTTTTAATCTCTTTAGTATTGGCCATGAAGACTTGACACTCAGCTTTATCCTTTTTTCCAAATTTGAAATCCTAGGATAAGTTTTGCTGTCAGAATAAAAGGAACTAATTTAATTAATCAACTACTCAAAATAACTAAGCTATTAAAAATCATAATAATTATGCACTTTATTCAATGTTACTTGCATGATAATGATAATTAGAACAATATTTTTAATAGTAAAGGTTATAATCACTATTGATTGATTTATCTACAGATAAATAAATTATTATATAATAAATATTAATGGACAGAATGTTTCATGTAGTCAGAACAATTTCAATTGTGATGTAATCACGAAATTTTTATGAAAATAACATTTTCCAACAACACATGTTTACAAAAAAGTTAATAAAAATTTTCTTCAACACTCAGCAGAACATAGAACCAGAGCATGTAAATATTTTAACGAAAGAAGTTTACAAGGATAAAATCATAACAGCCATTACCTGATATCATCCTTTAAGAAAAGGCAATATAAAGAAAGCAAATTCATACTTAACCAATTCAAGTGATAAATCTGATATTGAACAGAAAGAATGAAAACCCTATCAATAAACTAAATTACATTAAATGAGCTATTAACTTTTATCATTCTGTGAAGTTATTAAGTTTTATTATTTTTATTATATAAGTTAGTACAATTAATAGTAAATTAAATTTAATTGTTGAATTTTAATTAATTTCAGCTATTATACATACAAAAATATTCATTTACATACAAATGTTTTAATTTAAATAATATTTATTTTATGTGCATAGTATATATTTTCCTTAATTAATCACTTCTTCGTTATTTTAATTTTAAATCTAAGACATCTGATCAGTTTATCATTATATGTAACATATTTGTTATATTGTATTTTTCAATTTTAAATTATATTATATATATATATATATCGTATTGTATTTAACGTCAATATATATATATTTTATTTTTCAAAGAAATTTATCATAAAACAATCATTGCAAAATTTTAAACAATAGCTTCGTTTCATCTCCAAATGCGATACAGCTAATAAAAACAGTTTTGAAATCGAAACTACATAATGATTAATGATTATCAATTCATGACATATGTACTATATGAATATATGATGTATAATCATAACTTAGATACATATTTAAATAACACGTGCACATACCTTTGGTGCTTGAAAAAGACTGGGTACTTTTTTCCCATCTTTTATTGTTTCTCTTCGTTGTTTCACATACCCGGTATTGCATCCTGTAGAAAAACACACTCTTGGCATTTTAAAATTGTGAATTTTATTTCAAAATTTAATTAATACATAAAATATATAGTAACACAGCGACTATTCAACTGTAACGCATGGAAAAAATGTATGGAATGCACTTTTTTTGATCCCTGAAGAAAAGTAATCAGCGCCACTTTTTGAGCAACAAACCGGTTTATAAATGGCCAGCTGCTTTTCATTTTTCCGGAGGGGAAAGTAAACTGTCCTTATTGTAGTCCCTGCTCTGAGGGTACTGATCTAGGAGTCTTCTGGACTAGTTTAAAACTACAAGGCTACGGAGTTGAACATTAGTAGTCGTAAACAGAAAATTGGGCCAGCTGTTCAACACGGATATAAAATAAAGTATGTAAAATAGAGTTATAATGATGACTATAACTCTTTAATAACTCTTAAGAAAACATTAAATTAATTCAAGATTAAGATGAATAAAGAAATGATTAAATAATGTGTACATTGAAATAGTGAGCCTCACTTGATTATAGAGATCGTAGAGGTAGAGATTATATATAGAGAGAGTTTGGATACAAATTTTAAATGAGTATTCCTCATAATTTCAAGAACATCTAAACCCTAAAAAAATTATTTAAGCAGAAAAAATGTTGAAATTTTAAAACAAACCTGTTCTAAATTTTGACTAGGAAGGTGGGCATTGACAGCTTCTAAGCGATACTTATATGAAGTTAAGCTCCTCATTTCACCATATGTTTTCCAATCGTGAAGGGCAACTGTTGTTAAATTATGAAATATTTTGTCAAGATAATGTTCACATATATATATAACAGATGTTTACATATATAATATGGAAAACAATACTTACATTTAAAAAAAAAAAGAATTATAAACATGCAACACACTTTTTTGAAAAATATATTTTATAATTAAAATTTATAAATGCATTTCCCTATTGAAGACTGAAATTAAAGCAAACAAGTTCACACATATTCTCACATTATATAAAATATTCCAGTATTTTAATTCTATTAGATTTTCATCCCTAATATAAAAAGAGGCATACAAATAGCTGTAAAAACAATTGTTAGAATTATTTTTTTAAAAAAAACTCCAGCCATTCAATCGAAACAGAATCATTTTTTTAATTTGGTGTCACTCGAAAACTGGAAAAAGAAAAAACACTTTTTCATTACATGAAAATTAAAAATAATGCAGAGTGTATAATTTTTAAAAATACAAAAGTAAATAAACTTCTTTATTATTTAAATGTTTTTCATATTTCTTATAAGTATTTTTAATTAATACATTTTCGGTTAGATACGATATGATAAAGATTGGCAAGTCTGTTGCCTTAATACTTATTATTTTTACATATTCTTGACAAAAATATTTCTTGCATAATTTTAATAATATTGAATGCAAACAAAGTTTTTAAAAAAAAACTTTTCAAAAAGAGTCATGTCTGTAAAAGAATGAAAATTCAGAAAACAGTATTTTAATTCTTAAAAAAATAAATCAGAAAACAAAAACAATAAATTCTATTTAATTTAGACGAAAAAATTAAAAAGCTAAATTATTCAGTTGAATAAATAAACATTTTTAATACAAATAATTATGATAACAGACAAGGCATAGTAAAAAAAAAGCTTCATCAACTAAACAGAACATTCAAAGTAGATGATTTCCTTTCGAAACAGTCTTCAATGATAAACAAGTGTTGCCATCCACGAATTTCTATTGAGTAGCTTAAAAAAAAGTAAATGAGTGCTGACAAATATGACATCAATTTAAGGACAGCGGTAATAAGTTTTAAAAAAAAGTTTACATTTTTATTAGTTTATTTTTACAATCTTTATAGAATCTTTTAATAGTATTTAACACTTAAGTTTAAAATATGACAGAGCAGAAGAGAAACATTTTAGGGTTTATTTCAAGAACCACTATTCTTTAAGTTTCCTCAAACTTATCACTTTAAATACTATTTTTCTAAAATACTATCAAAACTTATAAATAAATAGTATTGGTAATGCTATTTTTTTATCTTTCTTCTTATGATTTTATATTTTTGAACTGGGAAAGTATCTACCTAATGTTCATTTAATACACAAAAATTATGAAAACAACTAAAAAAATAGACACACAGTAGAATGAATTTTGTGAATAAAACTATAAGCTACAAGTGTAAGATTTCTTTCTCTCTTATTGGAAACTTACATATTTGAAATAAAAGGTGAAGTTATTTTTGTCTATTTTGCTTTATTATGTATTACAAATTATACAAACATTTATTGTATAGCAATTTGGAATTCAAAGATTAAAACCTAAGCTTCATTCATAAAAATGAAATATATGAACTGATTGAGATACTTACACTTAACACTAACAAAGTGGTTAAACAAGTGAAGTGATGGAAGTCTGAAAAGACAATTAAATTCTTTTCTGCCAAATTTGAATGGATTTCTGTCATCTAATTGCAAATGATAATGGCAGTGTGTAAATGGAGCTCAGTTTCTATATCACTACAAGCAATTGTTAGAAAAATAATACTGATCAAATTAGCTTCAGATTCCTCATTATATTAAAATTGAAAAGCTATAGATTTTAATTTCAATGTCTTCACTGCTAACATAGAACACTGACAAAAATGAACCAAATAAGGGTGAAAGTTGCAAAACGTTTTTATATGAGCATGATATTTGCATATAATCTAGTGAAAAAGTAGTTCAGTTAAAATCAACAGTGTGCTGTTTTTAAAAATATTTCATGTAATTATCAAATTTCAAAAGTTAATAGAAAGTAAAGAAAGGTAGAGGAAATAATTGTAACTAGTTTTTTGAGTTAATTAAATCAAAATTATTAAAGTTATTCTAGAAGGAAAAAAATTCAATTTTTAAAATAAACTCTTATTCTCATATACAGAAGCGATAGCGTAAATTTAATTTTTTTTAAATAAAAAAAGAGAATGCTTATTTTTTTTTTCAAAAAATATACATATTAAATAACTATTCCTTTAATAAAAACTTGAGATATTGTTAAATCGAAGATTTTAAGAGGAGATAGTTGAAACTAAATCTATTCTGTACATAATACAAGATAAGTCAGCTCCTAAGTTTTACTGCTCAATGCACAAACTAAAAAAAAAACACCTAAATTATTTTTAATGTAATCATCATATTATAGCCCTAACATTTATTCCTAATGATTTAAAGGAATAACCTTAAATATGCTAATTAGAGCAGATAATATTTAAAGTAACTAAATCAGACTTAAAAACTTTTTGTCTGTTAAAACTTAACTGAATCTCTCTGCATTCTTTTCCCCTCACAGATTCAAATTCTTAATCTTCAAAGTGGACATCTGTAAAATATGGCCACAGTAATTTAGTCTGAACAGCCATTGAAAGTTAATGTGTTAATTTTAATTTTTGCATATTTGATCATGGGTTTGGAACTATTTGAGCAAATCAAAAAAATTTTTTTGAAAAGATATGAAACTCATTCAATTATTGTAAGATAATATTATACTCATAATTTATTGTAAGATAATTTCATTGAAAATGTAATTTATATAATTTTTTTTTAACAAAATATTTTAATAATGAGCAAAACATTTTCAATTCTGAGCTACAAAAATTTTTTCATCATTTTAAACTAAGTAATTTTAAAAAAGAAAAATCCAAAGATCAATTAGAAACAGTGAAAAAGTATAAAATTTCGAGAAAAGTCTTATTTTATATATTCTTTCCTATATTAGTGATTAATCCTGAATTTTGCATTTCATTATTAAAAATTATAGTTTTAAACAATGTCAAAATTTATATACCTTACAATTCACACATTATACAAAGAAAATTATTCTGTTTTACAATACAGAAAGTTATGAACCTCGTTACGAATTCGGTATTCAAAAGTTAAAAATTTTTTCTTTATATAAGAATTACGAGTGACAAAATTTTTCTTTTGATTTGCTTGAATGGTTCTATAAATACAAACAAATAAAATGACAATTAAGGGGACCAAACTTATGCCTACTCTCCTGGTTTAGTTAATTTCCAGATAGCAATTCCCACTATTTTAAGATACAATAATCCAAATCCATTGGAAGAAAAAATACCTTTATTCAGACAAAAAAAAAAAAAATAGTTTATTGGCTCTAATTAATTGTTATTATTAAAATTAACCTTTTAAAACATTAAAATTGCATGTAAATAAGTGAAGTTTGATTCACCAGGTAACAAAGTATTAAATTGTTTTATGCATAATGTACAGGCATATTGGTATTGCAATTAAATACGTATGAGTCATTTCTAGTAACAATTGTAAATTTATTAAAACATAATTTAATGTTTCAAATATCCTTCTAAATTCTGATTAGTCACTATTAATTGTTCATAATAAGAAATTTTTTTTGCAATTTCATAGGAAAAAGAATGCATTAATGATCCGAAAGTAAAAATATATGCATGCAATCAATCATATGGAAGTATTTGTCACAGCACAAGTTGGGAAAATTGACAGATGAATAACAACAAATAATATATAGCATCTAAATGCAAATTGTAGAATAGTCCAAACTCACTTTAATAATTTTAATTTTTATCTAATGATTTAGGTACTAGCAATAGGATTATGAAATAATAGCAATAGTCTATATCAGTCTTCAAAAGCAATTTTTATATTTGTCATAAATCTTTACATACATTTTTGCTTTGCTTTTTATTGCTATGTTTCTGTCTTATCTTTCCTCAATCTTTCCCATTACTACATATTTTCATATTAGAGGTCTATTTATGAAAACATAGATGTAAGAACATTTTTCAGTAGTTCAAAATTATTTTAAAATTGTAAAAAGTAAGCTTGCTTAAAAAGTATTTGTTTTGTAGTATATTGATTTTAATTATAGATGTAACTTCACAATTTTGAAGAAATTGTAGCTCTTGGTACAAAAAAAAAAATTACATGAAACAGCATTAGTTCTACCTCATATTAAGATCAGTGGCATAGTGATAAATAAGTTTCAGGAGAAAACAATTTCATTGAAGCAAGTTCCAACAGTGTCTGCCTAAAAAATAATTTATTTTAAAAAATATAACAGGGTTAACATACAAAAATTTATTTGTTTTCTTAAGATTTCAGTTTAATTATTTTATATTTAAAAATATTCAGCACTAGAGTGATTGTGAGGAATGCACTGCTCCCAAAAAGCACCTTGGATTAAGCTTTCCTTTCATTCGAATGCCCTTTAAAACTTCCTAGTATATAAATTGCAATTCTTTCTAAAATATTTTTTGAAAAATATATATTTATTGAAGTTTTTTTTAAAAATAATCAATGATGTTAATAAAACAGATAGAACACAAGTGATTTCGTAATTTATAACACATGACACAAATAAAATTAACTTGAGCTAATCTTTATAACATTGTATTTAAGCAATGAAACTTTTTACAAAAACGGTTTTAAACTATTTTTTTTAATAAAATTTTTGAAGGCACATATTAATGAATTTCCTTAAGTCAGTAACCAAATCAAATTTTTATAAAAATGTGAAATTTATATACATCACATCATTGCCAAATTTAAAGAACTTTCTTATAAGTTTTCAAAAGAAACTTTAAAAACATCTATATTTTAATGAATGAGATATTTACTTTCTCAATCAATCAGTTTTTTTTTAACTTTTAGTAAGTCTCTTTAAAGAAAATTTTTTATTTCCCAATTTTTTATTTTAAATCATTTCTAAGCTATTAACTACTCAGTAATTATTGCTACTTATTGAAAAATAGAAGATGAACTCTACGTTTCCTGAAAAAAAAACAAAATAAGAACCAATTTATTTTTTTTTAAAAAGTGATATTAAGACAAGCACACATTATATTTTCTAGCAAGAAAAAAGGTTTGGAGAACAAAGGAAATGAAAAGTGAACAATTAATTCATTAATAAAAATATTCGAATTTTGAACATTCTTTTAGTTTAAAAGAAGAAAAAAAACTTTCAAATACTAACTTTCTTTATAGTAAGGTAAATTTTCTTCTGAAATGCAAACAGCCGAGCCTCAGGAGTAAATTCATGATGAGATGATAATGTTGACATGACACTGTCATGTAATGCTGATACCATATACTGGAAAAAAATTTTTACAAGTGAAACAAAACTACATCAACATTTATAAGATTTTAAATCTAATATACAAAGCAAAACAGATATAATATAAATTACAAAATAATAAAAAAAATTTGCTGTCAGTTTTGTTTGTTTGTTCTGTTTTGCATTATTTACATTTACATCACATATACGAAACAGATTCTACAACAATGTTACATATTTCAAGTTCAAGCACTCCTTAAACCTAATCTTAGAAGATAATCAAAATGCACCATTTGTCCAGTTATGGTCATAAACTACTTACGGGTGTCATTTATGTTCAAAACTTGAGCGGTAACCTTCACTGGTGGAAGTTTATGAAAAGAAAAAACTAGACGTGAAAAGTATTTTTAATTAATTTACTTACATGATTGCTTATTGGTATATTTTCGGAATTTAAATTATGTCAGCATATTTATAATCATTAATGAAATATCTCGGCACACCACTAAATACAGAATTTAATTGCGCGGAAGGGAGGATGCAACTGTAGTGTATCTACCACTACAAAAATACAATTCCATTTCACTAGTATATAAAACATGTTAATTCGATTCTATGGTGGGGTGGCTTTTCATAGGCGAAGGTTGATATCTGCTATAACTTCTCCCCCACATTGGTGACCGGGTAGTTGTTCTGTTGTAGTGGTAGATACACTACACAACAAATAGGGGTGAATTGAAATACTTTTCAGGTAAAAATTACTATAAAAATTGCATAATAATCATTGAGGTTTTATTAACTAAGAAAGAAAAGAAAACTAGAAATAAATTGTTACATTTTATTCATTATATTTTGATATAGAATGCTCAACATACTTTAAAAAAAACTGAAGAGATAAGAACAATTAATAAATAAACTTGTAGATCTGTATCCAGATCTGGACAGAACTCTATAGATCTTATTCCCAATCAGAATTTATAGATGAATTTGTCTTACAAAAATTTTAGCTATTATTTCTCTTAATGAATTCATCAGTAAAAGTGGATTGGGCTATGAGCTACGATATGAGTCACGATAAAGACACGATATGAGTAGACTTGTGCATTAGCAAATTATAATTTTTCTTTTGGCATGCAGATGATCACTACACAACAGATTCCAGAGCAATGCTTTCAACTTACAAGATGGAAACACTGCAGCCTCATCACATTCTAGTTCTACAAATTTTTTTTCCTGATAAAAAAAAAAATTTCAAGATTCCTATAGACTGTAAAGGTGACAAAAAGAATAGTGGCATACGAGCATTTATGATCATTTCAGGAATAGAATAAATAATAAACCTTCTTAAATCGATAAAAAATATTATTTTCAATTTTAATTTATAAGTTTTTTTTTTTTTTAATTCAAAATGTAGAAAAAAACATGGAAAAAATTATAGAACAATGAAAAAAGGGGAAAAAGAAAAATAATAATAAAAATCCGAAAAAAGGGGGGAAATTAATAAAACGCCGTAAATAATCTTTTCATCAGCTCAAGCGATTATATCCGCAGAAAGGAGTGCTTTCTAATATTGTATCAATATAGCCAAAGCAAAATATATCAATACAATAGTGTGAGGAGCAATTAAAAGAAAATTTTACAAAAAATTACAACAAATAAAATAGAACACATTAAGTAAAAATATCACGCAAAATCAGAAAATAAAATGAAAAACAGAATAAAACATAAAACAAAATCTATATTCAATTGAACTTACATAAATTGGAATTTTTTCAAGAATGATTTAAAATATTTTTACAATAAGGTTGCCAGGTTACAAAATATGAAAACAGAAGCTCAAATTGAGGTAAAAGCATAAATAGAGGGTTTTGTTTCATAGTGGATTCTTACTGCAGTACTGAAGTGCGTTTGATTTGTTAGTTACCAAGGATGGGCCTGAAAATAGATATGCACAAGGTAATAATTATAATGGATAATTTAAAGAAGTTAACAATTAATAATTTTAGAAAATTAACTTCTATTTAAGAAAAAAATAAAAAAGGAAAGAGAAAAAAACATGAATTGCCTATTTTGTAAATAATTTTTGTCATGGATTTGCACATGGTAAAAATTATATAAATTAACAAAGAAGTTTTTTAGTAAATTTATTTACAATAATATACAATTAACTAAATGATTTTATATAGAATTTAATTACTTTAGTTGTTGTCCATTGTTTTTTTTCTAATAAATTTTGAAAGAGTTTTTCTATTTGTTTTTTGGATAAATAAATATTACTGCATATTCATTCAATTCTATTCATTTGATTAAAAATGGTATTTAAATAGATGTTCTTAGAATTCTAAGTAATTAGTTTATTTATATTAAAGTTAAAATCATTTCTTTTATCTTACAAATCCACAAAGCAGATATTTTCTTTTATAATACCCAAATCCAAAAAATTGAAATTAATATTATCATCATTATTACAAAGCAAAAATAATTCCTCGGGGTAAATGTTGTTTAATAAAAAAGTATAATCTTGAAAATTATAGATAATTAAATCATCAATAAATCTAAAAACAAATTTAATATTAAGAGTATAATTTTTTTACTAATAGTGCAAAAATAAGTTAGATAAGAGAGATGAAAAATTATATCCTTGTGGTATTCCATCAATTTAAAGAAAAATATCTTTTTCATCGCAAAGATAATTATTAAAAATACAAAAATTAATTAGAATTTCCCAATAAACAAAATCATGACTAAGGATATTTTTAAAAGCATAGTAAAAATTCAAAAGTACATCTTTTAGTTTAAAAAGGAAAATGCTATTGAAAAGATCCTGGAAATCAAAAGTCACAATAGAATTAATTTTAATATGTTTAATAAATTCTAAAATCGGTTGATTGTTAGTGATAATCCAAGAAAAACCTTCTTTAATAATATTGTTAATAATTTTATTTCAGTAATTAGAGAAAATGGTGCCAGATTTAGTTAGGTAAGTATTAGTGACATGGGATTGTTCTAAGTTTTATAGGAATTTTATGAAATTTAGGACTGATAATTAAGTAAGGAAATTGTATATTGCTAATTTTAATTTTTAATCTCTTATATAAAGCCAAAAATTTTTACTATTTTTAACTCCGTATTTAAAAGTGCAATATAGAATTTTTTACAGAAGATTGGATAGTTACTGTTAGCTTTGTCTATGGGGAAACTATAAAATATTTTTGTAGTTGCTTTATTTATTGAACAATTATAGAAAAATTTGTTGAATTGTTACAGTTATTTAAATTATCCTTATTATTAAAAACAAAGTTTTTAAAGTAATAATAAAGAACCTATTTCCATTCAGTTAACATACTTAAAGGTAAAGAGAACCTATTTGATATCTTTCAACAAAAACTATTGAGATCATTAAGAAAGTATTTTAGAAATTTATTAATTGAAATATGCAGGGATGAGAGTAGTCAGAAAGTAAAAAAGAGGAAATCCAATATATATATATATATATATATATATATATATATATATATATATATATATATATATATATATATATATATATATATATATATATACATACATACATACATACATACATATATATATACATACATACATACATACATATATATATATATATATATATATATATATATATATATATATATATATATATTAACAAAAATTTGACAAAAAAAGTTCGATTTTTAAACTTGTAAACCATGTGATTATAAATCCCGATATAAGGCTTTTAAATCACGTAAATATGAAACTCTACATCGAGTTTAAAAAATGCGAAAATACAAATCTTGATGCGTAATTTTTAGATCACGATGCATAATTTTTAAATCGCGCGATATTACAACCGCAAAAACGAATCACGACATTGGATTTTAAGCTCGCGTGAATACGAATTGCTACATAGGGTTTTAAAAGCTCGTAAATACAAATCGCGATATTGGTTTTTTTAAATCTCGTAAATAAGAATCTCGATGTACAATATTTAAATCGCCTGAATAAGAATCGCAACGTTCAACTTTTAAATCAGGTAAATACGAAAATCGATGCTTGATAATAAAATCGCGATTTTAAAAATGCATAAATACAAAACACAATATTGGATTTTTAAATCTCGTAAATAAGAATCATAATGTACGATATTTAAATAGCGTAAATAAGAATCGCAATGCGCAACTTTTAAATCTCGTAAATAAGAATCATAATGTACGATATTTAAATAGCGTAAATAAGAATCGCAATGCGCAACTTTTAAATCAGGTAAATACGAAAATCGATGATTGATATTAAAATCGCGTGAATAAAAATCGAGATATTTGCTGAGTCTGGACTTGGGATTTCTAAAAGGCTTGTTTGTATTGTTTTTGTTTAGATATAATAAATAAAAATTTACATGATTAATTGAATGAGCAAATAAATATTTTCACCGCAAATCCACCTCTATTTTTTTCTCTCTTTTTTTTTGTTTGTTTTCACGCTAGAATACAAGAAGCAGCGACGTCTGAATTACGAAAATACGAGCTATCCCGCCAACAAATAAAAAATACGGAAAATCTTATTTTCTGTGCATGAAATCGGAGAAAATAGCTAATATAAGTAAGAATGCGGAAGGGTTAGCAGCTAGGACGTAGTTTGAATTTTCTGTTTATCTTTGAAAACCGTAAATAAATATAATTATTTTACTTCAACGACTGAATTTTAAAAGAAAAGCGGGATATTTATATATAACACAAACGAAACTTTTAGAGAATCGGAGTTTTAGATAAAAAGGCTGAAATTCGAGAGACAAAAAAAATCTCATCCCTATATAAAGGTCAACCAGTTTTCTCCCAAGAAAATGATTTTTAAACAAACTTCAGAGGGAGGAATAAGGACTTCAATGATTTCGCTCCGCGGAAAATTAAATTCCTGATAAAATATTTTAACTAAAGCAAAAAAAAATTTCAGCGGAAATTAGCGGAGAAAATGGAAAAATCTGAAAAAAAGCGGAAATCCGCGAATCCGCGGAAGAATCTCATCCCTATATATGGTAAATGGGTCTAAGTTTTGTGCCTTTTATCATTAAATTCCTAAGTTCTCTATAATATTTAAATTACCAGTAATAATATGTTTATCAATAATATTTTAATGTTTTCCTTCTTCACAGTGACATTCATAATCGGATATATAACTTTTCCCAAAATTTTTGATAACATCATTATAATTAAATATAGTTCTACCAAGAGATTTATTATATTTAAAGCTTTTAATTATGTGAAATTCTTTTAATGGAAATACATTTTCAAAAATATTATGAAATTTGATCTTATTGAAAATAGAATTTTGAAAGTTAACGAAATATTAATTATCTAAATTTTTCTTTTTATTCAGGGAAATTTTACTCATTTTAGCTTTTACAAGTTCCAAACAAAGTAATGTAAATTAATAAAAGAAAAGTTAATAATAAGACCTTGAAGCTTATATACATCATTATTTTTAAGGGGGGAAATAAAATCTTTAATTGGTTTAATATTATAATGTTTATTAAAATCTTTTTCCATTTTAGAAATGAAATTTATATTTAATTTGTCACTATTAAGAGAGTTTCTATTACGTCTTGATCCCCGTTTACATCGATTTGTACGCTTATCTTTTATATGAAAAAGTGAATAAGTTGAGGAGTTAAAGTTAATCTGTGTATGTTGGAAGGTATCGTTTAGCCCATACAGCAAAATTGTTTTGTATAAAAGTCTGCAGAAATTTTCTTTTTGTAGTCTTAAATCTAAATCTTCTACTATATCTAAAATATTAATTTTGACACTGTGAAAATTATGTTCCCTATAATGATTCAATTCCAGATTATTGATAATTTTATTACTGTTTATTGTTATCAGAACAGTGTTGATTAATTCAAATATTAATATAGTTATTGGTTTGTCCAACATATTTCATATTATAAAAACCACAGGTTTACATATAAATAAAATTTTTACTTATACAAAAAAAATGGAGCTATCGTTATTAAGAATCGTATGTTTGTGGTCAATATTAGGGCAAGTTTTGCACCTTTTAACACCACACGCTTTATAAGCCAGTAAAATTTCAGACATTGAATGTCATACCTGCCAACATTGGAGAAATAAAAGAACAGATTTTACTAATGACATATTTTAGGCTACAAATAAAGTTTTGATACATCACACATAATCAAGTAACTCAAAAAGAGAAAGATATAAAATTTGAAATATTAAAAGCAGTTACTGTTAGTTGAAGTAAAAAATTTGTATATAATTCATAATCTCAAAATAATATTTTTTTAAAGCAATATTTATAATTACTTAAAATATAAACACTCAACATACTGCCTGGCAATAGCACCATTTGTTGAGGAAGAAGAGAAGTATTTTTGCCATCAATTATTTTATAGGCAAAAAGTTATTTTAAAAATTTCTTCAACAAATACGGAGAAATTTGAGAATGTACAGGTAAACAGGAGATAGTTATAAAATACAGGATTCTTCATTAAAAAACAGGAGACTTGGCAGGCATGGAATGTAATTCAAAAAATTTTTATCTTCCAGAGTAGCAAGATGTCTATCCGAATTTCCCCTCTGAATTAGGCTCTTTGTACCGGGTACAACATGAAGAATAATTTAAATAGTGAAAAAAAAAATTTTTTAACATTAAACATATTTTTTACCAGGCACAAAATTGTTATAACTGTTTAAACACATAAAAATAGGCTCATAGAACAACGCCCTAAACACACACAACGTCCCAAGCACACGAAATTAGAAAAAAGAATTAATAAATGGAAGCAAAAGGAAAATAAAAGTAAGTTAATAGTAGATAACATTAAGAGCTAATCTGCATTAAATATAATCACTAAAACATAGCATAATAAATAAATCTAAAAAGGACAACAAAAAAAACGTATTAAAAAATAAAACTTGTTTTTCTTAATTTTCTTTGTTTTTTTTTGTCCTTTTTGTATTTATTTATTATGCTATATTATATAGACATATATACACACGCAGAGCATTAATGAAATAACAAAATCTACATGCCTGTATCAGGTTTGATCATGTGTCAGTGCCATTGTCATACAAATCAGCAACATAAGTAGGGAAAACTGCACAGTGCTAGTATAAGAAACTGTAGTCAGAAGCATCCTCTTTAACCTGAAATAAAATAAATTAAATTTAGTAGAAATATTTTTAATTAGCAAAAATAAGTTTTAAAAAGCTGATAAAAAATAACTTGAAAAGTATAAGATACAAAAAATGCTTATGACTTCCACCAATACTAATTACTTATAAAAGCGAGAAGAGTTTTAAAACTTATTAATTTTTGCTAATAAAACTGATGGGCTCAAGATACATGGTAACTAATCAAGATACATGGTAATACATGGTTAGCAAAGAAATACAATATAAAAAGAAATTATTACCAGAGAGGAGGTACAAAGACAAAAAAATTTCTCATATGCCCATTTTTTTGGATCTCATAAAGCAGGACCAAATGTCCAAAAGCTATATATGAGAAAATATAAAGAAGACCATTCAGATCAAATTTCTGATTCCAGTAAATTAATTTTTTGCAAACAAAGAAATATTATCTATCTCATTGAATGCAAAACCTGCTCTTTAAAAAATATATTGGACAGACAAGCACTGAACTTAATAAAAGAATAAATAGTCATCGTTCAGTTATTAAAAACTTTCAAAAAAATAATAATTCTGATATCGAAATTATTCACTTCCAAAAACATTCTTTTAAAGACATTAATATACTTATTCTTAAACATATTGAAGATTTGAATCTGAGATTAGATCATGAAAATATTTATATTTGTAAATTAAAAACTTTAAACCCTTATGGACTTAATAGTAAACTTAATGGAGAAGGCAGCCTCGATTTAAATTCTGTTTGTATTTACAAAAAGTTAAATATTTTTAACGACAGGTTTGTTAAAAATTTAAGAGGTAACAGGGGTAAGCATAAGGACAAATCTCATAAAAATAAATTTAATGTGGTCCTTTTCAGAAATTTGTGTTCTTTGGATGTTAGTGATATTAACATAAAAAAGATTAAAAGCTTCATCTTCAGTATTAAGAACTCAGTGTTAAAATGGTTTATTAAATTTCAAATGAAACTTGTCAAATTTTCAAATCCTGATTTAAAATTTATTGTTTCAGATCTTATAAAATTTAAACTTAATATCCACAACTTTGATACATTAAATGTTTCAGGATCTAATAAAGAATATTGTGTTGTTAATTTTCTTGATAGGGTTTTTGAAAGAGGTTCATTGCCAATGGTTGTTAATGGTCTTGGTGACTTTTTTCCTATTAAGGACAAGATTAGTGTTTCGATTTGTTTCAAATATAGCAAGACGTTGAAGAATATTATATGTAACTATAATTTTTACTGTCAAAATTTAATGGAACTTGAGGATATCTGTTTGTGTGACCAATTGCATTATAAAGATTTTGTTGATAAAGATCACGGACACATAGTTACGGGTAACCTTGTTACTGATAAAAATCTAAGGTTGCTAATGGGACTTGGTACAAAATTTAGACCAAGAAGAAATTATAATTTGCCTTTTATCATTTCCTCAATTAGTAAAGATTTAGACGGCTTTATCGCAAAGTGCTCAAGGAAATATAACTGGCCCATAGAAGGATTTTTCGAACGGAAATATAAAATTTTTTTCATTTTAACTCTGGTTCTAAATTTTGAACCCTTACTTAAAATGCTGATTAAATCTTGATCACCCACAATTTCCAAATTTCCGGTAATAACATGTCCATAATCATTATCAATAAATTTTGAAAAACCCTCCTCATTACAATAACAATCAAATTTAGAAATACAATTAAGATTTCGACTTAACAAATTATAATTACACACCTTTTTCCTAAGTGTAGAAGAATATTTAAAAGCAGCAGAAACCCTAATTTGTTCTAAAGGAAAGAAATCAGGAAGACCATGAATAATCTGTGGTAACTTAGCATTTTCAAAATTCTTATCATGAAAATTAATCGTACAAAAAAACCCTTTCAACTTTAGAAACATTATTAAAAAGCAAATCAGTTCAACTTTAGAAACATTATTAAAAATCAAAACTAATTTGTGTAGTAAAATATTCAAAAATCTTGTTTTTTCGCAATTAGTTAGGATCAAGAAAATTTGCAATAATGTTGAAAGTTTTCGGGAAGCTGTGGATAATTTTTTAAATAATTTGAGTAAAAATGATTTTCCTTTTAATTTTTGTAATGTTAATTTTTTAATTAAAAAAATGATTGATGGTTTTTAAGTTTTTATATAATTTTTTTATTTTAACAGGGCGCAATTCTAGTCTTAACTGAGCAGCCCCAGTTAAGCATTCTATTAATTTATCTACGTATCTCCTTCTCCTGACCTTTTCCATTTCATTTTTAAACTTCTACTGTGCATTATTATAGGGGGCGTTGGTTTTTCAGTTTTTAGTGTTTTCTTTTCCTCCACTTGCTTTTGAAGTTGATTCTTGACCTGTGACTGTGAGTTTTTAATTTTCTGATGATTTTGATTGATTTTCTTTTCGTAATTTGTTTATTATTTTGAATGTATCTTGTTTTTCCTGGACCTCTATACAAAACCATCGGGGTACTGAGGGAGATATTTTAAGCTTTTGCTTCTCCCTCAAATAGAAATGGTTTTGTTTTTAATGGCTACCGAAGCCGGTACCCCCTGAAGACGTCGGCTTCGGTGGTCATATTTTTATTTTATTTGTTTCTTGTATTGATACTTTTCTCTGAAATTTCTGCTGCTTCTTAGCGCGTTTTTTTCAAAGAAGTTTTTTCAAAGTTTTATCCTTTTGATCTTAATTATTTGTGTTTTCTTTCAGCATTTTATCATTAATAACAACCAAGAAGTTATTAAATATTTAAACAACACTCGTGTTAATACAATTCTTAACTGTGATTTTGAAAATCTTTTTACCAGTATTCCTCACAATAATTTAAAAAATATTTGCATTGAAATTTTTGAACATTATTTGATTAATGAAGGTATTGACAAGGAAGACTGGATTAATTTATGCAATGTCAACATTTTTGAAAATTACTTTTTTAACGGTATTAGTTTTTACAGGCAAATTAAGGGTATTTCTATGGGTAATAGTTATTCAAGTGCATTTGCTAATATTTTCCTTCATTTTTATGAACATAAATTTCTACAGAATAATTTTTTAAAAGGTTTCAGGTTCATTGATGATTTAATCATCTTCAATTGTTGCGATTTTGATTTGATTAATAATATTTATCCTGAAGAACTGATTTTAATTAAAACCAATTCACAAGACTCTCATGCTTATTTTTTAGATCTTGATATAAATATTTCTGATAACAATAATCTCATAGGGGTTTATGATAAAAGGAAGGATTTCAATTTTAATGTTATTAGCCTTACGCATTTTTATTCCAACCTTTATTATAAAATTTTCAAGAACATTGCATTTGGTCAAATATTGAGATTCAAATTCATTTGCAATAACCGTATAGATTTTTTGACCGCTATTGAGGTATTAAAAAACAGCTTAAAGAAAAATAAATTTCCTTTTGACTTTAATAATTTTGATGTTTTGATTAAAGAAATTTTAAAAAAATCCTATTAACTTGGCCGATATTGAAGCCCGTCTAAGCAGGCCTAGACGGTGAATTATTTGGTTTTCATCTTGTTATTTACTGGGATTTTGTTTTCATTTACAGAATTTCTTGGGATTATGTTTTCTTATTCTGTTGGGATTTTTTAGACTGATAGCAGCACTTGGATTCTATTGCTCTTTAATTTGTTGATTTTTATCTAGGTGTCAGCACATTATTTTTTGAGCTGATTTCGAATATATAAGGAATTTCTTTCATTTTTACTAACTGTAACTGTTTTGAATATTTATATGTGCTTTGGGGGCAGTTTTTTTGATGTCATCTAAGTGTTTTGTATATTTGTTTCAGTAAAGGTGATTATGTTGCAAATTTATATGAATGTTATAATGGTAAATATTTTTTTAATGTGGTAATTATTATTATTCTTTGTGCTTGTATTTTCATTAGGGGCCTCGGGGCACTGTTAGTTTTGGCTTTGCCACTAACAACAGAAAGGCTCCTGTGTGTTTACAGACAGTGTGTCCCCTGATGAAGTGCTGCTCTGTAAACACACAACTTTATTTAAATTTTATTTAAATTATAGTTAAATTATTTTTGAGTAAATTTATATTATTACTAGTAAAATATAAAGAAATTATTATGTAGTAACATAATTTATAAAAATGCCTTATTAAAGTTTGAGCTTATTCAATGAAACTTAAACACTAACCTTGAAATGCTAAGTACCTTCTGAGAAGTTTTTTGAGAGCTTGTTACAGACTGAATCAAATTTTGATACAGCTGATATTGTTATATTCAGAAAAATTTTCTTCTTTACATAAGTCAAAAAATTTAACTAACTCATCTCATCAAAATTAGGAATAAAAAAATCTAACAGCATTACTGCAACAATGTATGCTTTCACACAGAGAAAGAGAGAGATCGAATGATTCTGACAAACCCCACAACATTTCCTAAAATCAAAAATGAAAAGTTCAAAATGAAGCAATTTGATGGTTACACAATCTAAAGAGGAATACATTTTTATACATGCTACAAAAATTATTATTATCAGTTATTGAATTTATTTGCAAATATCAGAAAAAGGTAAAACAATCAGTTGAATAAAGACAAATACACAAGAAATAGACAAGACACAAGACATAGACAAGACACAATGAATTCAATAAACATTAAGACAAATTTAACACAAAAGTAATAATACAAATTTTGATTTAAAAAGAAACATAATTGGGTTCTTAATATAACGTTAGAAGTAATTTAAAAAGTAGAACATTACACTAAAAACTGCTAATTTGAAATAAACGTCAAAAAATAAAGTTTGGAAAAGAATGCAAATGTATGAGAAATGCCAAACGAATTTTCAAACATGATTATTTTATATAAATAAGAATATGTAACCAATTTATTTCCTTAAAAAGTTTTCAGCTTAGAGAAGCAGCAAAATTCATATTATGGTTAGATCACACGATGACAATTATCGGCAATGAAACTGGCAAGTCAATCGCTATCCTCCACTTTCTCCAAAAATTGCTCGAAAATCCTCATGCGATATAGAAATCACGGTTGCCCGAAATATTAGCAACTGCTCAGGCAATTTTTCTCTCTCCATTAACACTTGAACAATTCAGATCATTTGCTTTTTATGACATTTCAATTTTGTGGGATGACATATACAAAGGTAAATAAAAATGGCGGCGACGCTGATGAGGAAAATAATCAGATGAAATTTTTTGTTGATGAAACAGAACAGTTTTTTAGTTCAATAATAACATTTGCCTTTAAATTAAAGCATTAAAAATACTTTTACATGATGAGATGAGAATCTCAATGAAGTTGATGTACCATAACAGGAACCTGCACATCATTTCAAAAGTGGTGAGTGCAGTAAACTATTTTCTACATTTTCTTTTAAAATATTTATATTTGGTTTAAACTAATAAAATTAAAACTTATTATAATTTATTCCAATAAAAGTTTTAATTACTTTGGATAGAAATAATTTCTATTTTAATGTATGTAAAGATTTATACTGGTGAAAAACTTCATTTTGAAATATCCGCCAAGCAACTCGCCAAACTTTGTTGCATTATTGTAACATAAAATATAATAATCATTGTATTTTTTTATTTTTAAACTTTAATCGTTATTTCAGCTGATTGTTAAAGCATGTGTTTGATTATTTGAAAAATTTATTTTATTTTTATTATCATTATTATTGAAATAATTATTTTATTCTTCCCTAAGAATTCTTTTAATTTTTGAAAAGTTAATTTTAAAACAAGTTAGAAAACATGAATATTTATCTTCTCTCTCACAAAGTTACACCATTTTTCGGTAATTATTGAAAAGTTTTAAAAAACGTAGTAGTATTATACATAAGAAGTAATTTTTAAAAATACAAATTCCCAATTCGCTTATCTGTTTCTACATTCATCCCCTCTTTTTTTGTTAAATGATGATTTGCATAATATTTTGTTTATTATTATTCAAAGTTAACTCTCGATACTTTACTTTTTATTTATACTTAACATTTATCTATTGATACTTTACTTTTCTACAATGGTAGTAAGTATGTAAGTTTACCTTACTAATTTTTCAATATACTTTCATTTTTAATAGTCTTCGTTTATAAATACAATTAATTTTTTTAAAACAAATTTCAGCCCAAACGTTAAAGCTACAAAACCAAATATCTGCCATCTTTCATTAGAGTATAGAAGATCATTAGATCTTAGAACTATAATCAAAATATCTGGCAAACTTTAAATCAGTTTATAAGGGATACCTGACGGCTTAACTGATTTCAAATTAATGGTATTTAATCCCCCTTATTCTAATGTTAATGTGTAAAATTTTATCATGATAGTGATTTCTTTCTTTTATTTCAGATATTTTGTGGAATCTTGAAAGGTTTTTTTGGTGAAGAAGGAAAGAGTTGCAAAATTTTTATGAATGAAATTAAAAAATAAAAAATGTAAATGAATAAGGTTCTTAACATTTCACTTGACTTTTTCAATTGATTCTTGTATTATTTAAAATACAAAACACATTTAAAGCCAATAACAAAATAATAGGGTACATGAAAAAGTATGCTCTTTATAAAATACAGTTTTTTTTCCTAGTTATTAATGATTTTATATAGTGTATATATTACAATAAATTTGTCTTAAAATAAATGATGTAACTTTTAATTAAATTATCATATACCAATAATGAATGCTTTAAATTTTACAATAATAAATTGCAAGTATAAAATTGAAAATCTTCGTATATTTCAAAAATAATTTTAAAAAGAAATTGGTTTTTCATAAAAATGATATTCCTGATATGCAATGAGAAAATGATGAATAGAAGTTATGATCCCTTAATCAGGGCTCCCAACATATTTTAGACAAGAAAAAAGGGAAAAGAGGACCATTTGTAGGAAAAAGAGGACCTAGGAGGACCAATTAAGACTTTAAAAAAAAAAACTTAGCACCATTTACAATTGTAACAGTTGCTATTGTGGCACCCCTGAATACAGTTTGACTCGATATCTTTACCAAAAAATTAAAAAACATCAGTCATAGAAATTTTAAAACAGAATCCTACTAAAAAGATATAAATTTCACAAGTTTCCTTTACCTTAATTTACTATAAAAACAGCTAGATTTTTTTTCCAACCTCTTTTATTTAATCTCCAAAGCAAGACTGGAAATTTACAAACATGATAAAAAACAATATAAAAAATAACAAATAATCACTGAAGTAAACTAACTTTATATTTAAACATTCTCAATACTTATTTTAATTGTACAGAATAGAGAAATCAATTAAAACAGAAAAAAACATTAATAATACATCTGAAGCTACACATACGCTATTACACATATGCTAAACTATTCTTTTGTTTTTGGCTTCTTGTTAAAAAAAGTTGTGATTAAAGAATCTTTTTTTTTCTCAAGTTCTTTTTCTAGGGTATCAACAATCTTACGTTTATTACTTCCCTCTTCTTTAGATTTCATTGCACCTTCAATCATGCTTTGTGCAATTTTAGCCTCTGTAAAATCCCCTTTATCGAGAGCTTTCTTCAATCGTTTATTGGCTTCTTCAAGAAGTTTATCAGTAACTTTGATCTGAAGATTTTCCTCTTTTTTCGCAGCTTTCAGCTCGGTTGATAAACTTTTAATGTCTTGTTTGTTCCTATTTAATTTCAAAAGACTTTCTTCTGCTGCTTTTTTCAAGTCATCAGCCTCTTTAATTTTTCTTGCTTCTTCCTCTTTTTTTTTTCTTTCCTGTTCAATATAGTTATTGTAGCTTTTATAAGCTACAGTAGCTAAATTGAGGAGCGTTTTTGTCACAGGAACTACTTCTGGTTTATTTTTATATACTTTAAGAGCATCGCTAACAGTCAATCTTGCATTTAACATCCGAATTGACATGGAGGCTCTATCCTCAGTCATTATTCTAGCTGATCTAGAAAATCCTCGCTCCACATCTGCACTACCGTGGATAAGAGTTAATGCTGGTTTAATTACTTTGCTAAGATTAGTGTACTTTAATTGATCTTTCAGCAAAGTGTTCCAATAATGGTCTATCCGACCATCACATTGTTTAATGTCTTCTAATTGCAATAACTTCCACTCATCAATGAGATGATCGGTATTTACTTCTATGGGTAATAAACTAGCAATTTTCACAATATCGTTCAAACTTTGAGGATTCTTGATCTTTTCAGGTTGCATACAACCTAAAGCTTCTAAAACTCCATTTCCAGTGACAATTCTCTTCTTTAAAATGTAATCTCCAGCAGCAACATAGTGCTTTCTAGCACGTAAAGTAAAATTGTCTCTTTCATTTTGTGAAAGTGATGACAGGCAGTTTAAAAGTGATTCGTTGAAAAAAATATCCTTTCCTTTCAACAAATTTTCTGCTTTGAAAGCATCCGGGCTCGGTTCTTGCTTGAATTCTGTTACAGCTTCTGTTTTGCAAACGCGTCCCATTATAGTTAATATTAACTCCTTGATTTCATCAAATAACACATGTATTAATGGCTCTTCTTTCTGAAATAAACCTGTGAATTTAGTGAATAATGAAGAGCTTGTGCAGATAAAATTCAACTCAGCTCTCATACTTTTCTTTTGCAAGAAAGATACAATTTTTTTGTAGCTGATTGTGGCCATTAGTCTTGATTGTTTTGATGGAATATAAGTTAAAAAATACTCCACAATCGCATCCCATTGCTGCAGAACTCTGTTTGCAGCAGGTTCGAGAGTGAGCCACCTTGAAGTCACGTGCTTAAGAAAATGCAAGTGTGGCACTTTCTTCTTAATTTGGATGTTTGAAAAGTCTTCCCAGCGGGATGGCCAGTCTTGGAAATAGTTAAAAAGGCCAATAATTAAATCTGATGCATCGCATCCTAGTTCCCCCAACCCCTTTTGAAATGCATTATGCATGATATGAATATTACAGAAGCCTACATCAAACAGCCCTTCATTTCGAACCAATTTCATTTCTTCATTCATCAGTCTAAATACCTTTTTATTGACATTTGGCCCATCACTTCCTAACATTAATATCTTACAAAGAGGAAGGTTTGCATTATCTAAACATTCCAAAATGTTCTTCTTTATGTCTTCTGCTGTGGCATGACCCATGCAAACACTCTCCAGATGTTTTGTGCACACTTCTCCTGTGGATTCTGACCAAAATCTTATTAAAATTTGCAGTTTTTTCTGTCCCGCATTGTTGGTTGTCTCATCATACTGAATTGAAAATAAAGCTCCCTGTACTTCTGTTAAAAGCATTTCTTTAAAATACGGAGCAAGCGCATCTGTTATTAAGTAGCTTGCTTTGGTTGGATTCAAAGAAAATTGCTCCGGAATAGCTCCAGGAAACATTCCTTTGAATAAATGAGCAATGTCTTTAGTCGTTTCTACCGACATGTTGCATGCAACTACTTTCATGCACCAGATCAGTTCAGCGCGTAAAGCAGCTTCTTTAGAAGAATATAATTGTAAAGATGGCATCTTATTTGAATTGTCTTCGTCAGAAGTCCCGCAAAATGAAAGATGTAACTGCGAGGAGTCCTTCTTCAGTTTAAAATTGTTCTTGTGTTTAACAGTCTCATAATGTTTTTTGATGGCATTGAATCCTTTCTCAATCGAGATTAAACTGTCACATACTAAGCATAATAAACTGTTTTTTTCTTCTTTTCCCCAATCTTTAATCTTATGTCCATCTTCATCAGTTTTCTCCAACCATCGACTGTCAAATTTACATTTTCCCATTTTTGTTAAACCTTAAAAATAAAAAAAAATATTAGTATCTAAACCATAATAGCATTGAAATTTAATATACTTGCAAAAATACAAAAGATGAAGTTGAAAAGTAATGAGCAAACTACCTTATATCCTCAAAATTTGAAGTATTTTTACAGAACCTTAATTTATGGCCTTAGAAAACAAATAACTATTAGCGTTACCAAAAGTATGCTATTACTATTAAAAATATGGCTACCTTTAGAAATATTTGAGTAGGATAAATTTTGGGAAGGCCAAATAGTTAAATACCTTCCATTATTCTTGTCCAAGGGATAATTATGTAAATAAATTTAAATAGTTCTAATCTAAGAACATAAACTAACAATGATAGAAAATATTAATGAACATTGTTTTAAATAATAATTAAAATATGTTTCAGTTAAAGAACAAAATTGATAAAAGATATGCTGGCAACTTAAAAGAGCTAATTTCACCTTAGGCTGCCATCACTCATAAAGGCACGCAATGTAATATACCTAGAGTAGTAGACATAACTTTTTTAAAATAGCTTAAATGTATATAAAGCTATGAAAGAATGACTTAAAAATGAGGGACTTTTGCATATGACATATAAATTTAGTTTTACACTGATTAAATATATTTTACTTGTAAATAAATATCTTCCAAGTGAACCTATAAAGGTGAAACAGCATATATATTTTTACTTTAACTTTAAATGAGTAGCCATGACAACACACTGATATTAAATTCATCTGCCTTTCACTCTACTATTGTCCAGTCAAATAGTAACAAATCCTCATAATCTTTAACATCATCCTAAACACGCAATCTTAAACATGTTTTATAATTATTTTATTACATTAAAAATGCATGTTTTTTTAAACTTTCAAAATGCCATCAATTTTTATAAATACAGAGATCTTTCGCGAAAACTTACTAATTTTCTTTTAAATCTCCAATTAGGAAAAAGCTTATTTCTTACACGATAAATGCAAGACTATTTTTAAACCTTGGTTTCAAATAATATTTTGATTTAATTTTATCATTGTTAATTTGATTTAATCAAGTCATTATGGAAAAATCTTCAGAGGAAGGCATTGGCCCACATTGGGCTGTCTAGCCAACTATGATTATGATAATTTGAAATATCAAGCACTACTTAATAATTTTGGAATAAAAATTCTCATTTATTAAAATACTTTTTAATAATAACTTATACTTTTATTACATTTATTATTATTCTACAATAAAATACATTAATAAAATTAATAGTGGTTCTTTAGTTTTATATCTTCTGTATGAATTAAACAACATTTTTAAACCTTTGTTTCAAATAATATTTTGATTTAATCAAGTCATTATGGAGAAATCTTCAGAGGAAGGCATTGGCCCACATTGGGCTGTCTAGCCAACTATGATTATGATAATTTGAAATATCAAGCACTACTTAATAATTTTGGAATAAAAATTCTTATTTATTAAAATACTTTTTAATAATAACTTATACTTTTATTACATTTATTAATATTCTACAATAAAATACATTAATAAAATTAATCGTGGTTCTTTAGTTTTATATCTTCTGTATGAATTAAACAACATTTTTAAACCTTTGTTTCAAATAATATTTTGATTTAATTTTATCATTGTTAATTTGATTTAATCAAGTCATTATGGAGAAATCTTCAGAGGAAGGCATTGGCCCACATTGGGCTGTCTGGCCAACTATAATGATGATAATTTGAAATATCAAGTACTACTTAATAATTTTGGAATACAAATTCTTATTTATTAAAATACTTTTTAATAATAACTTATACTTTTATTACATTAATTATTATTCTATAATAAAATACATTAATAAAATTAATAGTGGTTCTTTAGTTTTATATCTTCTGCATGAATTAAACAACAATTTTTAAACTTTTGATTCAAATAATATTTTGATTTAATTTTATCATTGTTAATTTGATTTAATCAAGTCATTATGGAGAAATCTTCAGAGAAAGGCATTGGCCCACATTGGGCTGTCTGGCCAACTATGATGATGATAATTTGGAATATCAAGTACTACTTAATAATTTTGGAATAAAAATTCTTATTTATTAAAATACTTTTTAATAATAACTTATATTTTTATTACATTAATTATTATTTTACAATGAAATACATTAATAAAATTAATAGTGGTTCTTTAGTTTTATATCTTCTGTATGAATTTAACAACATTTTTAAACTTTTTTTTCAAATAATGTTTTGATTTAATTTTATCATTGTTAATTTGATTTAATCAAGTCATTATGGAGAAATCTTCAGAGAAAGGCATTGGCCCACATTGGGCTGTCTGGCCAACTATGATGATGATAATTTGAAATATCAAGTACAACTTAATAATTTTGGAATAAATGAAAATTCTTATTTATTAAAATACTTTTTAATAACAACTTATACTTTTATTATATATTAATGATTATTATATAATTAAGTACATTAATAAAATTAAGAGTGATTCTTTAGTTTTATATATTCTGTATGAATTAAACAAAAAAATTTATTTGCATTTTTCTGCTTTCTCCATTTTCTTAAAGATTCATAACAATTATTTACAAATTATATTAAAATTAAGTACCTGATAAAAACCTAAAATAATTACAACACATTTTGCAACAATTAGTTAACTATAAATAAAAACCCTAGTCAAACACTGACGGTAAAATAAACAAAAAAAATTAATTATAATAAATATCAGTATTGATAATTAGAGGGGGGGGGGCAAGAATTTTGATATGTGTAAGTAGTAATTAGAACAAATTTTTTGAGAGAAGATTCAACTAAATACTTTCTTTAAGTGAAGAATTTTGATAAATTATTATTTCAAGTATAAAATTATAAATTATGATTAAAGTGATTATCTAATAAAAATTCTTTTGAAATTACTTATGAAACAGTTAATTATATTACTTGAACAATGACACTTATCTTAAATTAACATGTTAGGCAATAAAAACAAAAGTTCTACTAAAGAAAAATAAGTAAATAAAAAAAATATAAATAAAAATGTCAACTAAATTCTAAATAAAATGAAAAAAAAAATTTATGATTTTTATTATGGAAAATCGTTAATGGAGGTGCATATCCTTCTGAACATCAGTTAGTTTAATGAAAAAAAGAATAAAAATCAAGGAAAAAAATAAAAAGCGACAATTCTTAATGCAATGTAAATTAATTTTATGACAATAAATCCGGAGACATTATTTATTGTGTATTTTTTAGACTAAAGTAAAAAAATAGAATTGATTTGATAGATCTATTAGTTTTGATGTTACAAATATTTTAAGATTAAAAGGTAAGTCAGAAAATGCATATTTCATACATTAAACCCTCATTTCCTTTTAAAAATGATTTCAAAGGTCTATTTTATTAAGTTAAGCATAAAAAATTGAATTTGAAGAAATGTCTCATTTGTTTAGATAGCAATGTCAGTTGCATAAAAAAGTCAAAAAATTGTACTTTCTACACATGAAACATTTAAAAAAATTTGAATTGCTTCACTATTAAATCAGACAGCTTGGTTTTATTCTCATTCAATTTAGTGTATACATAGCAAGGTTTGAGATTTTTTTGATTTTTTTTAAAAAAAATTTTTAAAAAATCGGATTTTTTTTTTATTTAAATCAGATTTTTTACTCAAATACACTGTAAGAAAATTAATTTATGATTAAAAATACTTCATAAATGTTTAGTCAAAATTAAATTAACATTAAAACTATATTATAACAATATTTTACGAGCTTTAACTTACTAAAATAATTTTTCGTTATAATACATAGCTTTGAATGCATGGGCAACCATTTTGGAACAAATGCATGATTGAAATTTAAAGACTAGATGAAATAGAGAATTTAAAGAGTACTTCAGGGGTCTGTTTAAGTTTTTCTGAAAGGCACCTATTTTGTGAAAATTTAGACATAATTTGTGAAAATAAAAAATTATATTAAAAAAGCAACACAAAAATATTGTAAAAATATGTATTTATCGCTTCCTACGAAACACAAAACTAAAATTTTAAGAAAAAGTATTTTGTGAAATTATTCTACAGTTTTTCCTAAAGTTGAATTTGTGAAGGTAGCTCTAAACGGTAGTAAATTTGGCTCGGACAGACCCCTGTACTTTAATTATTAAAGCAAAGTTTCAATTAGCAAACCACAATTTTAATTTAAAATTGTGATTTCTTTTTTTTCCTCTTGATTTTTAAAATGGCAAAATAAATGTAACAGATTGTGTTTATAAATGTAGTCATTCATCAAAAAATAAATAAATATTTAATCTATATATTTTTATATAAAAATATTCATTTTTAATCCTACATCAATAAAATATAATGTGGATTTTAATTCCATACTTTTTCAATCAAAAGGTAGAATTTTAATTAGCATTATTTGCATTTTTTTTTTTTTTTTAAAAAAAGTCATGTTTATTAATTATTTTCTACAGCTATGCAAGTCTATATTAAAACAGCATTAAATGTTTATTTTAATCTGTACTTTCAATCTCAAGAATCAATAGATTTTTAAAAATGTAATTTCAAATGTGTTGGAATTGAACACACATCAAGAAAGAGAGTAATTTTGTTAACTAAAATTAATTAATGTAGCAATTTATTTGAAATAAATTTTAAAACAAAGAAAAGAAAATAATAAAAGTATCAATATTTGAAACACTGTTTTTTAACTTTTAAAATCAATATATATAAAAAAAATTAGTTGATTTAAATCAATGATTTTTAAAAAAAAATCATTTCATTTAAATCGTGATTTAAATCGCGCTGATTTAAATCAACAAACCCTGATACAAATCAATAAAAAAGGACTATAATAGCAGGGATTACAATAAAAAAAATAATAATAAAATAACAGGGATAACAATAAAAAAAAGGATAATGTGGTATAATATACAAATGAAATCAGCTCCAATTTTATAAATCAAGTAAAATGCTACATGCAAATAACGGTCCTGTTTTGTGAACTTGTGCAATTAGGGTCCCGTTATTGCAAAAAACCTTTTCAAAGAGCTTTTAAATTGTAAATGGACACAAGATTATGCTCAACACTGTAAAATTATAATTGAAAATATTTAATTTTCAAAAATAAACAGCTATTGCTGCTACTAAATTAGAACACAGAATATTCATTTCGGACAAATAATGGAAACAAAATCACTCACATTTTTAATAATTTCAATGAACACATTTTAAATAACATAACTTAGTCATGTATCACTCTTAATGTGTTACACATTAAGTAAACTTAAACAATTCTTAAATTTATAATAGTTTTTTTTAAAAATTGATATAAGTTAATTTTTATTTACATAATATTTTATCAATACATTTTATGAATAATATATTGCTCAATTATTTATTTAGAAAAAAATATCCTTTAATATCAATAAGAATGTACAGACGATGTTTGTAGAAGTAGATATATTTTCTTTGAATACTACATTTTGAATGTATAAATTTTTTTTTACTTCGAAGAAGTTAAGGGATCTAATATAAATGAAATGAGATCAAACTTAGCCTTAGAATTAAAGCAGAAAAACATGATTAACAAAACACTCAGCATCAGTCAATTTTCCCTGCCCATTTACAATAATACGCAAACATCTTTCGAGTGTCACTTGTGAAGGGTCCGATTAAAAGATAAATTATTTTGTGAAGGGTCCGTTTTTATGAAAAGGTATTTTGTGAAGGGTCCATTAACAGACCCAAATTTCTTCTAAACAGACCCCTGAGAATTGAGACAAAATATTCTGACATAATATATTTCAATTTTTGAAATGAACTCTAAGCTTAAATTAATCAGATTCACCAATGTATGATTAGCAAGAGTTTCAGCCAGTAGTTTGAAAAACCACATTATATTTGTAGTTCACTGCAACTACACAGAATTTACAACTACAACTTGCTACAAATGTAGTTAACCACATGTATTTTTTTAAAAAATGAACTGACTACAAACTATTTTTGTATTGTAGTGACTACTTTACTACTTTGAGACAAACTTTGCTAGAGAACTTAGTTTACACATATATTCAAAATGGGTGTGAATAAGAAATTGGCTTACATTAAAATACAAGGGAATAATTAAGATACATTTATTCATGTTCACATGAGCCAGTTTGTTACTCCAAAAAATGCGTTTCGAATTTGATAATATAATCTTAAACTTTTTACGCATTTTTCCATGAGAATGGTCCACATATTATAAAAATGACTTGTTTATTTTTTCTTAAAAAAATATTTATAGATATTTTTACAGCAAACAAAACAAAAAAAGGGTACATAGCCAAATCTTTCAACAAAAAATAAGCACCTTTTAAGTACTTTTGAAGCTCTAAAAAAATATTTTTAAGCATACATTAACAAAATGCTAAATTGTTTTCAAAGAGTTTACATGATCGTGATAAAATAACTAGTTTTTGACTAAGAACTCTTTTCTTGATTATATTAGCCACCATAAAAAGATCGAGAGATTTTTCTGTCCGAAAATGAGGGTGAAAAATGAAACCTGGAATTGAGAATATCTAGCAAAATGCAGCAGAGTTGCACATGAGAGTGCTAGAATCTCCAAGAACTCAGGTCAGGAGACGCACATGCGGTCTCGCAAGTATTTCATGAAAAATGAAAAGTGATAGCTGCTTTCATACGCAATTGGACAGACGATAGGCCGAAATGGATTGTGGTTGAATGAAATGCGAAAACGTTGAATAGAACAAGGTGAAAACCACGCTTTAGCAAAATACGTGCCGAAAATCGACATGGTAAAGAAAAAAATCTCTTTTTCAAAAGCACTTTTTAAGAATACTCGAAGAAAAAAGCACCTGTAAGGGTTTTAAAAAAAATGAAAATCGAAAATAAGTACCTTTAAGGACATTTTAAAAACGCTACACAACATGAAAAATAAAAACCTTTAAAAAATAAAGCCTAAAATAAACACCATTTGCTGAAAAACAATAATTTTTTCTTGGAGCCATTCATATCTCTATATATCATAAACTTTTATTCCTAACTCTACAAATTTTCTTTTTTAAAAAATCTCCAATTTGAGCATTCCATTTTAATTCTTTCAAAATTTAAAAAAATGGGGGGGGGGCGCGCGAACAAACTGAAGCAGATCCAACACGGAAGACGTTGGAAGTATTATCCGTCCAATTCTTTCATTGCGGTGTCACATCATTATTTGATTATTTTGCAATTTACGACAAATAATATTTTCATTATAAAGTAATAATAAAGTACATATTATTTTAAATAATTTTTAACCAAAAATATTTGTTCATATCTGTCCACATTGGAAAAATAAAATAACGGAGATTTTACTAGCAGCATTTTTTAGGCTATGAGTAAAGTTTTGACACATGATGCATAATTATGTTAGTCAAAAAGTAAAAATTCAAATTCAGAAATAATATAACACTTACATTTAGCGAAGTAAAAAATATGCATACAAATCTTAATCCAAAGAAGATTATTTAAAACCATTATTCATAATTACTTAAACTATTTTACTTGAACAGCTGACCCAATTCTGGGCTTACGATTGCCAATGTTCAACTCTGTATTCTTGTAATTTTGATCCCAATCCAGAAGACGAGGGAGCTCCTGGATCAGTACCCCCAGAGATATTGATTTGTTATGGGAACATGTAGGACTTTGCGACTCGACAGATTTAACATGCATCAGTCACCATTCACTACACGGGGAGTCTTCGGTCGGTTTGGGATCGAACCCACAAACTCTAGGACATGGGCCCAGTGCCCTACCAACCAGGCTATCCCAGCCTCTTCTTAAACTATTAACATTCAGCATACTACAGTACTAGCAATAGTATCATCTGTTGAGTAATAAGATAATTATTTTTGCCATCAGTGGATATTTTATCACCAAATTTTTTTTCTTAAATTTCTTGAACAAATACGGAGAAATTTGAGAACATATGGGTTAACAGGAGATCGTAAAATACAGAAGACTTGGCAGGTATGTTTGTTTAATTTTTTAAAGAAGAAATAATTTTTTTTCTTGATAAATTCAAAAATCAAATTGGAAAGATATTAATTGTCCTATGGCATTCTGGTCTCTTGCGTTTTCTCAAGACTAATTTCAGCCCTCAGGAGTTCTGAAGAGTGGTCAACTGTTAGAAAATAAAAGAAATAGCTTTCTCTGAAGACAAAAGTGAAAAATGTTTTTGAAATTTGAAGTGCACAAACATCTTAACAAATCGAACAAAATTTTATAAACACTTTTTTTAAAGTCATACAATATGCAAGTTAATGTAATATTACATTTTTACAAGAAACATGCTATAATTATCATTCTTGAAATTGCACTTATGCAAACTTAATTAAACTTGATATACGCTTTTGTAAGTATAAATTCATGCCTAACAAGTAAGGTAACATAGAGGGCAAAATTACAAGTTTGTTTCTTTTTTTTTTTCTTAAATAAAAATTTTTAGCAACCTTGAAAGATATTAAAATCAATTTTTATAAAAATATTGTTCTTACCACAGGTGGTACATTCTGTGGCACACCAACATAGTTTGACACAGGTGTATTTGGACTCCAGTTCACACCACCAGTTCCAGAAGAAATTTTTGGAGAACCCCACTGATGGCCACCAGTTCTAAATTTTGAAATAAAATGACAATCTTTAAATATTTTTCATTATAATAACCAAAATATAAGTTTTGGTAAAAGAATTTGCATTTTAATTATCTCCATTAATTATAAATAATTTAATAAAATTTGTACAAAAATATATTTGACATAATATATGCAAGCATTAAGCATAGAAGATTTGGGCATCAGAGGTCCACATAAAAAAAAAAATTCTGAGAAATTAAAAAACTAATTTTTATTAATTATTTTCTCAGCACATTTAAAACAGTTTAAAAAAATTTGCAATTATTTTATATAAAAAAAAACTAAAGAAATATTTTTAATAAAAAAAAAAAAAAGATTTCAGATCTAAAGAAAGTGGTTTAGTTTACACAAATTACAGTGATTCTCTTTCAAATTAATACGTTTTCTAAATCTAAACTTAGGATATTTTTAGTTAATCATAGACACCTACACCGATAATTTTGCCGTCTTATTTACAAAACAAAATAGAGCTAAAAGTTTTCATTAACAAATTTCAAATGCAAAATAAAATGGTTTAATATATGGACATAACATGTTACAAACATAACATTAGAAAACATAAAATATATCGTGAAACGAAAAAGTTGAAAATCATAAAATGTTACAAACTACTCCTCATTTTAAAAATTATCTATCATCAAACATATTATAATTTAAATTTTTATATATTTTTTTCAGCAACAGATATAAAATATTGCTAAATTTAAAATATTGCATTTTTCAGGTTTGGCAACTTTTATGAGCAGGGTGGTCACTCAAATTAGATTTCAAATTTCCCTTATTTTCCAGGTTTTCCAAGTAACTGTCTTAAACTTCCAGGTCTGTATTTCTTTTCTCTTATAAAGTGCAGGATGTGTACGAAAAAAGTGTCTATATTACAAAATATTTTATTTAAAATCTTATTTTTTTAACACAGCATCTTGAAAAAAATAATTTATCTTGACAATTTTGCAAGATTTTTTTATTTATTTTTTAATGTTTTGGTACAACATTAACTTTTAGAAAATTAAGACATGGAGAAAAAATATGTTTAACTTGTAGAATATATTGTTTTTATTGAATACAATTTTTTTAATGTGTTACTTTAAGTAGTTTTTGCTCAAAGTGTAACTAGAAAATGGCAAAAAAGAATGACCAATAAGACCTTGGATAGGTATTGTTTAACATATTTTCATTAAGCAAAAAGGAAAACCGTTTCAGGTGATAATATATTAATACATTTTTATAATTATAGTGGTCCCGAAAGTCTTTGTTCACTTATAACTGTTATTGAAATAGACAATAAAAATTCATTAATTAAAATTAATATAAGATGTATATACATGACAATAAGATGTATAATCTAATCTTAAGCAAAACTGCATGGAATATTTTAAAAACAAAGCAAAAGTTTATTTTTAAGACATCAATAATGAAATAGTAAGAAAAATTAAATGTTTTCAGATTTCTGAATTAAAATTATCTTCTGTTGCTTTAATTTTTTCACTTCATTATTTTTCATTTCATTTTTTATATATTTATTTGCAATTTAGTATCAAATTTGAGACAGCAAAATTATATATTTTTAAAAATTAAAGTTATATTTTAATTTTTGCTTCACCGTAAGATTTTCTTTTATCTTTTAAAAACGCCTCATGGTCATAATAAAACAATAGTTGATTATTTGTCATCATAAGAGGTAAATCAGTAATGAATATTGTTAAATTAATATATTGTGTCCTATTGCAATTTGCGATAAAATGCTGTAAATGTGTAATATGCGATAAAATGCTTAAAAGAAGGACTTCATATCAGAGATTAAAATTATAAAATTTGTGGAAAAATTCATAAATTTACAATTGAGCGTTGAAAAAGTTTCTGTAAAATTTTATAAAAAATGTTCTGCTCGAATTTGTTCAGACAAAAAAAAAAAAAAAAAACTAGTTACATTTATTTACGAACTTATAAAAGCTATTCTAGATGTGAAAGGAAACTAATATATTACTAATTAGAATATTTACTAATAGGCAGAGATTTTTTGAAAGTGTACGATGACTTTTGTGCGATAAAGTGATTGTTACTTTTTGATGATTGATTTCTTACAAATAAACTTTTGCTTTGTTTTTAAAATATTCCATGCAGTTTTGATAAGAATAGAATATATTTTTTTACTATTAAATATCCATTCTGAAATATTCATTTAAATTAACGAATAGTCTTATTCCATTTAAAGTCATAAGTGTACCAACAATTTCTTGAATCACTGGATTTACATTTCAATATAAAGCTGTACTGTAAACTGTATTTTATCTTAACAGTGCATTTTAAAAAATTTATTGATCATATTTTCTTTAAACCAATATCAAGTGAAATTTTTAAATAATGTTTTTTTTTTTTTTTTTTTGAATTAGCATTATAATTTTAAGAGATTCAGTATCCAAAAATAAACGTCACAAATGTAAAATTGTCTAACTTTTTGTAGCTTAATTTATAGAAGATAAAATTCTTTAAATTTTATACTTTTTTTTCTTAAATGAAATTAAAATATTTAAAGAATTCCAATCTAAACACATAGTTTTTTAGTTTAGTATAGTTAATTGTTTTTGTTTTAACAACTAGACTCTTTTACAGTGCAGAACTAAGACACTAAGTTTCGTTTTCCTTCTTTGTACTAAACACAAATGAATAAAAAAAAATATTTTATGTTTATACATCATTTAATATGTTTCCTATATATTCCTTAGTCATTGTCAGCTTTTTTAGAAAAAAAGAGGAATAGTTTTGAAATATCATCTCTGGAACGAAGCAACATTTACGAACTTTCGATATTGTGATAACTATACAATTCGAATTTTTGAATAAAAAAACTAATGTTTACCAACAAAACCGTAAAATTTGATATTAATATACAGTTAGTTCTAAAAAAAAAACTTTTTTCAAATTAAAAATATACTATAAAAGGTTAAAATGAAATAGAAAAAATTAGCATTAATGCAAGAATTGTAACAATTTGTCGACTAACATTGCTGCTAGTGATGGGGGGAAATGTCGTGATTGGTTGGTTTGCTGAGAAAAAATAATTTACAGATTTCTTTGAATGGGAGTTCAAAAGCTTTCAGAAAAAGAGTGCAATATAAAATCTATTATTATTAAATTATAACCAACTAATTTTTAGAGAATTTAATAAAGTTAAAAATACAAAAACATTTTGACTCATTTTGAAAAATTTCCAGCTTTTCTTTAAAATTTCCAAGTTTTTATCCATATTTCCCTGATTTTTCTAGGTTTTTTAAAGTATAAAAAAATTCCCTGATAATTCCAGGTTTTCCAGGTGGGTGGCCACCCTGTAAATCTCTGAAGGGGTAGGGAATTTTCTCCAGATCCCTGTAAATTTGGTACAGCAATGCGACCGACCACAGGCCTCTCGATTCCACAGATTTTAACAGCACATATATCGCATGTACTCGGTGGTGTCGAGGATCGAGCATTGCCCCCGTCAAGGACTAGAATGGCCCTTAAAACCCCTATTAACCGGGAACTAAGTTTAAATGAAAAAATCTTGCTCAAAAAACATAGAAAAAAATTTGTCGCACTAATGTCAAAATATGAAAAAACAAATATTTAATTTCTCTTTTCTTTTTTTGTTCTTAAAGGTGAGTTTGTTTTTTTAGGGTTTATGTATTAGCATTGCAAAATTTAGATCTTAATTTCAATTTTTGAGGAACTTTCTCTTTTCCTTACTTAAATCCTTTTCTTTTTTATTTATATGATCTAAATAATTAAAAACAATTTATTTAACTTCAGTAACTATTTAAAATCTTCCAAGCATTGTGTCCCTAGGTAAATTTTACTAAAATTCCCTGTTATGTAACATTATTGTCCAATATGAAAAAAAAAACAAAAAAAAACAGGCTATTCAATGCAAGAAAGCCAAAAACTGACAGTTCAGAAAAATAAACCGAACCAACGCTCTATTTTTAAAAGTGCTTCAATTTCACATACACAAAAACTCACTCATAAATAATATTTTGCAAAGAAATAAAGAATTATCATTACTTGCTTTTATAAAAAAAATTATTTTTCTGACATTACAACAAAACTTACAATTATTATTGATATTTTATGCTATTTTATATTATTGTTTATATTTTATAAATTTATATTATTTTTTACTATATATGATTTTTATAAATAATTTACTTATTGCAATTAAGATTTTATAATTAAACAATTTCAAGATTACAAAATTAAAGATTCAAAGCCAAATTTAATAAATTTGTAAAAACGTTGTTGTGTGTAAAAACGTTTTTTAATAACAACAAATATTTTAAAACTTCCCACACTAAATATTATTACGAAAACTAATTATGAGGATTATCTTTTTACCCGTCTTTTGATACATATATATTTTTTTTCATTAATGAATATTATATACATTAAAGAATCAAGATTGATAAATTTTTCAAAATACTTTTACTCTATTTTTATAATTTATGAAGTTCTTGGAAGGAAAATAAATTAAATCAGTATTTTAAAATAAAGTAAATGTCTCTTTCATGCAGTAAGAACATGGAATTTAAAAGTAGACACATTTCTTAGTAATTATTTCGAAAAAACTTATATAGGGTAAGCGATAATTGCAAAGTAAGAAATTAATAAATGAATGTTAACAAAGTTAACCAAAAATAATCGTTTCTATTTCATGTTGATTGAAGTAGAAAATAATAATAATATTATTAAAATTATTTTTTATAAACTAGTACGGTGAGCGATAATTGCAATATAAAAAAATAGTGAATCAATTTTTACATAATAACAAAAAAATACATTTTTTAATTTATGATCTTTGAATAATAATAATTATAAGTATTCGCATATTAGCATCCCACTCTAGAGTAGGATCAAACCTAGGACGCCGTACCCTTGAGGCGAATGCTGTAATCACTACACCACGACTCTTGTTCTAGACTGAGATAATTTAAATTTAAGTAATGTGTTTCTACGTTATGTTCGTTGCATGTCAAGTTGTAGCAAATTTTTACTTTATTCAGTATTTTGGAAAATTTCTTAATTTTCATCATAGTTTAGTTATATAAGAATTAAAACTCATATTTCCCTTGTCAATTACTGATGATGAGCTGACTCAATATTATCAACAAGCAAATATTTATAACCAGTTTAATGAAACAAAAATAATTATAAGTATTTAAAAATTAAATATGAATTGTAATGAAAATCTGCAATGTACAGTTTATTCGAATTCAAGAGAGAAGTAAAAGAATATCTTTCTTGGGCTCTCACAGGTTCACCCTTTTTGTTTGAAACATTTTTAATATTAAATTTACGTTTATAATCCCAAAAAATTTACGTAAATATAACTATGCAACAAAACGTCAATTTTTCGTTAAAATAACAACTTTAAAAAACAGTCGAAAAATGGGTAAAAAGTGCACGTTAAAAAACATATTTTTAGTACGTATTTTTTATTATATATGATTTTCATATTCGATTTTATTATGAAACAATTTCTAGATTATAAAATTCAAGATTCAAAACAAAATGTAATCAATTTTTTTCTGTGTAGAAACGTTTTTTAATAAGAACAATTATTTTAAAACTTCCTACACTAAATTTTATTACGGAAACTAATTGTGAGAATTCCTTTTTATCTGTCTTTTGATACGTATGCTTTTTTTTTCTTTCAGTAATGAAGATATATACTACATTAAAGAAACAAGATTGATACATTTTTCAAAATACTTAAATTTTATTTTTGCTATTTATGAAGTTTTTGTAAAAATAAAAAAAATTTAAATCATTATTTTAAAATAAATGTTTCTTTCATTGCAGTAAGAACATGGAATTTAAAAGTAGACAAATTTCTTAGTAATTATTAAAATTATTTTTTAAAAACTCCTTTTTAAATAATATCCTTCTTGGGCACTCACACCCTTTTTTAGAAACATTTTTACCCTTAAATTTACGTTTATAATCCCAAAAGGATAACGTAAATATAACTCTGCAACAAAGCGTCACTTTTTCCTTAATAAAACGATTTTAAAACGGTCAAAAAATGGATAAAATGTACACGTTAAAATAACGTATTTTAAGTACGTATTTCTAACGAAATATTTAAAGGGAAAATTGATACCGTTAAAATAACGTCATTTTAACGTATACGTTTTAACGACTGAAGAAATGTTGAAAATCACATGAAATTAACGTTAGCCCAAAACCTTATAACGGACGAACGGATTTTTGACGTTTATTTGCCCTTTCATGCTGAATGGGATTTATATATATATATATGTACATATACGTTATGAAAAGTGGTTACTCAAATTCGCTGATCATAATATCGTATTAAAAATATATTTTTTTAAAAATCATGCAGAATTTTGTAGCAATAACCGTTGAAAAGGCGATCGAGAAACAAAACAGACTTACAATGGAATTTGAGCAAATTGAGTGCATTAAACAGTGACGACTCAAATTTGCAATTCAAATTTTTAAAATATTTTGCTTTTTTTGGGGGGGGGGGAGGAACAAAAATTCATTGTGTTTAGAAGCCTGAGGGCCGCAGGTTGTCAAACTAAGTTTTGTTAAAAAACATCGCTAGCCGTACAGAAAAGTTTCTAAATAGTCTCCTGTTCCAGAAAAATAGTTGCTTTTTTAGCCTTTTCAGGCAAAAAGTTGTCATAGTTGTCTCAAACCGAAAATAGTTGCAAATAGTCGCATTTTAGTCTTCTTTTAAAACCCTGTCCACTGTTTGAAAACTACCCTATAATATTTATCCTACCGAATATATGAAAACAAATCAAAATAATTTAGTTAGCCAAGATAAATGCTAATTATAAAAATACTGTGCAACCAATATTTATCGTTTTCAAGCAATTATTAAATTTGGCGCTAAGGAGATACAACTGTTTACAGTAAGAAATCATAAAATATTCGAGGATCAAAATTTTTTGTTACAGGGTGCGTAGCCAGATTTTTCAACGAAAAATAAGCACCTTTTAAGTACTTTTTAAGCAATCAAATATTTTTGATCACTTTCCAAAAACAAAATTAGGATCTGAGCAGTAATAAAAAAAATTTTTTTCTATCATTTAAAGTTCTTAATTTATAAACATGAAGTCAATAAATTTGGAAACATTTTCAGAAACTTTACATAATGATGATGAAATAACTAGTTTCTGATAAATGCTGCAGAGAAAATTGTGAAAATCATGCAAGCACTTTTTAAAAAACGCTACACACCTTGTGGTAGCTAAGTTTATGTTTTGATGTATGATCTCTGTTTCATAAATCTCATTTAAAATTATTTTTCATAACACCACATGTAAATGATTGAACAAAATATTAAACATCATATTAAACAAAATTTTGTTACAATTCTCTTATAGCCGTAGCCTTGTAATTTTGAACCCATTTTAGAAGACAAGGGTTCGGGAGAAATTTGCCTTCGTGGAGGACTTTTTGATGGAGCAAACCCACATTTGCATTACATGGAGAGGAAAACTACGAGAACGTCCCATGGTTAGGCTGACTGCAAGGAGACTCTAACCCATGATCCGTCTACCACTGAGAATATTTCATCTCAGCACAGTGGTCGGTGCAAGCCAGGACCGGAATTCGTATCGACCAATCATCGGCGGGATCGAACCTCGTTTCACCTCATTGGAAGGCGAACGCTTTATCCCCTGAGCCATCGCCGCTCTGCATTTACACATAGAAAAATTTATAACTAAAAGCATGCGGAATTTTGTAGCAATAACTGCGAAAAAAAGCAATCAAGAAACAACATAGAATTAATGGCATCAAAAAGTGATAACTCAAATGAGCAATTCTAACTTATGGGGATTTTTTTTCTTCAAAAAACAAAAATCATTGTATTTAAAAGCTCCGACAGGAGGCAGGTTGTGAACCCATACTTTATATAAATCAGGGTGCACAGCCAAATGCTTTAACAAGAAATAAGCACCTTTTAAGTATTCTTAAGCAATAGAAACAATATTTTTAAGCAATATATATATTAACAAAATGCAAATTAATTTTCAAAGACTTTACATGATCATAATAAAATAACTAGTTTCTGACCAAGAACTTTTTTCTTGATTATATTAGCCATTATAAAAGGATCAGGAGATTTTTCAGTTTGATATCAGAGGGTGGAAAATGAAGCCTGAAATTGAGAATATCTTCAAAATGAAGCACATGAGAGTACAAGAATCTCACCGAACTCAGCCAGTAGAGGGATAGGCAAACTGGCAAGTATTTCACCAAACATGCAAAATGATTGGCGCTTTCATACGCTATGGACTGCATAATTATTAGCTAAATTTAAGAAGCATTGTACTTGAAATGAACAACAAATGTTAAATAACAGATAAAACAAATGTTTAAAATTTATTCTCTCTTTTCCGACCTCTCTAAAGAAAAAAGTATAAACAACAAACAAGTTAATAATTTTTTTGTAAATTCTAAGACATACAGAGAACGAATACATTGAAAAATATGTATACAATACTGTTAAAAATTCCATTCATTACTTTTAAAGCAAACTATGCGTTTTTTTTTTTTTTTTTAAATTTAAAAATAATTCCAGAACATTATGCTTAACATTTTACAAAGAACCATTTCTGTAACTTCATTACGCAATGCATTATACATTTAAAATGCAGAAATATAACTGAAATAGTTATTTTCATAATAATTTTTTTTATTAATCCCTCTGGTAATAGGCAAGCAATATTTTTTCAGTTTTTACTTTACATAACTTTTATATTTAGTATGTAAAAGTAACATGTAGAATATAATAGAAAAATACTTATTTCTGGGCAAAATTAAGTTGTTTCATGGGGAAAGAAGAAAAAATCTTTGTGGGCTGGTTCTTTTCTGAACCCTATAATCTAGTACTATTTTTAGAAACTGTATTATTTTGAGAGAAACAACAGTCTTCAGGAATATCAGTAAGTAATAACATTAAAATTGCAACAGTTAGATTCTCAGTTTATGATTGAGATAATTTAATAAGGCACAACATGAAAAACATTCACAGAAAAGAAAATTAAAAGGGAACTTGAAACCAGGAATGAAAAGTTTTAACCGCAGTGGAAGAAATAGGTTTTCTCTCAGATAAGAGGAAGAAACTTTTTTTTCAATAAAGCAATATCAAGTATGAATTTAAAACAAAACTTTAAGAAATCCATAACTATAATCTAGTTTAAACAATTGTATTATTTTCAAGTCATTTAATAAATTATTTTTAAGTAAGAGAAAAGTCAATATTTTAAAAGGTTAATTATAAAAAAAATTGCTAATTAAATAATTAATTTGCAACCTATTACTGCAGCAGTATATAAAGTATGAATTAAAAAAAGAAAGAAAAGAAAATAAAAAAATATTTCTAAAAAAAGAACATTTAACACTCAATATTTACTGGAAAAATTCTTTTTGAAAGCATTTTTGATCTTTTATGCTTTTTCACATAATTCAAGAAGTATATTAAAACATTAGCTACATCAGATCTCTATAAGAGTAATTTGGGTACCCTTTATAACAGTGCCAATTAACACAAAACATGTAGCAACTAATAATAACACCATTAAAAAATAATCACTGGCATCAATAATATTTTGTTTTATGCTCCACCCATGAAAAAGATAAGCATACTTTATTTTATGTTTTTTTCTCTTCAGATTTACTATACAGGTAAGCGTTAACATTAAGCATCTTAAATTGGACACAATTGAAACAGTCTAAATTAAAAGAAAAACACTTATACCATAATATTGGTGGTTAAAACACATTATGATTTTTGTAGTTCACTTAAACAAATTTAAGAATCCAAGTATTAAGTAAGTGAACTTGATATAGAACTTAAATAAAAGTTTGTTAAAAAAATTCTTTTTTTTTTTTACGGTAAATTTAGAAAGTAGTTGTTAATTTAAATTCATACAGCATAATAAGTTGACGTAAAATTTTTTAAGCTCTAAGGATAATGGAACTAGGCACTTATATTTGTTACAAAATTTTTATATTAATTATTTAAAAAAAGATTTATTACAAATGATTACCTAATAATTATTAAGACTGGAAATATAATTGAAATTTGTTCATTTACAAAATCGCCAAAACAAGGTAAAAACAAATGGTTTCAGATAATTTCAAAGTATTTAGATTAAAATTAAGCATTTTCTTGATTGAAACAGTATTGTCATTAACTTTTCTCTCATCTAGTTTAAAAATTATAAATTTTAATTACTTTGCTGCATTTGTACTGAAAATTTTATTCAGTTTGTACTTCTATTCAAAATATTAGGGCCATGTTACCATAAATATTATTTAATTAAAGTGCATTTAATCTTGTTGAAGATACAATTTCATATTACAGAATTCACTGTAACAGATTTATCTGAAAACAAATTTTCTGTTACCAAATACACAAAGCCAAATGTTAAACAGACACAGATTTACAATTACTGATGCTTTATAAGAAATCATTATAAAAAAAGTTATTGCAATTATAAATTTGAAATAAAATAAATAAAACTAGTATGATCACGAATGACCATCTACCCTTGAATTGTTTACATAATTTTGTTTGATTTTATGATAAAAAATATCCCTGTCAGTAAAAAAAAATTACTAATTTGATTCTTTCTCTACATGCAAAAGTTTCCAAAATACACTAAATTCTTTTTTATCATTAACACTTTTTATTTTACACATCTCTCCAACATTATTATTTATAAATCATGAATAATTCGTAGAACTTTAAATTTAACACTAAACATACCATTACCGGTCAAATGACTATTTAAGAATTTTTGCATCGAAAATGTGCTTATCATCTTATCATTTTTTAACATTTGACTTCATGACTTTTTCTAACAATTATATACAATTAATATTATATTTTTCTTTTTGTATTTTGTTTGTTTCGAATAATACTTGTCATATACCTGTTTCTACCACAGCCAGTCATTTGACCAGGAGAACAATTTATTGCTTTATAAGGTTATCGGATCCGAAATTACTATGTAATGAGCCTTCAATGTATTGTGTCATTAAAATTCATAATTTATTATATTTTTTCTTGAAAGTAAGTATTTTTTTCTATTATATTTTACATTGGATTTTCTTTTAATCAATTTCAATTAAAAAAAAAATCATCATTCTTCAGCATTTCCTATATCGTCTAAAAATCGAAAATAAATTTTTTCAATATTTTGTTATTTTTCATTATTTGTAAACTTATTATAAAATATCTATAATACTTATTATAAAATAATGAAAAATAAAATAATTGAAGCTTAAGATTTAGAGACGCAAGATTTTGTCTTATTAGAAATATGTTTCCTTTGTGAATTAATCGTAGTAACCGTACTGTGTAATCGTAGTTTCTTTCTTTTTTGAACGAGTTCTCTTATGAAATAGTTTTAAAATGATTTTTTTCTCTATTTTTAAGTGTTTTGATTAGAAAAGATTTAAATTTTTGAATGATAAGCAGTACGAAACTTTATTTTTAAAATTGGACTTTCTTTAGGACAATGATTTTTTTAATTATAAGGAAACGTGTTCTTTTCAGAATTCATCATCTCGCCTTTTTTATGCGGCTAGAACTGTTTCGTAATAAATAAAATTTCAGAAACAAAACGAAAAACAAAGAAATAAACCAAAAACAATTTGTTTAATTTTCCGTATGCTCTGCTGACATTCCCGACCCTCCCTCTCGAAGGTCATTGTGCAAGTGATAGCAGGCGGGGGGGGGGGTTGTGGGGAGAAAGAAAGAAACATTTTATCTCATCTTTCCGAGTTTGAAACATTTCACCATTAGAAGAGGAGAGGGAAGTGATTCATTTTAATTTTCACGCACACTAAATTTATCTTGGGCTGTCAATGTCATAAATATTTTGGACATCCTAGAATCCTTCTGCAAGTTTCGCCCCTCCTACGATTGCCGTGATCTTTAACTTTCTCTTTAGCAATTCATTTTCTTTTTCTGAAGGTCACTGAAGGGTCTACATTTCAAATGCATTCATACATTTGACCGTTATTCACTGCTATTCATATACATATTGCACTGCTTTCATCACATTCTTTAGTTCGTCTCCCCTACTAGTTCTACAGAATTCCATTCATACATTTCCTTCTTTTTCTTTGTGAGGAAGGATTGGGAAGGTGTAGCTTTCTATCTTACAGCTATGTCTTCTTTTCTTCCCCTTGTTTTCAAAGCATGAGAAAATTGTGTGCGTAAAACTGACATTTAGGAACTTGCATTTCTTGTTGAAGTTACCTATCATTCGTTCTTTTCAGAAGTTAATTACATATTTTACTATAGTTTCAGTATAGCACTTGTCTCACACTTTAGTACTAAATGTCTTCAAAACACCGTAAAAGCTACACTTCAGCTTTTAAATTAAAAGTTGTTGCTAGAGCGGAACAAATCGGGAACAGAGCTGCTGCGCGAGATTTTGAAGAGGATGAAAAATGTGTTCGCAGATGGCTAGCGAATAAAGATATAATTGCGAAGTTACCCCAGCAAAATCGAGCAAGAAGATCTGGAGTTGTAAAATTTCCTCAATTGGAAAATGATTTAGCGAAATGGATTGAAGAGCAGAGAGAGAAGGGATTTCCTGTGTCTACAATCAAAATTCGTTTGCAAGCAAAATTAATTGCGAACCAGCTGGACTTTCAGGGTTTTAAAGGTGGCCCAAGCTATCGTTTCATGAAGAGAAAAAAGATATCAGTCAGAACAAGGACCACTGCTGGACAAAAACTTCCAGAAAATTGGGAGAAAAAAAATGACTTCTTGAAATTTGTGAAGCACCTCATTGATGTGGAAAAATTTTCTCCCTCTCAAATTATAAACTTGGATGAAACACCATTGACATTTGATTGCCCTGCTAGTAGAACTGTTGATAAAACAGGGACAAAGAGTGTTCCAATAGTTTCTACTGGGAATGAAAAAACATCGTTTACTTGCGTATTAGCTTGCACAGCTGATGGGAAAAAACTAAGTCCAATGATTATTTTTAAGCGCAAAACAATACCAAAAGGTAATTTTCCCCCCAACATAATTGTGAAAACAAATGAAAAAGGTTGGATGTGTGAAGAAATTATGGTAGATTGGCTGGATCTGGTGTGGAGAAGACGACCTGGTGCTTTTTTTCAAAGCAAAGGTTTGCTTCTAGTGGATTCAATGACTTCCCACCTTCTCGAATCTGTGAAAAGCAAATGTAGAAAAGTAAACGCATCGCTCACCATAATTCCCGCTGGCTTAACGAAAAAATTACAACTACGATTACTCCAAAATTACGATTTAGGAGTTAATCATTCATTTAAGGTAGAAATACCTAGTCAGTGGGGAAAATGGATGAGCAATGGATTGCATACTTACACTAAAAGTGGAAAGATGTGCCGTGCCTCTTATGAAGAAGTTGCCTGGTGGGTGTCTAACGCCTGGGAGAGGGTTAAGGAAACCACTATAACATCCGGTTTTAAGGATGCAAGACTGGATTTTTGCGTAAAAAATGTTCCTTCCTTAATGTCGGATGAAGAAGATGATGTAGAAAATTAACTGGATCATGAACTACAACGTTTGTTTTGTTCTGATAGTGAAGAATCAGATTTCGATGGTTTTGAATAAATATATGCTCAAAAATATTTGAAAAGTATAAATAAATAAATGCTGATTTATTTTGTATTTAGTTCATTTTTTATCGTATATACATCCTCAACTTATGATTTTAATTGGTTATACTTGTTTCTTCTGTAAGTAAGTATCATTTTCAATTCTTTCTTTTTATGATAAGTATACATAAAAATGATGACGTTAATATAATGAGTATACATAAAAAAAATGATATATCAATATCTGTTTTCTAAGTATAGAGTTTACGTTTTAAAAATTAATACTTTTTCTGTTTATTTTCACGCATGTGTTATTTGATAAAAATCGATGATTGATCGAAAAAACGAAAGTGCGGCCTTTACGACGGTACGGCCTATAAGATGAAAATAGAAATTTTTAGCGATGTTTTTTGCGGGTGCGGCCTATTTACCGGAAATTACTGTAACTGCAAAAAGTGGGATAGAATTATCACCTTAAGAAGTAAATACTCAAACAAATGCACGATACGAATGTTCCATATTGTTTCAAATATATGGGGATATTTAATATCCAAGTGAAAATCAATATCAATAACTGCTGAAAATACTATTAAAACCTTATATTGATTTACGATACTATCGGCGTAAATTGAGTATGTCAAAAATTAGTTATCTATATGCATGATTCAAATATTATGCGTAAATTTCTGAAAAGAAAATTAAATATATATTTTTTTTACTTTTCAAAAGAAAGATCTTTTTGCAAGAACTCAGACGGCGTGTCTATGATTCTGACACAGGGATTATCACTTCATGTTATTTTATACATTAATATGTGCACTCCAGCGTGTCAATTTTATTGAACTTTTCTACATGTACTACATTTTGTAGTTAACTTTTTGAGATATAATTTGTGATCATTTTTCCTTAATTTATAACAACCAGTGTAACTTTTTGCACTATGTCATGAGAAGATCATGTAAAGAACCTACACTCATATTGAGCAAAATCTTCAGGAGCATTAATGCAATAATTATTGGCATGCTTTGTTTTTAAGTGTAGACTCAATATTTTGTTTGAGAAAGTTTGTATAAGAACTGAAATAAGAATAACAAAAAGTAAAAATTTAAAATGCTATACAAACTCAAAGGAAAAAGTATAAAGGGAGACAGTGGTAATAAACAATAGATACTTTTATCAAAATAAAACTGGACTCATTTCATCCATGTTTGACTTTTTTGGTAGATCTTACTAATTATTTACATTTAAAAATATATATGATTGGAAAAAACACAAACTGAATCTTATTCAAAACGTTTCACTCTTTCAAATCAATTACAGTTCTAAAATGTAACTGTTTTTACAGTTAACAGAAACTCATCTATGCATCGGAGTTATGTAATTTTTTATTTCTTGTAAAAAAAAGTAAAAAAAATCCCAATGAAGAAAACATTAATTTATAAAGAAAAAAATCAGAATATATATTTCTTCCACATCATACAAACTTCAATACAACTATTGAAATAAACTTTGTTGGAAATACAAAAAAGCACAGAAATAAAAAATTATCTAAAGTTTATATTTTTATAAAAAATTACAAAAAGATATTTTAAAACTTTTTACTTTTTCTGTACTAATGGTGTATCAGTTTTAATTTTCTGATTTATAAAAATATATTTTGAGCTTTAGATTGATATTATCACAATTCTTTAAGTCACTTTCATATAAGTTTGCCAAATTTCTATTTCGTTTTAATTTCATCACTCAGACGTGCCAACCTGGGAAAATGAAAAAAGAGGAGGCTTTTGTAAGGAAGAGAAAAATGATCACGCAAGAGTTAAACATGCAAAATAAGACACAAAAATTTTAAAAACAACACTTTTGTCTTAAGAGAGACTTTATTTAGTACATAATTAATAATTCAAATAGTCATTCATATTGTTAAAATTATATATCAAAATTAAACAAGAAAAATGATCACGCAAGAGTTAAACATGCAAAATAAGACACAAAAATTTTAAAAACAACACTTTTGTCTTAAGAGAGACTTTATTTAGTACATAATTAATAATTCAAATAGTCATTCATATTGTTAAAATTATATACCAAAATTAAACAACTGTCAATATTAATATCTATAATGTTAAATAGTAACAACAACAAGAAAATTCACTTAGTTAACCATAAATTGATTCAAGCTAGTGATCATTTATTATAAATAAATAAATAAATGGGCTAAACCATCTGTTATTTTTAAAAAATATAATAAATAAAAGTTTAGGAAACTAAATCAATACCTTTCTTTAAATGAAAAATTAGAAACTTCATTTTTAATTAAAAATATTTTAGATTAAAGATCAAAATTTTTAAGGAATTATAAAATAAAAACTAATAAATAAAATTTTAATTATTATTATGATTGACAGTGGCTGTTTTAGCTCTTTTTAAAAATTCATCATCAAACTTCTGCTTATAACAGGGTTTAGAAATTCTAGATTTAACAGTGATTAAGTTTTCCAAGTTTTTTACTGACATTGAAGATCTAAACTGTGTGTGAGCTTTGGTTACTAAACTGAAAATGCGCTCACACTCAGCATTGCTATGGGGAATTGCCAAAATTGATAGCATAAATTTAGACAACATAGCATATTTATTTTCAAATACAACAGATAATTTTGCCCATTTAGAATCCATCCGCTCTTCAGACTGAACACAATCAATAGATTCTAGTTGCAAAGAGCTAAATTGGGACTGCAAACTGTCCAACACTGAATCTTTATCACCCCCTAAGATTTGCAACAACTGAGGAAATCTATTAATAAAAAATCTAATGCTGGAAAAAGATGTAGTTTCCACATTGTCTAGATTTGCAACTTCTGCATTAATAACGACCTCATCATTATAAGGAAATTTTTGTCGCATGTAGTCACAAACCTTTACAAAATATTTCCTAACATCGCAATAAAAAGAATCTTTGTCTTTTCCTTTCAAAGTCTCAACAATAGATAAAGTGGAATGTCCAATTACTAGGTCACAATCATCTTTCTGGTTCTCTCGAAGATAAAAGTTGACATCCAATAAAGAGCTTTTGGATTGACTTTTTACTATATTGGGTAGCATAAATTTAGATAAAATATCCTTGAAAAGGTTATTCATTAACTGCCCCATGACATGAATTTTGGGAATGTTACTCTGCAATTGCAAATTTAGGTTTTCAAATAGAGGAACTATAAATAGCAAGAAGTGTACAAAGGCTTTATTTAGGTCTGAAGACAAAAACATGAAGATTCTTTCTTCTCTGGAAAGAATTTCATTCTTTGCTGAAAAGTCCTCTACCTTTGGTTTGTTTGATGGAGGAGGCATAACGTTGTCATCTTCTCTTTTTTTTATTATCTTTCTTGCTTCATTGTGAGAGAGGTTACTCTTCTTCTTTGGAATGACATAATTGGGAAGGGCAACACTTGGAGTGCTCTTCACTTCTTCTTTAAAAAAAGAAGTTAGCGGCTCCCATTGCTGTAAAACTCTGGACAGACAACGTCCAACAGATAACCATCGAGTACCTACATGTTTCAATATTTTACGTACCTCCGTACTATGTAATTCTTGGAATTTCTTGGCGCTTAACACTTTTTTCCAAATAAAAAAATATATCCACAATATATTCTTCGATATTTATTGGCAAGCACTTTGCCCCTTTTTCAGCTGCCAAATTTAAAAGATGGCATAAGCATCCTTGCACAAATAAGTCTGGAATGTCTTTAGTAAGCATTCCTGCCACTCCATTTTTTTCCCCTGTCATCACAGGAGCATTATCCACACCTAAAGCTAAGCAATTTGCTAAAGGTATTTCATTAGAAGTCAAAGTATCTAAAATGAGTTTAGATATATTTACACCAGTGGCATCTCCCTCCAAAGCAGGCACAGATATCAAACATGAGTCAATCAGTGTTTTCTTCTCATCATAGAAAGTAGCAACAATTGGAAACAATTTGCTGTCACCCTTGTTGCTTCCATCAGTAGAAATGGAAAACACGTTGCTTTTTAGCAGATTAGTAATTTCCAATTTGTTGGATCTTGCCATTTCTCCAACAATCGCTGTTGTTTTTGTTCTCGCACAGCTATACTCCTTGGCAATCTTGCTGTCTGGGAACATATTCCGCATTAGGGGACCAACATGGTCGGCAACATTGATGGGAATATTATGTTCCACAATAAATGATGTGAAGAGCGCCTCTGCGCGGATTGCAGAATTATCATTTTTTTTCACAGAAAAATCAATTTTTTTATTCTCTGTGCGTATCCTCTGATTATCGACATGTTTCTGTCTCGAAACATGAGCGGATATGTCGCCTTTGCCTTTATGCATTATTGAAAAATCCACTGAACAAAACGTGCAGAAGGCATAATTTGATCCTTTTTTAGAAGGAATGATTCCTGGAAATTCTTCCGAATACGATTGGTTAAAAGAAGTTAAATACTTCTTATTAACTTTTTTCGCCGCCATAATATATATCCACGCAGAAAACTGACTTAAGAAGTCATAAAAATCAACGCTCGTGCATAAAAACAAACTCCGATTCCAAGTTGCTGATATTGACTTCTCTTCACTTCACAGTACAACGAAAGAGATCCGAAAATAATTTCTCAGTGTATACAGCGAACTCTCTTGCTTCCAAAAGCAGCCAATCGCAAAGCAGTTTTCACAAAGAGCAGCCTGACTCAGCACTTATTCTACTAATAGCAGACGCAGAAAGGAAAGGTGAAATAGCGCTCTTGATTGGCCGATGAACGTCACCACTCAGGCCACGCCCAGCTCTGAATTGCGTCAGAGCTGGGCGTGGCCAGAGTGGTGACGCAATTGAGACGGATATGGAAGAAAATTTCGTTCAGCGTGATAAAACCGGAGATTTTCGAGAAAATCCCGGAGGAGGAAATAACTTGCAAAAACCCGGAGTCTCCGGCCAAAAGCCGGAGGGTTGGCACGTCTGCATCACTTTATTAAATAGCATTTTGTATTAGCCCATTTTGAGATATTATCATGAAAGAAAAAAAAAAGAAAGATCAATAAAGTTTTAACTAAGAAATGTTTTATGGAGAATATAGTAAGGATAAATTAATGAATAAGATAAAAATCATAATAAGTGTAAATTATTGCTCTTATTTACACACAAACAGGAATTTTAACACGTACATTTATTCAAAGGGCTACGGTGGGCCTGGCATACTTAGATATTTGATTGTCCATCACAGAAATATTGGACATCACTTTCCAAACAGAAAAATTCTTCGTTTCATGAATCATTTTGTTTAACAAGCTGCAACTTACAGGGTATCAACTACATTTTAAATTTTCAATTCATGACTAATTCCAAGAATATTCCATGACTTAACGAAGTTACTATTTTCTCCGACAAAAGCACAACAATAAATTTAAAAAAGCATTATAACATTAATTGAAATGATAGGTATAACGAAAATTCATACTCTGCATCTTCATATTTATTTTAAATTTAAAAAACAGAGTAAAGAAAAAGTTGAAGCAATAAAATAGCTGAAAAAAATACAAAAGCAATTTGTTTTTCCTCTTTTTTACAGCAGAAATATATTTTAAAGATGCTTTTCTTGTGTATCGGAGATTAAAGAAATACTCCTGATATTTCTGTTCTCTTTTCGGAATAAAAAAAAATGGCCAATGACTGGCTTGCTTCAGCTAGAATTTTAAATTGACAAAATAAAATAAAAATAATAAAAAAAATTCTGAAATCACAGAAGTTTAAAAGATAATTCGCTCTAGAAATGTTTTATCTTTCATTTTTTTAAAGAACACCATAATTTTTAAAGAACACAATAAAAACATTTTATATTTTAATAAAATATGACTGTGAGTGGGGATTTTGTTACAAATTCAGATATTCGGTACATCATGAAATTGTGTGTGTGTGAGGGGGTAAATTCTATTTTAAAAAAGAGACTTTTGGGCACCCTGAATCCATGATTTTTTAAAAATAAATAGTTAAAATCAAGACATTTCATGACAAATTTTGTTCAATACCAAGATTCAAGACTTTCCTGGTGTGCAGATACCATGAACTTAAACCTGTTTCTCTATTGATCATAAATTGAAAAAGTTTTTGAACCTGTGAACATTTTTTCCCCATTTGCTATTCAAAAAAGCAAGATCAATTAGAAGTCAAAACTAAATGAACACCAAAGATAATTGCCTAACAGTTATTAAATATAATTAACAGTACACAACTGTAAAACCTCAAAAAAAATTTCAAAATCTTTTGAGCTTTGAAACCGAATTATTTAATTTACACTCATAACTATTCTAATTTATCCAATCTGAAACAAGTGTAATTTAATACAGGGATTTTGTTCAAGACTATATTAAAAAATTGCATACTAAAATACTACAACTAATTTATGACACAATTAAAATGAACATACTCATTTTTTTTAACTTCCAATCTTGTCAAGAAATAACATCAGTTGAGTATATGGCCAAGTCTTTATTTGTTGAGCTGTTACTACTCGCCCCTTTTTGACTTGTTCAGCTAAATGCCAAAAATTGATAAAATGAGATATCTACTTAAAGACACGAGAAAAAGAATGACATTTTTTTCACAAATATAGTTTAAAATTACTAAATTTAATTTAAGAGAAATAATTAAGAATAATTCATAGAGCAAAAAAGTTATTTTATAGATTTATTACAGGGTTGCTACTCAAATCTGGGAAAGAAAAAAAAGCTCCCTGCGTTTTCCCTGTATATATTTTACACAATATACTAAGAGGAAACACACAATTACTGCGCAAATTTGTACACTATATCAGGATAACTAATACTAGTTTTAATTGCTAGAAAAACTTAAATAAGGAACAGTTTAACATACATAAAAAAAATAAAATTACAGCAAATAAAATAGTAAAGTATAACTGAACTATATTTAAAAATCCCATAGATTGCATTTAAAGAGGACAACATTTTGTAAAAAAAGAAAATAAGAAATAAATATTCCTTGCATTTTCCCTGTTAATTTATTTGATTTTTTAATTCCCTTTATTTTCCAGGTTTCCCCTATTCTCCCTGTGGAGTGGCGACCCTGTATTTTATTTTCATTTCCTTAATTTAGTTTTAGACGTTAGATATCAACTATTTAATAAGTTTTTAAGCAAATGTCAAAAGACAATGTCAATCAAACAATGTTCAACATTCATATGTTTAGAAATGAAAATTATCACATTTTATCCATTAAACTCTTGATCACTTTAACAATCATTTGCCTCATTTCTCTTCCTAAATATATTTTTTTTATCTGGATTTTTATTCCGATGTATTGTTGAAATCTTCAGGGGTGATTGTGATCCCAACTCAAAGATCCTGAAAATTTCTTATTAAAATCATTAATGACGTATTTCAAAAAATTAATGTCTTTATAAAGTTAAATCATTTATATTTTCAAAACATTAAATTCTAAATAAATTATTTACAGCATAATTTAAATGAATAATTATGTATAAGTTTACTTTTATCTCTAATCACATTTATTATTCTGCCAGGAAAAATATTTACAAATGAAAGACGCCAAATATAAATTCTAGTTCTAATATTTTTAAATAAAATAGACAAGAATTTTTACACATGATCGATGATTTCTTGAAGCTTCTGAACCTAGGATTTCCAGAAACTTCAGAAGTGTTGTTAGCGAAAAATCCGGTATTTTTCCGGAGCACAATCACCTCTTTAGCAGACTTAGCTGGTTTAAAACAATGCCGTTTAAACCAAATAATTTAAAAGAAAAAAAAAGAAGAAGAAAAAAGAATATTTTTTTTAAAAGAATCTTTTTAATAAATAAATTTTCCTGTATTTATATTGATTTTTTATTTGTTTAAGTATTGCGAAGTGACAAGATGGTTTTCTCACCTTTTTGGAAATTTTCAGTTAAATTCGGTTATTTTAAATAAACACAAAACTGCAATTTTCAAATGTTTAGATAGAATTTGAGTTCTCACAAAAATACCAATGTGAAATAAAGTATTGTAAGCAAATTTAAAATAAAAACACAAGGTTTTGTAAAAATGCTTAAAATAAATTAGACCATAACTAATTCAAAAGTAATTCTTGTTCTAACAAAAGTATAAACAAGAATAAGGTGCTTTTCTAAATTTTATTTTTTCAGTTCAATTTCATATTTGTTTTCTGCTACTTAGATAAACAAATTTGAATTGTATACAAATTTGAATTTTATGCTTACATTCATTATTTTAAAATTCACTTAAAATATTTTTTAAGTAAATGTTTCATAATTTTGCAATATGTCAATAAGAACATTGTTATATTTAAAGCTCAATTATGTTAAAATAAATGACACAAAAGTAAATAGTTCTTTGTTTTTCTAACGGTCAAAACTAAAACCCACCTTTACTATAATATGTGTGTATATATTTATGTAACACATTTATCAATTTTATTTCTTTTCATCAATCTGCTATTAAATATTTCTTAATTAAAAAAATACATTTTCTTGAATATCTCATTCTCCTTTATATTAAAATTCGTCACAATATATATACATATTCACACATTACTAAGATAACATTTAGATATAAAATACTATTTAACCTTTCTTTTAAAATAAAAAAATTAAAAAAACACCTGATTTTTGGGTTTTTATGAAGAAAAAAATAACTTTTTAAACCCTGTCTACCAGTCGCGAAAAATTTCAGTAACATTTACTCCCTATTTAATGATTTTCAAGGACTTCTGAGGTAACTATTTTTTTTCTTCAACAAAAGTAATGTTGAGAAATTGGAATTAGTTTTTAAAGAGAAATGGTTATTAACAGATCCACTAAAATATTTTTATCTGAGATGGTAGACAAAACTTAAAATATTTAATTAATTAAGCTATTTGATTAAATAGCTTAACGAGAAAATTAGAATAATTTTCAGCATCATATTACACAGTTTTTCCTAGATGCAGGTGTTTGACCAATCTTAATCAGCCTTGATTTCTCCAACATATGTAACGATTTTCTTTAACAGCAGACTTTCTAAGTCTTGGAGACCCATAGATCTCAAAATCTAACTGAATCTATGAATGACTATACAACTTTTGTTGTAAAGAAAAATATAAATATTTATCAATTTTAAGATTTTTATTTAATTATGTCTATCATCTTGGTTATTTATTTTTTTAAAAGAAATTTGTCACAGCATATTTTTTAAATCATTAAGCAACAAAAATTTTTGTACGTATAATGAATACTAATAAAACATATAAACCAAATTACTGTGAGCATAAGTTTATAGTTATAACAGTCGTCTTTAGATACTTTTTGTTATTGCTTAGACATGCTTTTATGAACTGATATAGGTCAAATAAAAATTATACAACCTGGTTGCTTCGAATCAATGTGATCGAGGAAATGTGAAATCAATGCAATTTTAAAATGCAGCATCATGGCAGAAACAAGACAATGTAATATTTCAACTAAATAATATAATTAAAATGATGAAAAGAATAAAATTGATAAATGGGCTACATAATTACAAACATTTAAAATTGTAAAAATATATTTCAGCCTTAATGGTTCTAAAACACAAAAAAAAAATTATGTTTTGGTTATTAGCTTTAAATGTAACAAAGCTCTTATTGTTCTTTTTCAGCATAAACAAAAAAAAATATTTTAACAAAATTTCTCAAACTTTTTTTTTAAATAAAGTATAAAAATAGCAATTTTAAATATTATAATAATAAATACAGTAGAGAACCAATTATCCGGGATGCTCGGGACCATCGCTATCCCGGATGTCTGAATTTCCGGGTTTTCTGGATCGACCAAAAAGTGTCGTTAATCGATGTTTTATCGAACCCGAATTACAAGGAAAAAGTGTAATTCATAAAGTAAGAGAAAAAAGAAAGGTACTCCTAACTGTAAAAAGAAAAAAAATGGTAGAAAAATAACATTGAAAAGAATAAAAAAAATTGCAAGTTTAGACAAGAAAAACAAGTTTAAAAAATACAAAATTCTCGTATTTATTTTTTAAAAATAATTACAATTCCTTAATTAACTAATATAAACAAAACTAATGGTTAAATAACGCAATATATTTCATACCTGATTATACAGGGGAAACGATAAAATAAAAGGAAAACTTATTAATCTAAATAAAAACACTTGAAAATTATCGAACCAAAACGATAGTTAAAAAAGGCACTAGCATAAATATTAAAACCCAGAACTAGGCAAGATCAGCGGAATTTTAAAAAAAAACCTAATGATAAAATTTATGAATAAAAAGAATTAATTTATTGAGTGCAAAATTTATCTTGAAAAGAAAAAAAAATCAAACGTAGTGGAATCAGAAAAACAAAACTGCAATCTGCTTCATAAAATAATCCTATGTTTAAATTAATAAACAATTCTCCTTTTATTTTTATTTTTTGTGTTGATAAAAACACGATATTTAATTACAGCAGATGTGATTCCACATCAATAAAAACTTGCAAATGATACCGCACTTCAAAAGAATAAGAATTTATTCAGAAGAAAAAGATTTTATTTTTATTAATTGATGTCAAATAGATAAATATATTTTTCTCCTTCATTTTCTGTTCACTGATATGCATGCAATGCATTTTCCCCAACCTCCTCGTAAATCAAACAGAAAACAAAATCAGCATGCCACACCCTTGAACTTGATTGACCGTCTAAAGGAGAAAATAAAACATTCCTCCCTTCCCTGCCTTCAAGGTTGCGGAGGAAATGACGTTTCTCTGCGTAAACGGGGGAAAAAATTCTCCCCTTCCTTACATTTTCCTCTACTCAACTTCAAGGATGAGTTCAATTTCTGCTTTTCATAATCGTTCCAGTTTAAAATGGCGGGAAAACCGATCAAAAATTTTCCCGGTTATCTGGATACCAGATAATTTGTAAAAATAAAGTTAGAAAAACTTTAATTCTTTCAGTAATTACACAATTTAACTAATACAAAAAAAAACTAACATAACAGGGAATAACTAACAATCAATTTTATTTTAAACATTTTAAGAGTTATGATTTTATCTAAAAATTGATTGCATTAATTTCTTTTACATAGGCTTTTTTTTTGGGGGGGGGGACAATTACATAGGCTTTTTTTGGGGGGGGACAAAATTAATTTTACATAAACAATTAAAAATTGCAGATTTATGTCTATTTCAAGTAGGTGAATTCCAATTATCAATTAAACTCAAAATTGTAACAAATGTGAGAATTTCTATTTCATTTTTCAATATTCAAACTGAAAACATTCACATAAATAGCAGAAAATTTATTTAAAAACATGTTTATTAAAAAAAAAATTATAAGAAAAACCAGGCTTTATCTTTTTAAAAAAAATTTTTTTTTGGTTTTGACCTTGTTTTAAACGGACAAACTATGATTCATGAAAGAAATTAAGGGAAATATACTAATGAACAAAACAAATTGCTATTAAACTGAAAACAGAATTTTATTATTTTTTTTAAATGATCTTCAACAAAATTTACTGTGGACAGGTAAATAAAATATATATGGGTAATTAAATAAAATATAAACTTAAGGGGAAAAAAAAATTTACACTCAGAGGTAGCTAAATAAGAAATAATTAATCACTAAGTGCCGAGGTCATTTAAAATAACTTAATTTTAAAGCAAACGTAGGAAGTTAAATTTACATTAAAGATGGCATTTACATAAATTAATGACATAAAAGTGAGAGCGAAAACAAAGCGACAAAGAAGAGCCGATCCACACAAATGATTATACATAGGTAGTTCTAAATAAAAAATTTTAAAATACAGAACATCCGAGTCTCAGTTGTTGTTGGTTTACGTCCCACTAGATCTGAACTATGGGCTATTAACGACAATCTGGGAAACATCGCAGAGGATGATCCGAAGACATGCCATCCCCATTTTTCATCCTCTGGAGAGGGGATGACCTCTGCTTCGGTAGCCTGATGACATGCGAAGTCAATCACTTTGCTTAAAACAGTTTAACGAGGACCGATACAGCACACTCTCGGTCCCTTTGCATGCTGATCAAAGAGGTTACTCACCCGCACACTGACCGCAGCCAGTGATGCTTGACTTCAGTGTTCTATTGGGATCTTGATGATCAGTCAGTTCACTGCAGAACTGTCAGTGCATTTGCAGCTATGCAAAACAATAGCTATGAAGCCCCAACGTTATCACAGCCATTAGGATGAAGTCTATTGAGGCCCATTTAATCTTAAAAATAAAATATATTATTAATAAAATATATAATAAAATAAATATATGTTGTGGGAAACTATCAACAGTTTGAAATTTCTAACTTTTTGGATTGATTAAATAGATCGGCATCATAAGAACTAAATACTGCAATGAACTTGATTAAAATTTATAAGGTTTATGCCAATATGGCAACAATCTTCGTAAAATGATCTACAAATGTCACCCAAATGGTATGCATGGGTGCCAAATTTGTCGAAATGTTAGGAATTAGCAAAATAATAATGAAAAAAAAATTTTTATATTGAATTCCATGTGTTAAAAAAAAATTCTAATTTTATTATTCTAAGCTGAAGGTTTCAGTAGCGAATATTATAGAAATAAATAAGTTCTTCCGCGCGGTGCAGAGTGGCCACAGTCTGGAAAATTTTTAAAAGAGGCGCCAATTACTTAATGAGGTTATTGTAAGTTTCAAAGGCTTTCATTTTAGGGATATTTCAGGAATACAATTAGTCAGCAGTAACATAAATTTACAAATATTTTTGGATGACAATTGCTACCAGCTTTTAAATTTTTCTGGAAAGTGGCTACACTTGGAAAGTTTCTCCACCCACCCCCCTTTTCCATGAGATGAAGCATTTAAAATTGAAATGTTTAAATTTCAAATTTACGTGCTATCTGTGGACTGACAGCGAGATTTGTCTTTCAGCTAAAAGAAATATCTTTTGGGCTTTGAGAATTTACTTTATTTAGGAATTTTTAGATAATTAATTTTTAGTATATTTTGTTAATTTCACAGTTTTTCTTATTATCTAATCTCAACATTTTACTCAGTATGTTGAATTTATTTACAAATGTTATAGCTTTTTTTTTTTTTTTTTTTACTAAATTTTAATAAACAGTACTCCTAAATCATTATGGGGTAATAGTTTTTAAATGTTTTGGATAGCGAGGAACAGGATAGTGAGGAAAAATCACACTTTACATAGCTTATATTATAACAATGGTAAAAGCATACTTAATGTTTATAATAATTATTCTTAATGTTGCTGATAAAAATTACTTTACATGATATTACTTTACATTGTCCAAAATAGACTATTTTGGACAATGTATTTGTCGACAAAAAAAAAAGGTTAAGTTCCCTTTTATGTATAAGATGCATTGCAGTGTAATGATATTGATGTGTATGGTTTTAATGTTTTATGTTGATTGAAGTCAATGAAAACTGCATTTATCTAAAAACAGAGAGCTTTAAATGCAATTTTTTTAATGATATTTATTAATGCAAATAAATTCTAGTGAAGTTTCATTATTATATGTGTCCCGATTTCTCTTTTTTATTCTATGCAGCAGTCTCTTATCTCATAGCATGTGTACCATAACATAAATTATGCAAACATAAAGTTTTATTTTTCCCTTCAAGTTTAGCTACCATATTAAGATCTCGGTACACTAAAAGAATAGTACTCCCATTGGTCTACTAAATTTTTATTGTTTGATGTGTGACTTTAAAAACTTATAATACTATAATTTATGCCTGACTAAGTTCTACTAGATAACAGAAAAGTCTGAAGCATCTGAAACAGGCTTCCCCGACCCAGGGATGACTATTTCCTCCAATCAGATAGCTTATTATAGTCACTAACTAGGCTTGTTATAAGAGTGAGAAAAGAATAAAAAAGTTAAAATACACATATCAACTTGTGAAAAAATAATTTAAAAAAAGTATGTAAAACTCATTTTCATAATTTACATACTTATTTAAAGTTATAATTTGTGCACATTAACAGTCTAACAAACCAAAGATTATCATGATTAAATAGGATAACATAGTAAAGTAAAACAAAATAATGCAGAAATATTAAGAAAAATAGACACTAAAGATTTTTTTTTTTTATTCAGGAACTTTTTTCTAAAGTTTAAAAAGTTTAAAATTTTGTCCAGGGACAAGTCAGATGAATCTCTTGCCGGGCTATAAAAGAAATCAGCTATAAAACTGAAATGTTATGAATATATTACACCAAAGACCATAATAATCTTCAATTAGTAACAATCTTTAATAATTAAGAGTTTAAAAAAAAAAAAGATGGTAAATTTTGACTTGAAAATATTTCGTATTTCATGCAAATTTTGCACTTAATACACAATAAAATTATTTACTTAATGGACAGAAAACATTGAGAAAAATATTATAAAAACTTTAAAATGGCGATCATAAATTATTAAATTGATCATTAATATTTGTATGGATTTAAAAATATTTTAGCTGAAGCATTTAGCAGAAGAAACATTAAATAAATTGTATGTGAAAACTAAAAAGTAATCTATAAAAATAAACAGACTTCAAATAAAATACTTTCATCAACAAATAATTTGAATGAAATGCTTATTATTTTACCATACTTAGTCAAAAACTACAATTTAAAAGGAAAACAAAAATTTTAAACATAGAAATGTTTAATAAATATAAATTATTATATCTTCCTCTTACAAAGTAAATAATATGTTTAAAAAAAAAAGCCACAAAATATAAGTAAACAGCAAAAAAATAAAAAATAATTACACCTGCATAAACGAATATTTTTGATGAAAAATGTAGACCTCCAACTTTTTTTGTTATCAACTTGATAAAGCACTTTAACCGATTGATTGAAAAAAATTAATCGATTTATACGAGTAAATGATATAATGATTATATAGCAAAATTATTCCGTAAAATATATATAATTGTGCACTTTACAGTATAAAATTTTTTAGATTATAATTGCTAAATAAAATATGCAAGTTATTTTTTTGCATCGAATTATCGTTGGATAAACCAACTTAATAATTGTGGGCAAAAAATTTTAAATTCGACTAAAAAGTTCTTCAGATATGACGAAATATTTGACGAATATAAAACTTAACATAAAGGGGTACAAATTTTGGACTACTCTCCTGACCAAAGTATTGGGACCTTTTCCACGATTGTGGGTCAGAAATCCTAATTCTTCATAATACCTTAATCCATCTGATTTTGAACCTTAAAATGTCATCTGCACTAATTAATTGCCATATTTGAGATCACCCTTTCAAACCATTAGGACTGAGTCAGAGAATGTGAAGATCTGATCATTAGATCAAAAATCATCCTGGGTGGTCTGCTTATTTTTTTCACGCTGCACACATAAGCATGAAAAACAAATATAATGTGAATTACAAAAAAAAATTCACAGGTTAAGATTATAGAATTATTAGTGACAACTTTAGTTTTAATTAAGCTAAGAAATCTGTCTAAATTGTACCATCAATATTCAGACGAATAACAACTACCAACTCAACAATTAGAACAATAGTAATTATCTGTAATGTAAACTCAACAGTATAATATATCAAACATAATAACCTTAAAATATAAATAATACATTAGTCATTAAGAAAGCAAATAAATTATTTTAGATACATTTTTAATATATGATGTATATGAATAATAATTATATTAGTAATTATAATGCAAATATTATGCATGATTGAAATAATTATGTAGATGGGTGTTTAATAAAATATCTTCAATGACAAAAAAGAAACTTGTCACTGGTTTTTATAAGTTTTTGCCACATTTTGACAAACAGTTTACTATACTTTTCGACAGGTTTTTGACATGTCGTGTCAAAACCAGCTTTTGATGCAAAAACTAAAACCCTGGATAGTAAATGAAATCTCTCCAGGAATTTTTCCATATCACAAGAACCTGTCGTGCAAACTGCAATTGCCAATGCATTTAATAGATTTTAAAATCTCAATTTAAAAAAAAAAGAGATATACAAACTTGATTGGAGGTTATGAGATATATATCCTTCAAGTTGGTCCTCGTCTGTAATGTGTCCAGTACCTTGTAAACCACTGCCCGGAAGTTGAAAATATTTGGAGATTATTCAGCTACAGATCATGATAGGGAAATCTTCCCATTGCCCAAGAATATATATGTTTTTCTTCTCCCGAGTAACACTTTTTCCTAGAGAAATATCAAACATTAAAGCAACTTTTTTTAAGCATCTTATAATTACAATCTAATTGATAATATAGATTGCAGGGTTGGGTTTTTAACGTCAAAAAGTGGTTTTTGACATGACAAGGGTATAATACTGGTTTAAACCGTCAAAAATGTCAAAAACTAAAGTTTGCCAAAAAAATATATAAACTTCAAAACTACCAACAGTTGCCATGCATTATATTGAAATTTAATTATACTATAGGTAATCAGCAGGTTTTAAAATATTTTTTAATTAAAATTAAAGTAAAATAACAGATTTAAAATCTCAGAAATTTATATTCAAATGCATGAGCAGAAAAATTTTGCACAAAATTTTTTTAAATATTCATATTTTGAAAAAAAAAAATTTTTTTTTTGATACTTAAGAAAATTGAAAGTTTATTACTATGCATTTTTGACATATAAGGAACATATAACTAATATTTATAAGGAACTTACAAGTTATGTTGTATAAATACAAACTTGATACAAGTGTATGAAAAAAAATTTTAATGTTATACCGAATATCTTTATTATCCAGATTGTTAATTTGAATTTAAAAGTAGTTATATTTGTGAATAATGATAAATATAATTCATATTGTTTATTATATTTATTTATAATTATTACACTTATCATTTTAAAACAATTTTTACCTCTTAATTTTTTCCCCCACTTGTATTAAGAATACAAATAATGAATATCTTGAAAGCAAGAAGTAATTATTCAACAGCTGAATATTTAGATATTCAACAAAACTATGTATATAGTATTCAGCAAAATGAAATTCACAAGTATTTGGATAAACTAAATTTTCAGCATAGTAAATGAATAGGCTGAATATACTGTAAATCGACACTAACTACTCTGTGTATTTAACAGAAAGCACTTAAATTTGTATTGTCTTATGCTAAAAAGATTATTAAGAAGATTTAAAAGAATATTAAAAAGATTTTTCCTTAAAAGATGTCTAATGTGCAAAACTGCTAACGTTTATCTTTAAAAATGTCTAATTTTTAGTATAATCTATACTATACACTAAATTTGGTTATAAATAAATTTCTTAATAATATCACTGCAGATTTTCAATAACACATGAAAATGAATACATAATATTACAAAAGATGTGAGCTTTCAAAAGTACAAGATTTTGGTTACTATTCAAAATAACTGTGTTTCTTCAAAATTTTAAATTTATTTTTTCTAGAACATATTTAGGAACACTATCCTTTATAAAAAATATATAAATTTTATGTATTAATTAAATTTCACATATGCATATAGGTTTTTGACATTTTTTGACATTTTTGACAGTCAGGTTTTTGACCATGGTTTAAACTGTCAAAAACTGTCACATGTCAAAAACCTGCCAACCCTGATAGATTGTAATAAAGATTTTCAAGCTATAATAAATCTTTTTCAAATATGTGATAACTAAAATACAATAAGCAAGAAAAATAAATTTAACGGCTTAAAACAGCTGTAATCCTTCAATATTTTATATAAACAATATAAAACCTTTTTTTTAAAAAAATTATGATCTAAAGAATTATTAAAATATAATGAATTTTAATTAATACAACTAATAATAACAGGTACACAACTCCAAATCACAAATTTAATTCACAACTACTAATAGCATTGAATTTTTATAATCATATAATGTTAAGTATGAATACCAAACGAAATTGTAAATATACTGATATTACACCTACATTTTAGAAAAATTTAAAAATGAAAATTATTACATTTTATATCTTTTAAGAAAATCAATATAGAAATACATAAAATATTTACTAGTATAATAAATGGTTAAACTGAGCTCAAAAATAAGTAACCTTAAAATTAAATCATGAAATACCTATTGCATTTTAATATATTTCACAATGTAAGCTATATTAAAATTTAATTTAGGCCAAGGGTCAGCAAATTAGTAGATAGAAAGATTAAAAAACAAAAGAAGTAACAAAAATTACAAATTGCAATGTGAAACCAAAGCAACTAACAGAAAGCTTACTTGTTACTTAAAATAAATGGTTAATTCAATGCAGCTAAACTATAAAAAAGTATTCTTTTAATTTGAGTGTTGTAAAATCACCGGAAAATTAAAACATTAATACATTTTATTATATTTGAAAATGTAAACAGTTTTAAAACTCAATTTAGACCACTGCTGATCATATAGGAAAATAAATAAAACACAAGAAACAACACACATTTTAAATAGTAGATTTGCAAATTTAAGCTAAAGAACTAACTTCATCCAATAACAAAAAGTCAATTTGTTACTGAAATAAAATGGTCAACACTATAATAATTAAGCAATAAAAAGAGTGCTTTTTAATTTAAAGATTTCATGAATTGTTTCATTATGGCAGCAGTAACTGAGAAATACTAATTGTAAATAAAAACACTTTATTTAAAATAACGGATGTGATATTCTACTGTAGTTACAAAAATAAAATTAATATATCTGCCTGGAAATAAAGACAGATGTACAGACAGAACGTCTATTAAGAACAATTTTAAGATTTCCAATAACAGCGCTTCGCCTAAGCCTTGAATTTGTTAACCAATCAAATTCTACGATGCGCGTAGAAAAAATTGAACCTCAGAACTTGAGAGGGTTGAAAAGGTCGCCAATTCAATGATTGATGATCATGGGATCTTTTTAAAAATTCGAGTTAACGACTTTAATTTTAATCTTTTTGTTTTGAAAACCCATCCTTCAAGATATGATTATGTTGTTGTTAATTAACGTCGCACTAGAACTGCACAATGGGCTATTAGCGACGGTCTGGGAAACATCCCTGAGGATGATCCGAAGACAAGAAATCACAATTTTGATCCTCTGCAGAGGGGATGGCACCCCTGCTTCGGTAGCCCAACGACCTGCACGCGAAGTCGAGCACTTAACGGTAGAACAGTTTAACGAGGACCCTTACCGCACACCCTCGGTCCCTACGCAGACTGATCCAAGTGATCACACACCCGCACACTGACCGCAGCCAGTGATGCTTGACTTCGGTAATCTGCTGGGAACCGTGTCTTAATGATCAGTCCACTGCGGGACAGATATGATTATAATGTGCCATAATAAGAGTGTTTTTTTCGTGATTTATTCTTCTTTTGAAATAAAGAGAAATACTTGAGAAAGAATTTTTTTATGGTAGTGGGGGAAAAAAAGCGTTTGCATGCTGGTTTTATTAAATTAAATTTCATTTTACCTTATCGCATGAAAACGAATAAAAAAAACAGATTAAAATATGTTAATTTTTCGAGTTGAAAATATTTCTTATGTGATTAAAAATAACATTAAAAATTTTATTTATTAATATTCAAGGATTCTATTTTTTCATTTTTCCTTGAGTGAAATACGAAGAGGTCGAGCTAGATTTATTATTATCATTATTATCTTAAGTTTGTTATGAATTTGCTTCGCAAAAAAGTTGCAGTTTGTTTCGCAAAAAAGTTTTTATTATGAACTTTCAGAATCCTTTTACAAAAAATGACCATTAGAAGTCTCAAATCGGTATTTCAGCGATAGAGAGAAAAAGAAATTTTTTTTGTTGTCAAAATCGAACCATTATAAGAATGAAGTTGATAGAGAAAATGTTAAAAAATAAAACGAAGTAAATAGAAAAAAATATTTAAAAATACTCCGTGACCAGGACCGAACCCCTGACCACCCAGTCTACAAACTTCTTTATTCTGAGCGTTAACAACCACACCACAACTCGCACGTTGCTTCCACGAATATATAGCTAAAACAGCTTCCTTCCGGTTAATTAACAAAATATATTTTAGCTATTTATGTGCCCCCTAATTAGTGTATAAATATTCCCTTTGGTACGATTGTTTGGTATATAAAACTCTAATTTCTGGCAGAGCTTGAAAATTATAAGTTAATATTAAGGGGAGTTACAGAGTGAGTCGAGTGCATAGCTCCGGAGTCGAAATTTATCCGTATTTCAGCTATTATTCCCTCTTTAAAGAAGAAAAATAATTTTTCTGATATATATAACACTTTAATCACGTTGAAATATCGAAAAATAAATTTTAAAGATAAAACGAAGTAAATAGAAAAAAGAATTAAAAAATGCTCCGTGACCAGGACCGAACCCCTGACCACCTAGTCCACAAACTTCTTTACGCTTAGCGTTAACAACCACACCACGACACGCACGTTGCTTCCACGAATATATAGCCAAAAGAGCTTCCTTCCGGTTAATTAGCAAAATCTATTTTGGCTTTACGTGCCCCCTACTTAGTGTATAAATATTCCCTTTGGTACGATTCTTTGGTATATAAAAGTCTAATTTCTGGCAGAGTTGGAAAATTAAAAACAACATCGAATCATAATTATAAAAAAGTTAATATTAAAAGGAGTCACGGAGTGAGTCGTGTGCGTAGCTCCAGAATCGAAATTTATCCGTTTTTCAGCTATTATTCCCTCTTTCCCGAAAAAAAATAATTTTTCTGATATATATAACGCTTTAATCACGTTGAAATATCGAAAAATAAATTTCAAAAAATAAGACGAAGTAAATAGAATAAGAAATTAAAAAATACTTCGTGACCAGGACCGAACACCTGAACTCCCAGTCTACAAACTTCTTTACCACTAGCGTTAACAACCACACTACGACTCGCACGTTGCTTTCACGAATATATAGCTAAAAGAGCTTCCTTCCGGTTAATTAACAAAATCTATTTTGGCTTTACGTGCCCCCTACTTAGTGTATAAATATTCCCTTTGGTACGATTGTTTGGTATATAAAACTTTAATTTCAGGCAGAGACTGAAAATTATATGTTAATATTAAGGGGAGTTACGGAGTGAGTCGAGTGCGTAGCTCCGGAGTCGAAATTTATCCGTTTTTCAGCTATTATTTCCTCTTTCCAGAAGAAAAATAATTTTTCTGATATATATAACACTTTAATCACGTTGAAATATCGAAAAATAAATTTTAAAAATAAAACGAAGTAAATAGAAAAAATAATTAAAAAACGCTCCGTGACCAGGACCGAACCCCTGACCACCCACTCCACAAACTTCTTTACTCTTAGCGTTAACAACCACACCACGACACGCACGTTGCTTCCACGAATATATAGCTAAAGGAGCTTCCTTCCGGATAATTAACAAAATCTATTTTGGCTCTTCATGTGCCACCTAATTAGTGCATAAATATTCCCTTTGGTACGATTGTTTGGTATATAAAACTCTAATTTCTGGCAGAGTTTGAAAAGTATAAGTTAATATTAAAGGGAGTTACGGTTGAGTCGTTTGCTTAGCTCCGGAGTCGAAATTTATCAGTTTTTCAGCTATTCTTCCCTCTTTCCCGAAGAAAAATAATTTTTCTGATATATATAACACTTTAATCTCGTTGAAATATAGAAAAATAAATTTTAAAAAATAAAACGAAGTAAATAGAAAAATAAATTTAAAAATACTCCGTGACCAGGACCAAACCCCTGACCTCCCAGTCTACAAACTTCCTTACCCTTAGCGTTAACAACCACACCACGATTCGCACGTTGCTTTCACGAATATATAGCTAAAAGAGCTTGCTTTCGGTTAATTAACAAAATCTATTTGGGCTCTTCATGTGCCCCCTAATTAGTGTATAAATATTCCCTTTGGTACGATTGTTTGGTATATAAAACTCTAATTTCTGGCAGAGTTTGAAAATTATAAGTTAATATTAAAGGGAGTTACGGAGTGAGTCGTGTGCGTAGCTCCGGAGTCGAAACTTATCCGTTTTTCAGCTATTATTCCCTCTTTCCCGAAGAAAAATAATTTTTCTGATATATATAACGCTTTAATCACGTTGAAATATCGAAAAATAAATTTTAAAAAATAAAACGAAGTAAATAGAAAAAAAATTTAAAAAATACTCCGTGACCAGGACCGAACCCCTGACCACCCAGTCTACAAACTTCTTTACTCTTAGCGTTAACAACCACACCACGACTCGCACGTTGCTTCCACGAATATATAGCTAAAAGAGCTTCCTTCTGGTTAATTAACAAAATCTATTTTGGCTCTTTATGTGCCACCTAAATAGTGTATAAATATTCCCTTTGGTACGATTGTTTGGTATACAAAACTCTAATTTCTGGCAGAGTTTGAAAATTATAAGTCAATATTAAAGGGAGTTACGGATTGAGTCCTGTGCGTAGCTCCAGAGTCGAAATTTATTCGTTTTTCAGATATTATTCTCTCTTTCCCGAAGAAAAATAATTTTTCTGAAATATATAACGCTTTAATCACGTTGAAATATCGAAAAATAAATTTTAAAAAATAAAACGAAGTAAATAGAAAAAAAATTTAAAAAATACTCCGTGACCAGGACCGAACCCCTGACCACCCAGTCTACAAACTTCTTTACTCTTAGCGTTACAACCACACCACGACTCGCACGTTGCTTCCACGAATATATAGCTAAAAGAGCTTCCTTCCGGTTAATTAACAAAATCTATTTTGGCTCTTTATGTGCCACCTAATTAGTGTATAAATATTCCCTTTGGTACGATTGTTTGGTATACAAAACTCTAATTTCTGGCAGAGTTTGAAAATTATAAGTTAATATTAAAGGGAGTTACGGACTAAGTCCTGTGCGTAGCTCCAGAGTCGAAATTTATTCGTTTTTCAGATATTATTCTCTCTTTCCCGAAGAAAAATAATTTTTCTGATATATATAACGCTTTAATCACGTTGAAATATCGAAAAATAAATTTTAAAAAATAAAACGAAGTAAATAGAAAAAAAATTTAAAAAATACTCCGTGACCAGGACCGAACCCCTGACCACCCAGTCTACAAACTTCTTTACTCTTAGCGTTAACAACCACACCACGACTCGCACGTTGCTTCCACGAATATATAGCTAAAAGAGCTTCCTTCCGGTTAATTAACAAAATCTATTTTGGCTCTTTATGAGCCACCTAAATAGTGTATAAATATTCCCTTTGGTACGATTGTTTGGTATACAAAACTCTAATTTCTGGCAGAGTTTGAAAATTATAAGTTAATATTTAAGGGAGTTACGGAGTGAGTCGTGTGCGTAGCTCCAGAGTCGAAATTTATCCGTTTTTCAGCTATTATTCCCTCTTTCAAGAATAAAAATAATTTTTCTGATATATATAACGCCTTAATCACGTTGAAATATCGAAAAATAAATTTTAAAAAATAAAACGAAGTTAATAGAAAAAAAAATTTAAAAAATACTCTGTGACCAGGACCGAACCCCCGATCACCCAGTCTACAAACTTCTTTACTCTTAGCGTTAACAACCACACCACGACTCGCACGTTGCTTCCACGAATATATAGCTAAAAGAGCTTCCTTCTGGTTAATTAACAAAATCTATTTTGGCTCTTTATGTGCCACCTAAATAGTGTATAAATATTCCCTTTGGTACGATTGTTTGGTATACAAAACTCTAATTTCTGGCAGAGTTTGAAAATTATAAGTCAATATTAAAGGGAGTTACGGATTGAGACCTGTGCGTAGCTCCAGAGTCGAAATTTATTCGTTTTTCAGATATTATTCTCTCTTTCCCGAAGAAAAATAATTTTTCTGAAATATATAACAGTTTAATCACGTTGAAATATCGAAAAATAAATTTTAAAAAATAAAACGAAGTAAATAGAAAAAAAATTTAAAAAATACTCCGTGACCAGGACCGAACCCCTGACCACCCAGTCTGCAAACTTCTTTACTCTTAGCGTTAACAACCACACCACGACTCGCACGTTGCTTCCACGAATATATAGCTAAAAGAGCTTCCTACCGGTTAATTAACAAAATCTATTTTGGCTCTTTATGTGCCTCCTAATTAATGTATAAATATTCTCTTTGGTACGATTGTTTGGTATACAAAACTCTAATTTCTGGCAGAGTTTGAAAATTATAAGTTAATATTAAAGGGAGTTACGGAGTGAGTCGTGTGCGTAGCTCCGGAGTCGAAACTTATCCGTTTTTCAGCTATTATTCCCTCTTTCCCGAAGAAAAATAATTTTTCTGATATATATAACACTTTAATCTCGTTGAAATATAGAAAAATAAATTTTAAAAAATAAAACGAAGTAAATAGAAAAAAAAATTTAAAAATACTCCGTGACCAGGACCGAACCCCTGACTTCCCAGTCTACAAACTTCCTTACCCTTAGCGTTAACAACCACACCACGACTCGCACGTTGCTTCCACGAATATATAGCTAAAACAGCTTGCTTCCTGTTAATTAACAAAATCTATTTTGGCTCTTCATGTGCCCCCTAATTAGTGTATAAATATTCCCTTTGGTACGATTGTTTGGTATATAAAACTCTAATTTCTGGCAGAGTTTGAAAATTATAAGTTAATATTAAAGGGAGTTACGGAGTGAGTCGTGTGCGTAGCTCCAGAGTCGAAACTTTTCCGTTTTTCAGCTATTATTCCCTCTTTCCCGAAGAAAAATAATTTTTCTGATATATATAACGCTTTAATCACGTTGAAATATCGAAAAATAAATTTTAAAAAATAAAACGAAGTAAATAGAAAAAAAATTTAAAAAATACTCCGTGACCAGGACCGAACCCCTGACCACCCAGTCTACAAACTTCTTCACTCTTAGCGTTAACAACCACACCACGACTCGCACGTTGCTTCCACGAATATATAGCTAAAAGAGCTTCCTACCGGTTAATTAACAAAATCTATTTTGGCTCTTTATGTGCCACCTAATTAGTGTATAAATATTCCCTTTGGTACGATTGTTTGGTATACAAAACTCTAATTTCTGGCAGAGTTTGAAAATTATAAGTTAATATTAAAGGGAGTTACGGATTGAGTCCTGTGCGTAGCTCCAGAGTCGAAATTTATTCGTTTTTCAGATATTATTCTCTCTTTCCCGAAGAAAAATAATTTTTCTGATATATATAACGCTTTAATCACGTTGAAATATCGAAAAATAAATTTTAAAAAATAAAACGAAGAAAATAGAAAAAAATTTTAAAAAATACTCCGTGACCAGGACCGAACCCCTGACCACCCAGTCTACAAACTTCTTTACTCTTAGCGTTAACAACCACACCACGACTCGCACGTTGCTTCCACGAATATATAGCTAAAAGAGCTTCCTTCCGGTTAATTAACAAAATCTATTTTGGCTCTTTATGTGCCACCTAATTATTGTATAAATATTCCCTTTGGTACGATTGTTTGGTATACAAAACTCTAATTTCTGGCAGAGTTTGAAAATTATACGTTAATATTAAAGGGAGTTACGGAGTGAGTCGTGTGCGTAGCTCCAGAGGCGAAATTTATCCGTTTTTCAGCTATTATTCCCTCTTTCCCGAAGAAAAATTATTTTTCTGATATATATAACGCTTTAATCACGTTGAAATATCGAAAAATAAATTTAAAAAAATAAAACGAAGTAAATAGAAAAAAAATTTAAAAAATACTCCGTGACCAGGACCGAACCCCTGACCACCCAGTCTGCAAACTTCTTTACTCTTAGCGTTAACAACCACACCACGACTCGCACGTTGCTTCCACGAATATATAGCTAAAAGAGCTTCCTTCCGGTAAATTAACAAAATCTATTTTGGCTCTTTATGTGCCTCCTAATTAATGTATAAATATTCCCTTTGGTACGATTGTTTGGTATACAAAATTCTAATTTCTGGCAGAGTTTGAAAATTATAAGTTAATATTAAAGGGAGTTACGGAGTGAGTCGTGTGCGTAGCTCCAGAGTCGAAATTTATCCGTTTTTCAGCTATTATTCCCTCTTTCCCGAAGAAAAATAATTTTTCTGATATATATAACGCTTTAATCACGTTGAAATATCGAAAAATAAATTTTTAAAAATAAAACGAAGTAAATAGAAAAAAAATTTAAAAAATACTCCGTGACCAGGACCGAACCCCTGACCACCCAGTCTACAAACTTCTTTACTCTTAGCGTTAACAGCCACACCACGACTCGCACGTTGCTTCCACGAATATATAGCTAAAAGAGCTTCATTTCCGGTTAATTAACAAAATCTATTTTGGCTCTTTATGTGCCTCCTAATTAATGTATAAATATTCCCTTTGGTACGATTGTTTGGTATACAAAACTCTAATTTCTGGCAGAGTTTGAAAATTATAAGTTAATATTAAAGGGAGTTACGGAGTGAGTCGTGTGCGTAGCTCCAGAGTCGAAATTTATCAGTTTTTCAGCTATTATTCCCTCTTTCCCGAAGAAAAATAATTTTTCTGATATATATAACGCTTTAATCACGTTGAAATATCGAAAAATAAATTTTTAAAAATAAAACGAAGTAAATAGAAAAAAAATTTAAAAAATACTCCATGACCAGGACCGAACCCCTGACCACCCACTCTACAAACTTCTTTACTCTTAGCGTTAACAGCCACACCACGACTCGCACGTTGCTTCCACGAATATATAGCTAAAAGAGCTTCCTTTCGGTTAATTAACAAAATCTATTTTGGCTCTTTATGTGCCTCCTAATTAATGTATAAATATTCCCTTTGGTACGATTGTTTGGTATACAAAACTCTAATTTCTGGCAGAGTTTGAAAATTATACGTTAATATTAAAGGGAGTTACGGAGTGAGTCGTGTGCGTAGCTCCAGAGGCGAAATTTATCCGTTTTTCAGCTATTATTCCCTCTTTCCCGAAGAAAAATTATTTTTCTGATATATATAACGCTTTAATCACGTTGAAATATCGAAAAATAAATTTAAAAAAATAAAACGAAGTAAATAGAAAAAAAATTTAAAAAATACTCCGTGACCAGGACCGAACCCCTGACCACCCAGTCTGCAAACTTCTTTACTCTTAGCGTTAACAACCACACCACGACTCGCACGTTGCTTCCACGAATATATAGCTAAAAGAGCTTCCTTCCGGTTAATTAACAAAATCTATTTTGGCTCTTTATGTGCCTCCTAATTAATGTATAAATATTCCCTTTGGTACGATTGTTTGGTATACAAAATTCTAATTTCTGGCAGAGTTTGAAAATTATAAGTTAATATTAAAGGGAGTTACGGAGTGAGTCGTGTGCGTAGCTCCAGAGTCGAAATTTATCCGTTTTTCAGCTATTATTCCCTCTTTCCCGAAGAAAAATAATTTTTCTGATATATATAACGCTTTAATCACGTTGAAATATCGAAAAATAAATTTTTAAAAATAAAACGAAGTAAATAGAAAAAAAATTTAAAAAATACTCCGTGACCAGGACCGAACCCCTGACCACCCAGTCTACAAACTTCTTTACTCTTAGCGTTAACAGCCACACCACGACTCGCACGTTGCTTCCACGAATATATAGCTAAAAGAGCTTCCTTCCGGTTAATTAACAAAATCTATTTTGGCTCTTTATGTGCCTCCTAATTAATGTATAAATATTCCCTTTGGTACGATTGTTTGGTATACAAAACTCTAATTTCTGGCAGAGTTTGAAAATTATAAGTTAATATTAAAGGGAGTTACGGAGTGAGTCGTGTGCGTAGCTCCAGAGTCGAAATTTATCCGTTTTTCAGCTATTATTCCCTCTTTCCCGAAGAAAAATAATTTTTCTGATATATATAACGCTTTAATCACGTTGAAATATCGAAAAATAAATTTTTAAAAATAAAACGAAGTAAATAGAAAAAAAATTTAAAAAATACTCCGTGACCAGGACCGAACCCCTGACCACCCAGTCTACAAACTTCTTTACTCTTAGCGTTAACAGCCACACCACGACTCGCACGTTGCTTCCACGAATATATAGCTAAAAGAGCTTCCTTCCGGTTAATTAACAAAATCTATTTTGGCTTTTTATGTGCCTCCTAATTAATGTATAAATATTCCCTTTGGTACGATTGTTTGGTATACAAAACTCTAATTTCTGGCAGAGTTTGAAAATTATAAGTTAATATTAAAGGGAGTTACGGATTGAGTCCTGTGCGTAGCTCCAGAGTCGAAATTTATTCGTTTTTCAGATATTATTCTCTCTTTCCCGAAGAAAAATAATTTTTCTGATATATATAACGCTTTAATCACGTTGAAATATCGAAAAATAAATTTTAAAAAATAAAACGAAGTAAATAGAAAAAAAATTTTAAAAATACTCCGTGACCAGGACCGAACCCCTGTCCACCCAGTCTACAAACTTCTTTACTCTTAGCGTTAACAACAACACCACGACTCGCACGTTGCTTCCACGAATATATAGCTAAAAGAGCTTCCTTCCGGTTAATTAATAAAATCTATTTTGGCTCTTTATGTGCCACCTAATTAGTGTATAAATATTCCCTTTGGTACGATTGTTTGGTATACAAAACTCTAATTTCTGGCAGAGTTTGAAAATTATAAGTTAATATTAAAGGGAGTTACGGAGTGAGTCGTGTGCGTAGCTCCAGAGTCGAAATTTATCCATTTTTCAGCTATTATTCCCTCTTTCCCGAAGAAAAATAATTTTTCTGATATATATAACGCTTTAATCACGTTGAAATATCGAAAAATAAATTTTAAAAAATAAAACGAAGTAAATAGAAAAAAAATTTAAAAACTACTCCGTGACCAGGACCGAACCCCTGACCACCCAGTCTGTAAACTTCTTTACTCTTAGCGTTAACAACCACACCAAGACTCGCACGTTGCTTCCTCGAATATATAGCTAAAAGAGCTTCCTTCCGGATAATTAACAAAATCTATTTTGGCTCTTTATGTGCCTCCTAATTAATGTATAAATATTCCCTTTGGTACGATTGTTTGGTATACAAAACGCTAAATTCTGGCAGAGTTTGAAAATTATAAGTTAATATTAAAGGGAGTTACGGAGTGAGTCGTGTGCGTAGCTCCAGAGTCGAAATTTATCCGTTTTTCAGCTATTATTCCCTCTTTCCCGAAGAAAAATAATTTTTCTGTTATATATAACGCTTTAATCACGTTGAAATATCGAAAAATAAATTTTAAAAAATAAAACGAAGTAAATAGAAAAAAAATTTAAAAAATACTCCGCGACCAGGACCGAACCCCTGACCACCCAGTCTACAAACTTCTTTACTCTTAGCGTTAACAACCACACCACGACTCGCACGTTGCTTCCACGAATATATAGCTAAAAGAGCTTCCTTCCGGTTAATTAACAAAATCTATTTTGGCTCTTTATGTGCCACCTAATTAGTATATAAATATTCCCTTTGGTACGATTGTTTGGTATACAAAACTCTAATTTCTGGCAGAGTTTGAAAATTATAAGTTAATATTAAAGGGAGTTACGAAGTGAGTCGTGTGCGTAGCTCCAGAGTTGAAATTTATCCGTTTTTCAGCTATTATTACCTCTTTCCCGAAGAAAAATAATTTTTCTGATATATATAACGCTTTAATCACGTTGAAATATCGAAAAATAAATTTTAAAAAATAAAACGAAGTAAATAGAAAAAAAATTTAAAAAATACTCCGTGACCAGGACCGAACCCCCGACCACCCTGTCTACAAACTGCTTTACTCTTAGCGTTAACAACCGCACCACGACTCGCACGTTGCTTCCACGAATATATAGCTAAAAGAGCTTCCTTCTGGTTAATTAACAAAATCTATTTTGGCTCTTTATGTGCCACCTAATTAGTGTATAAATATTCCCTTTGGTACGATTGTTTGGTATACAAAACTCTAATTTCTGGCAGAGTTTGAAAATTATAAGTAAATATTAAAGAGAGTTACAGATTGAGTCCTGTGCGTAGCTCCAGAGTCGAAATTTATTCGTTTTTCAGATATTATTCTCTCTTTCCCGAAGAAAAATAATTTTTCTGAAATATATAACAGTTTAATCACGTTGAAATATCGAAAAATAAATTTTTAAAAATAAAACGAAGTAAATAGAAAAAAAATTTAAAAAATACTCCGTGACCAGGACCGAACCCCTGACCACCCAGTCTACAAACTTCTTTACTCTTAGCGTTAACATCCTCACCACGACTCGCACGTTGCATCCACGAATATATAGCTAAAAGAGCTTCCTTCCGGTTAATTAACAAAATCTATTTTGGCTCTTTATGTGCCACCTAATTAGTGTATAAATTTTCCCTTTGGTACGATTGTTTGGTATACAAAACTCTAATTTCAGGCAGAGTTTGAAAATTATAAGTTAATATTAAAGGGAGTTACGGAGTGAGTCGTGTGCGTAGCTCCAGAGTCGAAATTTATCCGTTTTTCATCTATTATTCCCTCTTTCCCGAAGAAAAATAATTTTTCTGATATATATAACGCTTTAATCACGTTGAAATATCGAAAAATAAATTTTAAAAAATAAAACGAAGTAAATAGAAAAAAAATTTAAAAAATACTCCGTGACCAGGACCGAACCCCTGACCACCCAGTCTACAAACTTCTTTACTCTTAGCGTTAACAACCACACCACGACTCGCACGTTGCTTCCACGAATATATAGCTAAAAGAGCTTCCTTCTGGTTAATTAACAAAATCTATTTTGGCTCTTTATGTGCCACCTAATTAGTGTATAAATATTCCCTTTGGTACGATTGTTTGGTATACAAAACTCTAATTTCTGGCAGAGTTTGAAAATTATAAGTCAATATTAAAAGGAGTTACAGATTGAGTCCTGTGCGTAGCTCCAGAGTCGAAATTTATTCGTTTTTCAGATATTATTCTCTCTTTCCCGAAGAAAAATAATATTTCTGAAATATATAACAGTTTAATCACGTTGAAATATCGAAAAATAAATTTTTAAAAATAAAACGAAGTAAATAGAAAAAAAATTTAAAAAATTCTCCATGACCAGGACCGAACCCCTGACCACCCAGTCTACAAACTTCTTTACTCTTAGCGTTAACACCCACACCACGACTCGCACGTTGCTTCCACGAATATATAGCTAAAAGAGCTTCCTTCCGGTTAATTAACAAAATCTATTTTGGCTCTTTATGTGCCTCCTAATTAGTGTATAAATATTCCCTTTGGTACGATTGTTTGGTATACAAAACTCTAATTTCTGGCAGAGTTTGAAAATTATAAGTTAATATTAAAGGGTGTAACGGAGTAAGTCGTGTGCATAGCTCAAGAGTCGAAATTTATCCGTTTTTCAGCTATTATTCCCTCTTTCCCGAAGAAAAATAATTTTTCTGTTATATATAACGCTTTAATCACGTTGAAATATCGAAAAATAAATTTTAAAAAATAAAACGAAGTAAATAGAAAAAAAATTTAAAAAATACTCCGCGACCAGGACCGAACCCCTGACCACCCAGTCTACAAACTTCTTTACTCTTAGCGTTAACAACCACACCACGACTCGCACGTTGCTTCCACGAATATATAGCTAAAAGAGCTTCCTTCCGGTTAATTAACAAAATCTATTTTGGCTCTTTATGTGCCACCTAATTAGTGTATAAATATTCCCTTTGGTACGATTGTTTGGTATACAAAACTCTAATTTCTGGCAGAGTTTGAAAATTATAAGTTAATATTAAAGGGAGTTACGAAGTGAGTCGTGTGCGTAGCTCCAGAGTAGAAATTTATCCGTTTTTCAGCTATTATTCCCTCTTTCCCGAAGAAAAATAATTTTTCTGATATATATAACGCTTTAATCACGTTGAAATATCGAAAAATAAATTTTAAAAAATAAAACGAAGTAAATAGAAAAAAAAATTTAAAAAATACTCCGTGACCAGGACCGAACCCCCGACCACCCTGTCTACAAACTGCTTTACTCTTAGCGTTAACAACCGCACCACGACTCGCACGTTGCTTCCACGAATATATAGCTAAAAGAGCTTCCTTCTGGTTAATTAACAAAATCTATTTTGGCTCTTTATGTGCCACCTAATTAGTGTATAAATATTCCCTTTGGTACGATTGTTTGGTATACAAAACTCTAATTTCTGGCAGAGTTTGAAAATTATAAGTAAATATTAAAGGGAGTTACAGATTGAGTCCTGTGCGTAGCTCCAGAGTCGAAATTTATTCGTTTTTCAGATATTATTCTCTCTTTCCCGAAGAAAAATATTTTTTCTGAAATATATAACAGTTTAATCACGTTGAAATATCGAAAAATAAATTTTTAAAAATAAAACGAAGTAAATAGAAAAAAAATTTAAAAAATACTCCGTGACCAGGACCGAACCCCTGACCACCCAGTCTACAAACTTCTTTACTCTTAGCGTTAACATCCTCACCACGACTCGCACGTTGCATCCACGAATATATAGCTAAAAGAGCTTCCTTCCGGTTAATTAACAAAATCTATTTTGGCTCTTTATGTGCCACCTAATTAGTGTATAAATTTTCCCTTTGGTACGATTGTTTGGTATACAAAACTCTAATTTCAGGCAGAGTTTGAAAATTATAAGTTAATATTAAAGGGAGTTACGGAGTGAGTCGTGTGCGTATCTCCAGAGTCGAAATTTATTCGTTTTTCAGATATTATTCTCTCTTTCCCGAAGAAAAATAATTTTTCTGAAATATATAACAGTTTAATCACGTTGAAATATCGAAAAATAAATTTTTAAAAATAAAACGAAGTAAATAGAAAAAAAATTTAAAAAATTCTCCATGACCAGGACCGAACCCCTGACCACCCAGTCTACAAACTTCTTTACTCTCAGCGTTAACATCCACACCACGACTCGCACGTTGCTTCCACGAATATATAGCTAAAAGAGCTTCCTCCCGGTTAATTAACAAAATCTATTTTGGCTCTTTATGTGCCACTTAATTAGTGTATAAATTTTCCATTTGGTACGATTGTTTGGTATACAAAACTCTAATTTCAGGCAGAGTTTGAAAATTATAAGTTAATATTAAAGGGAGTTACGGAGAGAGTCGTGTGCGTAGCTCCAGAGTCGAAATTTATCCGTTTTTCATCTATTATTCCCTCTTTCCCGAAGAAAAATAATTTTTCTGATGTATATAACGCTTTACTCACGTTGAAATATCGAAAAATAAATTTTAAAAAATAAAACGAAGTAAATAGAAAAAAAATTTAAAAAATACTCCGTGAACAGGCCCGAACCCCTGACCACCCAGTCTACAAACTTCTTTACTCTTAGCGTTAACAACCACACCACGACTCGCACGTTGCTTCCACGAATATATAGCTAAAAGAGCTTCCTTCCGGTTAATTAACAAAATCTATTTTGGCTCTTTATGTGCCACCTAATTAGTGTATAAATATTCCCTTTGGTACGATTGTTTGGTATACAAAACTCTAATTTCTGGCAGAGTTTGAAAATTATAAGTTAATATTAAAGGGAGTTACGGAGTGAGTCGTGTGCGTAGCTCCAGAGTCGAAATTTATCCGTTTTTCAGCTATTATTCCCTCTTTCCCGAAGAAAAATAATTTTTCTGATATATATAACGCTTTAATCACGTTGAAATATCGAAAAATAAATTTTAAAAAATAAAACGAAGTAAATAGAAAAAAAATTTAAAAAATACTCCGTGACCAGGACCGAACCCCCGACAACCCAGTCTACAAACTTCTTTACTCTTAGCGTGAACAACCACACCACGACTCGCACGTTGCTTCCACGAATATATAGCTAAAAGAGCTTCCTTCTGGTTAATTAACAAAATCTATTTTGGCTCTTTATGTGCCACCTAATTAGTGTATAAATATTCCCTTTGGTACGATTGTTTGGTATACAAAACTCTAATTTCTGGCAGAGTTTGAAAATTATAAGTCAATATTAAAAGGAGTTACAGATTGAGTCCTGTGAGTAGCTCCAGAGTCGAAATTTATTCGTTTTTCAGATATTATTCTCTCTTTCCCGAAGAAAAATAATTTTTCTGAAATATATAACAGTTTAATCACGTTGAAATATCGAAAAATAAATTTTTAAAAATAAAACGAAGTAAATAGAAAAAAAATTTAAAAAATTCTCCATGACCAGGACCGAACCCCTGACCACCCAGTCTACAAACTTCTTTACTCTCAGCGTTAACATCCACACCACGACTCGCACGTTGCTTCCACGAATATATAGCTAAAAGAGCTTCCTTCCGGTTAATTAACAAAATCTATTTTGGCTCTTTATGTGCCACTTAATTAGTGTATAAATTTTCCATTTGGTACGATTGTTTGGTATACAAAACTCTAATTTCAGGCAGAGTTTGAAAATTATAAGTTAATATTAAAAGGAGTTACGGAGTGAGTCGTGTGCGTAGCTCCAGAGTCGAAATTTATCCGTTTTTCATCTATTATTCCCTCTTTCCAGAAGAAAAATAATTTTTCTGATGTATATAACGCTTTAATCACGTTGAAATATCGAAAAATAAATTTTAAAAAATAAAACGAAGTAAATAGAAAAAAAATTTAAAAAATACTCCGTGACCAGGACCGAACCCCCGACCACCCAGTCTACAAACTTCTTTACTCTTAGCGTGAACAACCACACCACGACTCGCACGTTGCTTCCACGAATATATAGCTAAAAGAGCTTCCTTCTGGTTAATTAACAAAATCTATTTTGGCTCTTTATGTGCCACCTAATTAGTGTATAAATATTCCCTTTGGTACGATTGTTTGGTATACAAAACTCTAATTTCTGGCAGAGTTTGAAAATTATAAGTCAATATTAAAAGGAGTTACAGATTGAGTCCTGTGCGTAGCTCCAGAGTCGAAATTTATTCGTTTTTCAGATATTATTCTCTCTTTCCCGAAGAAAAATAATTTTTCTGATATATATAACGCTTTAATCACGTTGAAATATCGAAAAATAAATTTTAAAAAATAAAACGAAGTAAATAGAAAAAAAATTTAAAAAATACTCCGTGACCAGGACCGAACCCCTGACCACCCAGTCTACAAACTTCTTTACTCTTAGCGTTAACAACCACACCACGACTCGCACGTTGCTTCCACGAATATATAGCTAAAAGAGCTTCCTTCTGGTTAATTAACAAAATCTATTTTGGCTCTTTATGTGCCACCTAATTAGTGTATAAATATTCCCTTTGGTACGATTGTTTGGTATACAAAACTCTAATTTCTGGCAGAGTTTGAAAATTATAAGTCAATATTAAAAGGAGTTACAGATTGAGTCCTGTGCGTAGCTCCAGAGTCGAAATTTATTCGTTTTTCAGATATTATTCTCTCTTTCCCGAAGAAAAATAATTTTTCTGAAATATATAACAGTTTAATCACGTTGAAATATCGAAAAATAAATTTTTAAAAATAAAACGAAGTAAATAGAAAAAAAATTTAAAAAATTCTCCATGACCAGGACCGAACCCCTGACCACCCAGTCTACAAACTTCTTTACTCTCAGCGTTAACATCCACACCACGACTCGCACGTTGCTTCCACGAATATATAGCTAAAAGAGCTTCCTCCCGGTTAATTAACAAAATCTATTTTGGCTCTTTATGTGCCACTTAATTAGTGTATAAATTTTCCATTTGGTACGATTGTTTGGTATACAAAACTCTAATTTCAGGCAGAGTTTGAAAATTATAAGTTAATATTAAAGGGAGTTACGGAGAGAGTCGTGTGCGTAGCTCCAGAGTCGAAATTTATCCGTTTTTCATCTATTATTCCCTCTTTCCCGAAGAAAAATAATTTTTCTGATGTATATAACGCTTTAATCACGTTGAAATATCGAAAAATAAATTTTAAAAAATAAAACGAAGTAAATAGAAAAAAAATTTAAAAAATACTCCGTGAACAGGACCGAACCCCTGACCACCCAGTCTACAAACTTCTTTACTCTTAGCGTTAACAACCACACCACGACTCGCACGTTGCTTCCACGAATATATAGCTAAAAGAGCTTCCTTCCGGTTAATTAACAAAATCTATTTTGGCTCTTTATGTGCCACCTAATTAGTGTATAAATATTCCCTTTGGTACGATTGTTTGGTATACAAAACTCTAATTTCTGGCAGAGTTTGAAAATTATAAGTTAATATTAAAGGGAGTTACGGAGTGAGTCGTGTGCGTAGCTCCAGAGTCGAAATTTATCCGTTTTTCAGCTATTATTCCCTCTTTCCCGAAGAAAAATAATTTTTCTGATATATATAACGCTTTAATCACGTTGAAATATCGAAAAATAAATTTTAAAAAATAAAACGAAGTAAATAGAAAAAAAATTTAAAAAATACTCCGTGACCAGGACCGAACCCCCGACAACCCAGTCTACAAACTTCTTTACTCTTAGCGTGAACAACCACACCACGACTCGCACGTTGCTTCCACGAATATATAGCTAAAAGAGCTTCCTTCTGGTTAATTAACAAAATCTATTTTGGCTCTTTATGTGCCACCTAATTAGTGTATAAATATTCCCTTTGGTACGATTGTTTGGTATACAAAACTCTAATTTCTGGCAGAGTTTGAAAATTATAAGTCAATATTAAAAGGAGTTACAGATTGAGTCCTGTGCGTAGCTCCAGAGTCGAAATTTATTCGTTTTTCAGATATTATTCTCTCTTTCCCGAAGAAAAATAATTTTTCTGAAATATATAACAGTTTAATCACGTTGAAATATCGAAAAATAAATTTTTAAAAATAAAACGAAGTAAATAGAAAAAAAATTTAAAAAATTCTCCATGACCAGGACCGAACCCCTGACCACCCAGTCTACAAACTTCTTTACTCTCAGCGTTAACATCCACACCACGACTCGCACGTTGCTTCCACGAATATATAGCTAAAAGAGCTTCCTTCTGGTTAATTAACAAAATCTATTTTGGCTCTTTATGTGCCACCTAATTAGTGTATAAATATTCCCTTTGGTACGATTGTTTGGTATACAAAACTCTAATTTCTGGCAGAGTTTGAAAATTATAAGTCAATATTAAAAGGAGTTACAGATTGAGTCCTGTGCGTAGCCCCAGAGTCGAAATTTATTCGTTTTTCAGATATTATTCTCTCTTTCCCGAAGAAAAATAATTTTTCTGAAATATATAACAGTTTAATCACGTTGAAATATCGAAAAATAAATTTTTAAAAATAAAACGAAGTAAATAGAAAAAAAATTTAAAAAATTCTCCATGACCAGGACCGAACCCCTGACCACCCAGTCTACAAACTTCTTTACTCTCAGCGTTAACATCCACACCACGACTCGCACGTTGCTTCCACGAATATATAGCTAAAAGAGCTTCCTTCCGGTTAATTAACAAAATCTATTTTGGCTCTTTATGTGCCACTTAATTAGTGTATAAATTTTCCATTTGGTACGATTGTTTGGTATACAAAACTCTACTTTCAGGCAGAGTTTGAAAATTATAAGTTAATATTAAAGGGAGTTACGGAGTGAGTCGTGTGCGTAGCTCCAGAGTCGAAATTTATCCGTTTTTCATCTATTACTCCCTCTTTCCCGAAGAAAAATAATTTTTCTGATGTATATAACGCTTTAATCACGTTGAAATATCGAAAAATAAATTTTAAAAAAATAAAACGAAGTAAATAGAAAAAAAAATTAAAAAATACTCCGTGACCAGGACCGAACCCCTGACCACCCAGTCTACAAACTTCTTTACTCTTAGCGTTAACAACCACACCACGACTCGCACGTTGCTTCCACGAATATATAGCTAAAAGAGCTTCCTTCCGGTTAATTAACAAAATCTATTTTGGCTCTTTATGTGCCACCTAATTAGTGTATAAATATTCCCTTTGGTACGATTGTTTGGTATACAAAACTCTAATTTCTGGCAGAGTTTGAAAATTATAAGTTAATATTAAAGGGAGTTACGGAGTGAGTCGTGTGCGTAGCTCCAGTGTCGAAATTTATCCGTTTTTCAGCTATTATTCCCTCTTTCCAGAAGAAAAATAATTTTTCTTATATATATAACGCTTTAATCACGTTGAAATATCGAAAAATAAATTTTAAAAAATAAAACGAAGTAAATAGAAAAAAAATTTAAAAAATACTCCGTGACCAGGACCGAACCCCTGACCACCCAGTCTACAAACTTCTTTACTCTTAGCGTTAACAACCACACCACGACTCGCACGTTGCTTCCACGAATATATAGCTAAAAGAGCTTCCTTCCGGTTAATTAACAAAATCTATTTTGGCTCTTTATGTGCCACCTAATTAGTGTATAAATATTCCCTTTGGTACGATTGTTTGGTATACAAAACTCTAATTTCTGGCAGAGTTTGAAAATTATAAGTTAATATTAAAGGGAGTTACGGAGTGAGTCGTGTGCGTAGCTCCAGAGTCGAAATTTATCCGTTTTTCAGCTATTATTCCCTCTTTCCAGAAGAAAAATAATTTTTCTGATATATATAACGCTTTAATCACGTTGAAATATCGAAAAATAAATTTTTAAAAATAAAACGAAGTAAATAGAAAAAAAATTTAAAAAATTCTCCGTGACCAGGACCGAACCCCTGACCACCCAGTCTACAAACTTCTTTACTCTTAGCGTTAACATCCACACCACGACTCGCACGTTGCTTCCACGAATATATAGCTAAAAGAGCTTCCTTCCGGTTAATTGTCAAAATCTATTTTGGCTCTTTATGTGCCACTTAATTAGTGTCTAAATTTTCCCTTTGGTACGATTGTTTGGTATACAAAACTCTAATTTCAGGCAGAGTTTGAAAATTATAAGTTAATATTAAAGGGAGTTACGGAGTGAGTCGTGTGCGTAGCTCCAGAGTCGAAATTTATCCGTTTTTCATCTATTATTCCCTCTTTCCCGAAGAAAAATAATTTTTCTGATATATATAACGCTTTAATCACGTTGAAATATCGAAAAATAAATTTTAAAAAATAAAACGAAGTAAATAGAAAAAAAATTTAAAAAATACTCCGTGACCAGGACCGAACCCCTGACCACCCAGTCTACAAACTTCTTTACTCTTAGCGTTAACAACCACACCACGACTCGCACGTTGCTTCCACGAATATATAGCTAAAAGAGCTTCCTTCCGGTTAATTAACAAAATCTATTTTGGCTCTTTATGTGCCACCTAATTAGTGTATAAATATTCCCTTTGGTACGATTGTTTGGTATACAAAACTCTAATTTCTGGCAGAGTTTGAAAATTATAAGTTAATATTAAAGGGAGTTACGGAGTGAGTCGTGTGCGTAGCTCCAGAGACGAAATTTATCCGTTTTTCAGCTATTATTCCCTCTTTCCAGAAGAAAAATAATTTTTCTGATATATATAACGCTTTAATCACGTTGAAATATCGAAAAATAAATTTTAAAAAATAAAACGAAGTAAATAGAAAAAAAATTTAAAAAATACTCCGTGACCAGGACCGAACCCCTGACCATCCAGTCTACAAACTTCTTTACTCTTAGCGTTAACAACCACACCACGACTCGCACGTTGCTTCCACGAATATATAGCTAAAAGAGCTTCCTTCTGGTTAATTAACAAAATCTATTTTGGCTCTTTATGTGCCACCTAATTAGTGTATAAATATTCCCTTTGGTACGATTGTTTGGTATACAAAACTCTAATTTCTGGCAGAGTTTGAAAATTATAAGTCAATATTAAAGGGAGTTACGGATTGAGTCCTGTGCGTAGCTCCAGAGTCGAAATTTATTCGTTTTTCAGATATTATTCTCTCTTTCCCGAAGAAAAATAATTTTTCTGAAATATATAACAGTTTAATCAAGTTGAAATATCGAAAAATAAATTTTAAAAAATAAAACGAAGTAAATAGAAAAAAAATTTAAAAAATACTCCGTGACCAGGACCGAACCCCTGACCACCCAGTCTGCAAACTTCTTTACTCTTAGCGTTAACAACCACACCACGACTCGCACGTTGCTTCCACGAATATATAGCTAAAAGAGCTTCCTTCCGGTTAATTAACAAAATCTATTTTGGCTCTTTATGTGCCTCCTAATTAATGTATAAATATTCCCTTTGGCACGATTGTTTGGTATACAAAACTCTAATTTCTGGCAGAGTTTGAAAATTATAAGTTAATATTAAAGGGAGTTACGGAGTGAGTCGTGTGTGTAGCTCCAGAGTCGAAATTTATCCGTTTTTCAGCTATTATTCCCTCTTTCCCGAAGAAAAATAATTTTTCTGATATATATAACGCTTTAATCACGTTGAAATATCGACAAATAAATTTTAAAAAATAAAACGAAGTAAATAGAAAAAAAATTTAAAAAATACTCCGTGACCAGGACCGAACCCCTGACCACCCAGTCTACAAACTTCTTTACTCTTAGCGTTAACAACCACACCACGACTCGCACGTTGCTTCCACGAATATATAGCTAAAAGAGCTTCCTTCCGGTTAATTAACAAAATCTATTTTGGCTCTTTATGTGCCACCTAATTAGTGTATAAATATTCCCTTTGGTACGATTGTTTGGTATACAAATCTCTAATTTCTGGCAGAGTTTGAAAATTATAAGCTAATATTAAAGGGAGTTACGGATTGAGTCCTGTGCGTAGCTCCAGAGTCGAAATTTATTCGTTTTTCAGATATTATTTTCTCGTTCCCGAAGAAAAATAATTTTTCTGAAATATATAAGATTTTAATCACGTTGAAATATCGAAAAATAAATTTTAAAAAATAAAACGAAGTAAATAGAAAAAAATTTAAAAAATACTCCGTGACCAGGACCGATCCCCTGACCACCCAGTCTACAAACTTCTTTACTCTTAGCGTTAACAACCACACCACGACTCGCACGTTGCTTCCACGAATATATAGCTAAAAGAGCTTCCTTCCGGTTAATTAACAAAATCTATTTCGGCTCTTTATGTGCCACCTAATTAGTGTATAAATATTCCCTTTGGTACGATTGTTTGGTATACAAATCTCTAATTTCTGGCAGAGTTTGAAAATTATAAGTTAATATTAAAGGGAGTTACGGAGTGAGTCGTGTGCATAGCTCCAGTGTCGAAATTTATCCGTTTTTCAGCTATTATTCCCTCTTTCCCGAAGAAAAATAATTTTTCTGTTATATATAACGCTTTAATCACGTTGAAATATCGAAAAATAAATTTTAAAAAATAAAACGAAGTAAATCGAAAAAAAAATTAAAAAATACTCCGTGACCTGGACCGAACCCCTGACCACCCAGTCTACAAACTTCTTTACTCTTAGCGTAACAACCACTCCACGACTCGCACGTTGCTTCCACGAATATATAGCTAAAAGAGCTTCCTTCCGGTTAATTAACAAAATCTATTTTGGCTCTTTATGTGCCACCTAATTAAAGTATAAATATTCCCTTTGGTACGATTGTTTGGTATACAAAACTCTAATTTCTGACAGAGTTTGAAAATTATAAGTCAATATTAAAGGGAGTTACAGATTGAGTCCTGTGCGTAGCTCCAGAGTCGAAATTTATTCGTTTTTCAGATATTATTCTCTCTTTCCCGAAGAAAAATAATTTTTCTGAAATATATAACAGTTTAATCACGTTGAAATATCGAAAAATGAATTTTTAAAAATAAAACGAAGTAAATAGAAAAAAAATTTAAAAAATTCTCCGTGACCAGGACCGAACTCCTGACCACCCAGTCTACAAACTTCTTTACTCTTAGCGTTAACATCCACACCACGACTCGCACGTTGCTTTCACGAATATATAGCTAAAAGAGCTTCCTTCCGGTTAATTAACAAAATCTATTTTGGCTCTTTATGTGCCACTTAATTAGTGTCTAAATTTTCCCTTTGGTACGATTGTTTGGTATACAAAACTCTAATTTCAGGCAGAGTTTGAAAATTATAAGTTAATATTAAAGGGAGTTACGGAGTGAGTCGTGTGCGTAGCTCCAGAGTCGAAATTTATTCGTTTTTCATCTATTATTCCCTCTTTCCCGAAGAAAAATAATTTTTCTGATATATATAACGCTTTAATCACGTTGAAATATCGAAAAATAAATTTTAAAAAATAAAACGAAGTAAATAGAAAAAAAATTTAAAAAATACTAAGTGACCAGGACCGAACCCCTGACCACCCAGTCTTCAAACTCGGACCGAATATAGGCCTCTATGTGCCGGATCCCACTACCAAAGCAAAATTTTATAACCCAATTGGGGGGGCCGCAATGGCCCCTTAAGTCTTCTGTTTAGCAAACCGGGAGAGGGTACTTGAAGCTATGTTGTAGCGCGATTCTCGTGTAAGCGTGGTCCAGCGGCTAAGACCATGAGCTAGTGATTTACGCATGGAGCGAGGGGGCGTTGGTTCAAACCTCACCTGTGATCAATTTTTAATTGTTTTCTTATTTTGTTTATTGTATATTATATTTTTTATTTAATGTGTTTTTCGATACATTAAAGTATCCTATAAGGAAAAAAAAATTTATTCGGGAAATTTCAAATAATGCTTTAAAACTGGTAAAATCCCGGAAAATTAGTTTATTTTTATTATATTAGTTTTTTAAACTCCTTTTACAATACTTTCATGATAGTTTAACAAGTGAAATATGTTGTTCTAAGTATAAAATCAAGGGTGTCTCTTTGTGAAAGAAAGCATAATGGAATAAAAAAATAAAATAAAATAAAATGGCGGGGAAAAGGATCAAATTTCAAGCCAACCTACTTCCCTTTAATATTAAGTTATAATTTTCAAACTCGGACCGAATATAGGCCTCTATGTGCTGGACCCCTCTACCAAAGCAAAATTTTATAACCCAATTAGGGGGGCCGCAATGGCCACTTAAGTCTTCTGTTTAGCAAACCGGGAGAGGGTACTTGAAGCTATGTTGTAGCGCGATTCTCGTGTAAGCGTGGTCCAGCGGCTAAGACCATGAGCTAGTGATTTACGCATGGAGCGAGGGGGCGTTGGTTCAAACCCCAGCTGTGGTCAATTTTTAATTTTTTTTATTTTTTTCTTATTTTGATTATTTTATATTATATTTTTTATTTAATGTGTTTTTCGATACATTAAAGGATCCTATAAGGAAAAAAAATTTTTTATTCGGGAAATTTCAAATAATGCTTAAAAACTGGTAAAATCCCGGAAAATTAGTTTATTTTTATTATATTATTTTTTTAAACTCCTTTTACAATACTTTCATGATAGTTTAACAAGTGAAATATGTTGTTCTAAGTATAAAATCAAGGGTGTCTCTTTGTGAAAGAAAGCATAATGGAATAAAAAATAAAATAAAATAAAATGGCGGGAAAAAGGATCAAATTTCAAGCCAGCCTACTTCCCTTTAATATTAAGTTATAATTTTCAAACTCGGACCGAATATTGGCCTCTATGTGCCGAACCCCTCTACCAAAGCAAAATTTTATAACCCAATTAGGGGGGCCGCAATGGCCCCTTAAGTCTTCTGTTTAGCAAACCGGGAGAGGGTACTTGAAGCTATGTTGTAGCGCGATTCTCGTGTAAGCGTGGTCCAGCGGCTAAGACCATGAGCTAGTGATTTACGCATGGAGCGAGGGGGCGTTGGTTCAAACCCCAGCTGTGGTCAATTTTTAATTTTTTTTATTTTTTTCTTATTTTGTTTATTTTATATTATATTTTTTATTTAATGTGTTTTTCGATACATTAAAGGATGCTATAAGGAAAAAAAAATTTTATTCGGGAAATTTCAAATAATGCTTAAAAACTGTTGTAAAATCCCGGAAAATTAGTTTATTTTTATTATATTATTTTTTTAAACTCCTTTTACAATACTTTCATGATAGTTTAACAAGTGAAATATGTTGTTCTTAGTATGAAATCAAGGGTGTCTCTTTGTGAAAGAAAGCATAATGGAATAAAAAATAAAATAAAATAAAAAGGCCTGAAAAAGGATCTAATTTCAAGCCAACCTACTTCCCTTTAATATTAAGTTATAATTTTCAAACTCGGATCGAATATAAGCCTCTATGTGCCGGACCGCTCTACCAAAGCAAAATTTTATAACCCAATTAGGGGGGCCGCAATGGCCCCTTAAGTGTTCCGTTTAGCAAACCGGGAGAGGGTACTTGAAGCTATGTTGTAGCGCGATCCTCGTATAAGCGTGGTCCAACGGCTAAGACCATGTGCTAGTGATTTACGCATGGAGCGAGGGGGCGTTGGTTCAAACCCCAGCTGTGGTCAATTTTTAATTTTTTTTAATTTTTTCTTATTTTGTTTATTTTATATTATATTATTTATTTAATGTGTTTTTCGATACATTAAAGGATCCTATAGGAAAAAAAAATTTTATTTGGGAAATTTCAAATAATGCTTTAAAACTGGTAAAATCCCGGAAAATTAGTTTATTTTTGTTATATTATTTTTTTAAACTCCTTTTACAATACTTTCATGACAGTTTAACAAGTGAAATATGTTGTTCTTAGTTTAAAATCAAGGGTGTCTCTTTGTGAAAGAAAGCATAATGGAATAAAAAATAAAATAAAATAAAATGGCTGGAAAAAGGATCAAATTTCAAGCCAGCCTACTTCCCTTTAATATTACGTTATAATTTTCAAACTCGGACCGAATATAGGCCTCTATGTGCCGGATCCCACTACCAAAGCAAAATTTTATAACCCAATTGGGGGGGCCGCAATGGCCCCTTAAGTCTTCTGTTTAGCAAACCGGGAGAGGGTACTTGAAGCTATGTTGTAGCGGGAGCGTCGTATAAGCGTGGTCCAACGGATAAGACCATGTGCTAGTGAATATAGGCCTCTATGAGCCGGAATGTAAAATAAACAAAATAAGAAAAAAATAAGATTAGAAGAAAAGCAGTATAGGCTAACAGAGTTGGCCAAAAATGTAATCGATTACATTTTTTGATTACAGTAATCAATTTCTTGTAATCATGATTACAATTTTCAAAAATTTAGATTACAGCTGTAATCATGATTACAATATTGATTACAGTAATCAATTACTTGTAATCGTGATTACAAAGTTTGATTACAGCTGTAATCATGATTACATAGTCGATTACAGTAATCAATTACTTGTAATCATGATTACAATTTTCAAAAAATTTTGATTACAGCTGTAATCATGATTACAATTTTGATTACAGTAATCAATTACTTGTAATCATGATTCCAAGTAATTGCGATTACAAGTAATCACAACAAAAACGATTACAAGTAATTATGATTACAAGTAATCAAAATATATGATTACAAGTAATTTGATTACATGTAATTTGATTACATGTAATTATGATTATATGTAATCTAATTACTCGATTACAAGACTATTGTATTCTTATAAATGATTATATTTTACAGCAGATAGTAGAATGTATTTTATAATGATACATTTTGCACGTATTAACATGTACTGCATTTTGTACGTATTTGTATAAGTACAAATGAATGTAACTAAAATGTATGTATATATGATTTTATCTAGTGCATATGTTCAGACATTTTAGTTTCACACACATGTACATACACTTATATTGTAGGTATAAAATATATGTACGTATGTATATAGATAATAATTACGTATGCAAGTGCAAGCAATGTAGACATGTACATTTATACACAATGAATATATGCATTTTATGCAAATATTTGTGTATGTAAAATGTATATCTATGTTCATGTACGCATGTATATACAAGTACTTGTGTTTATACGAACATACATACATTGTCTGTACAATGTATGTCCCATGCATGTATGTGCAATTCATTTATGAACAGTACAATATATGTATGCATGTACAATATAGGTATATCTGTAGGATGTACAATATATGTATGTATACATGTACATGATATGCATGTCCAGTGTATTTATGTACATGTACATAATATGTTCATGCTCAATGTAAGTATCCAAATATGCATAATACATTTGTGTACGGTTGTACGTACATTGGGAGTATTTATGTTTCACATATATTCATACATGCATTCGATGTAGGGGTCTATGGTCCAATCAAGGCTGCTGAAGATAATTTTTATAGCCCAATTAGGGGGGTCACAGTGGGCCCCTAAAGGTATATTGCGAAAATGAGAGGAGAGAGCTTTTGAAGCGAAACTATGGTAGGCTTCACGTATCACCGTGGACTGGAAGGTAGGCCACCAGACAAGCACGTTTGCTGCAGGAGGGAGGGGTCCTGGGTTCGAATCCCAGGGACGGTCAAATTTTCAAAAAAAAATTTTTTTTTTGTTTTTTTTTTTTTAATTATATTATTTTTTTTATGTGTTTTTCGATATTCTGGAGGTTTCTGCATGTAGGAGAATTTTTTTTTATTGGGAAAATGGAAAAAAAACTGGAAAAATCCAGGAAAATCAGTTTATTTGCTCTTTTTCGACTTCTATTGTAACATTTTGGATATTCTAGCATGCATGGGGTGTTTTCTGTGTGTGAAGTCCATCAAAGAAAGCATAATGGAATAATAAAAAAAAAAGAATAAGAAAATAAAATTGCTCTAGGAAGGTTCAAATTTCAAGACCCCCTAGCTCCCTTTAATATCAAGGTATAATTTTCAAACTCGAACCCTAGGTAGGGGTCTATGGTCCAAACAAGGCTGCTGAAGATAATTTTTATAGGCCAATTAGGAGGGTCACAGTGGGCCCCTAAAGGTTTATTGCGAAGATGAGAGGAGAGAGCTTTTGAAGCGAAACTGTGGTAGGCTTCACGTATCACCGTGGACTGGAAGGTAGGCCACGAGACAAGTAAGTTTGCTGCAGGAGGGAGGGGTCCTGGGTTCGAATCCCAGGGACGGTCAAATTTTCAGAAAATTTTATTTATTTATTTTTTGTTTATTTTAAAGTATATTATTTTTTTATGTGTTTTTCGATATTCTGGAGGTTCCTGCATGTAGAAGAAAAAAAAATTTTGTTGGGAAAATGGGAAAAATCCAGGAAAATCAGTTTATTTGCTCTTTTTCGACTTCTATTGTAACATTTTGGATATTCTAGCATGCATGGGGTGTTCTCTGTGTGTGAAGTCCAGCAAAGAAAGCGTAATGGAATAATAAAAAAAAAGAATGGCTCGAGAAAGGTTCAAATTTCAAGACCCCCTAGCTCGCTTTAATATCAAGGTATAATTTTCAAACTCGAACCCTAAGTAGGGGTCTATGGTCCAAACAAGGCTGCTGAAGATAATTTTTATAGGCCAATTAGGGGGGTCACAGCGGGCCCCTGAAGGTATATTGCGAAGATGAAAGGAGAGAGCTTTTGAAGCGAATCTGTGGTAGGCTTCATGTATCACCGTGGACTGGAAGGTAGGCCACCAGACAAGCAAGTTCGCTGCAGGAGGGAGGGGTCCTGTTTTGGAATCCCTGGGACGGTCAAATTTTCAAAAAATTTTCTTTTTTTATGTGTTTTTCGATATTGTGGAGGGTCCTGCATGTAGGAAATAATTTTTTTTTATCGGGAAAAAACTGGAAAAATCAGTTTATTTGCAACATTTTGGATATTCTAGTGGATATTCACGTGTGGGATGCTCTGTGTGTGAAGTCCAGCAAAGAAAGCGTAATGGAATAATAAAAAAAAAAGAATAAAATGGCGCGAGTAAGGTTCAAATTTCGAAACCCCCTAACTCCCTTTACTATCAAGGTATAATTTTCAAAGTTGGACCATAAGTAGTACACTATTACCCGGTAATATAATACGTGTTCCAATTAAAATATTATGGGTCAATATTAAGGTTTTATATCGGGCCTTGTGCTAATATTGAAAAATGACTTCGAATCGCCCCGTTTTAAAGGTTTCTAGAAGACAAATTTCCTCATTTTAAAGCGATTGAACGCACTATTTAAGATATGCGTACATAGTAAACTACAGGGCCACATTGTGAACCCCAGATGAGGTTTATAATTACTTCCCTCTGGTAGGTTACACTTTTACCCGGTAATATAATACGTGGTCCAATTAAAATATTATTGGTCAATATTGACGTCTGGTATCGGGCCTTGCGTTAGTTAATACTGAAAAATGACTTCGAATTTTTAAAGCTCTTTAGAAGACGAATTTCCTCATTTTAAAATATACATACATAGCAAACTACAGGGCCATATTGTGTACCTGATACAAAGTCTATTATTATTTCCTCTGGTGGGGTACACTATTACCCGGTAATATAATATGTGGTCCAATTTGAATATAATAGGTTAATATTAGAGGGAGGTATAGGACCATATTTTTATACAGGTTAAATGCAGGCAACACATATTTTTTTTTTTACCTCGTCTCATATCATAAATGCAACATTATTTTAGAGACACCTGTTTCAACTACCTATTATTATATGGACAAAATAAAAATGTTCAATAATTATTTAACATATGTATCTGTTTTTGAAAATTTTGGCACCAGTCCTTTGACTCGGGATTTATATCAAAGAAGTTCCCTTGTGAACCAAAAATTAATTAAAAATCATTAATGTATCTATCAAATGATCCCCTCAAATGCAGCAATTAATAAAAATTAGAAACAAAAGAGAACAATGCCAATAACCGAAATAGACTCAAGTAGACACTAAATGAAGGGTACAGATTTTTTTTAAAACCCGCGTCATATCTTACTTGCATCATCATTGATTTTAGCAATACCAGTATCTAGGGTGAAATGGACAAAATAAAAAAATGTTTAATAAATATTTTTTTATGCTTTTGAAAATTTTGACATATATCCTTGGATTTGGTATTGATATCAATCTCTTTTGATCCAAAAATTATAAAGAAATTAGTGTTCGACCTCTCAAAGGCAGGTATTAATAATAATTAGTTGTAGTTGTCGCACTAGAGCTTATCGTTAAGACATGGTTCCCAGTAGATCATCGAAGTTAAGCATCACTGGCTTCAGTGTGCGGGAGGGTAACCATCTTGGCTCAGTCTGCGAAGGTTGTGAGACAATAATAATTCGAAAATAAAGGAGTGTAATGCTTATAATTGAAATAATTTAGATATAAATAGTTTGTAGTTTAAATATGAATCCTCATTCGATATCTTAAGGACAAACCCGACCTTCGATCCACACATTCATGAGGGTGACGAGCTTGATTAAAAGCAACCATGTATAACAACTTTATTCAGTGATTAGTTTGTATTAATTGCATATTTATTTTAACCACTTTAAGTTAGAAACAGTAGCTCTTTGGTTACATTGTTATTAATTAATTATTATTAAGTAAATAATATAACTTTTATCTGAGCTTTGATTTAATAAATGTGAAAGAAATAAAACTAGATTTAAAAAATATGTTTTTTTTCTTCAAATAATTTCTGACAACCTTGTTTTCAGAAGTAAAGGAGAACACACATTGAATTATATTTTTATTACATACAGAGCCATTAAAATATTTAGAAAATAAGTACAATATATTCTGCAATAGGTGAAAAAAATAACATTAATATAATTATTTCTTGTAATAATATAATTCTATAATCATTAATATAATTCTATCTTTTCTCAGAAGACGTTTCAGACTTAGCTTCTTTACAGGACTCTCGATACATATACTGCAATAAAAAGTAAATTGTTATTACCTTTTTATAACAAAGATTTACAATTATAGAATGATAATGAAGTTTTACAGCCATAAAAGAAACTTTTATAAACAGGGTATCTGCTACATTTCAGATTTTAAAATACATGACTTACCATGAATAATTTCAAGAAATTTTTATGAAGAAATTTTCACTTACTGAAGTTACAATTTTTTTACAAATTTCTTTTTAAAAGTGTAAAATAAAAATAATAAATAAATAAAAAAAAGTTGAAATCACTGAAGTTTAAAAGATAATTCCCTCTAGAAATGATGTTCTTTCTTTCATTTTTTGAAAGAACATTATAATTTTATAAAGAACAGGGAAAAAAAAACATTTTACATTTTAATGAAATATGACTGTGAGTGTTACTAATTCAAATATTCTGAATTTTCAGTTTTAAAAAATAAGATTTTTTTTGTCGACCTAAATCTATGACTTTCTATGATTTTTAAAAAAAAAAAACTAAAATCATGACATTTCATGACAAATTTTGTTCAACACTGAAATCCGTGACTTTCCATGATTTTCAGGTGCTCAGATACCTCTTTTATAAATTGACATAGAACAAGTCTAGAATGACAGAACACAAGATATCAGGGCAGTACTATGAAAACTTTTAACTGAGTACAAATGCTTTAGGATAACTCAAGTTGTCCGTAACCAAACTTGTTCACAGTTAACCATTTGAAATAAATAAATAAATAAAATAAAAAAACGAGTATTTTCTTGTACACCGATGGCTATTATGAATTAAGGTGAGATATTATAAATTTGTTTCGATTCACGATGTAAGTTATTTTAATTAATTAATATTATTTTATAACTTAATTATCGCTCATTCTTAATGATACAATTCATGGATTCAGTTGGCTGGATTTCAATGAAAATATCTTGAAATACATTAAAAATAGTTTGCGAATTTAACTATATATACGTGGATCACACTCTAGAACAATTGTACCCAAATGACATTCCGTGGAATTCTAGGGCTCTGTGGAAAAGTTAAAATAGCTCCAACAGTTGAAACTTTTTAAAACGCTTTTTTTTTTAAAAAACATTTTTTGAAATCTGTAATTATATTTAAAGTAATATGTCAAAAAATGAGAAATGAAATTTTTAAAAAAAATATATAATTTTTCTAACAACAATTTAAAAAAAGTATGCATTTATAAGAATTTGCAATAGTATTTTACATCGTGCTTTTCAAATCAAAATAAAATAACTGAATTTTTTAATAAAGAAAAATTTTTCCCTAATAATTATTTTCAATATTTAAAACAGTTTCCAATAGCAATATAAAAACAAATTTTCAACTAGACTAGATTCATCTCTAAGACAGTGTATTCAACTGTTGAACATAAAACCTAAATTAAAATTATTAAATATAAAAAAAGGAAAATTTTTTATTTCTCTTTTTAAATATTAAAAGTTTGAAAATAAAAATAAAATATTTTATTTTAAATACAGAGCTACATACTACCTTCCTTTAATCAGGATAAATATAAATACTAAAAGGTCTTTCATGCTCTATCCAATCTTTAAATAAAAATTAAAATGGATCATGAAAAAAAAAACTATGATTACCACATATATTAAAAATTTAAAACTAAGTTGTTTCTTTATGTTTCACTGCACTTTAAAAATATTTTTGCACTAAGTTTGACGTCCCAGCATTTTACATCCTTACCATTCAACAGTTTCATGGCCACTAGTAACTCAAATAACATTTATTCTTAGTAGCAGCTGATTTAGAATGAAAAAAGAATATTTGTATGGAAATATTTAGCAATCTTGCTTAGGTATTTTGAATAATAAAGTAAGTTGAACCATTTTTATTGCTGTCATTAACATCCTTACCCTTTATGAGTTGATTTTAATATTATGGAAAATTTTTGTTTTTTATTAGTTTATACTAGATAAGTCTTTGTACAAAATATATAAAAGTTTTTACAAAAGTAACAATATTTGGTTTCCGGCAGAATATACTAAATATTTTACATATAGGGAATTTTCGGGATTTTTATTGTTACCAAAATACGAAACTTTTATTACACTAATATACATAAATGGTCTGCAATATTTTTCATTTGTGATTGACATTATATGAATTCGAAACTTTCAGTTTCATGTTAGCTCATAATTTTAAATAGCAGTAGAGAAGTAAATAATCATTGATAATTAAAAGATTTTATAATTTAAAAAGGGTGTTCTGAAAAAAAAGAAAGTGAAATTTTTAGAACAAAGAAAAAGAAAGATAGGAAAGCTTTAAACTTATTACTCTAAGTGAGACCCACTTCATTATGTATTCACAATACTTACCTAAATATTCAAGCGAGACATAAAATGTATAAAAATTCTATTCTAATAGGGACTTTTTTTTACTAGAAAACTCCCTCAATTATAGAGAATTTTCAAAAATGTACAAAAACGAGGAAAATTTTTAGTACATCCAGAAAAAAATGGCAAAATCCAGTAGAGTTGGTAGCTATGGTGTAGGACAAATTCCATACATCTTAAACTATATCATTACCATACATCTTAAAATTTGTATAAGAATGGTAATGACAGCTTGAGAATTTTAATGACAGAAATCAAAATAGAATAATACAATATAATTTTTTTTTATTTTACAATCTTAATTTAAATTTAGTACATTGAATTGTATACATAATTTTACATGCTAAAATTTTGGCCATTTTTTGTATAATAATTTTGAATTTTAATATTTTATTTAATGTTAAATGGAAACTCATTAAAAATGTCTCTAAGTATTTTTAATACTTTTGCATTTTGTTTGATTTTATTTTTTATGATTTAAAATCGCTACAATAATTTGTAACCATCAGGGATACACTATTTTTTTTATTCATCTCAAAGAGTCATTGACCATAGGATTAAGTTATAGGATGTTTTTTAAAGACTCGGTCATCAAATGAAATAAAGCTCGTTTTTTGTGTGAATAATAAGCTATTTTTCTAACTGGTGTGAGTTTGCAACAACTGTTGGGTCATCCTAGATGCCACTCAATTTCAGAAAAAAATTCCCTGATTTTTCCAGGTATATCAGATGAATTTCAATGGAAATTCATATCATATTTTATTAATACCAATACCATGCAATTTTTTATCAGAAAACTTTGATTTGTTTTATTCGTTATGTCAAAAATTAGATTTTGTGAGCAAAACCATATAATTGAATGAGAATGGATACATAGAAAAGTTTCACTTAAAAGTAGAATTTTATAAAATAATTCTAATAAACATTAAGCGTCCGACACTTAACTCGAATCTCAATAACTGATTACTGTTATTGAAAATTCTGAGAATGGTTATTTTCTAGGTATGATGTAGGAATTTTCCAGGTATTTTATAAAAAACTGTAACTTTCCCTGACTATTTCTTGCTTTTTAGAGTTAAAATAAAATTCTCTGAGAAATCCAAGTTTTCCCTGTCATCTATAACACATGAAAGCCCCGCTCATGTTTGACCCTTCTTTAGCCAATATTATTATCCATGCTAATTCTGAAAACGAAGTAAAGCATCAATATGAAGAAAAGTCACTTTTGGGAAACTGGTTTAACATTTTAATACTTGAACAATTATTCCAATGCTACATTATCTGGGATAAGAATAAGTCTACGATTTAAATAATTTTCATTAAGAAAAATTTCTCTAAGTTGATAGTTTTAAAAAAGCTGAATAACTTTTAAAATATTTAAATTTTTTGCCCATTCTATAGTCAGGATAATTCACTAGGGCAAGATAGTGTTGTGATGCCACAATGGACATTACATATTTTCTAGCTTTTAAAATTTCTTTAATTTCTTAAACTTGCTTTTTTACTCATTCTTAATCAAATTAAATCAATTAGTTAATTTTTATAAATAGCGAATATAAAATATTTTATTCTTTTCTCATTGATCAATGTAATGGCTAACTTTTTATTTCAATACTAATGCAGACTCATTAATTCACTGTTGCGCTTAATAGAATTTTTATTTTATTATTTATAACTCTTTATTCTTAAAATTCTTATCACAAATATGTTTCAGTTACACAGTTATTGTAATTCTCACAGTTTTGCTGGCGATTTGTGACTACCAAGGTATTTCTCAAACCCAATATTGATTATGGGGGACTGGCTTTATTTTCGGCTATGTTATTTTTCGATAAATCACCAACCTCGGATCTCTTCTCATGATTCTAACTGTCTGTGGGGAACAATTCAATTACTTTTTAATTTAGCTTTTGATTAAGTAGGTCATGGGAGATTTAACTCCTACGGCCTGTCCTTATTAATATTATTGTGCAAAATTTATTTAGCTTAAAGTCTTATTGATAGAATATAATTTTTGTATCTTGAGCTCTACAAATACTACTAAATAAAAGTTTTATTATAATTTATGATTTAGTTTTCATCTTCAACTTCATTTTTCATTATCCTGTTTTTCATCACTATCTTCAATTAGCCAATTATACCATACAACTTCCAACCACACCTGAATTTCGATTTCACAAATGCATATAATTGTAAATTCTCTTAGAGTGTAAGGCTGTGGTCAACTTTATAATCTTCTTCGTGAAAGAGCTTTAAAAAACACTCTTAATGTAACAAAATTAAATTCCTTGCCTTGGACTAACAAAAAAAAAGTATGTCAAGAGGCATTTTAACTGTTACACATGCTTCTATTTTACAAAGCATTACTTGATCAAATTCAAAACGAAAGAAAATAAAACAATTAAAATTTTCATTCATAAAATTTGCAAATAAAAAAAAATTACTGATTAATAAAGTTAACAAGAGCAATGACTTTTAGATCCAAGAAGAATGCTTCAGTGCCAAATTACTAAAGAGAGTTACTTTATCATATACTTCCATGAAAAAAAAATTATATATATATATATATATTTTTGTAAGAAAGATCATAAAAAATTTACATTGACCCACGAAAAAAAAGATTATAAAATGCAAAGTAAGGGGGGGGGGGGACCTAGCAGGAATACCTAGCAGATTGGGTAAAAACTTCACATAGGAAATTAATTTTTAATGGTTTGCTCTGTGCATCTTGGTCAACAACATCAATACCGAGCAAATACTTTCAAATTTTTTAAGCAAAATGTATCCGTAAAAGATGAATGTGTAAAAAAACATGCACATTTCAACATTAAACTTACACATTCTGGCATTTTTTGTCCTTTATTCCTTAGTATATTTAAGATGTTAGATTTCAAACATGAATCCATCATTACAGTTTTTTCTCAATTATCATCCATGATACTAAATTGTTTGTTTTCAAACTATTTATGATTGATTTTTTTTTAATTTTAAGTTTCTTAAATGCCAAACTTTAGCAGTATTTTATGAAATAAACATTATTTAGGCATTAAGACTTTCAAACACTAAGTAAAAATAAAATAATATGTATTCATATCTGAAAAGTGACATAAATTCAGACTTTGTTCACATTTATAGGAAAAAAACTTACAACATTTTATTTTTTCTAGATACTTTTAGAGATTTTAAAACAACTCACAAAAACTGAATTTTTCGAATTTATTCATGATTTATGACAAAGAATGATAAGAACAGTTTTTGACAAATTTATAAAATTAGGTTTTCTTAGCTTTAAAATAAATGTAATCTTTTAAGAACATTTGTAGTTCCCCAAATATATATATCTTGCCTTTATAAGAAATGAAAAACTGTTCCTGCAGGAAAAAATTAGGGATGAAAAATCACTCATTAGAATATGTATGCTAGCTGAATAACCACTTTCATAGAAGGCGAATGAAAAGAAAATATTCAATGAATTAATACTGAATAAATTCGATATTTTTTGGAAATAAAAAAAGTTTTTTTATTCTTTATTGTTTTATGACACAGTTTCAATTAATTTTTACATTAAAGATTTTAACAAAGTTGCCTTATGTATAGTGGACAAAATAAAAAAGAAACACCCTGAATGACTCTTGATTTAATGTGATCGGATTTTCACCTGCTAGGAATCAATCTTAATGGCTGACCTCAAATATGCTGATTAATTAATGTAGACAATATTTTAAATCACATACATAAACATACTTTCTCTGAATAACTATCATGAGTATATCTCTGAATAACTACTTTTTGACTATCATGAGTCATTTCCCGCACAAAATTTTTAAAAAGAACATACTTGAAACATTTTTGCTTAATAAAAATGAGTGATTTGAGTAAAATCAGCAGCTTATGACATAGATGGTATATACCAGATGGAGACAAATATATAAAAAATTATAAAATTATTTTTTACTTAAGTAATAGTAACAATATCATTAAAAATCTTATTCATTTAGAATTGAGGGTGCTGAACCCAGCTCATTTTTAAAAAAATCGCAAAGTCTAAAATTTTATAAAAGCAAATTTTGGTCTTAGTTTATTCATAATTGAAAGAGGTTATTGCTCTGCATCACTTTGAAAGTAATATTCACTCCTTCATGATTAGCATTTCTTCACTTTTGTAAAAAAGCCGAACATTGAAACAGCGACTCTTAAATTTGTAAGAATTTATTTATTTATTTTTTAAAATTAAATAATTATAAATTACTGCTACTGACTGAACTTTATGCATAAATAAAGCTCTTTATCACAATGTTCAAAGGTTTCATGTTCATTGAAACAAGAAATTTTAAATTTATTAAATAAGTCTCATAATGTTCATTTTGAACAAAAAGTAATAAAGACAATTTTAATAAATTTACTGGCATTTTGTATAATCAGGTAATCAAATCAAATAAACAACGAATGAAAATGCTTTTTTAAGAGTTTAAAAAATAAAAATAATTAATCAATGAGGTGAATTTTACATTTATTTATAGGTCTTTGAAGTTCCTTCTTAATTCTGAGAAAATATAAACTGTCAGTCAAGTTTTTTGGTTATACAAATTAACAAAATTATTAGTTAAGACTTTTCTGTATTAGTAACTTTTAGTAAACAGATAATTAACTTACTTATACAGCAAATAAATAAATAAATAAATAAAACAAAAAATAATAAAAAAAAACCTATAACTAAATGTTTCAGGTTTTAGTAGTCCAGGGTGAAGCATTTTATCAATATTAAAATCATGTTTTGTTTAAAAAAATACAGATTTAACATTGGAATATTTTTATTTCAATCAGATTTTTTTTAAAACTCCTTTCACATTTTAAGATCAAAATTTTAATAAAATATTTGAATATTTACTATCATTTAAGAATAAAACTGCAACCAAAATTCTTAATACTAGTAATAATAAAAAAGTTAATATTATTTATCGAATTTATTGAATGCAGAGCATAAATGAACCTGACTATTTTACTATTATATATAATCGCTAAGATTGATTTTAACTTTAAAAAAAAAAAGAACTTCAATTTTAAATTAGTAAAAATATTAGTTAAGGTCATTCTGTCAAAGTAGTTTTAGCAAACAAACAATTTACTAGCATTGCAAAAAACTATATTAGGTAATTTCGTGTTTAGGGTTGTGGCGGCCCGAGCGAAACATCAGAGAATTTTAGCAGGGTTCATCAAAATCATATTTGTTAAAAAGATATATATTAAATATTAAAAACTTTCTTGCAATCAGATTTTTTTTAAAAAGTTGTTTTCACATTTAAAGACCTAAACTTTAAAACATATAAATAATATATAATATTTCTTAACAATACTACAATTAAAATTCTTAATACCACTAAAAAAATGTAAGATGATTTATTTACTGCAAACTAATTTTTAAACAAATTAAATCAACTATTTTTTGTTGGGTCACCATGTCAGTTCATCCAGCCATGGCACCCACCGTCTCAGATTTTGATGAAAATTTCTACACTTATAGAATGTTTGGTGCTGATTTCAAAAATATCAATTATATTTAAATCGTTTAAGGGGTTTAAAAGTTATAAGCATTTATATTTCTGCCAAAATGGCACATTTGCCGCCATCTTGATTCATACCTCAAAGGCTATTAATGATTGTAACTCACCTTATATTTGTCATAGAGCAATAATTTTTTTTAATTTTGTTCAGAATAAAGTAATCTGTCATTTAAACACTTTTTTTTTGCAAATAAGCATCGTATTTATTTAGTAAATGGGTCTGTTTTACAGTTTTTTGATCAACGAAGTTGAGTAACTTCAGGCGATAATTTCTGATTTTCTTTATTTGCAAAAAAACATGTTTAAATGACAGATTACTTTATTCTGAACAAAATAAAATAAAAATTATTGCTCTATGACAAATATAAGGTGAGTTACAATCATTAATAGCCTTTGATGCATGAATCAAAATGGCGGCAAATGTGCCATTTTGGCAAAAATATAAATGCTTATAACTTTTAAACCCCTTAAATGATTTAAATATAATTATTAAATAAATTATTAATTAATAATTTAAATATAATTATTAATTAAATATAACGATTAAATAAATCAGCACAAAAAGTTCTATAAGTGTACAAATTTTCATCAAAATCTGAGATAGTGGGTGCCATTTTTGTAAAATCCTGTATGATTTGACGTGGAATGACCCTGTTATCAAACTCAAAATCTAGATGAATTATGAAGACGAAGTACCACTTTTATCAAATGAAAAGCAAATAACTTGGATCAGAAATCATTTTGAAAAACACGCTATGATTAATTATAAATTTTAAAAAAAGAAGTTTATCCCCTGACAACATTCACAACAGAAACATACATCAACATTTTAGGCCAAGCCAGATTCTTTACAAAACTATTTATAAAAAAATACATATGATAAAAAAATTATGGTTCCAACCGTTTAGTCAGGGAAGCCTTCAAAAGTTGCAGAGGCTCATGTTTTATAACTCTTTTTATGTATTTTGCAAAAACTCATGAATTTTTTTAAAATAAAGTTTCAGAGAATGTTCAGCTCCTTCACTTTATCTTAATTAACGCAAATATGTTGAATATGTACATAAAATAGTAAATGGACTACCTTGAATAACTTTTGATCTAATGATCGGATCTTCATGTTCTAGGACTCAATCTTAATGGTTCATGCGGGTGACATAAAATATGTTAAGTAATTAAGGCAGACGATATTTTAAGTTACGAAATTACAAACTTTCTCTGAATAAACATACCTTTGATTCGACGGATTCGGATATCTGACACCTAAAATATAGGAGTAGCGGAAGTTTGGGAAATATTGTCTAAATAGTTTGGACCCTTTAATCTTAACTTTACTTTTAACATACTTTACCATATCTCAAGAAATTTTAAGCAGATTGAAGAATTTTACACACAATACACCCAACTGTTAACATAATTTAGCGAAAGATAATTTCATGCAAAAATTACTTTTAGTGAGAATTTATTGTTTATTATTTTAATTAATAATAGCAAAAAAAATTGAATTGTAAAGAATATAATTTTGATACCATTCTAAAAACTGTATTTTTGAATGGAAAAATAAAAAATTCGAGCATACTCGGTCGAATAGTTCCTGAGAAATCGAATTTTAAAAATATGTCAAAATTCGATTTCTCAGAAACTATCCGACCCATTTCGTTCCAATTTTGTATTTTAAAAATTTAAAGCTTAATTCTTTAAAATTATCTAAAAAAATTATATACCTTAGAATCCAATACTTTTCTTGACTATTTTTAAATAAAATAATAAAAAATAATAGATATATGCTAAAAGTTCTAGTTTCCATGTCTATCTTTAGATAAAAAATTCTATAATTATATGCAAAAATTCAATTTGCTTAAAAAGTCCTACTTATGGTTAAATGAGTAAAAAGCAAAATTAACATTACGAGGTTCAAACATTGGACCGCTCTCTTGACCAGACTACTGGGACCATATTTTCTAGAATACGGCTATACCCTATATTCTGGGGTTAAGAAATTCGAGTACGTCGAAATAAAGGTATGTTTATTAAGAGAAAGTATTTTTATGTATGTGACTTAAAATATCATCTACATTAATTAATCAACATATTTAAGGTTAACCATCAAGATTGAGTCCTAGAATGCGAAGATCCGATCACATTAAATCAAAAGCTATTCAGGGTGGTTCCTTTTTATTTTGTACACTATACATAAGGCAACTTTGTTAAAATCTTTAATGTAAAAATTAACTGAAAATGTGTCATAAAACAATAAAAAATGTAAAAAGTTTGTTACTTCAAAAAGAAAGTGTTTGCTTTTCTTCGCTATTAAAATTAATGATTAATATCTTATAGAATGCATGAATTAATCAAGTACAAACAATTTTTAAAAAAAATGAGGATGCGAAAAGGCCTTTAGAATAAAATAAAACAGACAAATAAATAACTTACTTCTGACTCTGGCTGAAGGTGTGGATACAGAGGAAGAAGTTGACTTACTGGATGAACTGGTAGAAGACAGAAGAGTTGGGATTCAAATCCTGGAAGAGAATCAGTGCCACTATCCTGCCGAGAAACATTAAGATAATGAATGACAGATACATAAAAATACAAATTTAATCAAAAATATAACTTTTAGAAGTTACAAAACTTTTTAATAAAATATATTTCTTGAGAATCCCACTACCTTATGTTTTTTTAGTTTTATTACCAGCCAGTCATAACATTTATAACAGCAATTCTTAAGACTTAACTAATATCAAGAAACAAGAATAAAATTGGAATAGTTATCAAGTTGTAAAATAAAAAATAAATAAAATGCTACCATTAATGTTCATTGAATTTATCTGACATAGTGTCACAGTGTTGGGTGACAATTTTTTTAATGTCACTAATTTAATTTAATTTAATCTTTCATCGCAGATAGTATATTTGTACTTTTCCAATTTTATTCCTCTTTTCAAGTTTACCCCGTATTCTTCGATGAGAAACGGAAATGCTTCTTTTTCTTTCGCATTAGTAACACATTTTTTTGTCATCTTTTGCAATTCAAGGTCGCCTGACCCCACTGTCCTTCTCAAGGACGACATTCTTTTCCCTCACATTCTAATTTACGTCACAACTTAACCATCTTTTCCCCATCACTTTCATGTAACCTTCAGTTTTGCACATGGTGATTCTGGTTCCAGCCGGATTTTTCGAATTTCCTAGAAATTGGGGTGTTCACGCCTTCTTTGGGGACTTCTTCCCTTTGGTACCCTATTTGGTATGATGTGGGAGTACTAATTTACACTGATTGGTGTTAACGTAACCGTGTGGTAATTCCCCCATCCAATGAGTCGTTCTCTCTCCTGCTTTACAACTCGTACTTTCCCGCGCTGAAGGGACGTGTTGCACACTTCTCTCTGGGATTGCGGCGCGGCTAGTGAACTGACCTCCGTGGTCAGCTAGCCATGCCAAACCGCCCCAAGTAATAGTTTTTTTTTTGCAAACGTAGCCATTTTCTTTGGCACTTTACTTTTCAGTATTTATGACTGAGAGTTACGGTTACATCCCTGACTTGATTTTATACGAAATGGACAATTTTACTAAATAACTCAATTTTATGTTTTGCCCCTTGTTATTTTAATCTGCTGCAAATGCTGGTGGTTAATTTGGTCTTACTCCCCGGCAATCTCTTTCTAACCCACCTGAGGGACCGCCCAGTCCACTCCAACCCCTGTAAAGATGATGAATGTAAATAAAGCAATGTGAATGTGAAAATCTTGTTCTTTTTTTTTCTCGACGTTATTGTCTTTCCTCGAAGACAACTCAAAGACGTCTTCATGTTTGTTCATCGAGGGGAGTAACTCTTTTTTTTTTTGTATTTATTTGACTAGAGGGTAGTTACCACTCATTTATTGTTGTGTATAATTTTATAGATGTTATTCAGTCATCCTTTAACTTTACCTTGACCACGAGCCCTTGCTGTTGGGTTAATTCAAGTGGCACTTTAGCAATGTTTCCCTCCACTATTTTCGATCACTTTTGGCCTTTCTTTACATTAATTAATGATGATCCAAAATTATTATCAAAATTCATTATTTAATTAATCTCTTTTAATTTCTATGTCTGTTTTAAACTTTATCGACTGAATACCACTATCAAATTTTATAACCCATTTCTCTGTATATATTATAATTGTAACAACCCCTTAATTTAATTTAATTTTCACTCATTTCATAATAAACCTTTTTTTTAATTATTTAACTTTGGTACACATAGCAATTAAAACAATAGTTAAATATTAATGTACTAGCAATAAACTTTCCTTTTTTTTTTAACAATTAGACCTATAAGTTAAAAAATATCACTACTGATGTCATCTTTAAAATATTTGAAAATTTTTCATTAAATTTAAAACAATGGGTAATTCTTAACCAATCAGAAAATTCTATTTCATTTTTTTGCTCATTCTGCTTGAACAGTTTGCCATAGATTGTTTGAATAATGACAGTGACCTTCTTCATGCTCCAAATTATTGATATGGCAAATGTCATAGCTTTCAGATGGCTGATTTATGAATCTTTAAAAGACACATAGACATTCATTTATATATAGAGAGAATTTCTTTTTCTAATGATATTAACTATAAGGATCAGACCATAGCTAATGAAATGTAAAATAACTTTTATGTTTGGAAAAATGAGTACTTACATAATATTACCTCGTTTAATCACAAAACAAGGGAACTAGTTAAACTAGGGAACAAAGCTAGGGATCTAGGAACATTCTTTCAAAATAGAAGAACATGAAAATATTTAGAGGAAACCAGTTCATTGTTACAAAATCCGTATTTTAAAGAAAAATGCAGATATTTTAAGTTAGTTTTGCCACTATCTTAAGTTTACAGAAGTCAGAGTAGTGCAAAACTTAAATTTTGCTATCTAGACAAAGTAATTATTGTTTCTAATGAATTCGTTCATGTTAAATTGAAAAAAAGAAATCAAATCCCAATCGATAGAACTAAAAGTTTAGAAGTTAATGTGGTTTATTGAAAAAACAATGCAAATTTAGACTTTTAAATATTTAAGCATCTGACATTGCTGCCTGAGCAAGTGAGGTATTATCTGGTATGTTACATTTATTTTATTCTAAATAGAACATGATCAAAAGAAAATAAATAATTAAAATAGTTGTTCTAAATCCAAACCAAGTTGCTAGAGTTAGACCAAAATTTGAAAATATTCAAAAATTCAATGATGAAATAAAAAAATTCTCAAAAGAAATCCAAACAGTCCAAAATGTGTTCAGCAGAAGACAAGAGTTTTAACGGCTTTATGTTTTGATTTAAACTTTTTAATGCATAGCGGTCTAGGGAAGTGGTTTTGAAAAGCAAAAAAGACAATACCCAAAATACAGATTTTATAATTTAGAATGAAAAACATAATTGTACCAATTTATGAGTTCAAAATTGCAATTTAAACATGTGAGATATTATATTCTGCATATTGCTTTATTCTGAATGTGATTTTTTAAAAAAAGAGCCAAGAATACAAAACTAGGAGATTGACCTGTAAAAATTCTTAAATTACTATTCAAATAAAAAAATTAATTAATATACATCACGCATTGCTATCAAATATGCTGTTGAATTCTGAATGCTTCATAGTTTGGAAGTTAAAAGGGTTTTTATGTGCAAATAAGTTTAACTCATTATTTAAACCTTTTATACATGATAACCCTTATAAATACTAAATTGTTTATCCTATTCATTTAGGTTTTGATTTAATTTGATTTGGCATAAAAAAAAAGCCATAGTTAATTTGCTAGATAATGTTTAAGTTCCCTCCACACCTTCCAGCTTACATATTATGCAACTTTTTATGACTTATTAAGATAATATTTCTTTATAATACAAATTTTTTTTTTTTGATGTTTGGTTTTTACTAAATTTTTTTCAGCAATCTTTACAGTACTATGGTCATTATAAGTACTCAAGGAGCTTTTCTTTTGTGTTCTTTCAAATGCACAAATTTTTCAAAATTATTATTATCATCATCATTACTTTTTCCCATATCTTGTACCACTGTCAAGATAGGAACACAAATCTCCAGCTGGCATTTTAAGTAATATAATCATGTAGTACATAGCTATTTTACAATACATAAACAATCTAACAGCTGCAGGATCCCTTAAATGGCTGCAGCTGTTTGAAAACAAAAGTTAAAAGAGTGCACAGGCACTTGAACTTTACTGAGCACCATGTATTTATACTGTATTAAGTTATTGCTTTATACAGAAACTCCCCTGATTTTGATACACTTCAATTAAAAAAATAAACATATGTAAGATACATGAATAAATAAAAATAACCTATAATTTAAATGGTTTTATAATACCTGGCATAAATCATTATGTAATAAAAACCATCTACTTAAGTTAATGTTTGAATATGGATATTTAAGTTTAGAAGTCTAACAAAAAGTTTTTCTAATAAAAATGAAGGGTTAGTCAATGTTCAAAAAAACTTTAAGAGAGAAAAAAAAAGAAGAAAACTCTGCTTACAAACTCCCATTATTGCACCACATTCTTTTCTTTTAAAGATTGATCTTTTCACAAAATAAGCTTATTTCACGAGTAAAATTTTTTTTTTTACTTGTTATGATGAGCATCTTTATTGTCCTTTTTCCTCAGATCTCTGCAATCAACTCTGCTATCTTCTGAAACGATTATACACTTCCCCTCATTGTTTCTGTCAGCAATTATTCAGTACTGACAATCCAGGTTATAAACCACTGGTTAATTGGTTCTGGCTCCAGCCACAGTCTATAATATTTCAAAACATAAAACACAATTCAATTTAAAAACAAAACAATAATATTTCTAAGTTCTTCATTTACATGTTATGGTTAGAGTTATTGAAATGAAAACTAAGGAGGAAAAAAGAGACAATGATTAACTTAAAAATTAAACTTAACAAATTTATTGAAGAAAGAAAATAAGCATAACAGCGACATCAATAGCACAGAGTTGCAGATCAAAGACTGACTCAAATAGATAGTTCTACAGAAAAAATAGACAGTTAATAAAGAATTTTGGGACTTTTCCCTAAATATGTTAGATATCAAAAATGTAAGCTTACGTGTTTTACCCTTATCACAGCCCCCACCCCACTTTGCATCGCTGTCAGACAATCAAACATACTTTAAGTTCAACTTTGGAAGTTCTCTCATGAACTACTTTTCATTGTTGCCAATAATTTTCAAACAGGAATGAAATGGAGATTATCGGCTAGAAAGTAAAACTGGAAAGTTTGGTACCATTAAAGCTCACTCAGTATCAGAAACTCTAGGACAACTGGTTCCAAGGCAATTCAAACAATCACACAATTAACTTATTATTTTAACTGTGTCAACATTGGAATGGACAAAACAATGCTGAAGGAGTTTCTTATATACACAATTTTTTTATAACTTTCATTAATTTAAAAATTTATTTCTTTTTTAGTACATATTTTATTATGTTTAATCCATTTTTTCATTAATAATTTTTTTTTTTTTTTAAATAGTAACTTTTTAAATAATGTAAACTGCTGTTTGTAGAAAATGCAACACCATGAAAGAATCATCAGAATCAAATGAAATTTAATGCAGAAACGACTTGTACTGATACAAATAAATGATGAAATTTTCAAAACAAAAGAAACAAATTAAGCGTCCGAAATCAGTATTTGGTGCAGCCACCACGCGCTGCAATAAGTGCTGCTATACGACGTGGCATGGAGTCAAACAGATGTTGAATATCTGCTTGAGGAAGAGAATTCCATATCGCTTGTATGCGCAACCAAAGTTCGTCTTTGGAAACTGCAGGACGCGGATCACGAGTGAGACGCCGACCAACCATATCCCACACGTGCTCAATAGGCGACATATCCGGCGAATAAGCAGGCCAAGGAAGAAGTTGCATGCGTTGTGCTGAACAGAAGTCTCTAACAGTCCGCGCAACATGTGGGCGTGCATTATCCTGCTGAAAGATAGCTCCAGGGATGCCTTGAAGGAAAGGAACGACTTCGGGCTGTAGCACTTCACGGACGTATCTGTTGCTATTGAGATTACCCTCAATTCGTATCAAATTGGATCGTCCATGATACGAAATCGCACCCCAGACCATAACTCCGGGTGTTCGACCACTATGTCGTTCAATAATACACTCAGGAAGGCAGCGTTGACCGGCATAACGTCTAACACGAACACGGCCATCATGGGTCCACAAATTGAAGCGTGATTCATCTGAAAAGACAACTTGGTGCCAATCAGCTCGCCAGTCTCTGTGCTCAAGAGCCCACTGCCGACGCAGCCGTCGATGATCCGCCGTGAGGGGAATCCTGTATAATGGCACCCTTGCACGCAATCCACGGCGCAGCAGACGACGAATTGACGAAGCCGACAATTGTACACCTGTAGCAGTAGACCAATGTGCTGCCAGCTGCCTGGAGGAAGCTGTGCGATCATTCACCGCCATGCGGAGCAGGTGTCGATCATCGCGCTCTGACGTCACCTTCTGTCGTCCAGTGCCTGTTTTTCGAGTTGTTCGGTGCTCGTCGGTCCACTGCTTCCAAACTCGCATCACTGTGGAACTGTTCCGCTGCATACGAGCTGCTATTGCGCGATAGGAAAATCCTCCTTCTCGAAGGCCGATTATCCTCCCTCGTTCAAACTCCGTAAGTTGCTTGAATTTCTTATTCTTCCGTCGTGGAGGCATACTCAGGTCTCACTAAACGTTTGCCACTAACAAATAATCATAGACTATTTTCAACGTCCCGCTACAGCACTTTATTTATACGCTTTCAGCATCAATTCAGAGGGCGCTGCGCGCGCCACGCACGCGCGATGGCTCTGAAACTTTATTAATTTGCATAATATCCTATAATTGACATTTGCTGCGAATTTCATTTGATTCTGATGATTCCTTCATGGTGTTGCATTTTCTACAAACAGCAGTTTATAAAATTTTCACACTTAAAATAATACAAAATGCAGCAAGATTATTTCATTACACATGCTTTTAATCCATAACTAATAAACAGAGAGAAATCAACATGCTATTTAGATAGATGTGTTCTTTTAAAGTTAATTAATTGTATTCCAGAAAATTTCATTAGTTTTCTTTTTTTTAATTATATTATCATTGAAAAAGTGAATGAGTACTTTGAAACATTTCGAAAATGCATTTTTGAAATTACAAAATATTTACAATTGTGAATTTAGATATTTTTTTGCCAATAGTGATATCTCTAAATATCTTCAATGAAATTGAAGATATATAGAGATTATGATATATAGATTTGTTTAAAAATGTTTCTTGAGTTATGAAAAATCAATTTATATTTTTTCACACAAAATACCTATATATAAGTATAATTTAAGGAGTTTACTTCTGCAGGTTTTATCACTTTTCTTACAAAATTAAAAAAAAAAAAAAGATTTTTCATAAGGTGCAATATATGAAATAAAAGGAAACATTTTGGAGTAACTAGGGGATTTTCCTTGTTATTTCAAAGTAAACCAAAAATGAGTTTAAAATTCAGAAATTCTAACAGCACTAAGATTTTATATACACAACATACATGCAGACAATTTTCTCTTAGATAGAAGAAACAAAAAATTTGCTTACTCTAATAAAGTGGTATTCTAAATCTTTTGCTTCAAAAATGCATCTGAATGCTTGATTACTAAAACTCAACTGAGTGAAAATGTAATGTAGAATTTGTAGTAATATTTAAAATTAAAATTTATTTTGATATTGTTAAAAAAAATAATTCAGAAGTTTGTAAGGCTTGAATATTTTCTATGAGCATAAAAGATTTCCCCAAAAGTTAGGAATCTTCCAATCTTTTCATAAAAGCTGGCAGCTATGCAGTTTAATTTTTTTTTTACCTAGAGTTATTACGAAACATACAATGACTATTACCATACCTACATACATGGATATCAGAATAGGATTTCTGTTTTTTCCATTCAGCCATTCTTTAGCTGTAAGTGATGGAGTAGGTGCAGCAGTGTCAGGAACAAGTCTTCTTGAAATTGCTCAGACTAATTAAAAATAAGTTTTGAATATAATTTATAAGTAAATATATAAAATCAGTTACGATATATTTCTGATACTTAATGAATAAAATCAAGAAATACCATTACGACAAGCGACAATTACTATAAGACATCATGACATGAATACATTGCCAGGCAAAAGGTGAAACAGTAACTAGAATCAAAAAAGGAATTCTCTGTTTTAAAGTAAAACTTAAGAGAATTTCCAAGGGCAGTTACGAAGTTAGTTATACCTAAATATGTTGATTACAATATTTTTTATTCTTTTGTGTTTATCATTTCCCACATGAACGAAAAACGTAAAAATATCAAAGTTTTTTCATATGAAAAAAAAAGGAAACACTGTCAAACCTCATTAATGCAAATCACTTAGGGTGAAATATTGCTTTACATGAAATATATGTTTGGTTTCGAGAGTCAGCAATAAATTATTATTGCGTTTTACATAATATTTAACAGGAAAATTTCTTGCTGATTATCGCTTTAGATGAAAGGTCACAACACAGATAAGAAGCATGTGCATAATGCGCCAATTATTCATTTTGAGGAATGCTATTTCTATTATCCACGTTTGTTACATAATATTTAACATGAAAATTTCTTGCTGATTATCGCTTTAGATGAAAGGTCACAACACAGATAAGAAGCATGTGCATAATGCGCCAATTATTCATTTTGAGGAATGCTATTTCTATTATCCACGTTTGTTAGGAGTAGCCGATGGGAAAATAAATAAAATAGTCAAATAAAGTTATTAAAATTTTTAAGCTTATTTTAATTTGTTTGGTACACAAGCATAGTATATGATATGTATTAACAGTAAGTAATAAATTGTGTTCATAATATATCGGATAAGATGAAATCTAGTTAACATAAATAATTATGATAGTCTCGCAAATTTCATGTTAATGAGATTCAGAAGGAAATTTCGAGGAAGGAAATCTCAAAGTCAGAGGAAGAAAGTTTTTTCGTTACCAGTTTTTAAAATTATTAAATGTTTTCTTTTAAGAAACAAAAGCATCCTTAGTAGTTAATGCGATATTTTACAAAAGGTATTTCAGCACTTCTACCGTCCAAGCACTACAGCCTGTTGTACATCAACCCTTCATTTTCTTCACCTGACATTAATCGAACACTATGAATCACCATCTGTTTTAGATCTGTCTATCTTGTGGGTAACCTTCGTTTCTTTCCACTGCTTTCCTTACTAAGTAGTTGGAGAAATTTGGTTTAGTAAAGTGATCAACCTTGTGCTAAACTCCAAAGTCATCTTTGTACAGTATCTTCCCTCTGACCTGGGTTACTCTGCCTTAGCTACCCTAAGATAACGCCTCAGCAACCCCAAAAACATTTTATAATGAAATGAAGGCCAAGAAACTTCATTGATTTTATAATATGCAATAAATTAGACATCATATGCATATTTTTTAGTTAAAATTTCTTTTGATTATTATTAAATAAAATAATAAAAATTAATAAATACTCACTAAGTATTATTATTTGAATGTTCTTATCTATGGCTAAAATCGAAAGCATTCTTCATTCTCTCCCTGGTTGTTTCATGATTACTGAAGTTGATTAAGGTTTTCCAGCAGTTGAATTATTGCAAGAAGCAACACAGTGAAGATGAGACCTACAAGTAATTAATATTATGATAAAAAGATTGATAAGTATAAAAGATTTAAAGAAATCAAAATAAATTAGAATAATGAAAATAATGCACAAGCTTCAAAGCTACAATAAAGCATTTATAATTAGGCAGATTTGAATATTTCCCATTATTTCTAACGTACGTTTTTTTTTGTAATGTTTTCTGTATTAAATATGTTCTAATGTAAATGTATACAATTGTGTACTCCCAATGAAATTTATATAATTTGCAATATGTAGTTTGGATTTTTTTATGTTCCATATTTTACTTAGTTATATCATTTACTAGCATGATTCAATGCAAGTTTACAAGGTTAATGAAAAGTTTTACAGTGAAATAAACATGATATTAAATAACTAAATATCCAAACAAATGTAACACAGTTAAAAAATGACATTGAGTTTTTTGTTTGCAGTGTTCACACCCCTCTCCGAAAAGTATTATGAGAAATAAAAATTATAAAAACAAAATAAATAAAAATAAACAACCAAATAAATAATAATCTTTTTAGGATTTTTCAATGACTTTGAAGGACCTACTCAGTAACAGTCAGTATGGTAAAATACATGCCAACAAGATTTTATAACATTGAAGCATTTATTGTAGCATCAATTTTACATTGTTTAATAGTTCTTACAATTTTTTAATATGTGTTGATCACATCTACCAATGCAAATGATTTGACAGTTGCACTGTGGTTTAATTAAGTTTGAAGATTAACAAAAAATCTCTAATTGACATTAGCATATATGCAAACTTTTAAAGACTGGAACCACTAGGACTTTTCATTAAAAATTTATGATGCATATTAGAATATGAATACTAATATTTAGCATATCTGTTTCAATTTTAAAAACACAATACCTTAGAATATCAGTAAAGCATTTTGGACATAGTAAAATTCTTTATAATAGAATATTTTGACAGATAACAAACTTAAGATTTACAAAACTATAGTTTCCTTAAAATAGATCATAAATTGAAAAACGTGATTGCTTAAATTTTTAGATTATAATTCACTATCCCTGGTTTTTTAAAGCATGCATATATAAATTGTATAATATGATGTCTGTAAATAAAATGACTTGAAACATAAAGCAAGTCTTACAGATCATGTAAATTATGAACAACATATGACTTGCAAATTGAAATGCAACGTATGTTCCGTAAATTGAAGCATATATGAATAGCAAATGATAAAGTTTGAAAAATGCACAAAGTAATAAGTCATAAATAGCAATGAAAGATTAATAAATCACCACAGCGAGAACTTTGTCACATGATTCTTTAATTACTTAGAGCAAAACACAATGCGTGATTTGCTAATGATTTTTACGCAAAAGATTGTCTAATAATTTTTACCAGATTATGCAAAAATTTATGCATAATCTGGTAATCATTGCAATTCAATAGGAGATTCATAAATCACTCTGATGAAAATTGCCAACAGTAATTTTTAAATCCCTTTAATGCTATTCGCAATAGGCAAATTTTAAATCCTTCTAACACGAATCTCAGTGTGTGATTCGTAAATCACTTGAATAAGAATTGTGATTCGGAAAACACTTAATAGATGGGCTTCCATACGATACTCTAGTGTCCATGCTCCACGCTTAGAATAAAGTTATTTATTTTTCTTTCTGCTCCTTTTTGAGATGTTAATTTAATAGTTTGCTATACGCTTTTATCTCACCCCGTATGAACTTTGACTTCCAAAAAAATTGAAAAGTCACAGAAAACGAGTAAGCTAAAAGCGTAGAAATATTTTCGTACAAATTGAAAAATATTTTTAGATAATCATTGAACCTCATCTTTAAACAGTCACTAACTTTTATTATTCACTAATGCTCTTTCGGTTATACTTAATTTTTTAGATTTGCTAATTTCTTTTTCTTTAATTCAGTCAATTTCTTTTATTTTGCTCCTTCAATTGAATTGTTTAAAAGTCTGAATTAAAATACTATGAATAATAAACTCTATAACTTCATAAATTGATGTTGCATAAATTCGTGATAAATTAAATTACTTTTATGTTTCATATTTTATGTTCACACATTGAAAGAAAATTAATCGCGATTTTAAAATTTTTAATTTCTTGCTCATGTTCTAATAGCTTGCGTTTCTTTGTTTATTAATGAATCTATTATTCAGGGTATCCGCACTCCTAGAAAGTCATGGATTTCGGTATTGAACAAAATTTGTCTTTATTTGTAACTATTTTTTTAAAAAAAATAATGGAAAGTCACTGGTTTAGGTCGCGGAAAAATCTAATTTTTAAAATGGAATTTACCCCCTACTCTTCCAATATCATAATGTTCTAAATATCTAAATTTGTTGCTAAATCCCCACTCACATTCATATTCTGTTAAAATTTAAAATGTTTTTATCCTGTTCTTTAAAAATTTTGGTATTCTCTCAAAAAAGGAAATATAGAACATCATTTCTTGGGTGAATTATCTTTAAAACTTCTGCAATTTCAGAATTTTTTTATTTTATCAGTTTAAAATTCTAGTTTAGGCTTTTTGTATTACACTAACTTTAAAGATGAAATAATCAGCTTAAAATAACTACATATATATCTGACAGCATTTAGTTTTGTATTTTTTTCAGCTATTTTATTGCTTCAACTCTTTCTTTACTCTGTTTTTTTAAGTTTAAAATCAATAAATATGAAAATGCAGAGTATAACAGTTTTGGTTATATCTGTCATTTCAATAAGGGCTCATGATTTTTTTTTTAAAAATCAGTTTTATTTTTATTTAAATGCACTGTAAGAACTTTGATTTATGATTCAAAAAACTTTATAAATGAACTTATTATTCATGTTTAATCAAAATTAAATTACTATTGAAACTGGATTATAACAATATTTTAGAAGCACTAACTACCTCAAACAATTTTTCACTATAATACATAGTTTTGAATGCATAGCAACCATTTTGAAACAAATGCATGATTGAAATTTAAAGACTAGATGAAATAGAGAATTTAAAGAATTCTTTAACTATTAAAACAAAAATTCAATTAGCAAACCATAATTTTAATTTAAAATTGTGATTTCTTTTTTTTTTCTCTTTATTTTTAAAATGACAAAATAAATGCAACAGATTGTGTTTATAAATGTAGTCATTCATCAAAAAATAAATATTTAATCTATACATTTTTATATTAAAGTATTCATTTTATCATTTTATATTCATTTATCAAATTAGATAAGTTATGCTAAAAAAAATTTTTTTTTTTTAAATCTATGTACTCATTGGAATTTTTTTCACAAAATTTCTTTATAGAAAATCTGATAATGTCAAAGATACTGTAAACGTATTATGAGAAGAAAAAAAGTTATTGATAAGCACAATTCTAATTCTGGGTTATTTATTTTAATAAGAGACATTTTTATTCTGTGATTTGAAATTAATGTACGCATAGCTCATTCTAGGCAAGGTAAACAGGGAGCAGCACCCTGTTGCCCTTTTAGTCAAAAGAATCTACCCTGTTGCCCCTGAAGTAAATTAATGCCCTGATGTAATAGACTTCATACCTTTTTTGCCCTTTCTTTCCTCAACCCTTCTTTATTTGCAACTCTTTTTATTTAGTTTGTCATTACATAAATTTATATGGGAAAGGAAAAATAGCCATCACACCCCCTTGTTGCACTTGTCTTTGAAAGTTTGCAGTTGCTTCACTATCATTAAATCATAATTATTATTAATCATTTTAATTATTAAATCATCACTATACAGACACTTAAAAGCATACATTTATTATTTTATTAATATATGCATGCATTTTATTTGAAATAAATTACTAAGCTAATTAGCTCATTAACTCGATATATATATGTTACTTTATTAATAAAAATTAGTAATTAATTTGCTTTGGTACTTTTAGTAAAGTAAAAAAAAAAAAAAAAATTGACAATGTTTTTTAATAGAATGTGTAAAGCCCATAGAAAGAAATTATTGCCTTTTTAGAATAATAATGCCCTTTTTTTTAAAAACTTTTGCACCCTGCCCTTTTTTCTGCCTAGAATGAGCTCTGATATGTACGCAATATTAAGGATAACATAAATACAATAGTTTGTTATTTGCCACTAAGTTGTTTAAAAAGAAACACAAGTTTTCCAGCTCTCTCATTTCCTACGCGATTGCGCGGTTTAGAGTGTACTAAACCGACACAGCATTAAATGTTTACTTTAATGTGTACTTTCAATCTCAAGAATCAAAAGATTTTTAAAAATGTAATTTAAAATTTGTTGGAATTTAACTCACACCAAGTAAGTTCGTTAACCAAAATTAGTTAATGCAACAATTAATTTAAAATAAATTTCAAAACTGAAAGTATCAATAATTTAAAACACTGTTTTTTTACTTTTTACAAGCTGATTTAAATCAACAAACCCTGATTTCAATTATTGTTGTTATAATGCTTTTTTTAATTTTTTGTTGTGTTTTTGTCTGTGAAAATAGTAACTTCGGTAAGTCCTGAAAAATTCTTGGAATTATTCATGGAAAATGGTGGATTTGAAAATCCAAAATGTAGCAGAATACCCTGAACATACTCATGCTTCTTATTCTATTGAAAGGGTGGAGAAATGGGACGATTGTCTAAGGTAGAAAAGAAGAAGAGAGGATGGAAGCAAGATTTAGAAACTCAAAAAACAAGGCATCGATTTGCAGATACTAAATACAGAACAAAGGTGCAATTTTTATTTGAAAAAGTAGAAGAATTAGTGAATAATAATAAATCGGTGAAAACTAAGAAGGTAAGAAGTTGAGTAATTAAATTTGTGTATTAAATCAAATTTTTAATTAATAAACTGTCTATATTAGTAAATTGCTGATCAGTATTTGATTTGTATTATTACAGTTTTTTGCTAAAATGAATCATTGTGTAATTCACTTTAGCAGTGAATAAAGTGAATGAATCATAAATGAAACTATGTCTGCTTAGAAGAAATTTGGGTCCGTTAACGAAATATCTTTTCATAAAAATGGAAGCTTCACAAAATAATTTGTCTTTTAATCGGACCCTTCGCAAATTTTTTTTAATATTAACCTGATTCATAGATTATTTATTTTAGTTTTATAATTGTAAAAATATTAGAGTAGCACTTGAAATTTTCAAAAGAATTTTTTTTTCTTCCCAATATGTGTTTTCAAAAGTTTCCACTGTTTTGAATTCAATTACTTAAAAATAAAATTTTAGAAATTCACATGAAAATTTTCTTTACCACAAACAGGATGTCCATATTTTACTCTTAAGATAATGAATTTGAACTAATTAATTAATAGAAAATCTGTGTAACAATTTTTCCCTTTCTCACCTTTTTGTATTTAAGTACATATAATTGTAAAGGCAGACCCATTCATTCATCCACAGATCATAGTTTTGACCTGAACCAGAGAGTGATTAATCTCCAATTCAGGACCCCAAGAGGTATGATTTGTTATAGGAACACGGAGGACTTTCGGACCCGATAGATTTAACATGAACCAATCACCATTTACTACAGGGGGAGTAATGGCCTGGCGGAGATCGAATTCACAATCCCTTCCAACTAGGCCAGGGATGGCGAACCAATGGCACGCGTGCCATTCATGACACGCGACACAATATTTTGGGCACGCCACCGATCACAATTGTCATTACACTATGAATTGTTATTACACTATGAAGCATGTGTAACAATTAAATTAAAATTCACAAAAAACAAACAATATAATAAACAATTATTAATTAAAAAATTAACAATTAATGCTAAAAAAACAATTAATAAACACAAAAAACAAGCTAACAATAAATGACTAGCAAAAAAAAATTAACAGTTTTGCTTAAACTGAAATCTTACAACATAATATAAGTTATTTGTCATCTAATTTGCAACAACAGAAAATGTATTTTCTTTCAATGTAAATAAAGAGTTTTGAGTTGATAGTATTTAGTATTATTATTTTCCCAATAATCACGAAGTCAAAATTATTTGACGGCACGCCTATGACCTCATTAAACAATTTTTTAGAAAAAATGGCACGTTGGTGTATTAAGGTTTGCCACCCCTGAACTAGGCTATCCCAGCTAATGGTTAAGTTTTTTCCCTCTAAATGTGTTAATCGAGGCTGGTTAGTAGGGCACTGGACCCACGTCCAAGAGTTCGTGGGTTCGATCCCAGGCCAGCGGAAGACTCCCCGTGTAGTAAATGGTGACTGATGCACGTTAAATCTGTCAAGTCGCAAAGTCCTCCGTGTTTCCATAACAATTCGATGTCTCTGGGCGTACTGATCCAGGAGGTTTCTTGTCTTCTGGATTGGTTCGAAATTACAAGGCTACGGAGTTGAACCTTAGTCAGGGTTGCCACTCCACCGGGGGAACAGGGAAAACCTGGAAAATACAGGGAATTACAAAATCAACTAAAATAACAGGGAAAATTCAGGGAATTTTTTATATTTTCTTATAAACTGAGAAAATACCAGGAATATTTATTTCTTATTTTCTTCTTTTACAAAATGTTGATCTCTCAAGGAACAATCTATAGGATATTTAAATATAGTTCAGCTATACTATACTATTTCATTGGCTGTATTATTTTCTTATGTATGTTGAACTGCTCCTTATTTCTCTAAAATTTTATAGCAATTAAAACTAGTATTAGTTATCCTAATAATAGCTCAGACATTTGCACAGTGATTGTGTGTTTCCTTCTAATATATTGTGTATAATATATATAGGGAAAACGCACAGAATTTTTTTTCCAGATTTGTGTCGCAACCCTGTTAATTGTCGTAAACCCAAAATTGGGTCGGCTGTTCAATAACGGGTATAAAATATAAATGTGTCAATCTACCTAAATCCTAATTTCTCCCTAAATCAATAAATTGCTTTTTCAGGACAAATTTCTACTCAATTCAATAGAATGCATTGTATCTTTGGAAAAGGACATAGTGGCAATTGCAGGTATGTTTAGAATTTAAATAAAGCAAATATTTTTTTATAATTATCTGATGTTGATGTATTTTTCTGTATTTATATGCTCAAACAGGTTTTCATATACCTCAGGGAGATATTAAACCAATTATTATTTTTCTCATGTTTTCTTAACTGATGTACTTATTTGATTGTTGTATGTGTTATTTTTTAGAATTATTGCTCTTTATAATCGGGGAATTTTTTTGCAGGACCAAAGTATGAGCTTTGTTACATTTTAATCTAACCCATTAAATTAACAATAATGTTAAAACTTTATTAACTTAATTTATTTCCATGTGAATTTTTATAGGAAACAGAATTTTTCAAGAAAATATAAACCCTTCGTAAGTTTTAAAATTGACAGACAGAGCCAGGGGTCTGTCCAGGATAAATTTACTACCGTTTAGCAGTGCTTTCACAAATTCAACTTTAGGAAAAATGGTAGTTTCACAAAATATTTTAAAAGAGCAAGTTCTCTTGCAAACCCCATTCTCGTTGCTATCTATGAAAAAGAGGAGCTTTTCTGCCAGCTGTCTTTTACAAAAAGATAGCACATGTTTGCTCATAATGCAATGTGGTAAGCTTAGCCATATCAAAGCAAGTTTTTCGTTTCCCTCTGAGTTTAAAAAATTAAACAACGGGGCTCTCCCTCTATAAACTTTACAGGAAGTCGACATTCAAACATTTTCTTAAACACTGTTGTAAATTTATTCTAATAGACCTTTATTTTTTTATGAAACATTTTTTTCCCTCTGTAAAACTTTTTTCTGTATGACTCAGTTGAAAACAATCTCCCTATGAGGATAACTTTTGTGCTATTACTGTTAAATGTATGTTTTTATTAAATTCAAGTTGAAATTTAACTATGGACAATGATTTTTATGAATTTTAAAATTTGGATAAAATTTTTAGCCTAAACTTTTACAATTGTAAAAATGTTTTTGAATATAAGGGGGAAAATATATAGAAATTTACATGTCATAAATGATTTTTATTTGCAGTGACAAATTTTAAAAATATTTTCTTACTTAATTGTATTTTTGTGTTGACTTTTGAATATAATTTTTAATTTTCGCAAATTATGTTTTAAATTTTCAATAAATAGGTACTTCTTAAAAAAGCCTAGACAGATTCCTGAGAACTTGAACTAATGTGTTTTACTGTATCATAATAAATGCTCATTTTTTAAAAGACCATAAATTACAACAATGATTATTCTGAAAATTGCGTAGGAAATTAAATGAATCAATTAAATCAAACTCAATAGTATGAAATTCAATAATTTTCTGCTTGTTGATCATCCTGGAATAATATGCAGTCTGTGATATCATTGCTGATTCTAAAGCTCTTGTGTTTTATTAGAAAAATAAAGCAATGGAATATTTTTTCGTAATATATTCTTGTGTATAGTCAGGGGTCTGTCCAGGCCAAATTTACTACTGTTCAGCAGTACCTTCACAAATTCAACTTTAGGAAAAACGGTAGTTTCACAAAATACTTTTTCTTAAAATTTTATATTTGTATCCCGTAAGAAACGCTAAATCCATATTTTGTGTTGATGTTTTAATATAATTTTTAATTTTTCACAAATTATGTGAATATTGCCAGTCTAAATTTTTTAAAGAATAGGTACCTCTCAGAAAAACCTAAACAGACCCCTGATAGCAGGATGGTCTTACTCATAAATGCATAAAATATTTTATAGCTGGGAATAGTAAAACAAATCTTCTAAGAGTGCATTCACTTGAAAAGTTTAAGGAACTTCTCATTGTAATGAGGATTATATTGAACTTCTATTTTTATTAGTGATATTATGATTGATTTATTCTAATATTGCCAATATCCAAGTTTCAATCATATTAATGTAGAAACAGTCATAGATAAGTTGCACTGTCTAAAAAAACATACCTGCCAAGTTTCCTGTTTTTTAACAACTGTGTTTTTTTATTATCTTCTGTTTACCCATATATTCTCAAATATCTCCGTATTTATTGAAGAAATTTGTTTAAAAGAACTCGGTGATAAAATATCCGCTGATGGCAAAAATATTTCTCTCATTTCTCAACAGATAGTTACTATTGCCAGTACTGCAGTATGTTGAGTGTTAATAGTTTAAGTAAAAATATCCTAAGTGGTAGACAGGTCATGGGTTAAAGTCCCCTTGCCGTCAGGCTAACCGTGGGAGTTTTTCGTGGTTTTCCTCCCCGTGTAACAGAAATGCGGGTTAGTTCTATCAATAAGTCCTCCATGAGGATACATTTCTCTCAATACTTGATCCAGGAGTTCCCTTGTCTTCTGGATTGGGTTCAAAATTACAAGGTTACGGAGTTTAACATAAGTAGTCATAAACCCCCCCAAAAAATTGGGTCAGCTGTTCAGCACCGATTATGGAATAAAATAGTAATTATAAATAATGATTTTAAAAAATCTTTTTTAGATTAAGATTTATATACATATATTTTTACTTTGCTTAATGTAAGAGCTTTCATTATTTCCTATTTTGAATTTCTCTTTTTGACTTGCATGATGTAAAACTTAACTAGTAGCCTAAGAAATGTCACTAGTAAAATCTCCGTTTTTTTTTATTTTTGCAACATGTAAAATTTTTGACTTTTCTGTAAATCATATCTGTTGAAAAATTACACCTTATCTTTATTATCATTAACAGCTATTAATAAAAAATTTGAAACTAGTGGTTATCTAAAGAAAATATTATTTAATTATAGTTTTCAAAGAAAATATGTAGGTAATTATATAAGTTATAGTATATACTAGTTAATCATGAACAATTTACTAATGCTATTTATTTTGATTTAGGTATTGATTTGAACATTCTGCAAACATATACTAAGGTTAATAAACAGCAGTTAATTAAATAAAAAGAAAAAAAAGTATTTCAGAAGTACTTAACTTTTAAGTGTTGAATTAAAGTTTGTTAATAGATTGTAATTGTGTTAAAAAAATGTTTTTCATTACATTTGTTAATACATTGTAATTATGTTAAAAATGTTTTTCTTTGCATTTATCAATCATAATTGTTGCAAATAAAAAAACTAAAATAATAATAATAAAAAGAATTCTTTATATTTTTCTTTGATAGGGGAACAAATTATGAGAAAATGGAAGCAAGAATTTTTGGAATTTCTTATCCATGAACAAGCTTTTTGGTAAATATTTTGGTTCATTAAAATTAAGTATTGGTTTCTCTCACTTTTAAAATATATGATGTTTTAAATATGAAATTTCAAATTATTGTCCAGTAATATGTTTTATAATTCAATAATTATTATATAATATAAATAAGTATTAATATATTTTATAATCCAATTTAAGCAAATTAATTACATACCTATTTATGATCTTATTTGGCAAAATATTATAGCTTCCTCCCAAAAATATAATTTTGCTGTATCCTTGCCCATGTGTTGCTACAGACTGTCTGTAGAGATAAAATCAATGTTAACAGAAAGGTCCTATTTAAGATTATATTTGGAGAGGCCAATTACCATCATGTGGCATAACGTGGTTTCGAGACTAATATCAATGATAAATTCATTCTTGGACTAGATTTCTCACAAGGAAATAACTTTAGATTGAACTTCAAAAGCAACAACCGCTCGAGAGGAAGAACAGGAATTTAAAAATATAAGGAATGATGCAGGGAATTTTGAGTTTTTCCTTACAAACTGGAAATTCTATTTCTTATTTTCTTCTTTTAAAAGTGGTGACAACTTAAAGCACTTCCTAAAATGATAATGCCCGCAATTGTTTGAATCTTCAATCTTGGGAGCCTAAGAATTTCAGAAGCAATTTTTGCAGAAGGGCTGCTGATCATGCTTTTAGCATGTTTTTGTCCAGGAGAATTGCGCCAAACTTTGTTCATCTCCTGTTTTTCCCATTTTAGGACGGCCTTCTTTGTAGTCTTCATATTGATTCCACAGAAGGGTTCCGTTCCTATTGGATTGAAAGAGGATCCCTGTTTTGCGAGTTCATCAGCTCTTTCATTACCATCAATTCCCATATGCCCTGGTACCCAAATAAGAATGATTTTATTCCTTTTTGCCAGTTCTATTAGGAGATTCTTGCATTCCATAACAATTTTTGATTTAACTTGAAATGAGTAAAGAGCCATCAAGGCTGCTTGACTGTCGCTGAAAATAAGAATCCGCTTACCATGGTAGCCTTTCTTAATATTTATTTGCAGACAGTTTACTATAGCAAGTACCTCCACCTGAAAGACAGTAGCATACTCCCCAAGACCTTCAAAAAGGTTGAATCTTGGTGACAAGCCACAGACACCCAGTCCTGAGAGGTTACCTTTCTTTGATCCATCGGTATACCAGATTAGATCATCATTTTTTGTATCGATCGTGTTGTTATCCCATTCTTCTCTGGTAGGAAAAACTACTTCAAATGGTCTTTTAAACACGTACTTTCTCTCCATGCAGTCAGAAGGCATAAGGAGAGTTGGATGGTAAATTTTCTTAGTAATACTGGTATGACCTCCAGAAGAGGGCCTGTCATACCATTGATATTGCAATTGCATTCTATATGCAGTCATTCTGGCAGAGCTGCACATGAAGATATCTAAAGGAGTCAGGTCCAGAATTGCCTCAAGTGCTCTGGTAGGGGCCGTGGACATTGCACCTGTGATACACAAGCAGGCCAGTCTTTGCAGACTTCCCAGCTTGTCCTTCACAGTTTTCTGTTCCACTTTACACCACCATATCACTGAAGCATATGTGAAAGCAGGCCTGACAATTGCTGTGTACATCCAAAACATCATTTTTGGTTGTAAACCCCAATTTTTACCAAGCCTGCGTCTGCACATCATTATGCATTTTTTTGCTTGATTGATTTTGTAATCAACATGTTTATTCCAGGTGAGTTTTTGGTCAAGAATTAAGCCTAAAAATTTCACCTCAGAGGCAATATTGATTTCAACGTTAAAAAGTTTTGGGATAAAAAAGCCTTCCCTTTTTATTTTACGAGTGAATGGTACTAGATTGGTCTTCTGTGGATTTATGTCCAGATTCCTCTCCCTGCACCATTTGCTTACATAACTTAGGGCGTTTTGCATAAGTTAGCAAGTTATGTGAAAATATTTGCCAAGGATGAGTATGACAATGTCATCCGCATATCCCTGGGTATAGTAGCCTATATTATTTAGATGTTTTATTAGGCTATTTACAACCAGATTCCAAAGTAATGGTGATAGTACACCTCCTTGTGGACAGCCTCTGGTTGTTTTCTTTTCTAATGTCTCGTTGAAGATATTCATTTGAATGGCTCTATCCATAAGTAGGGACTTAATCCATAAACATAAAGTTTGGTCTATCCCTGTTTCCCTTAAGGCATTAAGGATGGATGGGTGAGAGGTATTATCAAAAGCACCCTGAATATCTAGGAAGGTGGCCAATGCAATTTCCTTTCTCTCCAGGGTGTCTTCAATCTTAGATACTAGCTTGTGTAAGGCTGTCTCTGTAGATTTACCAGGTTGGTAGGCAAACTGTAGATTATGCAAGGGGTTATTGCTACCCAGGTAATCCCTAATATGCCTATCAATAATTTTCTCCATAATTTTGAGAAAGAATGAAGATAAGCTAATTGGTCTGAAAGACTTAGCCTGGTCATAGTTACTTTTGCCAGGTTTAGGAATGTAAACAATCCTGGTCTTTTGCCATAGCTTTGGAATATGTCCCAGTGCCAGACTGGCTCTGTAAATTCTGGTTAACACAGGGATGATAGGATCTCCTGCCTTTTGGATCATTACAGGAATGATTCCATCAGGTCCAGGGCTTTTAAGTGGTTTGAAGGTGGAGATAGCCCACCTGACATTGTTTTGATTGATAACGTTCTTAGCATAGGTCCATTGATTTCTTTGTATTCTTTTTACAGATCCAATGAAATGCTGTCCTTCATTGCTATCCATATCAATGGCTCCTGGAAAGTGAGTTTTGGCCATAACTTCCATTATCTCTTTTCCAGTGGTAGCAAAGTTGCCATCCTCATCCTTTAAGGTGCCAACCATCATGGGTTCATCCCTTCTAAGGATTCTCTGCAGTCTAGCTCCTTCAGAGATAGAATTTACCTCTTCACAGAACTTTCTCCAGGATTCTTGTTTGCTTTTTCTGACATTTTTGTTATAGTTGGTGAGGGCTCTTTTATAGTTGTCCCACTCACCATGTTTCTTTGCTTTATTAAAGAGTTTTCTAACATTTGCCCTTTCAGTTTCCAAGGAGTTGTTCCACCAAGGACATTGGGGCTTTGCTCTTTTGGTACATATTGGGCAATTTTTATTGTATGAACCTAGAATTTCGTTCTGCAGAGTTTCTGCTGCAATTTCTAGATCATAATTATCTCTAATATAATTTTCTCCCAGTTGAGTCAGTCCCATGATATCGTCTTGGAATTTCTTCCAATTTGTTCTCATTGGGTCTCTGAAGCAGCGGTCAATATTTATATTGGAGTTTATTTCAAAATGGATGTTTTGATGGTCAGAACCTGATGGTCTCCCATCTACTTTCCATTTTGTGATATTTTTACTAATAGCCGGTGTTGCTATAGTAATGTCAATTACTTCAGAACGATTAGAAGTTATGAAGGTAGGGTCATTGCCTTTGTTCAAAATATCTAAATTGTAATTAAGAATAAATTCTAAAAGACACTCACCTCTTTTATTTGTGTCTGTGCTGCCCCATACAGTATGGTGAGCATTGCAGTCAAGCCCTAGGACTACCTGCAAGCTGTTTTCTGCACAAAACTGCAGGAGTTTGTGCAGTGTTTGATCAGGTGGAGCCTTCTCTTCATAGGGTAGGTAGACTGAGCAAAAAACAATTTCTCGGTCTCTTCCCTCTATATTGAGTCTGACTTTCACTGCTGTTAAATCCCTATGAATAAAATCTGTTAGAGGTAGAACCTTAATATCTTTATCTATTAGGATACATGTTCTAGCTTCACTATTAAGATTATAAATGAGCTTGCCTTTTGTTCCTTTGAGGCCACTGATTTTTCCCCTGACAAGCCAAGGTTCTTGGATCAGGGCCAGGTGAAAATCCTCATCAAGAAATTTCTTGGTGAGGTTTGTGGTGCCACTTCTACTGTGGTGGATGTTGGCTTGAAGAACCTTCACCCCCATTGTTTTTGGAAGGTTTGTCTAGGACTTTGGCTTGAACTTGGTGAAGTCCGATATAAAATTTATATCCCCTTTTGCCAAGTGTTGCCGCGTCCAGTTCAAGCACGCTAAGGACGATGGTCTGTCCTGATGGTTCATTCTTCCGATGAAGTATGTTCCATTCGGTTGGAGTAAGCCCACCATTTTGTGCCTCAATCTTTCTCAGGACCTCTTTGGGCTCCAGTTTACTACAGACTTTCGGCAGTTTAGCAATGATCTTAGTAGTTCTGACAAGTTTCCTTGCCTCTCCTACCAAGAGAGTTTGCTCCTGCCATGGGTTTAACTCAACTACAGTCTGTTCCAGCCTCTTAGAGCTCCCCAGATCTGCACAGTTGATGATAAGTGCCCCATTTTCTAGTCTGCCAGAAAGAAAAGTGGGGACAAAACCCTCTTCATTTCTAGAAATTTTTTCAGTTATCAAGAACTCAAGGTCTAGGGCCTGTTCTTCGGATAAGCGCTCAAGAGGATGTCCTTCAAGAATCACAGCCATTTTGACTGCCGTTAGAGCTTCCTTAAAGGTTATACCTTCAGGTCCTTCTTTCCTGGCAGCCTTTGGGGCTACATCTTGTTCCATCCTTTGGCTTTGTCTTTTCTCGCCTCTCTGCTTTGGTTTGGGTTTTTCTACCCAGGTACCTTCAGCCATCTTCTTTTCTCGGGCAAGTTTCTTTTTCTGTGCACCAGATAGTCTTTTTTTAAGTTTGATCCCATCCATGGAGGCAGTCATGCTATTAATAGCTTCCTGCCCCACTTGAGATGTTGATTGGGTAGAGGTGATTTCTACCTCTTTTGATGAAGGGTTCATTTTTTCTCCTTCAGTTGGTTTTTCCCTGGTTTCCTTTTCTTTTGCAGAAAGGTCTACTTTGGGATTTTCACCTGCAAATGCAGTAATTTGAGTTGTATTTTTGTCATTTTCAGCCATAAATTACCTCAAATAAAAAGCTCAGGTAAAGAAAGTCAGCGCAGCATTGCCTGAGTTACTGGGTAAGGCAATTACTCTAGATGTTCGCCAGTCAAACTAGAGGCTCCGTTAAGACACTATAACTGCAGTGCCATTCACCCAAGACACGGGTCGCGTAACACCTGGGTTACGGGAGTTGGTTCGCGACCTCCTATTTGTTATTCAGAGGCTATCCTGTCAGTGCTACAGGACATTCAGCTATCCACCACCTGCCGTCGCGCCTGGTAACCGCTCAAGCCCCAGGTTTTTTTTAAAAAATTTAATTTAAAATATTTTTTGCTTTCTAACTTAGAGGGTGAAAATGTTGAACATCCTTGAAGTATTTTTGGATACTGAAGATAAAGTATTTTGGATGCTATGAAAGAATTGATGTTGGTATCACTGGCAGTCAAAAACAAAAAGCTATCAGCTGACCTGATGGCTAGTTATTAATTAAACTACCCTTCTATTTTTTTAATTTTATGTTGTTGCATGTGGTTAAATGAAATCATTGCTTCTTTATAATCATGTTTTATGTAAAAAAAAAATCCTTTTAACTGTCAATTTTTCTAAAGTATAAAAGTCAATAAAAAAAACTAAACTTATATATTTTTTTTATTTTCCTTTTGAAAAGACAGCTAGTTTTTTAAAGTGGCCATTAAAAATTTCTCACATTTTCACCAGATATTAACGTAATTTTGTTAACTGAAATACATTAATAAATTAAAAATAAATGTTCATTAAGCGTTTTATTCTTTTCTAGTGAAAGTTCATAACGAAAGATCATAAACAAATCAACCTGTGTACATACAAGATGATTCAACCAAGCAAGCTACCATGCCTGACTACAACTCTGTCTTCACTGTTTCATCTGGTAAGTAAAATTTTTGCTGATAATAAGTGTAATATTTTTAACTTATTGTATTAATCTATATATAATTAAAACATTTTAATTTTAGTAGAAAACATTTATAAATAAGAATTTTTCAAAGTACTTCTTTTTTCAAGAAATAAAAATATTTTTTCTTCATTAAGAAGGATATATATTGTCCTAATTTCTTATGGATCAAGAAATTGTGCAAAGTTATTTTAATTGACAATCACATTTTTTTTATTTATGTTTTTTAATATTCCAAAAAAATCAGTTATCAGTTTTATTACTAATTCAATGGTATATATATTTATTTTTAAAGTCTTACAAAATTATATGCATTTAAGGCACAATTTAGTTTTTCTTACATTGTCAATAGTTAATTCATTATTAACTTTGAAGAAAAATTCAATTATTACAATATACATATAAATTATTAAAATCACAATTTTTTATTTTTCTTTATTTGAGAGTGGTTATGGATTAATAGCCCTTAAATTCACATTTCTCATTATAATTCCCAATATTTGTGACTTAAAAAGTAACACCTAAAGGAGAAGAGATTTGCCTGAACTATATTTTTTAAATGCAAAAGTTTATTTATGTGTTAAGTAATTTTTTTAAAGAATTGATCATACAAATCTGTTTCCGAATATGAATACTACACAATTCTTTATTTAATCCGTATTCTGTTGTGAATTGATGATCTGAATAATAAATAACTGAATAATAAATGTCCAATGTGTTAAATTAGCTGTAATTTTTTTTAAATTTCTATGTCTCTAATACTAATAAATTAATAGAAATATAGCTTAATATTAGTATGATTTTCAAAGGGTTATAAATTATATGCTAACATTAATGTTTTAATATTTCTGCATATTAAGTTTAAAGGAGATCATGAAGTTTGTACTCCAACAGAACAAAACTGCTCTGCAAAACTCTAAACAATGATTTATATATTTTATTATGTAAATAACATAATAATTTTTTTTTTAATATTTAGTATTGTCATTTAATTCCTAATCTTTTAGAGAGTTATTAATTTATAATTCTTACAAGAATGAAGAAAGCATATTATTATTTTTTATTTATTGATTTTCTTTTTTAAAAAAGATGTTTATCATAAATTAAATGCTGAACTTAAGTTTGATTAGGACATAAAAAGGTGAAATTGCTTACAACAAAAGCATTAAAAAAATTATAATTAATTGAAATCAATTTTATTTGCATTAATATCTTTTACTCCTAATTGGTATAGAATAAAATATAAGTATAGAATAATTCTTAATAAATTTAGCTTAATAAAGTTTATCTTCTTTAATTTTTTGTTTTATGAATAATTTTATAAATAAATTTAAACGTGGAATTTATAGTTTTAGTTTTATCTTTTATATTAAATTTACAAATTCAATATAAATGAACAAAACCTGTTTAAAAACTTAGTTTCAACTAATTTCATAAATTTTAATTTTATTCTCTGTGATAATTAAGGATTTCTTCCATTTCATCCAGTTTATTCCATTGCATTCTGAATGTGCAAAAATAGTGTCTTATCCCTGTTAGGATGCAAAGTATGTCATTTATAAAAGTTTAACCCTATTCTAAATTTAAAAATTACAGAAATGTTTCAAGCAAATTTAAGAGGAAATCATTAGGCAGGACTTTTAACTTTCTACTTTACACTGTAGTATATAAATCAGTACAAGAAAAAATACATCCTAATACATTAACATGTTAACTTTATTCATTTAGTTTTTAAAATTACTTACTAATAATTATTTTTTCTATTATGAGACAACATGAATATTAACTGAAGGCAAGTAAACAACTATGTTGACATTAGCATGACTCTGAAATTTTGTACAACTTTTTTATTTCAATAAAATGAAATACATTCAATGACTATACTCTTATGAATGGACACAGAGGAACAAAATTACATTAATTTTTATTTGGTATAAAATAACATAATTTATAAGTATTTCTATGTAAAGTTATTTTTAAAAAAAAAATTTTTTTTTGAAACATTTGTGCCAGATTCTTACAGATTTTCTAAAGTTATTTTTCTATTTTTACTGCACTTTTTCTTCCTACTTGAGGAGAATGCTTCGCAAAAAAAAAGAAGGAAAAAAAACTATTCTCAAGAATTTACAATAGTTAGTTAAAAGTATTTACATAATTGAAAAATAACTTTCAATATTCTCTTTCTTGTATATTTCAAAATTTATGATAACTACTGAAATCAAACAAAAAAAATTATCAATTAATAAAGAATGGTGTCAAGTGCTTACAGTCTAAATTTTTAAATCCTTTGTCATTTATTAATTTATTTTTGTAACATACTAGTCCAGATAATTGTAACTTAGGTACTGGTTTTCAGCTTTGCTGCATAAATGTTTCATTTACTACTTCCTTTAACTACCCTACATTACCTTTTATATATTTAACATCTCATTATGTAAACACTTTTTAAATGGTATAGTTATATATTGATCAATTATTCGTTGCTAAAAGTTTAAAATTAGGCTATGATTAATTTTACTTAGTATAAGATTCTTCTAATCTATTTCTTATAACTGGAATAATAAAAGTACAATCAGTATTGTTGCAAGTAGAGTGTCAGCATTTTAGAGTGCATATTTATCCACTAGCTATAATTTAATAAAATTTCAAGCCATATCTGTTAAATGCGATACTGTAGATAAGATACTCTAAAATTTGTATTTCAAAATTAGTTCCCTATAAATTATGTTTTCTTACATTATTTAGATTTTGTAATTTTTTCAAGAACATAAATATTTAATAAACATACAATGAAATTCATCAACTAGCTTATATAATTAAGTAATTTCAAGCGAGATCTGTATATTGTAAAATTTCTATTTCAAAATTAGTTGCTTATAAGTTATATTTTCCTACATTATTTAGATTTTATATTTTCTTCCCTAACACAACAATTAAAATGCATAGTTGGTTACTAAATTTGCTGCACACAAAATAGTCTTAACTTCTTTTTTAAGCGTATTTTTTCAATCGTCTCCTGTTTTGTAACAAAAACTGTTTCCTGTTTACCCGTATATTCAGTAAGTTTCTTTGTATTTGTTGAAGAAATGTTTTAAAAAAAATATTTTTCCATAAAATATCTATTGATGGCAAAAATAAAATTAAAAAATCTTTAATTTATATATTTTTGCTTATTATTTAAAAATATAAGCAAAAAAAAATCTTCTTTAGATTAAGATTTATATACATATTTTTTACTTAGCATAATGTAAGTGCGTATATTATTTCCAATTTTGAATTTCTCTTTTTGACTTACAGGATTATGCATGATGCATCAAAAATTTACTTGCAGTCTAAAAAATGTCCCTAGTAAAATCTCCGTTATTTTTTTTTCTCCTATGTTGACAGGTATGTGGATGCATTTATTTGTTGATCCTCTTTATATTGATAATTTAAGACGATAAGTCATTATCTAGACATCTTATGTTATTTAGCCTGTTTACACATTTGAGCTGGTCAATAAAAAAAATTTTGCTACACAAAACACATTGTAAAATACAAATAATATTATTATAATGTGTTGTGTGAGAGTCAAATATCTTAAATCTCATCACCATCAAAACAGAATGGGGGGAAAAGACAAGACAGTTTTCTGAAATGCATAGCTTCAGTGTTTTTATTGTGAATAAAAACATTATTCAGTGCTAATATGTCGGAATTAATGGTTACTCAATAATATGTTATCACAGTAATAACGACCTCACTTTTGTATTTTACTTTTAATATCATAATTAGGAACATAACAGTTTAGGAACATATTAACTTTATCATAATTAGGAACATAACAGTTAGGAACAAGATGATTAGATATAGAAATTTAATACAACAATGTTAATGTTAGTTTTTACAAAGTTAAATATAAAACTGCAAGTTCACTGGAAACATCATGCTTATTTTGCTGCTAATGACCATTGGCACTCTTAACAGCAATAAGTTTATATATATTTCTTACTATGTTTATTTATTAATTCAAAATATTTTTGGGAATGTATAGTGTAATGAAAAATAAAATTTTCCTTTATTTAAATACAGAGTGTGTAGCGTTTTTAAAAAATGCTTGAAGGTGCTTATTTTTGATTTATGTTTTTTAAAAGCTCTTAAAGGTGCTTTTTATATTCGGGATTTGAAAAAAGTGTTTAATTCTATCTTTCAAAAAGAGATTTTTTCTTTGCTGTGGCGATTGGGGTTTTAAATTACAAAAAAAGTATGATCTTCACAATTTTCTCTACCATATTTATCAGAAACTAGTTATTTTATCATGTTTATGTTAAGTTCTTAAAAATGTTATTGAATTTTATTGATTTTATGTTTATAAATTAAGAACTTTAAACAAAGAAAAAAATGATTTTTATTACTGCACAGATCCTAATTATGATTTTTTTATAGTGATTAAAAATATTTTTGAGTGCTTGAAAAATACTTAAAGTGTGCTTATTTTTTGTTGAAAAATCTGGCTACCCTAAAATAAAATATTGTTTATGCAGGTTGATGATGACCTTGATCAAAGCTTTTTATGATGGGCATGTGTTGGGTGCAGCAATGTTTTTGATAAAAGTAGGATCACAATCAGTACCCAACAAGCACACGACTTTTGGGCTAGTGAAGGGACAATGTAGTCTCACCTAAAGTGCCATTACGGCAGGCTTTTCGTCGCCGTATTGGTTCCGTTAATAAAGTGAAATGAGGGCCAGTGCATGGCAGTTCAGGCAAACTTCTGGCAATCGTTAAAGGACCGGTACTACTTTGTTGCCTTTGGATTGCTTTGCCATTTTTGCCTGTTATATACCGGAAAACAAATTTCATTTCACAGAATAAAGAGAAAATTGCCATAAAGGCTTTTATTGTACCTTTATGATGTCCCTTTTGCCTTTTTATCAAAAACTGAATACGTTCACTGGCACACGTCGTTGCCTCAATTGCCGTTAAACCACCTTAACTGTAGTTTGATTAGAAAACGTCTTTGCCGCTATCGCACCTTTATTTCAGGAGTTTAAGCGAATTTCTTTGCCGATATACCACCCTTAACTCACCTTACACTTGGGTCAATAGAAAACTTTAATGCCGCCCTTGCTGATATCACATCTTTATTTTAGTTATCGCGGCAATTTTTTTTCATTAACTTGCCTTTAATTTCAAATGTTTTAACAAATTTACTGTATGTTGATAACAATTCATATTTTGGGAACATATATTGTCACGAGCGTTTGTTTTACTCTGCAGATATCAGCAATAGTAATTTCTTGCATTTTAGCTGCTTATATTGTAATAAAACAATAATTATCATTTTATGCAAAAAAATTTATGACGATATAAAAAGCAAAATGATGGGTAAAAAGTTTAATTCATATTCAATTATCATCCAATGAATCTTCTTACATAATAAAACAGATTTTTTTAGATCATTTTAAACAATTATAAATACAATAAGTTAAAAGTCGAATCGTATAAAAACATTGCGTGTTCACATTTTTTTACACATTATGAGGTAAAACTAAATAAAAATTTTATTCTAAGATAAAACATATAGCAACTTAGTGTATAAGTTAAAGTTATGAAAAAAAATTAAAATAATTATATTTATTAAACCTACAATTAGCTTTTCTTGATAGAAACAAAGCCACAACCCAGTCATTATTTTTATTTTCAATATTATTCATATTTAATATTGGATAACTTTCTATTCAATAATATTCATATTCAATAATAGATAAACAAGACATAGGCATAAATAGTTTTTAAAAAAAATACTGGGTACATGTAAATGACACATCAATTTCTATGATTTTAAATAAATAAAGCTAGAATTTTAATAAATGCTTAAAATTTAAAATAAAACATGACCTTAAGAAAAGAATATTATTTTATTTCAATATAACAAATCAAAATACAAACAAGTACATAAAAACTGTAGAATAACTTCTTTATAAGCATCCAATCAGAATGAATCTAGTTTTCCTTCAAAAAAGTAACCAATTTATTTTACTACAGGTATATTAAATAATGTGTACAGAAACAAAATATCTAATTAATTTCTGACACATTTTAATTCTGGGTTAAGTTATACTATCAATTAATTCTAACTATTCAAAATACTTTTATTGATCCCAGGGAAATATTCTAAAAAAAAATTATATCCAATAATTTTTAATAATTTAGTTTTTCTCTTACAAATATTCTACGTTATAGAATTTACTAAAGTTGCTCAAACCACCTGAGTTTTTTTATTATTTACTTTACACAAAAATAAATCTTAACTGATTGTAACAAAAGGTAATAATAGCACAAAATGAATATTCCAGCTTGTATTTAAACTAAGTATTAATTTTATAAAATTCCATTGTACTTTATAATATCTATTGCAAATGTGTAAAATAGCGGATTGTAGCATCAAATATTAAAACAACTATGAATAATATCCTATGAATTAACGAAACAACCTGGTTAAAACTTCTCTTTACAGTATTATGAAACAATTAATTAGTTTAAAAATAGAGAGAACTATGATTGACTTTGAAAAAGTGATAATCAAATTTCCTTACTTTAAACTCATCTATTATAAACTATTAACTTTTAAAATGCTTCCATAAGTTAGAAAACTAACTGAAGCGGTACATATCGCTTAACAATGTTTATATATTGCATTTTGTAACTACAGATCAATCTATTTAATAATTGAACATAAAAATGCATTTTAAATAAAGAATTTGATAGCAAAGCTTTAATATTTTTTAAACTAGAAATAATGCATTCTCACCAAAATAGTTTGTAGCTATTAATATGTTATGTAATGTTAATATTTTTAATATTTACGCAAAATTTTAATTTTTCACTATTAAGAACTATGAACGAATTTTTTACTTTATATTAACATGTGAAAATATTTCAAGTTTATATAAAATTAAATTATTTCTTTCAAAGAAATTTTAACCTCTAGGAAGTAAACAAACTAAAGGTTTTTTAAAAGGAAAAAAATATATAAAAAAAATTTTTTAAGATAGTACTTTTAAAATCTAAAAATATGTTATTTGATTAAAATTTCTATCAATTAAAAGAATATATGATCCTTCAAAATTATACTCCATTAAGTATCAATTACCTAAAGTTAATATTGTGCCAATTATTATAAAAGAAATCATTAAAATATGAATAAAAAAGAATGATTTTCTAAATTCATAATGAATTTACAAACTAACTAAAGAATATAAATTTTATGCCATCAAGGTAGGTTGGTTTATTCTAAACGGTTTTTTAAAATATTTAAATTTTTTTATACATAAAAAATTTAATTTGAATAGAACCAGTTGATAAAAAATACAATTTTCTCTTAAATTTTCTGAATGGGAAGGGTTTGATTCGGAAAGGAAAGGAATCGATTTTCTAAAAATAAATACAAATAAATGATTGGAAGTGCTTAAATATTGTAGCTTCTCTACAAATATGTCTAAAATAAATTTATGTGATGGAATGTTCTACAAATGCTTCATATAACAAACACCAAATTACTTTTCTGATCACTAAAGATAAAATTAGTTAAACAATGTGATTATTGAACAAAATAAAATAAAAAGCCAAAGAAACATCTTGTTTAAAACACATGAAGCTTGTTCATTCATGTTACATTTCTACACATGTTTTCTGTTCGTGCATATTCTGAAATACATCATAGGTTTAAGTATGTAGATTCATGTATTCAGAATTATTTCTGTTTTAGGGGGATTTTAACACCACTCCTGATAGTCACTTGGGGCCTGCGTGGATTGATAAATGCAGGCTAGACCTGCTCATTACAGATGCTGCTACTATTGGAGTCTCAAAACGTTGTAGAGAAGGAGATTTTTTGACCAGAGTATATGCCTGAGTTGAAAAAGGTGGTAAAGTAAGTTTACATCTTCCTATTTTCTTAATTATCTTCAGTGTTGTGAATGTTCGTCATTGAAATTTATCTTATTCTCATATTAATTAGCATGAAATTACAATAACTCTTTGTTATATTGTGCCTTCCAAGGGTCTAAAATGAATCAAAGTTTAAAAGGGCATTAGACAATGCCTGTTAGGCTAAACTTATAAACTGTTTTCTTTTCAGTAAAAACATTTGCCTCAATCTTTATAACCAGCTCAATCAATCAGTTATTACCAGGAAAGAGGTTAAATTGGTTCTATTGAGTAAAAATTTTTGTTTGTTCATTTGCGACATAGAAAATTTCAATCCCTGTCCAGGCACGCAAAGCTGTGTTTTTTTATACAGAATAAGATTGAAGCAAATATTTATATTTTGGGTATAAACTTGAGTAAACTGTTAACTTTGTTGTACTCATCATCATCATTGCTACAGCAATCCACTTTGGCCTTCTCTAGAACATTTTCCCATATTGTGCTTCTTGTTACCAGGTTAGAGATTTCCGGATTTCAGAAGTCCGGATTTTTGAGGTCGTACTGTATTTCAAATAAATTATAATTTTTTTATAGTGCAAGAATATTTTATTTATAATTTTTTTTTTTTTTGAGTTTGATAAAATAATTAAAAATTGTATTTAAATTAGATAATCTGATTTTACTTTTAAATAATTCTAAAACAATTAGTGATAAAAAATGAAATATACAATGCGTTAAAAGTGAAAGCTGTTGCAATTTCACAGGGGACTTTAATATTAGTTTAAAAAAAAGTTTCTATTTTATGACAGTAATGGTAAACATTAAATTGAATTTTGTAACCATACTTTGTAGCTATGGAAATAGTTTAACTTGTGATATTACAAAATGAAAAAAGTTTTTTTTTTTTATGAATTTTGAATTCCATTCCACATATTTCATTCTATGGATATACAGTAAAAGCCTGGCTGCTCAAAATTTGACTAACCAGAAAAATAAAGAAAGTAGAACTTTCAGAAATTTATAGTTTATTCTTTTTAAAAAGGAAGGTTTGAAAATACACTGTAAAATATTGATGGATTCTTAATGAATACCTCCTCTCCTTCAATATCTGTCAATTATAAACAAGTAGTTAGTTTAGAAAGAGCTGTCCTTCAGTTTTTTTTTATTTATCCTTAGTAATTCTTTTGAATAACTTTTTTAGGTTTTTTCCTTTATCATTTTTTTTATAAGTGTCAATTGCAATAATTATTATTATTAAAGTGTATCATTTTTCCAGAAATTAATATAATGTAATATACCAAGATTTTTGGTGCTTAAGTATCCTAAACTTTCCAAATCCAGAATTTGCCGATTGCTGTGCATTCCAGATAATTACATTTTTATTGTATTGCTCTCTTTTGATGCTTTTGGATAGCCTTGCAATTTTTTTTCTTGGGTCTTCTTTTAATGAAGATTAGCCTTATCTATGAATTCTCATTGTATTTTAAAATATAAGAGAACCCCCACATAACTATAACCCTCGTTCATTATTTTTTTATCTGTAGCAATAGAGATTGAGAACCAATTTTGATTCATTTTTCATTTGAAAGGAGCATATGTTGCTATTTTTGAAGAATAGTTTACAATAAGAGTAAGTGTAATTGTTTAGTAGAATTATAATTAGCAAGCTGGAACTAACATACTTATATTTTTTATTGCTTTCATAAGTCTCGTTATAACCTACATTTTCAATGCTACCTATTTCTCCAAATTTTCTGCTAGATTTTATATTTTTATATTTAGAGTGATGGCAAATCTAGTTCGGCAATAGTCCCCTACAATATTTAATTTGAATTCCTAAATTTAATTTAGAATAATTGTAACCATAACTAAGTTTGTAAGTGATTTTTCAATTCTTATTTCTTACAATTTAAGAAAATCAATCTTGCAAAAAGCATAAATTGGCAAAAATTCATTTTAATACGATGAACCTTTTCATTGTACCCAATTGTGGCTAAGTGAAGGGCTACTTTATTTTAAGTGACTTTTTAGAAATTATGTATATGTTAAAAATATTTGTTTAAATCAAAATTGATCATATTTTTTTATAGATAATTATGCCAGGTTATTGTGTTTCCGAAACGATTGGTCATAAAGTCATTAGCAGTGCCAAGAAAATTGAATTTGAAAGCCAGATTGTCAGTTAGTTATTAACTTAGTTGTTAGTTTTAATAAATTTATGATCTGAAGTTCTGTTCATGATATGAGTATTTTAAATAGGTAGAGGTTAAAATGTCTGTGCAGTATATGTTGTCCAGTGCACATGCTGATGCTAAAGGATTCATTAGAACTAATTCAGCATTGTGAGCCATCTAAAGTCTTGCTGGTGCACGGAAAAGCTTCGAAAATGGAGTTTTTGGCAAAGAAAATCACCCAAGAACTTGGTAGAAAATTGCATCTAAGTTCTAAAATACAAAAAAGAAGCATATGAAGCATATATTGAGGCATTTTTGAATAGTTTTGCGAACTGTCCTCCATTCAGATGCTTTATTTAAAAGAATGTGTAAGAAGATTAAGAAAAGTAGTTTCGTCATCGCTTAGATTGATAGCAATGCTATTTAACAGCATGTAGTTTTATTTCGAAAGATAAATTTGTAGTTATCAGCTTTGCCAGATTTTGTTTATTTATCCTGATTCATTAAAAATTCTCCTGATTTTTGTATATTCTATGAAGTTTCCTAAAAATCAGCAATGTATGCTAGGGGAAAAAAAAGGTAAAGAATGTTTGTGCCAGCTTTCCTTTGATACACCAGTATCTGTGCAAGTTGATACTTCATTAAATCTATTGAAGAAGCAGCTCTTTGTAGAATTTGGTAAATTACAAGTTAAATATTTTTCGTAAATGAAATTTTATAAAGGTAAAGCTCTCTTTTATGTGCTTCATATTGGAAATATGAATTTAAATTACTATATTAATGAAGAGAGATTCATGTAAGACTATTTATACTTTTTTGTCCAAAACCTTAAATTTTTTACATTTAATCCTACAAACATAAATAAATTAAAAACATTTTATATTATTGAAATTCTTGTGCATTAAGAATTTTTAATGTAATCATTACAGTATTAAAAAAAATATATTAATATTATTTTTATTTATCTTTTAATAATAAAACTTTTCCCTTTTTTGGTATATATTTTTCAAATACAAATACTTTGGTTTTGTCCAGAAATAGAGAATTCTTGTTTACTCATAAAGGCTTACCCATTCAATTAGAAAAAGTTATATTTCTCAGATCTATACCACATAACTATTCATTTGGATTGCACGCTTACAGACATTGCACTAGTTTAAACCTTTCATAATGGATACATTGAAATATTTATTAGAAAACTGTAAACTTTTTTTCTTGCACATTAATGAATATTGAGTGTAGCTGATTCCTCTGAGTTCTGTTAAAAATACATGACTATTTCTATTATTTTCTATATTTGATCATTTGTGTTCTGACTCAATTTTGACTTAGGGGTTTTGAATTTGCTGAAAGTGTAGTTCTAACATCTGAATGTGAAATGGTTTAACAAAAACCTTGTAAAGAATAATGTTAATTGGACTAATTTGCAGAAATTTTACATTTTTGTTTAACTCCCACAATGCACAATTTTGTTGTTATGTTTAAAAATATTCAAGCTAGTAATTTTTTAATTTGTGGGTTTAAGCCATATTAAAGCCATTTTACATTAAAATAATTAGCAACATCTAGAATTTAAGAACAAAGCAGTTTTGGTTGAACTTTTAATTTATTATAATTTGTGTGTTATATCATTTTTCCCACTTGATTTAACTAGATAGTAATTAATTTAATAAATTAATTTAATATCCTACTAGTAGGAATAAATTTAGCAGATTTAAATTATTTTTCACTAAAAGCAATATTAAAATTTAGTATTTAAAACAAATAGTTTTGTAATCATTCCTTATTGCAGCATGCAGTCTGAGCATTTCACATTTGGTTATGTTTGTGTAGAAAATTTTCCTCAGTTGAATGAACAAAAAATTATCACACAATGAACAAAACATGTTCATTGAATAACAAAACCATAAACTGATTTTTAACTAGCAAAAACAACATGTGATAGGACAACTTTAGACACTGCATGCTTCGGGTGACTATTAATTTTGTCCTATACTCTCAAGGCGCAAAGAATAAAAAAGTTTAAAAAAAAGAAAATTGGAATTTCAAAATTATTGCAATTTTTTAAATGAATTGTCAATACTGAAATTATTCGCAGTGTTTGTTTTTTTAAATTTCTGTAGCATTTAATTATTTTGTTCTTAATGTTATAACTCATTTAAATGAAAATTTTATATTGCAACATAATTATATGTATATATGTATTCATTGAACTTAAGTTTTTATTTGAGTGTGGCTATGGTTTAATCATTCTGAAGTTTACATTTTGATTCATAATTCCTATTATTTTTGGTTTCTGATCTCAGATATATATTTTTAAAATGTAAAATATTTTTCAGAATTGAAGTATTTATTTTAGAAAATTTATCATACAAAACTTTTGCTACTTATGAATATTATTCATTCCTTCGCAGCTCCATATTTAGTTGTGCTGTGATGATATCTGAACAATAATGCTTAATGTGTTAATTTAAATTGGTAGTAAATTTTTTAGTTTTTATTAATTAGTGTTTATTATTAGTGTTTGATTAAAAAGTATACAGATTAATATTAAATAGATTTTCAATAGAGTGACAATATATGCTAATGCTAGCATGCTTGTCAAGTTTAATAGTTTGTTACACTTCTTCCCTTTTTTAAAAAAACCTCTTCTTAAGAACTACTTTTTTTTCTGCGTTTGAAAGATGTTTAATTAACTGCTTAACTCTAAACCAAGATTTACATGTATTATTTATTACATGAAATATTATAAATAAATAAAATATATAGGTTTTTCTATACCTATTGTTTTTGAGAACTGAAATTTATTTATACTTCTAGCAATGAAAATTTATTGTTATTTTCTTTTGTTATTTAAACGTATGTAATTAACTTGGAATTCAATGTTTTAAATACATTAAATGATTAATTATTTAATAAGGCATGATTTTAAATCTGATTAGGATATAGCAAGTGAGATTCATAGCAAAAGCACACATATCTATCTATAATTTATCTGAACCTAATTTTATTTGAAAATATATTTTATTCCTGAATGATATAACTTTTAAATAATATCTGATAGATTAAGAATTCAAAAAGTTTATCTTCTTTACATACAGGGATGAAGTGGGATACTGGGACCTATCCTAGTGTGCCCTCCATCTTGATTACTTTTTGCTGAAATAAATAAAAAAAAATATAAAAATTGGTATTAATTTCCCTTTGGTTTAAAGGGAAAAGCTTACAAATGTATGTTGATTTTTAAAAAAAATTAATTTATTGTTTACCCTTTTCACATTGTTTTTTCTCTGAAAATGTTTTTTTATTTTTGTTCCTTTTAAATTACTCTCTTATACTATTTTATGTATACATTTCAAAAAGTAATTCTTACTCATCTAAATAAGAAAAAAATTTAGTTTATGAAAAATAATTAAAAAACAGTCTCTCTGCATACACATTTCTTTTTTCTTTTTTTTTTTTTAAAGTTAAATAAAAAGACTGTTTTTTAATGAACAGCTTGCAAGCTTTTTTCTATAATTTGAGCAGAAATTTTTTTTTAAAAACTGAGCATTTAACAGTCCATTTTTTAAAGTAAAGTATTTATTTAAAGAATAACCTTAAAATTTCATTGATATACCCCTTTCAGAAAAAGAGACACTTATACAAATTTTACCATGTGAAAATAATCTTAACAAAGTAAATATTTATAATTGTTATCAATATTAAATCAATAAACACAGATAATTTTACCATTGTATAATTCTCATTGAATTTTCTTAAAAATGGAATATGAATAAAAAGGCAGTGTTTTTAAGGGATGGTGGCTATTTTTACAGAAAGGGAAAGGAGGGTGCATTTATAAGGATCAAAAGGTAGACGGGGCAGGTTGCCCTTCTAAAATCACTTAAGGAAAACACTGCATATATTCACATATTGATATATAAATATATACATATCACATGACACCCCCTAAAAAGTGCGTCCTCCAGGGTATTCCTGCTTACATATTTCTATAAACAAACATTGAAGAAAAACTTATATTTAAAAACTCATTAAATTTTTTATTTTGTCCATTACAATGTGTATTTTTCTTACAAATCACAAAAGAGTTTGATTTAAACTGATATTTAATTAAAAATTCAGAGCACAATATTAATAATCAATCTTTCATATGAAACTGAAAGCAAAATACAAGTTCTTAATAAATTTAACTCAGTCAAATTTTATTATTTTTAAACAACAGCTATCTCTTGTTTAATTATCTAAATTATTTTGTATTCTAAAGGTTAAGTTGTGTTTTGCTCATAATTAACAAAATAATTCGTTAATTTAAAAACTAAATTGTATATTTTAATATTTTTCTGTGAAAATGATTTTTTTAAATTTGACTAAAATATCCAGGAATTTTTGAAAAAATCATTTTTATTTTTTCTAATAAGATTCAGAAAAAAACTTTTTAAACAAAATATCAAATAATTTTAAATTTAAAATAAAAAATGTATATTTATATGTTTATTTTAAATAAATTAGTTATATAGTTAATTTTTATAAAAATTTACAAGGGAAATTTCCAGTTTTAGTTTAGTCACTTAATATAAATATTAAATTTATAGAATTAATAGAAATAAACACATTTAGGAAATTTTAAACTCATCCTTTATGCTTATAAATTTATTTTATCTAGTTAATACCATTGTCTTGGGAAAAAAGTGATTTTTTCTTGAAAGGGGCTTAACCTTCACGTAAATCACTTATCATAAAATTTACTTTGTGATGCTACACAACTAAACCTTTTTACGATACTCTCTATTGTGAAAATGTAGCTCCTCTACTGAGTGTCTGAAGTTTTTTTTAAAAAATATTTTTCCTATAATCGATAAAGTTTAAGTATTAATGTTCATTTTTTAAAAATTTAAAATTTTGTTGTTTCCAAAACTATAAGGAAGACAATTGATGGTTTGATAAAAGTTAGTTAGATAATAATGAAAAGTTATGAAACCCCTGATTTAGGGTATTAACCCAAGGCGGGGGTAAATACCCATTTATAAATACAATACTCATTGGGTATTTATCCGACCCACCTCTATACCTATACAGTGTTGGGTTAAATCAGAATAGAAAAACTCTTAATAAATATAAAACAATAACTATAAATTTGCTAAACTTCCTTTAATTGCTGATATTTTGTAGTCTTATAAAATTTGCTTATTTATCTTCATTATCAATGATGGTACATATTTTTTTTTAAATAAAAGTTTGAATTTTTTTTTTTCGTTAATAAAAATAAATAATTATAATAAAGTTTGCATAAAACACTGAAAAATTACAAGTTTTGTACCTTATTATTTTGAATTTTTTTTTTTTTTTTTTAAATTTTTCATCCAACAAGTTTGTCTTAAAAAATCTTACTAAGCAGAGGAATTTTTTTAGAGGAAAAACTCAGAAACAAAGGTTAAGCTCTTGGGCATCAAAAGGAATTAAGCAATTTGCAATCAATCACCTAATTATTCTTTAGTTTAATGAAAACAATCACAAATTTATCTTAAAAATTTAAAAATGGAAAATTAGAGCAAGGTTTATGTGTCAGATTTTTAAAGTAAAAAATTTTTATTAGCTTCACCCATGTTATTTTCTCTTTGCTTAGTCAAATGAAGATATACTGCGAAATAGAAATTTGGAATACATTTTTTGGTAGAATATAGATTAAATCCATTAGATTTTAGAAATACTTTAGTGATTCTAAAATTCTCAATGATTCTTTAAAAAGAATTATTATTAAACTAGCATGGTCTAATAATAATTCTTTTTAATGATATTGAAACAGGTTTGGGTCTTAAAATATCTGTGCTTATTCTAATTCATTATTTTTAATCTAGCAATATACACAAATACAAAATTGAAAAAATCATTATAATGATGTACAAAATGTTATATAGCTATTATAGAATTAATAAAGTTTCTGAATAAAAACTTTTTGTCTTCTATATTTTTATATATTTCTTTTTATTCTTCTCAACTAAATCTTTCTTAATTGAAATCAATTTTTTATTTGATAACAAATAAAACTCGTTTTAGTTAGTTTACTTTGATTTATTTAGTGACTTATTCCTATGAATTTTGTTTATTAATATGAATTTAAAACAAATGAGATCTTAAAAAAAGCTCTTCTAACTCATGTCTATAGAAATAAGAAATATATTGTATTACAGAGTTTTTCTTATGAATAAAATAAAGGCAGCGTATTTCCTCTCTGAAAAAAGCTTTATCAGCAAAATGTTAAAATGTGTATTATTATGTATAACTGAATTTTATCCTACACAATTTTTAAATTACCATCTCATACTATCTTATGAGTATATTTCAAGAAGTAATTCATTTTCGTTATCAAAATATGAGGAAAATTGTAGTTTATAAAAATAATTAAAGCCATGCTAAATGGCAATCTCTGTGCATGTTTTTTTTTTTTTTTTCAATAAAAGAACTAACAAAAAACGATTAATTGATAAACAACTAGAAAGCTTTTCTCAATAATTTTAACTGAAAATTATAAGAAAATAAACTTTTAAAGGTGCATTTTTAAAAAAAAAAATTTAAATCACTTATAAAAAAAATTAATATCCCCCTTCCACCTGCCCCCAAAAAGATACTTATTAGAAATTTGACCAGTTGAGAATAATCCAAGCAAAGTAAATGTTTGTATAAGTAATCTGAATTTAACCTATAAGCACATAATTTTACCAATATAATTATTATTTAAACAGTGAATTAATTTTTTTCAAATTAGAATCTGAATAAAACGACATAGTTTTTAATGAAGGGTGTCTTATTTTTATAAAAAGAGCAAAGAGTGTGCATTTATTGGGATCAAAGGGGCTCGCCCTTCAAAAAACAGTTAAGCAGAACACTGTATTAAAATATACTGTTAATGAATTTCTTATTACTAAATGTTGCCATTTTGGAATGTTTTTCAATGGCCTTGAAAAATTATATTTAATGAAGATAAGATTTTGCCTTTTCTGATCAATGATACAAAGAATGTTGAACTTTTAGTTTACTGTATCTGAAAGAAAATTCTGAAGCTCTTTCAACTCTTTTGTATCTTTGAATTATTAGTTATGTTATGTCATTTATATTTTTGAAATTTTCCTGTTGTTGTATCAATTTAAAATAAAAAAATTTATAATTACCTATTTATTATAATGTAATATTATATATTATAGAGTTATATTGTCTTCATTTCCAAATTATGAAGTTTCTAATAGTGTTCTAAGTGCTAAACCTTGTTTAATTTTATTTTATTTATACTTTTACATTGTTTGGACAAATTAGTTAATGCTTTTCCATACCATTATCATTACTTTAAACTAGAAGCCATTCAAATATTATATAAGAATATTTTGGACAATTTTGAACACCTTATCAGCATAATTAAGTAAATTGCAAACCTTTTTCCATGTGTCAAGATGTTACATCAGCCCCTGGTTTTTACTTTGATTTTTACTGTACTAATTTAATTTAAAGATAAAATTCTAATAAAAGATATTAACTTTATATAAATCAAATTTTATAGCAAGTTAATATGAAATTTAAAAAAAATACTCCTCTTTCCTTTGCCATTTTTTTTTTTACTATAAAAATAGTTCTAGGTCAGTTAAATGAGAGTCTGATTTAAATTTTGCAAAAGACCCTTATCCTTATTTACCCCTCTCCTGTGATTGGATATCAAAATACAAGTAGGGTGTGGGAAAAGTGTAAAGGAAGTAATTAGCGAAACCATGTCTAATAATAGCCTTGTTTTAACAATGCATAGCATGCACTAATTTTAAAATGTGTGGTTTTTGAAACTTTTTATTTTATTTGCTAATGTGTGAAAATTAAAGTTTTATTCAATTCAGAAAATCTGATAATTTGTGATGTATTTAATCTATATAGCTATCAAATATGAAATGGTAAAAAAAAATTGCACCAACATAATTTTTAAAAAGCTACAATGAGTAAATTCTTGAAGGTCAAAAAGGAATACATAATTTTTCCCTTTGGCTTTTTCTTGCCAGATTATTTTTCACTTTGATATTTAGTAAGCTAGAATTTTTAGCAAACAATTTTCATTTCTGTGCATAGCTTTATATAGGTATTTTAATGAGCTTGCCGCTCGGTATGTGGTGTTTTTTCGAAGTTTAAATGTAGTCACTGTGTTAGCTTCATTTCACTTTTTTATCATTTTATATTCAGTTTTATACATTATATATTTATCCCTCATAGGTAAGTAGTAAGTAAAGAATTAAGCATAGTGTTTAATATGAAAGTGATTTACAAATGATGTACCTCATTATGGTGATTTGTAAATAACTCATCAGAGTCTGCATTGAAATGCTTCCTGAATCATGCTAAGTATTACACGCTATTAAGTGTTTTCCGAATCAAGCATCATGATTCTTATTCAAGTGATTTATGAATCACACTCTGAGATTCGTGTTTGAAGGATTTAAAATTTGCCTATTGCAAATAGCGTTAATGGGATTTAATTACTGTTTGCAATTTTTATCAAAGTGATATATGAATCTCCTTTTGCATTTAATAATTACTAGATATGCATCATTTTTTACATAAAAATCATTACCAAATAGCGCGTTGTGTTTTGCATTGAAATAATCAAAGAATCATGTGACAAAGTTTGCATTTTGGGGATTTATTAATCACTCATTGCTATTTATGACTTGTTACTTTGTGCATTTTTCAAACTTTATTGTTTGCTATTCATATATGCTTCGATTTACGGAACATACGTTGCATTTCAATTTGCAAGTCATATCTTGTACATAATTTACGTCATCTTTAAGACTTGCTTCATGTTTCATGTCATTATATCTATGGGCAACATATTGCACTTTATATAAACACGTTTTAAAAAACTAGTCATTGTGAATTATAATAAAAAAATTTGCAATTTATGATTTATTTTAAGGAAACTATAGTTTTGTAAATCTTAAGTTTGTTATCTGTCAAAATATTGTACTACAAAGGATTTTATTGTGCCAAGAATACTTTACTGATATTCTGAGGTGTTGTGTTTTTAAAATTGAAACAGATATGCTAAATATTAGTTTTCAAATTCTTATATGCTTCATAAATTTTTAATGAAAAGTCTTACCAGTTCTAGTCTTTAAAAGTTTGCATGTATGCTAATGTCAATTCGAGGTTTTTTGTTAATTAAACCACAATGCAACTGTTAATTCATTTGCATTGGTAGATATGAGCAACACATATTTAAAAATTGCCAGAACTATTAAACAATATAAAATTGATACAATTAATATATACTCCAATGTTATAAAATCTAGTGGACATGTATTTTAGCATACTAACTGTTATTGAGTAGGTCCTTCAAAGTGATTGAAAAATCCAAAAATCATTGTTATTATTTTTTTACTTTATTTATTTATTAATTTTAAAAAATTGAGTGGGATTTAATTTGAGAGGGGTAAATTTTGAAATTGAGAGAGTAGTAACTTTTAAAAAAAATTGAGATTTTAAGTGAATTCAGTAATGAAACATTCATTATGTAAGCGAGAGAGTTAAGCTAGTTTTTTTTTCATAACCTCATTTTTATTGAATATCTTCATAAAAATAAGTGATAAAAAGCATGTTTTCTTATATATTTAATTTATTATTTTAATTTGTGTTAATTATTTTTGAAATTGCACATTTTTGTAATAGTTTAGATATTCTTAAAAATTTAATCTACAGGTTTTGTTTCTTTAATCAATTCGAATCAAACATGTGTATTTCGTGTTTTGTAACATTTAAGAAATTGGTTTTTTGGCATTTGTGTCAGTCATGTTCTCTTTGTTTTGTTTCATGTCTTATTTTTAATTAAATATTTTTTTACTTTCAGGTCTCTAATCCAAGGGCTGTTAATGATGAAAAAATCTCACTGGCCACATTGATGTCTTCTTTGTTGAATTTGGATATAATATAAAGATTGGAGGATAAGTGATTCTTCCTTTTCCAGAGGTAAGCTGGAAAATAAATCGAATTAATACTAAATGTTTACTTTTGCTGAATGTTACTTTTTTCATTAATGTGCTTTACAACTATGGCACACAAAAATGTCTAATATAGAAAGTTATATCAATTATACAAGGAAATAGCCCCCAAGGGTAAAATATTCCCTATTAAAGTTTCAGTTCATTTACTTTTAAATTAACAAAAACTTCGTAGCTTACCTGCATTTGTGATGTGGCGTTTAGACTTTCCCTTTTTGCTGAAATGTTTGGGTTTTGATAGAATATTTATTATCTCTAACTTTTTTTTCTAAAAATGTTTGCAGCTATTTAATGTTTTATTCAATTTATAAATTATTTTAAAAACAGAAAAATATCAGTAGCTATTGGTGATTGAAATGGGTTGCAGGTGGCGTAGAGCAGAACTCACTACCTATGGCAACACTTCGCATGCTTTCCCCATTAGCGTATGGAGAGTCATATAGTAAGAAAGTACGTTAGTTTCTCTCTTGATTTGTATATAGATTAAAGTCTTTTAAGTTGGAAAACTATGTGGAACTGAAAATTACATTAAACATAGTTCTAAGGAAAGGCATCATGGAAATTTTCAAAAATAATTTTTTTTAAATAAAAAGAAAAAATATTAAGTAAAGGGAAAATATCATAGTACATTCCTATACAACTGAAAAGAGGAGGAGAGGGAAAAAAGAAGGGCCAAAGGCATGAAAGCGGTCTCTCACCAGATGACTTATTTGAGTGTTGCGATATCTTGAAACTTGTAATTTAAAATTTAAGTTTTAAAAAAAAATTTATTTCAAAATTCAGTAAAAAAAATGCTTAAACTATTTTATAACCACAATATTTTAAAATTCACATTTAAATTTTATAATTAGTTGAAGAATAATCCATATATTTCAATTAAAAAATAAATATGAAACATCCATTAATTTTTTATTTTAAAATTTAATTTTTTGAAAAGAATTAATTTTGATTAAAAAAATTATAATTTATAAATGAAATAAGACTTATTAAATAGTTATTAATCTTTTTAGATGAGGAAATTTGAATTGAACTCTGGATCTCTCTGGTAGAAGGTGAACAACTTAACGGTCACACCACAGTGCAAAAGTAATGAAGTTATATATCTTGAAATTGAAATAAAATCAATTATAAATTATTAAATAAAAATAAAGAAAATCATAGAAATAACTTGTTTTAAGGAAAAAATTTCAGCACTTTTTCAAAATCGCATCAGGCAATACATACCATCTCCTTTCTCACAAATTGTGATGTCATTTTCGACCAATAGCGTGTCCCAGCTATTCTGAAATTTAATCGCTTGTTTAATTTGATCCCTATCTTAGCTACATGTTCTTTAATTCAAGCTTAACTTTGTTTTAATTGGAGTTTTCAAGATGTGTTCTACCCTGGCTAGAAACAAACTTTTTTGCATGCATTGATAATATTTTTAATTCATGAAAGCCATTTTTTCAATTATAATTTGCATCATCACATTCTTGTAAGTAATTGTTTAGTTTGTCTTATATAGTTTGCTGTAGAAAACACGAGGTTGAAATATAAATTTTTAAATAAGCTGAATCTATATTTTTTTTTTAACTATACACTTTAGATTCCCCCCCCCCCCAATATTCTGCTCAGGTTTTAGCCACTATTAAAATATTTACTTCTATTAACTACCATCAAAATAATTATTTCTATTTACTATAAGTTAGACCATGAATAAATTTTATAAGAAATTGAATATTCTAATGTTTTGATATTTAACAATAAATCATTTTATTAAAAAATGAGCAAATTTTAAGTTAGTGAATTTGTATGTTTTAAAAGAAATTCCTCTCAAAAATATTGTTTGCATATATGCATTATATAATGCTTAAAAATTAAATGGTTTTTTTTTATCTGATAAAAACTTGAATTATTCTTATACTTTCATTTTAGAGTTGTACATATTTGATCTCAAACGTTTTAAGAATCGTCCTATGTTCCATTAATAAAGTGTGTTGAAATATATCAGCTACTGCTATGTACTTTCTGTTTTTAAGTAATTTGGAAAATAAAAAGAGTATATTTTATAATTCTTCTTTGAAAACTTTTAATACATTTGAATAGACCAAATTATATGTTTCTTAGTTTACCATATGTCTATTTTAAAATTAGTCTTTCATATGTTTGCTGTTCCAGAATATGTCGTTTTTTTTTTTTAAATTTGTCATTGGCCCACTACAAAACCTCTATTGTATTATATATTCTGTTTCCCTATGTTTCAATTTATTTTTTCTCGGGTGCAGTCTGTTATTTTTAAGTCAAGATAATCGTTCATATTATTTTATATATAATATTAAGAAAATCCAATATAAAATTACAATAACTGTTATTTTACTCGTAAAATAAGTTTATTTTGCGAAAAGATCAACCTTTAAAAGAAAAGAATGTGGTGCAATTGTGGGAGTTTGTAAGAGCCACCAAGTTTTTGTTTGAACATTGACTAATCCTACATTTTTATTAGAAAAACTTTTTGTTAGACTTCTAAATTTAAATATCGGTATTCAAGCACTAACTTATGTGGATAGTTTTTATTCTGTAAGGATTTATGTTAGATATTATAAAACCATTTGAATGATTGGTTATTTTTATTTTTTTCATGTATGTTACATATGTTTATTTTTTTAATTAAAGTACATCAAAATCAGGGGAGTTTCTATATAAAGCAATAGCTTAATACAGTATATATGCATGGTGCTAAGTAAAGTTCAGTCCCTGTGCACTCTTTTAACTTTTGTTTTCAAACAACTATACAGCTATTTAAAGGTGTCTGCAGCTGTTAGAGTGTCTATGTATTGTAAAATATCTATGTACTACATGATCATATTACTTTTAATGCCAACTGGAGATTTGCTTTCCTGTCTTGACAGCAGTACAAGATGTGGGGAAAAGTAATGATGATGATAATAATTTTGAAAAATTTGTTCATTTAAAAGAACACAAAAGAAAAGCTTTTTGAGTACTTAAAATGATCATAGTACTGTAAAGATTGCTAAAAAAAATGTAGTAAAAACCAAACAACTACGAAAAATGTTTTATTAGAAAGAAACATTATCTTAATAAGTCATAAAAAGCTGAATAACGTTAAGCTGGAAGGTGTGGAGGGAATTTAAACATTATCTAACACATTAAGTATGGCTTAATAATTTTTTATGCCTTATAGAATTAAATCAAAACCTAAATAAATGGGATAAAAAATTTAATAGTTTTAAGAGTTATCATACATAAAAGGTATAGATAATGAGTTAAACCTATTTGGACATTAAAACCCTTATAACTTCCAAACAATGAAGCATTCTGAATTCAACTAGATATTTGATAGCAATGCCTCATGTATATTAATTTTTTTTTATTTAAAGGGTAATTTAAAAGTTTTTACAGGTAAAACTTCTAGTTTTGTATTTTTGGCTTTTTTTTAAAATCACATTCAGAATAAAACAATATGCAGATAATAATATCTCACATGTTTAAATAGCAATTTTAAACACACAAATAGGTAAAATTGTATTTTTATTCTAAATTTTAAAATTTTTATTTTGGGTATTGTCTTTTTTGATTTTCAAAATCACTTCTCTTGACTGCGTTAAAAAGTGTAAATCAAAACATAAAACCACTAAAACTCTTGTCTTCTGCTAAACACATTTTGGACTGTCTGGGTTTCTTTTGCGAAAATGTTTCTTTCTTCTTTTTTATTTCATCATTTCTTTTTGAATATCTTCTAATTTCGGTCTTACTCTAACAACTTGGTTTGGATTTAGAGCAACTATTTTAATTAGTTCCTTTTGATCGTGTTCAATTTAGACTAAATGTTATGTACGAGACAATACCTCACTTGCTCAGGCAGCAATGTCAGATGCTTAAATATTTATAAGTCTAAATTTGCATTGTTTTTTCATTAAACCACATTAACTTCTAAACTTTTAGTTCTATTGATTGGGATTTGATTTCTATTTTTCGATTTAGCATGAACAAATTCATCAGAAACAATACCTCCTTTGTCTAGACAGCAAAATTTAAGTTTTCCACCACTCTGACTTCTTCTGTAAATTTAAGATAGTAGCAAAGCTAACTTAAAATATCTGCATTTTGTTTTAAAATACGATTCACCTATTTTGAAAGAATGTTCCTAGATCCCTAGTTTTACTAGTTCTCTAGTTTTGTGATTATACAAGTTAATATTATGTAAGTACTTATTTTTCCAAATATGAAAGAAATTTTAAATTTCATTAGTTATGGTCTGATCCTTATAATTAATATCACTAGACAAAGAAATTCTATATATATATATATATATATATATATATATATATATATATATATATATATATATATATATATATATATATATATATATATATATATATGAATGCCTACAATGAATGAGATTCATAAATCAGCCGTCCGAAAGCAAATGACATTTGGCATATCAATAATCTGTAGCACGAAGAAGGTCACTGTTATTGTTCAAACAACATATGACAATCTGTTCAAGCAGAATGAGCAAAAAAAAATGGAATTTTCTGCTTGATTAAGCATAACCCATTGTTTTAAATTTAACTTTTGATAATTCATATTTTCAAATATTTTATAGATGACATCAGCAGTGATATTTGTTAGCATATAGGTCTAATTGTTAAAAAAAAAAAGTTAATTTCTAGTACATTAATATTTAATTATTTTTAATTGCTTTGTCAGATAAATTTAATGAACTTTAATGGTATCATTTTATTTATTTTTTATTTTACAACGTGATTACTATTCCAATTTTATTCTTCTTTCTTGATATTAGTTAAGTTTCTTGTCTTAAGGTAGAAAAAAAACTACCACTATTAAATACAAATTTCATGTTAAATTTTATCTCCAAGGCCTATGAACAGTTCTTTCTTGGTTTGAGTGCTGTGCGAAGCATTGGATAAAGCTTTGTTGGCTGATAAAAGGCCGGCAAATGGTTAAAATTTTGTAATAAAATTTTTATATAAAAATTAGTCTTACCAGCTACTTCAAAAATTGCAGTTATAAATGTTTGACTGCCTGGTAATAAAAATAAAAGAACATGATATAGTGGGATTCTCAAGAAATATGTTTTATCCAAAAGTTTTTTACTTTTGAAAGTTATATTTATTTTTTGTTTAGATTTCTATTTTTATGTATCATTATCTTATGTTTCTCGGCAGGTGTCGCTTCCAGGATTTGAATCCCAACCCTTCATCTTCTCTTCTGTCTTCTACCAGTTCATCCTGTAAGTCAATGTCTTCCTCTGTATCCACACCTCCAGCCAGAGTCAGAAGTAAGATATTTATTTGTCTGTTTTTTTTTTTTTATTTTTTTTTTTTTTTTTTTTTTTTTTTTTTTTTTTTTTTATTCTAAAGGCCTTCTCTTGTCCTAATTTTTAAAAAAATTGTTTGTACTTGATTAATTCATACATTCTGAAAGATATTAATCATTAATTTTAATAGCAAAGAAAAGCAACCACTTTCTTTTTGAAGTAACAAACTTTTTATATTCTTTATTGTTTTATGACACATTTTCAGTTAATTTTTACATTAAAGATTTTAACTATGTTGCCCTATGTATAGTGGACCTTATCCTCATCTGACCCTTTGTATAAAAAATATTGACAAAACAATGAATGCTAATTTAACTAAAAACAACAAGTTATAATTGCTTCGAAATCACTGAAAGCTAAATTTATAATCATTTTTTGCGCAGAATCTTTTAGTGGAAATTAAAATTTTTCAATTAACTATTTGAAAGATTTTCAATGCTTACCTTAACTTATAAAATTTTGTTGTTTTATTGTTGACAATTCTGTTTAAAAAGTTTCCTGACCTACAAGTTATTTTTCTCATTCTGATTTCTAAACAATTTTATTCAAATTTTCTGTGTTACCATTGTGTAATGCTTTTTAAATTTTTGCTGAAAGTTAGGTGAAATTTTTTTGTTGTAGATCTCAAGTTAATATTTACATAAAAAACATACAATTTTAAAGCGTTTTTATAGTAAATGCTCTTTAAATAGAATATTGCTCAATACCGTATGAAAACTATTTTTTTTTCTTGCTCTTTAAATGTTGGAAAGTCTGTGCCAGTCCTCCGTGAATTTTTGTAAGTTTTCTTATTACTTACTGCATCTGTTATTCTTAATTGGTTTATCGCTTTTATGTTTGTAACAATCGTAACTTGCGATTGAAATTAATATTACTATCCGGCTAGTTCGAGTACTAAAATCTGTACTGTAGCTCTGTGCTTGTCAACTTAGCTTACCAAGTAACTGAAATGCTCCAAATTCAGCTCTTACTCTATTGACAAAACAAGTTATGATTACTTCCAAACAAATCACTGAAAGCTAAGTTTATAGTCATTTTGTCCCTAAAAACTTTTTTTCGTTACACTAAACATCAAATCCTTATATTGAGTTTTATATAAAAGTGATAGACTGATATAATGACTAGTTTGTTACACACAATGTTCTTTTATTGCATTGAACTCTAATTTAATAGTAAATTTACAAGTAGTCTGAAACTGAGCTTAACGAAAAAATCTGGCAGCTTTATTTCTTGATAATTTTCTTATTTTGTTTACATAATCTGTTGGTTGGAGCAAAATGGTTGCTGTCAATCTTACTGCAGCACAGTGAGGGTTCAAATGCAAATTTTTAATGATGATTGTAATAGGTGGCATACCATATATAAAAGATAAATATTTAATTATAATCAATTGGAAGAGTTTTCTTCAAAATCAATTATAAATTTAAAAAACAGCTTTTATGTGAAACTGTTCTATTTTAAATCAATTAAATTAAGAAAAACAACTGTTATCAACCAATTCCACTGATACAGACTAATTTTTAAATTCATTAGTCGATGATTAACTATTTAACTTATAGTTTTTATCGTCTTCAGAATCTTTGATGTGCATAAGCAATTTAATATTATTTTGAGAAATTTTATTTATTATTTTAATTATGATTTTAAAGAAGGATTAGGGGCACTTTAATATATTCAGAGAATTCATTAATAGAATACCGTAAATGCTCACTTCTGCACCTGTCTTTGGGACCAAGAGAAAAAGTGCATAAGATTTCAGAAACAGTAAGTTTATACAAATAAGAAAAGTTTCAATAGCTGAATTAAACTATAAATAGTTATGAGTAGTGGCTAATCCTTCTAACTCTTTTTTATGACTTTGAGAAACTTTTTCGCCATCTCTGTTTTCTCTGAAACTGAATAATAGTAATCACTATAACATTCATTTACCAAAAACTAATGTTTTAATCAGTGGTGGGAAAGAAACTGTACATGATACATTTTCAAAGCATATGGGTGGTATATATATGGTGGTTTCAATATGGTTGTTGTACAGATGAGACACCTTATTCAAGTTCATAGAAAAAGTGTCTTCCTAGAAACAATAGGCATGAAAAGTCACAAGGGGAAGAAAAATGAACTATTTCACTAGATCCAGTAGCATATTTCATTTTATCTGTTAGGAAAATTGTTAATTTGCTTTAATTTAAATGTAAACACTTTTTTCTAAAAAAAAATGTGATTATTTTTTTCCTATTTAAAGAGAACAAATTAAAATTTTTGTCTATTTTTATAAAAAATTGTCCGCATAATTGAAATATTTATTTTCTGAACCACACATAAACAAATGATAATTAACATTATTTTCCTATATAATGATCCTTTGAAAAGTTTTGTATATGTGCAAAAGGCACATAAAAGTGCAGAAGTGAGAGTATGTTGTTTTATATTTTAATAATGGTTTTTCATTTTCATAGTTCTCTTCCCTATTCAATGAAAAAAAAGTTATATTTCCAAATTTTATATTCATGTTTGTAAAATATTTTTTTCATATTAAGCACAATAAAATTTTAATTGAGTTTAGGTTAGAGAAGAAAAAGTTATGATAAAGTACCGATTTGAAGCATCTTGAAACTAACATGTACAGTATTGAATGCCTTCAAAGACATTATTTGGCAGAACAATTTTTTTCCGATAAGAAAACCTATTTTTAGTCTAAGCACGTGAAATGTCTCATAAAAGTTAAAAATTCTTAAAAAAATTTATTAAATGTGTAGGTAAATTTAATTTATCATAACTAAAAAGCAGTGTTAATAACACCTACATTTCACTTATTTATCTATTCGTAAATAGAAGGAAATCTTTTTATTTAAGGCAAAATTCACCTTTTCAAAAAAAAAAGTTTTCTTGAAACAGAAGTTTAAAAATCAAACACATTTGGAGTCTCAAAACTAACATTTAAGTAAGCAAACAAATTATAGATATCTTACGATTCTCTTATGAGTTAGGGGAGATGAAAAACATCAGAACCAATTTAATTCCATATTGAAATGTTGATTGTTTTTTAACTTTTCTGGCCTTTTGGCAATCAAACAGGTTAAATACTTTCAGTCCAGCTATCCTCCAAATTATTCATTAGATTTCAATAAGTTTTGTTTCTTTTGGTTTGTGCCCCTTAATGCATGTATATTTTTACAAAATGTTTTAGTGAAATTTGAAAAGTATATATTGTAAGTGGCTCATATGTAGCACCTGCTACACCTATATACAGAAAATGGCAACTAATTTTTTTGTATCAAATGAAAATGCATGTAGTATGCAGTGTACTTCCTGGGGAAGGGCCACCCGCCCTCACTGCCCTTTGATGACAATGTCTTTTTGTTCATATTCCATTAAAAAAATTTAATGTTTAAATGATAATTACACACTTTTAAAATTAACTGTGTTGATAGGTTTGATTCTGATACCAGTATAAATATTTACTTTGTTAGGATTAATTAATTTATTAAGGGATTTTTAAATTATTTTTTTAATAAATATTTTTGTATATTTATTTATTTATTTATTTGAAAAAATGTGTGCACAGTGATTCTCTTTTAGCATGTCTTTTTTTTTTTTTTCTATAAACTACAAATTTTTCTCTCATTTTGATAATGAGTAAAAATTCTTTTTTGAAATATGAGGGTAATTTAACAATCGTTGAAGATCAAATTCAGCTATTACACATTTTGTTAAATATTTACGGTGTTAAGTAAGAGCCCTTTCAAAACTCAATGTACTCTTTTGTGTGAGGAAGCACCCTGCCCTTTTTTATTCTAAAGGAGAACTCTGTAGTTGGCATGGTAATGGAGTATGTAACAAAAATTTTTAGTTAAAAAAGTAACTAAATAAATAAAATGAAAATTGAAGAAAATAAATTTCTTCAGAGATGTAAATAATGTTATGTATAATATTTATGTAAACTTGTCCATTTTTGTCTTACATCTATACCAGTTGCATAGAGACATTATTGAAATTGTGATTTAGTCAAATCTGTCATTGATAGTTTGTTTTTTTTAATTACAACTGTTCTTATCTAATTCTCTTTCTTTTTATGTACGGAAAACATATAAATTTCAGAAAGCATCACCGTTGAAGTAATTTAAAAATTTATTAAAATATAAAGTTATTAGAGTATTGGAAGATTATCTGCTTTTTCAACTAGCAAATTTTGAGCAAAATTTTTTCATTTATTGCTGAACTGGTTTCAATTTTATTACATATTATCATTTTGATGTATATTTTAATTCGAAAAATATTGTAAATTTTGAAATTTTTTTTGTCAAAGGAATACAATTAAAAATTTAATCATGAAAGTAAAGCGAAAAGGAAATATGATTGATAAATTCGTATCAGTATGTAAGTTGTATATATTTAAAAGTAATTTTTCTTCTATACCTTTCTTTGAAACAATAATTTACATTAGAATAATCATTTTATCAATCTTCATAATCATTTTTAATATTAAAAGCAATAAAATTGAGCACCATAAAATAAAGAAGGGAAAAAAAACAGTAAGTTTTTGAAAATTAATTAAATATTTTCTGATAAAAGGTGTGCACAAAATAAAAAAAGTGAGCACCCTGAATAACTTTTAATTTAACAGCCAGATTTTCATGTACTAGGTGTCAATCTTAATGGGTTTGTGTTTCACTATTCGATAATTTCATTCAAAAAGGATTTTTATGTTCAAAATCTTTCTAAATTATAAGGCAAGTGTATATCTGCATGGTGTTACAATAGGTATTTTAATGAATCAAAATGTATTGATGAAATGACGTATGCAAGAACTTTTCAAGATAAAATTTTGGTTTTAAAAGCCCATTTTCACAAAAATACTTATGTTGCTTAAAATCTATGATTTGCATAATTTTTATTTTATCCTCTCTTTCAGGATTTTGAATAATGTCAAGCATTGTTTGTTGTAGTTGATTTATTGAAGTTCTTCAGAACTCTTCTATTGTTAAGCCCAAGTGATTCTATGTGGACAAAAATATTTAAATTCTCTGTTGTCCTTATTATTTTTATATTGAATATGAAATATAAATAGAAATTTGTGTAATTTTTGTGTTGTTTATAGATATGTCTTTGTATTTAAATAAAATGTATGAAATAAACTGTGTTAATTATGTATTTAGCTAATTCCAGGGTACATTCAATTTATTACATTATATTAGCAGCTGGCTACATTTGTACATTTTTGTACAATACACTTATTTTTTGCAAAATTTGCTGCAAGACTTAATATAATCAGCAGAACACGACTTCATGATCAATACCGCACTAAATCATCATCTGTAGGCAGCTTCTTAATATTATCAGCTGTAGGTTGTATTTATTTCTGTATAGGATACAATAGTATAACTTAAAAACACAGCTTTCATTTTAAGGCTCTATATTTTTAGCTTTATTATATATTTATTATGTTTTATAATTTATATACATATATATGGACTACAAGTTAAAATTTGCACAATTACTTGTGAGATACATTATTTTTATAAATTTGGACAGCAATTTTATTATTCTGCTTTTAAGTAGTACAGCACAGTAAAGGAAAAACTATTAGAGATTATTATTAGAAAAATTACCTAGTTTGAAAATGTATTAATAAGTGGAAACATGGCTTATGCTTGGCACATATTCTAGACTAAGGGATTGCACTGTGTAAAAAATACTTTTTTTTACAAAAAATAATTTAAATGTAAAAAATACATTAAAATTTTCTTAGTTCATTTATTAATAATTTATTCAAATATGTATTAACTACCTAGATAGCTAAATATTCATTTAGCTAATTGTTAATTAATTGAATTAATATTCTTCATAAGATTAAATAAAAATAATTAGATTTGCGGCTGTCAATTAGGGGTAACTAGGTCTATGACCTCTAGTTACCCTCAATAAACTGAATATAGTAAACTGATACGTTATTCAATTAAAATATTATGGGTCAATATTAAGGTCTGATATGGGGTCTTAAGTTAAAATTGAAAAATGACTTCGTATCGGCTCGTTTTAAAGATTTTTAGAAGACGAATTTCCACATTTTAAGGCAATTGAACACACTATTTTAGATATGCGAACATAGTAAACTACAGGTCCATATTGTTATTATTAGAAATGAGGTCTATAAATATTTGCTCAGCAAATAATTATAGACCCTGAGCAAATAATTATAGACCCTATGAGGTCTATAATTATTTGCTCAGGTAGGGTGCACTATTACCCAGTAATATAATACGTGGTCCAATTAAAATATGGGTCAATATTAAGGTCTGATATCGGGTCTTGCATTAGTTAATATTGTAAAATGACTTCGAATGTTTAAAGCTCCTTAGAAGACGAATTTCTTCATTTAAACGCTATTCAACACACTATTACATTTATGCATACATAGGAAATTAAAGAGCCACATTGTGTATCCCCATGAGGTCTATAATTATTTCCTCTGGTAGGGTACGCTATCACCCAGTAATATAATACGTGGTCCAATTAATATATTATGCGTCAATATTAAGGTCTGATATCGGGCCTTGCGTTATTATTGAAAAATGATTTCGAATTTCCTCGTTTTAAAGCTCTTAAGAACACGAATTTCCTCGTTTTAAAGTTCTTTCAAACATGAATTTCATCATTTTAAAGCGATTGAACACACTATTTTAGATATACATACATAGTAAACTGCAGGGCCACATTGTGTACCCCCTATGAGGTCTCTAATTTTTTCCTCTGATAGGGTACACTATTACCCGGCAATACAATACGTGGTCCAATTAAAATATTATAGGTCACTATTAAGGTGTGACATCGGGCCAGTTTTTTCCCAATAAAAAAAATTATTTCCTACATGCAGGACCCTCCAGAATATCGAAAAACACATTAAAAAAATAATATAATTGAAAAGAAAAAAAAAATTTGAAAATTTGTCCGTCCCTGGGATTCGAACCCAGGACCCCTCCCTCCAGCAGCGAACTTGTTTGTCTGGTGGCCTACCATCCAGTCTACGGTTAAACGTGAAGCCTACCACAGTTTCGCTTCAAAAGCTCTCTCCTCTCATCTTCGCAATATATCTTTAGGGGCCCACTGTCTCCCCCATATTTGGCCTATAAAAATTCTCTTCGGCAGCCATGTTTGGACCATAGACCCCTACATAGGATCTGAGTTTGAAAATTATACCTTGATATTAAAGAGAGCTAGGGCGTCTCAAAATTTGAACCTTTCTCGAGCCATTTTATTTTTTTATTATTCCATTACGCTTTCTTTGCTGGATTTCACTCACAGAAAACACCCCATGCATGCTTGAATATCCAAAATGTTACAAAAGAAGTCGAAAAAGAGCAAATAAATTGATTTTCCTGGATTTTTCCAGTAAAAAAGCATTTTTTCCTACTTACAGGACCCTCCAGAATGTCGAAAAACACATTTAAAAAATAATATAATTTAAAAGAAACAAAAAAAATATTTTTTTTGAAAATTTGTCCGTCCCTGGGATTTGAACCCAGGACCCCACCCCCCAGCAGCGAACTTGCTTGTCTGGTGGTCTACCATCCAGTCCACGGAGATAGAAAATTAGTTTATTTTTATTATATTATTTTTTTAAACTCCTTTTACAATACTTTCATGATAGTTTAACAGGTGAAATATGATGTTCTAAGTATAAAATCAAGGGTGTCTCTTTGTGAAAGAAAGCATAATGGAATAAAAAATAAAATAAAATAAAATAAAATGGCGGGAAAAAGGATCAAATTTCAAGCCAACCTACTTCCCTTTAATAATTTTCAACCTCAGATCGAATACAGGCCACTATGTGCCGGACCCCTCTACCAAAGCAAAATTTTATAGCCCAATTAGGGGGGCCGCAATGGCCCCTTAAGTCTTCTGTTTAGCAAACCGGGAGAGGGTACTTGAAGCTATGATGTAGCGCGATCCTCGTATAAGCGTGGTCCAACGGCTAACATCATGTGCTAGTGATTTACGCATGGAGCGAGGGGGCGTTGGTTCAAACCCCAGCTGTGGTCAATTTTTAATTTTTTTTTCTTATTTTGTTTATTTCACATTTTATTATTTTTTTTAATGTTTTTTTCGATACATTAAAGGATCCTATAAGGAAAAAAAATTTTTATTCGGGAAATTTCAAATAATGCATAAAACTGGTAAAATCCCGGAAAATTAGTTTATTTTTATTATGTTATTTTTTTAAACTCCTTTTACAATACTTTCATGATAGTTTAACAGGGGAAATATGATGTTCTAAGTATAAAATCAAGGGTGTCTCTTTGTAAAAGAAGGCATAATGGAATAAAAAATAAAATAAACTAAAATGGCGGGAAAAAGGATCAAATTTCAGGCCAATCTACTTCCCTTTAATATTAAGTTATAATTTTCAAACTCGGACCGAATATAGGCCACTATGTGCCGGACCCCTCTACCAAAGCAAAATTTTATATCCCAAATAGGGGGGCCGCAATGGCCCCTTAAGTCTTCTGTTTAGCAAACCGGGAGAGGGTACTTGAAGCTATGTTGTAGCGCGATCCTCGTATAAGCGTGGTCCAGCGGCTAACACCATGTGGTAGTGATTTACGCATGGAACGAGGGGGCGTTGGTTCAAACCCCAGCTGTGGTCAATTTTTAATTTTTTTTTCTTATTTTGTTTATTTTACATTCTATTATTTTTTTAATGTTTTTTTCGATACATTAAAGGATCCTATAAGGAAAAAAAATTTTTATTCGGGAAATTTCAAATAATGCTTAAAAACTGGTATAATTCCGGAAAATTAGTTTATTTTTATTATATTATTTTTTTAAACTCCTTTTACATTACTTTCATGATAGTTTAACAGGTGAAATATGATGTTCTAAGTATAAAACCAAGGGTGTCTCTTTGTGAAAGAAGGCATAATGGAATAAAAAATAAAATAAAATAAAATGGCGGAAAAAAGTATCACATTTCAAGCCAACCTACTTCCCTAATTTTCCAACTCGGACCGAATATAGGCCACTATGTGCCGGACCCCTCTACCAAAGCAAAATTTTATATCCCAATTAGGGGGGCCGCAATGGTCCCTTAAGTCTTCTGTGTAGCAAACCGAGAGAGGGTATTTGAATCTATGTTGTAGCGCGATCCGCGTAAAAGCGTGGTCCAACGGCTAACACCATGTGCTAGTGATTTACGCATGGAACGAGGGAGAGTTGGTTCAAACCCCAGCTGTGGTCAATTTTTAATTTTTTTTATTTTTTTCTTATTTTGTTTATTTTACATTCTATTATTTTTTTAATGTGTTTTTCGATACATTAAAGGATCCTATAAGGAAAAAAAAATTTTTATTCGGGAAATTTCAAATAATGCTTAAAAACAGGTAAAATCCCGGAAAATTAGTTTATTTTTATTATATTATTTTTTTAAACTCCTTTTACAATACTTTCATGATAGTTTAACAGGTGAAATATGATGTTCTAAGTATAAAATCAAGGGTGTCTCTTTGTGAAAGAAGGCATAATGGAATAAAAAATAAAATAAAATAAAATGGCGGGAAAAAGTATCAAATTTCAAGCCCACCTTCTTCCCTTTAATATTAATTTATAATTTTCCAACTCGGACCGAATATAGGCCACTATGTGCCGGACCCCTCTACCAAAGCAAAATTTTATATCCTAATTAGGGGGGCCGCAATGGCCCCTTAAGTCTTCTGTTTAGCAAACCGGGAGAGGGTACTTGAAGCTATGTTGTAGCGCGATCCTCGTATAAGCGTGGTCCAACGGCAAACAACATGTGCTAGGCATTTACGCATGGAACGAGGGGGCGTTGGTTCAAACCCCAGCTGTGGTAAATTTTTAATTATTTTATTTTTTTCTTAATTTGTTTATTTTTCATTATATTATTTTTTAATGTGTTTTTCGATACATTAAAGGATCCTATAAGGAAAAAAAATTTTTATTCGGGAAATTTCAAATAATGCTTAAAAACTGGTAAAATCCCGGAAAATTAGTTTATTTTTATTATATTATTTTTTTAAACACCTTTTACAATACTTTCATGATAGTTTAACAGGTGAAATATGATGTTCTATGTATAAAATCATGGGTGTCTCTTTGTGATAGAAGGCATAATAGAATAAAAAATAAAATAAAATAAAATGGCGGGAAAAAGGATCAAATTTCAAGATAGCCTACTTCCCTTTAATATTAAGTTATAATTTTCAAACTCGGATCGAATATAGGCCACTATGTGCCGGACCCCTCAACCAAAGCAAAATTTTATATCCCCATTAGGGGGGCCGCATTGGCCCCTTAAGTCTTCTGTTTAGCAAACCGGGAGAGGGTACTTGAAACAATGTTGTAGCGCGATCCTCGTATAAGCGTGGTCCAACGGCTAACACCGTGTGCTAGTGATTTACGCATGGAACGAGGGGGCGTTGGTTCAAATCCCAGCTGTGGTCAATTTTTAATTTTTTTTTCTTATTTTGTTTATTTTACATTCTATTATTTTTTTAATGTTTTTTTCGATACATTAAAGGATCCTATAAGGAAAAAAAAAGTTTTATTCGGGAAATTTCAAATAATTCTTAAAAACTGGTATAATTTCGGAAAATTAGTTTATTTTTATTATATTATTTTTTTAAACTCCTTTTACAATACTTTCATGATAGTTTAACAGGTAAAAAATGATGTTCTAAGTATAAAATCAAGGGTGTCTCTTTGTGAAAGAAGGCATAATGGAATAAAAAATAAAATAAAATAAAATAAAATGGCTGGAAAAAGGAGATAAAATTTCAAGCCAGCCTACTTCCCTTTAATATTAAGTTATAATTTTCAAACTCGGATCGAATATAGGCCACTATGTGCCGGACCCATCTACCAAAGCAAAATTTTATATCCCAACTAGGGGGGCCGCAATGGCGCCTTAAGTCTTCTGTTTAGCAAACCGGGAGAGGGTATTTGAAGCTATGTTGTAGCGCGACCCGCGTATAAGCGTGGTTTAACGGCTAACACCATGTGCTAGTGATTTACGCATGGAACGAGGGAGAGTTGGTTCAAACCCCAGCTGTGGTCAATTTTTAATTTTTTTTATTTTTTTCTTATTTTGTTTATTTTACATTCTATTATTTTTTTAATGTTTTTTTCGATACATTAAAGGATCCTATATGGAAAAAAAATTTTTATTCGGGAAATTTCAAATAATGCTTAAAAACTGGTAAAATCCGGGAAAATTAGTTTATTTTTATTATATTATTTTTTTAAACTCCTTTTACAATACTTTCATGATAGTTTAACAGGTGAAATATGATGTTCTAAGTATAAAATCAAGGGTGTCTCTTTGTGAAAGAAGGCATTTGGAATAAAAAATAAAATAAAATAAAATGGCTGGAAAAAGGATCAAATTTCAAGCCAACCTACTTCCCTTTAATATTAAGTTATAATTTTCAAACTCGGATCGAATATAGGCCACTATGTGCCGGACCCCTCTACCAAAGCAAAATTTTATATCCCAATTAGGGGGGCCGCAATGGCCTCTTAAGTCTTCTGCTTAGCAAACCGGGAGAGGGTATTTGAAGCTATGTTGTAGCGCGATCCGCGTATAAGCGTGGTCCAACGGCTAACACCATGTGCTAGTGATTTACGCATGGAACGAGGGGGCGTTGGTTCAAACCCCAGCTGTGGTCAATTTTTATTTTTTTTTCTTATTTTGTTTATTTTACATTTTATTATTTTTTAATGTGTTTTTCGATACATTAAAGCAGTGTTTCCCAAACTTATGACTATTGTGTACCCTTTCTAAATTTTTCCTAGCGCTGTGTACCACAAATATAAAATTAATGTATTTTTTACTATAAAAATTTCCACAAATGTTAAAAATCACAACTGGCTGTTGACACCACAAATTATGAACTGTTAACTCTGCAAAAAATAGTCAGTAGAAAAATACGTAATCGTTAATTTTCACTGCTAGCTTTGTTTTTAAAAATTTTTTTTTGAAATTTTCGTTTTTTGAAAGATATAAGAGCGAGTTCCCCCGCTAAACTGTTCCCGTACCCCTAGGGGTACGCGTACCACACTTTGGGAAACACTGCATTAAAGGATCCTATAAGGAAAAAAAAAATTTATTCGGGAAATTTCAAATAATGCTTAAAAACAGGTAAAATCCCGGAAAATTAGCTTATTTTTATTATATTATTTTTTTAAACTCCTTTTACAATACTTTCATGATAGTTTAACAGGTGAAATATGATGTTCTAAGTATAAAACCAAGGGTGTCTCTTTGTAAAAGAAGGCATAATGGAATAAAAAATATAATAAAATAAAATGGCGGGAAAAAGTATCAAATTTCAAGCCAACCTACTTCCCTTTAATATTAAGTTATAATTTTCCAACTCGGACCGAATATAGGCCACTATGTGCCGGACCCCTCTCCCAAAGCAAAATTTTATATCCCAATTAGGGGGGCCGCAATGGCCCCTTAAGTCTTCTGTTTAGCAAACCGGGAGAGGGTACTTGAAGCTATGTTGTAGCGCGATCCTCGTATAAGCGTGGTCCAACGGATAACACCGTGTGCTAGTGATTTACGCATGGAACGAGGGAGAGTTGGTTCAAACCCCAGCTGTGGTCAATTTTTTATTTTTTTTTCTTATTTTGTTTATTTTACATTTTATTATTTTTTAATGTGTTTTTCGATACATTAAAGGATCCCATAAGGAAAAAAAAATTTTATTCGGGAAATTTCAAATAATGCTTAAAAACTGGTAAAATCCCGGAAAATTAGCTTATTTTTATTGTATTATTTTTTTTAACTCCTTTTACAATACTTTCATGATAGTTTAACAGGTGAAATATGATGTTCTATGTATAAAATCAAGGGTGTCTCTTTGTGAAAGAAGGCATAATGGAATAAAAAATAAAATAAAATAAAATGGCGGGAAAAAGGATCAAATTTCAAGCCTACCTACCTCCCTTTAATATTAAGTTATAATTTTCAAACTCTGACCGAATATAGGCCACTATGTGCTGGACCCCTCTACAAAAGCAAAATTTTATATCCCAATTAGGGGGGCCGCAATGGCCCCTTAAGTCTTCTGTTTATCAAACCGGGAGAGGGTACTTGAAGCTATATTGTAGCGCGATCCTCGTATAAGCGTGGTCCAACGGCTAACACCATGTGCTAATTATTTACGCATGGAGCGAGGGGGCGTTGGTTCAAACCCCAGCTGTCGTCAATTTTTAATTTTTTTTTCTTATTTTGTTTATTTTACATTCTATTATTTTTTTAATGTTTTTTTCGATACATTAAAGTATCCTATAAGGAAAAAAAAATTTTTATTCGGGAAATTTCAAATAATGCTTAAAAACTGGTAAAATCCGGGAAAATTAGTTTATTTTTATTATATTATTTTTTTAAACTCCTTTTACAATACTTTCATGACAGTTTAACAGGTGAAATATGATGTTCTAAGTATAAAATCAAGGGTGTCTCTTTGTGAAAGAAGGCATTTGAAATAAAAAATAAAATAAAATAAAATGGCTGGAAAAAGGATCAAATTTCAAGCCAACCTACTTCCCTTTAATATTAAGTTATCATTTTCAAACTCGGATCGAATATAGGCCACTATGTGCCGGACCCCTCTACCAAAGCAAAATTTTATATCCCAATTAGGGGGGCCGCAATGTCTTCTGTTTAGCAAACCGGGAGAGGGTATTTGAAGCTATGTTGTAGCGCGATCCGCGTATAAGCGTGGTCCAACGGCTAACACCATATGTTAGTGATTTACGCATGGAACGAGGGGGCGTTGGTTCAAACCCCAGCTGTGGTCAATTTTTTTTTCTTATTTTGTTTATTTTACATTTTATTATTTTTTAATGTGTTTTTCGATACATTAAAGGATCCTATAAGGAAAAAAAATTTTATTCGGGAAATTTCAAATAATGCTTAAAAACTGGTAAAATCCCGGAAAATTAGCTTATTTTTATTATATTATTTTTTTAAACTCCTTTTACAATACTTTCATGATAGTTTAACAGGTGAAATATGATGTTCTAAGTATAAAATCATGGGTGTCTCTTTGTGATAGAAGGCATAATGGAATAAAAAATAAAATAAAATAAAATGGCGGGAAAAAGGATCAAATTTCAAGATAGCCTACTTCCCTTTAATATTAAGTTATAATTTTCAAACTCGGATCGAATATAGGCCACTATGTGCCGGACCCCTCAACCAAAGCAAAATTTTATATCCCCATTAAGGGGGCCGCATTGGCCCCTTAAGTCTTCTGTTTAGCAAACCGGGAGAGGGTACTTGAAACAATGTTGTAGCGCGATCCTCGTATAAGCGTGGTCCAACGGCTAACACCGTGTGCTAGTGATTTACGCATGGAACGAGGGGGCGTTGGTTCAAACCCCAGCTGTGGTCAATTTTTAATTTTTTTTTCTTATTTTGTTTATTTTACATTCTATTATTTTTTTAATGTTTTTTTCGATACATTAAAGGATCCTATAAGGAAAAAAAATTTTTATTCGGGAAATTTCAAATAATGCTTAAAAACTGGTATAATTTCGGAAAATTAGTTTATTTTTATTATATTATTTTTTTAAACTCCTTTTACAATACTTTCATGATAGTTTAACAGGTGAAATATGATGTTCTAAGTATAAAATAAAGGGTGTCTCTTTGTGAAAGAAGGCATAATGGAATAAAAAATAAAATAAAATAAAATAAAATGGCTGGAAAAAGGATAAAATTTCAAGCCAGCCTACTTCCCTTTAATATTAAGTTATAATTTTCAAACTCGGATCGAATATAGGCCACTATGTGCTGGACCCCTCTACCAAAGCAAAATTTTATATCCCAATTAGGGGGGCCGCAATGGCGCCTTAAGTCTTCTGTTTAGCAAACCGGGAGAGGGTATTTGAAGCTATGTTGTAGCACGACCCGCGTATAAGCGTGGTTTAACGGCTAACACCATGTGCTAGTGATTTACGCATGGAACGAGGGAGAGTTGGTTCAAACCCCAGCTGTGGTCAATTTTTAATTTTTTTTATTTTTTTCTTATTTTGTTTGTTTTACATTCTATTATTTTTTTAATGTGTTTTTCGATACATTAAAGGATCCTATAAGGAAAAAAAAATTTTTATTCGGGAAATTTCAAATAATGCTTAAAAACTGGTAAAATCCTGGAAAATTAGTTTATTTTTATTATATTATTTTTTTAAACTCCTTTTAATTTACTTTCATGATAGTTTAACAGGTGAAATATGATGTTCTAAGTATAAAATCAAGGGTGTCTCTTTATGAAAGAAGGCATAATGGAATAAAAAATAAAATAAAATAAAATGGCGGGAAAAAGGATCAAATTTCAAGCCAACCTACTTCCCTTTAATATTAAGTTATAATTTTCCAACTCGGACCGAATATAGGCCACTATGTGCCGGACCCCTCTACCAAAGCAAAATTTTATATCCCAATTAGGGGGGCCGCAATGGCCCCTTAAGTCTTCTGTTTAGCAAACCGGGAGAGGGTACTTGAAGCTATGTTGTAGCGCGATCCTCGTATAAGCGTGGTCCAACGGATAACACCGTGTGCTAGTGATTTACGCATGGAACGAGGGAGAGTTGGTTCAAACCCCAGCTGTGGTCAATTTTTTATTTTTTTTTCTTATTTTGTTTATTTTACATTTTATTATTTTTTAATGTGTTTTTCGATACATTAAAGGATCCCATAAGGAAAAAAAAATTTTATTCGGGAAATTTCAAATAATGCTTAAAAACTGGTAAAATTCCGGAAAATTAGCTTATTTTTAATGTATTATTTTTTTTAACTCCTTTTACAATACTTTCATGATAGTTTAACAGGTGAAATATGATGTTCTATGTATAAAATCAAGGGTGTCTCTTTGTGAAAGAAGGCATAATGGAATAAAAAATAAAATAAAATAAAATGGCGGGAAAAAGGATCAAATTTCAAGCCTACCTACCTCCCTTTAATATTGAGTTATAATTTTCAAACTCGGACCGAATATAGGCCACTATGTGCTGGACCCCTCTACAAAAGCAAAATTTTATATCCCAATTAGGGGGGCCGCAATGGCCCCTTAAGTCTTCTGTTTATCAAACCGGGAGAGGGTACTTGAAGCTATATTGTAGCGCGATCCTCGTATAAGCGTGGTCCAACGGCTAACACCATGTGCTAATTATTTACGCATGGAGCGAGGGGGCGTTGGTTCAAACCCCAGCTGTCGTCAATTTTTAATTTTTTTTTCTTATTTTGTTTATTTTACATTCTATTATTTTTTTAATGTTTTTTTCGATACATTAAAGTATCCTATAAGGAAAAAAAAAATTTTTATTCGGGAAATTTCAAATAATGCTTAAAAACTGGTAAAATCCGGGAAAATTAGTTTATTTTTATTATATTATTTTTTTAAACTCCTTTTACAATACTTTCATGACAGTTTAACAGGTGAAATATGATGTTCTAAGTATAAAATCAAGGGTGTCTCTTTGTGAAAGAAGGCATTTGAAATAAAAAATAAAATCAAATAAAATGGCTGGAAAAAGGATCAAATTTCAAGCCAACCTACTTCCCTTTAATATTAAGTTATCATTTTCAAACTCGGATCGAATATAGGCCACTATGTGCCGGACCCCTCAACCAAAGCAAAATTTTATATCCCAATTAGGGGGGCCGCAATGGCCCCTTAAGTCTTCTGTTTAGCAAACCGGGAGAGGGTACTTGAAGCTATATTGTAGCGCGATCCTCGTATAAGCGTTGTCCAACGGCTAACACCATGTGCTAGTGATTTACGCATGGAACGAGGGGGCGTTGGTTCAAACCCCAGCTGTGGTCAATTTTTATTTTTTTTTTCTAATTTTGTTTATTTTACTTTTTATTATTTTTTAATGTGTTTTTCGATACATTAAAGGATCCTATAAGGGAAAAAAAATTTTATTCGGGAAATTTCAAATAATGCTTAAGAACTGGTAAAATCCCGGGAAATTAGCTTATTTTTATTATATTATTTTTTTAAACTCCTTTTAATTTACTTTCATGATAGTTTAACAGGTGAAATATGATGTTCTAAGTATAAAATCAAGGGTGTCTCTTTGTGAAAGGAGGCATTTGGAATAAAAAATAAAATAAAATAAAATGGCTGGAAAAAGGATCAAATTTCAAGCTAACCTACTTCCCTTTAATATTAAGTTATAATTTTCAAACTCGGATCGAATATAGGCCACTATGTGCCGGACCCCTCTACCAAAGCAAAATTTTATATCCCAATTAGGGGGGCAGCAATGTCTTCTGTTTAGCAAACCGGGAGAGGGTATTTGAAGCTATGTTGTAGCGCGATCCGCGTATAAGCGTGGTCCAACGGCTAACACCATGTGTTAGTGATTTACGCATGGAACGAGGGGGCGTTGGTTCAAACCCCAGCTGTGGTCAATTTTTTTTTCTTATTTTGTTTATTTTACATTTTATTATTTTTTAATGTGTTTTTCGATACATTAAAGGATCCTATAAGGAAAAAAAAATTTATTCGGGAAATTTCAAATAATGCTTAAAAACTGGTAAAATCCCGGAAAATTAGCTTATTTTTATTATATTATTTTTTTAAACTCCTTTTACAATACTTTCATGATAGTTTAACAGGTGAAATATGATGTTCTAAGTATAAAATCATGGGTGTCTCTTTGTGATAGAAGGCATAATGGAATAAAAAATAAAATAAAATAAAATGGCGGGAAAAAGGATCAAATTTCAAGATAGCCTACTTCCCTTTAATATTAAGTTATAATTTTCAAACTCGGATCGAATATAGGCCACTATGTGCCGGACCCCTCAACCAAAGCAAAATTTTATATCCCCATTAAGGGGGCCGCATTGGCCCCTTAAGTCTTCTGTTTAGCAAACCGGGAGAGGGTACTTGAAACAATGTTGTAGCGCGATCCTCGTATAAGCGTGGTCCAACGGCTAACACCGTGTGCTAGTGATTTACGCATGGAACGAGGGGGCGTTGGTTCAAACCCCAGCTGTGGTCAATTTTTAATTTTTTTTTCTTATTTTGTTTATTTTACATTCTATTATTTTTTTAATGTTTTTTTCGATACGTTAAAGGATCCTATAAGGAAAAAAAAATTTTTATTCGGGAAATTTCAAATAATGCTTAAAAACTGGTATAATTTCGGAAAATTAGTTTATTTTTATTATATTATTTTTTTAAACTCCTTTTACAATACTTTCATGATAGTTTAACAGGTGAAATATGATGTTCTAAGTATAAAATAAAGGGTGTCTCTTTGTGAAAGAAGGCATAATGGAATAAAAAATAAAATAAAATAAAATAAAATGGCTGGAAAAAGGATAAAATTTCAAGCCAGCCTACTTCCCTTTAATATTAAGTTATAATTTTCAAACTCGGATCGAATATAGGCCACTATGTGCTGGACCCCTCTACCAAAGCAAAATTTTATATCCCAATTAGGGGGGCCGCAATGGCGCCTTAAGTCTTCTGTTTAGCAAACCGGGAGAGGGTATTTGAAGCTATGTTGTAGCGCGACCCGCGTATAAGCGTGGTTTAACGGCTAACACCATGTGCTAGTGATTTACGCATGGAACGAGGGAGAGTTGGTTCAAACCCCAGCTGTGGTCAATTTTTAATTTTTTTTATTTTTTTCTTATTTTGTTTGTTTTACATTCTATTATTTTTTTAATGTGTTTTTCGATACATTAAAGGATCCTATAAGGAAAAAAAAATTTTTATTCGGGAAATTTCAAATAATGCTTAAAAACTGGTAAAATCCTGGAAAATTAGTTTATTTTTGTTATATTATTTTTTTAAACTCCTTTTAATTTACTTTCATGATAGTTTAACAGGTGAAATATGATGTTCTAAGTATAAAATCAAGGGTGTCTCTTTATGAAAGAAGGCATAATGGAATAAAAAATAAAATAAAATAAAATGGCGGGAAAAAGGATCAAATTTCAAGCCAACCTACTTCCCTTTAATATTAAGTTATAATTTTCAAACTCGGATCGAATGTAGGCCACTATGTGCCGGACCCCTCTACCAAAGCAAAATTTTATATCCCAATTAGGGGGGCCGCAATGGCCCCTTAAGTCTTCTGTTTAGCAAACCGGAAGAGGGTACTTGAAGCTATGTTGTAGCGCGATCCTCGTATAAGCGTGGTCCAACGGCTAACACCATGTGATAGTGATTTACGAATGGAACGAGGGGGCGTTGGTTCAAACCTCAGCTGTGGTCAATTTTTATTTTTTTTTCTTATTTTGTTTATTTTACATTTTATTATTTTTTAATGTGTTTTTCGATACATTAAAGGATCCTATAAGGAAAAAAAAATTTTATTCGGGAAATTTCAAATAATGCTTAAAAACTGGTAAAATCCCGGAAAATTAGCTTATTTTTATTATATTATTTTTTTAAACTCCTTTTACAATACTTTCATGATAGTTTAACAGGTGAAATATGATGTTCTAAGTATAAAACCAAGGGTGTCTCTTTGTAAAAGAAGGCATAATGGAATAAAAAATATAATAAAATAAAATGGCGGGAAAAAGTATCAAATTTCAAGCCAACCTACTTCCCTTTAATATTAAGTTATAATTTTCCAACTCGGACCGAATATAGGCCACTATGTGCCGGACCCCTCTACCAAAGCAAAATTTTATATCCCAATTAGGGGGGCCGCAATGGCCCCTTAAGTCTTCTGTTTAGCAAACCGGGAGAGGGTACTTGAAGCTATGTTGTAGCGCGATCCTCGTATAAGCGTGGTCCAACGGATAACACCGTGTGCTAGTGATTTACGCATGGAACGAGGGAGAGTTGGTTCAAACCCCAGCTGGGGTCAATTTTTTATTTTTTTTTCTTATTTTGTTTATTTTACATTTTATTATTTTTTAATGTGTTTTTCGATACATTAAAGGATCCCATAAGGAAAAAAAAATTTTATTCGGGAAATTTCAAATAATGCTTAAAAACTGGTAAAATCCCGGAAAATTAGCTTATTTTTATTGTATTATTTTTTTTAACTCCTTTTACAATACTTTCATGATAGTTTAACAGGTGAAATATGATGTTCTATGTATAAAATCAAGGGTGTCTCTTTGTGAAAGAAGGCATAATGGAATAAAAAATAAAATAAAATAAAATGGCTGGAAAAAGGATCAAATTTCAAGCCAACCTACTTCCCTTTAATATTAAGTTATCATTTTCAAACTCGGATCGAATATAGGCCACTATGTGCCGGACCCCTCAACCAAAGCAAAATTTTATATCCCAATTAGGGGGGCCGCAATGGCCCCTTAAGTCTTCTGTTTAGCAAACCGGGAGAGGGTACTTGAAGCTATATTGTAGCGCGATCCTCGTATAAGCGTGGTCCAACGGCTAACACCATGTGCTAGTGATTTACGCATGGAACGAGGGGGCGTTGGTTCAAACCCCAGCTGTGGTCAATTTTTATTTTTTTTTCTAATTTTGTTTATTTTACTTTTTATTATTTTTTAATGTGTTTTTCGATACATTAAAGGATCCTATAAGGGAAAAAAAATTTTATTCGGGAAATTTCAAATAATGCTTAAGAACTGGTAAAATCCCGGGAAATTAGCTTATTTTTATTATATTATTTTTTTAAACTCCTTTTAATTTACTTTTATGATAGTTTAACAGGTGAAATATGATGTTCTAAGTATAAAATCAAGGGTGTCTCTTTGTGAAAGAAGGCATTTGGAATAAAAAATAAAATAAAATAAAATGGCTGGAAAAAGGATCAAATTTCAAGCCAACCTACTTCCCTTTAATATTAAGTTATAATTTTCAAACTCGGATCGAATATAGGCCACTATGTGCCGGACCCCTCTACCAAAGCAAAATTTTATATCCCAATTAGGGGGGCCGCAATGTCTTCTGTTTAGCAAACCGGGAGAGGGTACTTGAAACAATGTTGTAGCGCGATCCTCGTATAAGCGTGGTCCAACGGCTAACACCGTGTGCTAGTGATTTACGCATGGAACGAGGGGGCGTTGGTTCAAACCCCAGCTGTGGTCAATTTTTAATTTTTTTTTCTTATTTTGTTTATTTTACATTCTATTATTTTTTTAATGTTTTTTTCGATACATTAAAGGATCCTATAAGGAAAAAAAATTTTTATTCGGGAAATTTCAAATAATGCTTAAAAACTGGTATAATTTCGGAAAATTAGTTTATTTTTATTATATTATTTTTTTAAACTCCTTTTACAATACCTTCATGATAGTTTAACAGGTGAAATATGATGTTCTAAGTATAAAATAAAGGGTGTCTCTTTGTGAAAGAAGGCATAATGGAATAAAAAATAAAATAAAATAAAATAAAATGGCTGGAAAAAGGATAAAATTTCAAGCCAGCCTACTTCCCTTTAATATTAAGTTATAATTTTCAAACTCGGATCGAATATAGGCCACTATGTGCTGGACCCCTCTACCAAAGCAAAATTTTATATCCCAATTAGGGGGGCCGCAATGGCGCCTTAAGTCTTCTGTTTAGCAAACCGGGAGAGGGTATTTGAAGCTATGTTGTAGCACGACCCGCGTATAAGCGTGGTTTAACGGCTAACACCATGTGCTAGTGATTTACGCATGGAACGAGGGAGAGTTGGTTCAAACCCCAGCTGTGGTCAATTTTTAATTTTTTTTATTTTTTTCTTATTTTGTTTGTTTTACATTCTATTATTTTTTTAATGTGTTTTTCGATACATTAAAGGATCCTATAAGGAAAAAAAAATTTTTATTCGGGAAATTTCAAATAATGCTTAAAAACTGGTAAAATCCTGGAAAATTAGTTTATTTTTATTATATTATTTTTTTAAACTCCTTTTAATTTACTTTCATGATAGTTTAACAGGTGAAATATGATGTTCTAAGTATAAAATCAAGGGTGTCTCTTTATGAAAGAAGGCATAATGGAATAAAAAATAAAATAAAATAAAATGGCGGGAAAAAGGATCAAATTTCAAGCCAACCTACTTCCCTTTAATATTAAGTTATAATTTTCAAACTCGGATCGAATGTAGGCCACTATGTGCCGGACCCCTCTACCAAAGCAAAATTTTATATCCCAATTAGGGGGGCCGCAATGGCCCCTTAAGTCTTCTGTTTAGCAAACCGGGAGAGGGTACTTGAAGCTATGTTGTAGCGCGATCCTCGTATAAGCGTGGTCCAACGGCTAACACCATGTGATAGTGATTTACGAATGGAACGAGGGGGCGTTGGTTCAAACCCCAGCTGTGGTCAATTTTTATTTTTTTTTCTTATTTTGTTTATTTTACATTTTATTATTTTTTAATGTGTTTTTCGATACATTAAAGGATCCTATAAGGAAAAAAAAATTTTATTCGGGAAATTTCAAATAATGCTTAAAAACTGGTAAAATCCCGGAAAATTAGCTTATTTTTATTATATTATTTTTTTAAACTCCTTTTACAATACTTTCATGATAGTTTAACAGGTGAAATATGATGTTCTAAGTATAAAACCAAGGGTATCTCTTTGTAAAAGAAGGCATAATGGAATAAAAAATATAATAAAATAAAATTTCGGGAAAAAGTATCAAATTTCAAGCCAACCTACTTCCCTTTAATATTAAGTTATAATTTTCCAACTCGGACCGAATATAGGCCACTATGTGCCGGACCCCTCTACCAAAGCAAAATTTTATATCCCAATTAGGGGGGCCGCAATGGCCCCTTAAGTCTTCTGTTTAGCAAACCGGGAGAGGGTACTTGAAGCTATGTTGTAGCGCGATCCTCGTATAAGCGTGGTCCAACGGATAACACCGTGTGCTAGTGATTTACGCATGGAACGAGGGAGAGTTGGTTCAAACCCCAGCTGTGGTCAATTTTTTATTTTTTTTTCTTATTTTGTTTATTTTACATTTTATTATTTTTTAATGTGTTTTTCGATACATTAAAGGATCCCATAAGGAAAAAAAAATTTTATTCGGGAAATTTCAAATAATGCTTAAAAACTGGTAAAATCCCGGAAAATTAGCTTATTTTTAATGTATTATTTTTTTTAACTCCTTTTACAATACTTTCATGATAGTTTAACAGGTGAAATATGATGTTCTATGTATAAAATCAAGGGTGTCTCTTTGTGAAAGAAGGCATAATGGAATAAAAAATAAAATAAAATAAAATGGCGGGAAAAAGGATCAAATTTCAAGCCTACCTACCTCCCTTTAATATTGAGTTATAATTTTCAAACTCGGACCGAATATAGGCCACTATGTGCTGGACCCCTCTACAAAAGCAAAATTTTATATCCCAATTAGGGGGGCCGCAATGGCCCCTTAAGTCTTCTGTTTATCAAACCGGGAGAGGGTACTTGAAGCTATATTGTAGCGCGATCCTCGTATAAGCGTGGTCCAACGGCTAACACCATGTGCTAATTATTTACGCATGGAGCGAGGGGGCGTTGGTTCAAACCCCAGCTGTCGTCAATTTTTAATTTTTTTTTCTTATTTTGTTTATTTTACATTCTATTATTTTTTTAATGTTTTTTTCGATACATTAAAGTATCCTATAAGGAAAAAAAAAATTTTTATTCGGGAAATTTCAAATAATGCTTAAAAACTGGTAAAATCCGGGAAAATTAGTTTATTTTTATTATATTATTTTTTTAAACTCCTTTTACAATACTTTCATGACAGTTTAACAGGTGAAATATGATGTTCTAAGTATAAAATCAAGGGTGTCTCTTTGTGAAAGAAGGCATTTGAAATAAAAAATAAAATCAAATAAAATGGCTGGAAAAAGGATCAAATTTCAAGCCAACCTACTTCCCTTTAATATTAAGTTATCATTTTCAAACTCGGATCGAATATAGGCCACTATGTGCCGGACCCCTCAACCAAAGCAAAATTTTATATCCCAATTAGGGGGGCCGCAATGGCCCCTTAAGTCTTCTGTTTAGCAAACCGGGAGAGGGTACTTGAAGCTATATTGTAGCGCGATCCTCGTATAAGCGTTGTCCAACGGCTAACACCATGTGCTAGTGATTTACGCATGGAACGAGGGGGCGTTGGTTCAAACCCCAGCTGTGGTCAATTTTTATTTTTTTTTTCTAATTTTGTTTATTTTACTTTTTATTATTTTTTAATGTGTTTTTCGATACATTAAAGGATCCTATAAGGGAAAAAAAATTTTATTCGGGAAATTTCAAATAATGCTTAAGAACTGGTAAAATCCCGGGAAATTAGCTTATTTTTATTATATTATTTTTTTAAACTCCTTTTAATTTACTTTCATGATAGTTTAACAGGTGAAATATGATGTTCTAAGTATAAAATCAAGGGTGTCTCTTTGTGAAAGGAGGCATTTGGAATAAAAAATAAAATAAAATAAAATGGCTGGAAAAAGGATCAAATTTCAAGCTAACCTACTTCCCTTTAATATTAAGTTATAATTTTCAAACTCGGATCGAATATAGGCCACTATGTGCCGGACCCCTCTACCAAAGCAAAATTTTATATCCCAATTAGGGGGGCCGCAATGTCTTCTGTTTAGCAAACCGGGAGAGGGTATTTGAAGCTATGTTGTAGCGCGATCCGCGTATAAGCGTGGTCCAACGGCTAACACCATGTGTTAGTGATTTACGCATGGAACGAGGGGGCGTTGGTTCAAACCCCAGCTGTGGTCAATTTTTTTTTTCTTATTTTGTTTATTTTACATTTTATTATTTTTTAATGTGTTTTTCGATACATTAAAGGATCCTATAAGGAAAAAAAAATTTATTCGGGAAATTTCAAATAATGCTTAAAAACTGGTAAAATCCCGGAAAATTAGCTTATTTTTATTATATTATTTTTTTAAACTCCTTTTACAATACTTTCATGATAGTTTAACAGGTGAAATATGATGTTCTAAGTATAAAATCATGGGTGTCTCTTTGTGATAGAAGGCATAATGGAATAAAAAATAAAATAAAATAAAATGGCGGGAAAAAGGATCAAATTTCAAGATAGCCTACTTCCCTTTAATATTAAGTTATAATTTTCAAACTCGGATCGAATATAGGCCACTATGTGCCGGACCCCTCAACCAAAGCAAAATTTTATATCCCCATTAAGGGGGCCGCATTGGCCCCTTAAGTCTTCTGTTTAGCAAACCGGGAGAGGGTACTTGAAACAATGTTGTAGCGCGATCCTCGTATAAGCGTGGTCCAACGGCTAACACCGTGTGCTAGTGATTTACGCATGGAACGAGGGGGCGTTGGTTCAAACCCCAGCTGTGGTCAATTTTTAATTTTTTTTTCTTATTTTGTTTATTTTACATTCTATTATTTTTTTAATGTTTTTTTCGATACGTTAAAGGATCCTATAAGGAAAAAAAAATTTTTATTCGGGAAATTTCAAATAATGCTTAAAAACTGGTATAATTTCGGAAAATTAGTTTATTTTTATTATATTATTTTTTTAAACTCCTTTTACAATACTTTCATGATAGTTTAACAGGTGAAATATGATGTTCTAAGTATAAAATAAAGGGTGTCTCTTTGTGAAAGAAGGCATAATGGAATAAAAAATAAAATAAAATAAAATAAAATGGCTGGAAAAAGGATAAAATTTCAAGCCAGCCTACTTCCCTTTAATATTAAGTTATAATTTTCAAACTCGGATCGAATATAGGCCACTATGTGCTGGACCCCTCTACCAAAGCAAAATTTTATATCCCAATTAGGGGGGCCGCAATGGCGCCTTAAGTCTTCTGTTTAGCAAACCGGGAGAGGGTATTTGAAGCTATGTTGTAGCGCGACCCGCGTATAAGCGTGGTTTAACGGCTAACACCATGTGCTAGTGATTTACGCATGGAACGAGGGAGAGTTGGTTCAAACCCCAGCTGTGGTCAATTTTTAATTTTTTTTATTTTTTTCTTATTTTGTTTGTTTTACATTCTATTATTTTTTTAATGTGTTTTTCGATACATTAAAGGATCCTATAAGGAAAAAAAAATTTTTATTCGGGAAATTTCAAATAATGCTTAAAAACTGGTAAAATCCTGGAAAATTAGTTTATTTTTGTTATATTATTTTTTTAAACTCCTTTTAATTTACTTTCATGATAGTTTAACAGGTGAAATATGATGTTCTAAGTATAAAATCAAGGGTGTCTCTTTATGAAAGAAGGCATAATGGAATAAAAAATAAAATAAAATAAAATGGCGGGAAAAAGGATCAAATTTCAAGCCAACCTACTTCCCTTTAATATTAAGTTATAATTTTCAAACTCGGATCGAATGTAGGCCACTATGTGCCGGACCCCTCTACCAAAGCAAAATTTTATATCCCAATTAGGGGGGCCGCAATGGCCCCTTAAGTCTTCTGTTTAGCAAACCGGAAGAGGGTACTTGAAGCTATGTTGTAGCGCGATCCTCGTATAAGCGTGGTCCAACGGCTAACACCATGTGATAGTGATTTACGAATGGAACGAGGGGGCGTTGGTTCAAACCTCAGCTGTGGTCAATTTTTATTTTTTTTTCTTATTTTGTTTATTTTACATTTTATTATTTTTTAATGTGTTTTTCGATACATTAAAGGATCCTATAAGGAAAAAAAAATTTTATTCGGGAAATTTCAAATAATGCTTAAAAACTGGTAAAATCCCGGAAAATTAGCTTATTTTTATTATATTATTTTTTTAAACTCCTTTTACAATACTTTCATGATAGTTTAACAGGTGAAATATGATGTTCTAAGTATAAAACCAAGGGTGTCTCTTTGTAAAAGAAGGCATAATGGAATAAAAAATATAATAAAATAAAATGGCGGGAAAAAGTATCAAATTTCAAGCCAACCTACTTCCCTTTAATATTAAGTTATAATTTTCCAACTCGGACCGAATATAGGCCACTATGTGCCGGACCCCTCTACCAAAGCAAAATTTTATATCCCAATTAGGGGGGCCGCAATGGCCCCTTAAGTCTTCTGTTTAGCAAACCGGGAGAGGGTACTTGAAGCTATGTTGTAGCGCGATCCTCGTATAAGCGTGGTCCAACGGATAACACCGTGTGCTAGTGATTTACGCATGGAACGAGGGAGAGTTGGTTCAAACCCCAGCTGGGGTCAATTTTTTATTTTTTTTTCTTATTTTGTTTATTTTACATTTTATTATTTTTTAATGTGTTTTTCGATACATTAAAGGATCCCATAAGGAAAAAAAAATTTTATTCGGGAAATTTCAAATAATGCTTAAAAACTGGTAAAATCCCGGAAAATTAGCTTATTTTTATTGTATTATTTTTTTTAACTCCTTTTACAATACTTTCATGATAGTTTAACAGGTGAAATATGATGTTCTATGTATAAAATCAAGGGTGTCTCTTTGTGAAAGAAGGCATAATGGAATAAAAAATAAAATAAAATAAAATGGCTGGAAAAAGGATCAAATTTCAAGCCAACCTACTTCCCTTTAATATTAAGTTATCATTTTCAAACTCGGATCGAATATAGGCCACTATGTGCCGGACCCCTCAACCAAAGCAAAATTTTATATCCCAATTAGGGGGGCCGCAATGGCCCCTTAAGTCTTCTGTTTAGCAAACCGGGAGAGGGTACTTGAAGCTATATTGTAGCGCGATCCTCGTATAAGCGTGGTCCAACGGCTAACACCATGTGCTAGTGATTTACGCATGGAACGAGGGGGCGTTGGTTCAAACCCCAGCTGTTGTCAATTTTTATTTTTTTTTCTAATTTTGTTTATTTTACTTTTTATTATTTTTTAATGTGTTTTTCGATACATTAAAGGATCCTATAAGGGAAAAAAAATTTTATTCGGGAAATTTCAAATAATGCTTAAGAACTGGTAAAATCCCGGGAAATTAGCTTATTTTTATTATATTATTTTTTTAAACTCCTTTTAATTTACTTTTATGATAGTTTAACAGGTGAAATATGATGTTCTAAGTATAAAATCAAGGGTGTCTCTTTGTGAAAGAAGGCATTTGGAATAAAAAATAAAATAAAATAAAATGGCTGGAAAAAGGATCAAATTTCAAGCCAACCTACTTCCCTTTAATATTAAGTTATAATTTTCAAACTCGGATCGAATATAGGCCACTATGTGCCGGACCCCTCTACCAAAGCAAAATTTTATATCCCAATTAGGGGGGCCGCAATGTCTTCTGTTTAGCAAACCGGGAGAGGGTACTTGAAACAATGTTGTAGCGCGATCCTCGTATAAGCGTGGTCCAACGGCTAACACCGTGTGCTAGTGATTTACGCATGGAACGAGGGGGCGTTGGTTCAAACCCCAGCTGTGGTCAATTTTTAATTTTTTTTTCTTATTTTGTTTATTTTACATTCTATTATTTTTTTAATGTTTTTTTCGATACATTAAAGGATCCTATAAGGAAAAAAAATTTTTATTCGGGAAATTTCAAATAATGCTTAAAAACTGGTATAATTTCGGAAAATTAGTTTATTTTTATTATATTATTTTTTTAAACTCCTTTTACAATACCTTCATGATAGTTTAACAGGTGAAATATGATGTTCTAAGTATAAAATAAAGGGTGTCTCTTTGTGAAAGAAGGCATAATGGAATAAAAAATAAAATAAAATAAAATAAAATGGCTGGAAAAAGGATAAAATTTCAAGCCAGCCTACTTCCCTTTAATATTAAGTTATAATTTTCAAACTCGGATCGAATATAGGCCACTATGTGCTGGACCCCTCTACCAAAGCAAAATTTTATATCCCAATTAGGGGGGCCGCAATGGCGCCTTAAGTCTTCTGTTTAGCAAACCGGGAGAGGGTATTTGAAGCTATGTTGTAGCGCGACCCGCGTATAAGCGAGGTTTAACGGCTAACACCATGTGCTAGTGATTTACGCATGGAACGAGGGAGAGTTGGTTCAAACCCCAGCTGTGGTCAATTTTTAATTTTTTTAATTTTTTTCTTATTTTGTTTGTTTTACATTCTATTATTTTTTTAATGTGTTTTTCGATACATTAAAGGATCCTATAAGGAAAAAAAAATTTTTATTCGGGAAATTTCAAATAATGCTTAAAAACTGGTAAAATCCTGGAAAATTAGTTTATTTTTATTACATTATTTTTTTAAACTCCTTTTAATTTACTTTCATGATAGTTTAACAGGTGAAATATGATGTTCTAAGTATAAAATCAAGGGTGTCTCTTTATGAAAGAAGGCATAATGGAATAAAAAATAAAATAAAATAAAATGGCGGGAAAAAGGATCAAATTTCAAGCCAACCTACTTCCCTTTAATATTAAGTTATAATTTTCAAACTCGGATCGAATGTAGGCCACTATGTGCCGGACCCCTCTACCAAAGCAAAATTTTATATCCCAATTAGGGGGGCCGCAATGGCCCCTTAAGTCTTCTGTTTAGCAAACCGGGAGAGGGTACTTGAAGCTATGTTGTAGCGCGATCCTCGTATAAGCGTGGTCCAACGGCTAACACCATGTGATAGTGATTTACGAATGGAACGAGGGGGCGTTGGTTCAAACCCCAGCTGTGGTCAATTTTTATTTTTTTTTCTTATTTTGTTTATTTTACATTTTATTATTTTTTAATGTGTTTTTCGATACATTAAAGGATCCTATAAGGAAAAAGAAATTTTATTCGGGAAATTTCAAATAATGCTTAAAAACTGGTAAAATCCCGGAAAATTAGCTTATTTTTATTATATTATTTTTTTAAACTCCTTTTACAATACTTTCATGATAGTTTAACAGGTGAAATATGATGTTCTAAGTATAAAACCAAGGGTGTGTCTTTGTAAAAGAAGGCATAATGGAATAAAAAATATAATAAAATAAAATGGCGGGAAAAAGTATCAAATTTCAAGCCAACCTACTTCCCTTTAATATTAAGTTATAATTTTCCAACTCGGACCGAATATAGGCCACTATGTGCCGGACCCCTCTACCAAAGCAAAATTTTATATCCCAATTAGGGGGGCCGCAATGGCCCCTTAAGTCTTCTGTTTAGCAAACCGGGAGAGGGTACTTGAAGCTATGTTGTAGCGCGATCCTCGTATAAGCGTGGTCCAACGGATAACACCGTGTGCTAGTGATTTACGCATGGAACGAGAGAGAGTTGGTTCAAACCCCAGCTGTGGTCAATTTTTAATTTTTTTTAATTTTTTTCTTATTTTTTTTCTTTTACATTCTATTATTTTTTTAATGTGTTTTTCGATACATTAAAGGATCCTATAAGGAAAAAAAAATTTTATTCGGGAAATTTCAAATAATGCTTAAAAACTGGTAAAATCCTGGAAAATTAGTTTATTTTTATTATATTATTTTTTTAAACTCCTTTTACAATACCTTCATGATAGTTTAACAGGTGAAATATGATGTTCTAAGTATAAAATAAAGGGTGTCTCTTTGTGAAAGAAGGCATAATGGAATAAAAAATAAAATAAAATAAAATAAAATGGCTGGAAAAAGGATAAAATTTCAAGCCAGCCTACTTCCCTTTAATATTAAGTTATAATTTTCAAACTCGGATCGAATATAGGCCACTATGTGCTGGACCCCTCTACCAAAGCAAAATTTTATATCCCAATTAGGGGGGCCGCAATGGCGCCTTAAGTCTTCTGTTTAGCAAACCGGGAGAGGGTATTTGAAGCTATGTTGTAGCGCGACCCGCGTATAAGCGAGGTTTAACGGCTAACACCATGTGCTAGTGATTTACGCATGGAACGAGGGAGAGTTGGTTCAAACCCCAGCTGTGGTCAATTTTTAATTTTTTTAATTTTTTTCTTATTTTGTTTGTTTTACATTCTATTATTTTTTTAATGTGTTTTTCGATACATTAAAGTATCCTATAAGGAAAAAAAAATTTTTATTCGGGAAATTTCAAATAATGCTTAAAAACTGGTAAAATCCTGGAAAATTAGTTTATTTTTATTACATTATTTTTTTAAACTCCTTTTAATTTACTTTCATGATAGTTTAACAGGTGAAATATGATGTTCTAAGTATAAAATCAAGGGTGTCTCTTTATGAAAGAAGGCATAATGGAATAAAAAATAAAATAAAATAAAATGGCGGGAAAAAGGATCAAATTTCAAGCCAACCTACTTCCCTTTAATATTAAGTTATAATTTTCAAACTCGGATCGAATGTAGGCCACTATGTGCCGGACCCCTCTACCAAAGCAAAATTTTATATCCCAATTAGGGGGGCCGCAATGGCCCCTTAAGTCTTCTGTTTAGCAAACCGGGAGAGGGTACTTGAAGCTATGTTGTAGCGCGATCCTCGTATAAGCGTGGTCCAACGGCTAACACCATGTGATAGTGATTTACGAATGGAACGAGGGGGCGTTGGTTCAAACCCCAGCTGTGGTCAATTTTTATTTTTTTTTCTTATTTTGTTTATTTTACATTTTATTATTTTTTAATGTGTTTTTCGATACATTAAAGGATCCTATAAGGAAAAAAAAATTTTATTCGGGAAATTTCAAATAATGCTTAAAAACTGGTAAAATCCCGGAAAATTAGCTTATTTTTATTATATTATTTTTTTAAACTCCTTTTACAATACTTTCATGATAGTTTAACAGGTGAAATATGATGTTCTAAGTATAAAACCAAGGGTGTCTCTTTGTAAAAGAAGGCATAATGGAATAAAAAATATAATAAAATAAAATGGCGGGAAAAAGTATCAAATTTCAAGCCAACCTACTTCCCTTTAATATTAAGTTATAATTTTCCAACTCGGACCGAATATAGGCCACTATGTGCCGGACCCCTCTACCAAAGCAAAATTTTATATTCCAATTAGGGGGGCCGCAATGGCCCCTTAAGTCTTCTGTTTAGCAAACCGGGAGAGGGTACTTGAAGCTATGTTGTAGCGCGATCCTCGTATAAGCGTGGTCCAACGGATAACACCGTGTGCTAGTGATTTACGCATGGAACGAGAGAGAGTTGGTTCAAACCCCAGCTGTGGTCAATTTTTAATTTTTTTTAATTTTTTCCTTATTTTTTTTCTTTTACATTCTATTATTTTTTTAATGTGTTTTTCGATACATTAAAGGATCCTATAAGGAAAAAAAAATTTTATTCGGGAAATTTCAAATAATGCTTAAAAACTGGTAAAATCCTGGAAAATTAGTTTATTTTTATTATATTATTTTTTTAAACTCCTTTTACAATACTTTCATGATAGTTTAACAGGTGAAATATGATGTTCTAAGTATAAAATCAAGGGTGTCTCTTTGTGACAGAAGGCATTTGGAATAAAAAATAAAATAAAATAAAATGGCTGGAAAAAGGATCAAATTTCAAGCCAACCTACTTTCCTTTAATATTAAGTTATAATTTTCAAACTCGGATCGAATATAGGCCACTATGTGCCGGACCCCTCTACCAAAGCAAAATTTTATATCCCAATTAGGGGGGCCGCAATGGCCCCTTAAGTCTTCTGTTTAGCAAACCGGGAGAGGGTACTTGAAACAATGTTGTAGCGCGATCCGCGTATAAGCGTGGTCCAACGGCTAACACCGTGTGCTAGTGATTTACGCATGGAACGAGGGGGCGTTGGTTCAAGCCCCAGCTGTGGTCAATTTTTAATTTTTTTTTCTTATTTTGTTTATTTGTTATTCTATTATTTTTTTAATGTTTTTTTCGATACATTAAAGGATCCTATAAGGAAAAAAAAATTTTTATTCGGGAAATTTCAAATAATGCTTAAAAACTGGTATAATTCCGGAAAATTAGTTTATTTTTATTATATTATTTTTTTAAACTCCTTTTACATTACTTTCATGATAGTTTAACAGGTGAAATATGATGTTCTAAGTATAAAACCAAGGGTGTCTCTTTGTGAAAGAAGGCATAATGGAATAAAAAATAAAATAAAATAAAATGGCGGGAAAAAGGATCAAATTTCAAGCCAACCTGCTTCCCTTTAATATTAAGTTATAATTTTCAAACTCGGATCGAATATAGGCCACTATTTGCCGGACCCCTCTACCAAATCAAAATTTTATATCCCAATTAGGGGGGCCGCAATGGCCCCTTAAGTATTCTATTTATCAAATCGGGAGAGGGTACTTGAAGCTATATTGTAGCGCGATCCTCGTATAAGCGTGGTCCAACGGCTAACACCATGTGCTAGTGATTTACGCAAGGAACGAGGGGGTGTTGGTTCAAACCCCAGCTGTGGGCAATTTTTAATTTTTTTTATTTTTCTCTTATTTTGTTTATTTTACATTTTATTATTTTTTTAATGTTTTTTTCGATACATTAAAGGATCCTATAAGGAAAAAAAGAAATTTTAGTCGGGAAATTTCAAATAATGCTTAAAAACTGGTATAATTCAAGAAAATTAGTTTATATTTATTATATTATTTTTTTAAACTCCTTTTACAATACTTTCATGATAGTTTAACAGGTGAAATATGATGTTCTAAGTATAAAATCAAGGGTGTCTCTTTGTGAAAGAAGGCATAATGGAATAAAAAATAAAATAAAATAAAATGGCGGGAAAAAGTATCAAATTTCAAGCCCACCTTCTTCCCTTTAATATTAATTTATAATTTTCCAACTCGGACCGAATATAGGCCACTATGTGCCGGACCCCTCTACCAAAGCAAAATTTTATATCCTAATTAGGGGGGCCGCAATGGCCCCTTAAGTCTTCTGTTTAGCAAACCGGGAGAGGGTACTTGAAACAATGTTGTAGCGCGATCCTCGTATAAGCGTGGTCCAACGGCTAACACCGTGTGCTAGTGATTTACGCATGGAACGAGGGGGCGTTGGTTCAAACCCCAGCTGTGGTCAATTTTTAATTTTTTTTTCTTATTTTGTTTATTTTACATTCTATTATTTTTTTAATGTTTTTTTCGATACATTAAAGGATCCTATAAGGAAAAAAAAATTTTTATTCGGGAAATTTCAAATAATTCTTAAAAACTGGTATAATTTCGGAAAATTAGTTTATTTTTATTATATTATTTTTTTAAACTCCTTTTACAATACTTTCATGATAGTTTAACAGGTAAAAAATGATGTTCTAAGTATAAAATCAAGGGTGTCTCTTTGTGAAAGAAGGCATAATGGAATAAAAAATAAAATAAAATAAAATAAAATGGCTGGAAAAAGGATAAAATTTCAAGCCAGCCTACTTCCCTTTAATATTAAGTTATAATTTTCAAACTCGGATCGAATATAGGCCACTATGTGCCGGACCCCTCTACCAAAGCAAAATTTTATATCCCAACTAGGGGGGCCGCAATGGCGCCTTAAGTCTTCTGTTTAGCAAACCGGGAGAGGGTATTTGAAGCTATGTTGTAGCGCGACCCGCGTATAAGCGTGGTTTAACGGCTAACACCATGTGCTAGTGATTTACGCATGGAACGAGGGAGAGTTGGTTCAAACCCCAGCTGTGGGCAATTTTTAATTTTTTTTATTTTTCTCTTATTTTGTTTATTTTACATTTTATTATTTTTTTAATGTTTTTTTCGATACATTAAAGGATCCTATAAGGAAAAAAAGAAATTTTAGTCGGGAAATTTCAAATAATGCTTAAAAACTGGTATAATTCAAGAAAATTAGTTTATATTTATTATATTATTTTTTTAAACTCCTTTTACAATACTTTCATGATAGTTTAACAGGTGAAATATGATGTTCTAAGTATAAAATCAAGGGTGTCTCTTTGTGAAAGAAGGCATAATGGAATAAAAAATAAAATAAAATAAAATGGCGGGAAAAAGTATCAAATTTCAAGCCCACCTTCTTCCCTTTAATATTAATTTATAATTTTCCAACTCGGACCGAATATAGGCCACTATGTGCCGGACCCCTCTACCAAAGCAAAATTTTATATCCTAATTAGGGGGGCCGCAATGGCCCCTTAAGTCTTCTGTTTAGCAAACCGGGAGAGGGTACTTGAAACAATGTTGTAGCGCGATCCTCGTATAAGCGTGGTCCAACGGCTAACACCGTGTGCTAGTGATTTACGCATGGAACGAGGGGGCGTTGGTTCAAACCCCAGCTGTGGTCAATTTTTAATTTTTTTTCTTATTTTGTTTATTTTACATTCTATTATTTTTTTAATGTTTTTTTCGATACATTAAAGGATCCTATAAGGAAAAAAAAATTTTTATTCGGGAAATTTCAAATAATTCTTAAAAACTGGTATAATTTCGGAAAATTAGTTTATTTTTATTATATTATTTTTTTAAACTCCTTTTACAATACTTTCATGATAGTTTAACAGGTAAAAAATGATGTTCTAAGTATAAAATCAAGGGTGTCTCTTTGTGAAAGAAGGCATAATGGAATAAAAAATAAAATAAAATAAAATAAAATGGCTGGAAAAAGGATAAAATTTCAAGCCAGCCTACTTCCCTTTAATATTAAGTTATAATTTTCAAACTCGGATCGAATATAGGCCACTATGTGCCGGACCCCTCTACCAAAGCAAAATTTTATATCCCAACTAGGGGGGCCGCAATGGCGCCTTAAGTCTTCTGTTTAGCAAACCGGGAGAGGGTATTTGAAGCTATGTTGTAGCGCGACCCGCGTATAAGCGTGGTTTAACGGCTAACACCATGTGCTAGTGATTTACGCATGGAACGAGGGAGAGTTGGTTCAAACCCCAGCTGTGGTCAATTTTTAATTTTTTTTATTTTTTTCTTATTTTGTTTGTTTTACATTCTATTATTTTTTTAATGTGTTTTTCGATACATTAAAGGATCCTATAAGGAAAAAAAATTTTTTATTCGGGAAATTTCAAATAATGCTTAAAAACTATTAAAATCCTGGAAAATTAGTTTATTTTTATTATATTATTTTTTTAAACTCCTTTTAATTTACTTTCATGATAGTTTAACAGGTGAAATATGATGTTCTAAGTATAAAATCAAGGGTGTCTCTTTATGAAAGAAGGCATAATGGAATAAAAAATAAAATAAAATAAAATGGCGGGAAAAAGGATCAAATTTCACGCCAACCTACTTCCCTTTAATATTAAGTTATAATTTTCAAACTCGGATCGAATGTAGGCCACTATGTGCCGGACCCCTCTACCAAAGCAAAATTTTATATCCCAATTAGGGGGGCCGCAATGGCCCCTTAAGTCTTCTGTTTAGCAAACCGGGAGAGGGTACTTGAAGCTATGTTGTAGCGCGATCCTCGTATAAGCGTGGTCCAACGGCTAACACCATGTGATAGTGATTTACGAATGGAACGAGGGGGCGTTGGTTCAAACCCCAGCTGTGGTCAATTTTTAATTTTTTTTTATTTTTTTCTTATTTTGTTTATTTTACATTCTATTATTTTTTTAATGTTTTTTTCGATACATTAAAGGATCCTATAAGGAAAAAAAATTTTTATTCGGGAAATTTCAAATAATGCTTAAAAACTGGTAAAATCCGGGAAAATTAGTTTATTTTTATTATATTATTTTTTTAAACTCCTTTTACAATACTTTCATGATAGTTTAACAGGTGAAATATGATGTTCTAAGTATAAAATCAAGGGTGTCTCTTTGTGAAAGAAGGCATTTGGAATAAAAAATAAAATAAAATAAAATGGCTGGAAAAAGGATCAAATTTCAAGCCAACCTACTTCCCTTTAATATTAAGTTATAATTTTCAAACTCGGATCGAATATAGGCCACTATGTGCCGGACCCCTCTACCAAAGCAAAATTTTATATCCCAATTAGGGGGGCCGCAATGGCCCCTTAAGTCTTCTGCTTAGCAAACCGGGAGAGGGTATTTGAATCTATGTTGTAGCGCGATCCGCGTATAAGCGTGGTCCAACGGCTAACCCCATGTGCTAGTGATTTACGCATGGAACGAGGGGGCGTTGGTTCAAACCCCAGCTGTGGTCAATTTTTATTTTTTTTTCTTATTTTGTTTATTTTACATTTTATTATTTTTTAATGTGTTTTTCGATACATTAAAGGATCCTATAAGGAAAAAAAAATTTTATTCGGGAAATTTCAAATAATGCTTAAAAACTGGTAAAATCCCGGAAAATTAGCTTATTTTTATTATATTATTTTTTTAAACTCCTTTTACAATACTTTCATGATAGTTTAACAGGTGAAATATGATGTTCTAAGTATAAAACCAAGGGTGTCTCTTTGTAAAAGAAGGCATAATGGAATAAAAAATATAATAAAATAAAATGGCGGGAAAAAGTATCAAATTTCAAGCCAACCTACTTCCCTTTAATATTAAGTTATAATTTTCCAACTCGGACCGAATATAGGCCACTATGTGCCGGACCCCTCTACCAAAGCAAAATTTTATATCCCAATTAGGGGGGCCGCAATGGCCCCTTAAGTCTTCTGTTTAGCAAACCGGGAGAGGGTACTTGAAGCTATGTTGTAGCGCGATCCTCGTATAAGCGTGGTCCAACGGATAACACCGTGTGCTAGTGATTTACGCATGGAACGAGGGAGAGTTGGTTCAAACCCCAGCTGTGGTCAATTTTTTATTTTTTTTTCTTATTTTGTTTATTTTACATTTTATTATTTTTTAATGTGTTTTTCGATACATTAAAGGATCCCATAAGGAAAAAAAAATTTTATTCGGGAAATTTCAAATAATGCTTAAAAACTGGTAAAATCCCGGAAAATTAGCTTATTTTTATTGTATTATTTTTTTTAACTCCTTTTACAATACTTTCATGATAGTTTAACAGGTGAAATATGATGTTCTATGTATAAAATCAAGGGTGTCTCTTTGTGAAAGAAGGCATAATGGAATAAAAAATAAAATAAAATAAAATGGCGGGAAAAAGGATCAAATTTCAAGCCTACCTACCTCCCTTTAATATTAAGTTATAATTTTCAAACTCGGACCGAATATAGGCCACTATGTGCTGGACCCCTCTACAAAAGCAAAATTTTATATCCCAATTAGGGGGGCCGCAATGGCCCCTTAAGTCTTCTGTTTATCAAACCGGGAGAGGGTACTTGAAGCTATATTGTAGCGCGATCCTCGTATAAGCGTGGTCCAACGGCTAACACCATGTGCTAATTATTTACGCATGGAGCGAGGGGGCGTTGGTTCAAACCCCAGCTGTCGTCAATTTTTAATTTTTTTTCCTTATTTTGTTTATTTTACATTCTATTATTTTTTTAATGTTTTTTTCGATACATTAAAGTATCCTATAAGGAAAAAAAAATTTTTATTCGGGAAATTTCAAATAATGCTTAAAAACTGGTAAAATCCGGGAAAATTAGTTTATTTTTATTATATTATTTTTTTAAACTCCTTTTACAATACTTTCATGACAGTTTAACAGGTGAAATATGATGTTCTAAGTATAAAATCAAGGGTGTCTCTTTGTGAAAGAAGGCATTTGAAATAAAAAATAAAATAAAATAAAATGGCTGGAAAAAGGATCAAATTTCAAGCCAACCTACTTCCCTTTAATATTAAGTTATCATTTTCAAACTCGGATCGAATATAGGCCACTATGTGCCGGACCCCTTCACCAAAGCAAAATTTTATATCCCAATTAGGGGGGCCGCAATGGCCCCTTAAGTCTTCTGTTTAGCAAACCGGGAGAGGGTACTTGAAGCTATATTGTAGCGCGATCCTCGTATAAGCGTGGTCCAACGGCTAACACCATGTGCTAATTATTTACGCATGGAGCGAGGGGGCGTTGGTTCAAACCCCAGCTGTGGTCAATTTTTTTTTTCTTATTTTGTTTATTTTACATTTTATTATTTTTTAATGTGTTTTTCGATACATTAAAGGATCCTATAAGGAAAAAAAATTTTATTCGGGAAATTTCAAATAATGCTTAAAAACTGGTAAAATCCCGGAAAATTAGCTTATTTTTATTATATTATTTTTTTAAACTCCTTTTACAATACTTTCATGATAGTTTAACAGGTGAAATATGATGTTCTAAGTATAAAATCATGGGTGTCTCTTTGTGATAGAAGGCATAATAGAATAAAAAATAAAATAAAATAAAATGGCGGGAAAAAGGATCAAATTTCAAGATAGCCTACTTCCCTTTAATATTAAGTTATAATTTTCAAACTCGGATCGAATATAGGCCACTATATGCCGGACCCCTCAACCAAAGCAAAATTTTATATCCCCATTAAGGGGGCCGCATTGGCCCCTTAAGTCTTCTGTTTAGCAAACCGGGAGAGGGTACTTGAAACAATGTTGTAGCGCGATCCTCGTATAAGCGTGGTCCAACGGCTAACACCGTGTGCTAGTGATTTACGCATGGAACGAGGGGGCGTTGGTTCAAACCCCAGCTGTGGTCAATTTTTAATTTTTTTTTCTTATTTTGTTTATTTTACATTCTATTATTTTTTTAATGTTTTTTTCGATACATTAAAGGATCCTATAAGGAAAAAGAAATTTTTATTCGGGAAATTTCAAATAATGCTTAAAAACTGGTATAATTTCGGAAAATTAGTTTATTTTTATTATATTATTTTTTTAAACTCCTTTTACAATACTTTCATGATAGTTTAACAGGTGAAATATGATGTTCTAAGTATAAAATAAAGGATGTCTCTTTGTGAAAGAAGGCATAATGGAATAAAAAATAAAATAAAATAAAATAAAATGGCTGGAAAAAGGATAAAATTTCAAGCCAGCCTACTTCCCTTTAATATTAAGTTATAATTTTCAAACTCGGATCGAATATAGGCCACTATGTGCTGGACCCCTCTACCAAAGCAAAATTTTATATCCCAATTAGGGGGGCCGCAATGGCGCCTTAAGTCTTCTGTTTAGCAAACCGGGAGAGGGTATTTGAAGCTATGTTGTAGCGCGACCCGCGTATAAGCGTGGTTTAACGGCTAACACCATGTGCTAGTGATTTACGCATGGAACGAGGGAGAGTTGGTTCAAACCCCAGCTGTGGTCAATTTTTAATTTTTTTTATTTTTTTCTTATTTTGTTTGTTTTACATTCTATTATTTTTTTAATGTGTTTTTCGATACATTAAAGGATCCTATAAGGAAAAAAAAATTTTTATTCGGGAAATTTCAAATAATGCTTAAAAACTGGTTAAATCCTGGAAAATTAGTTTATTTTTATTATATTATTTTTTTAAACTCCTTTTAATTTACTTTCATGATAGTTTAACAGGTGAAATATGATGTTCTAAGTATAAAATCAAGGGTGTCTCTTTATGAAAGAAGGCATAATGGAATAAAAAATAAAATAAAATAAAATGGCGGGAAAAAGGATCAAATTTCAAGCCAACCTACTTCCCTTTAATATTAAGTTATAATTTTCAAACTCGGATCGAATGTAGGCCACTATGTGCCGGACCCCTCTACCAAAGCAAAATTTTATATCCCAATCAGGGGGGCCGCAATGGCCACTTAAGTCTTCTGTTTAGCAAACCGGGAGAGGGTACTTGAAGCTATGTTGTAGCGCGATCCTCGTATAAGCGTGGTCCAACGGCTAACACCATGTGATAGTGATTTACGAATGGAACGAGGGGGCGTTGGTTCAAACCCCAGCTGTGGTCAATTTTTATTTTTTTTTCTTATTTTGTTTATTTTACATTTTATTATTTTTTAATGTGTTTTTCGATACATTAAAGGATCCTATAAGGAAAAAAAAATTTTGTTCGGGAAATTTCAAATAATGCTTAAAAACTGGTAAAATCCCGGAAAATTAGCTTATTTTTATTATATTATTTTTTTAAACTCCTTTTACAATACTTTCATGATAGTTTAACAGGTGAAATATGATGTTCTAAGTATAAAACCAAGGGTGTCTCTTTGTAAAAGAAGGCATAATGGAATAAAAAATATAATAAAATAAAATGGCGGGAAAAAGTATCAAATTTCAAGCCAACCTACTTCCCTTTAATATTAAGTTATAATTTTCCAACTCGGACCGAATATAGGCCACTATGTGCCGGACCCCTCTACCAAAGCAAAATTTTATATCCCAATTAGGGGGGCCGCAATGGCCCCTTAAGTCTTCTGTTTAGCAAACCGGGAGAGGGTACTTGAAGCTATGTTGTAGCGCGATCCTCGTATAAGCGTGGTCCAACGGATAACACCGTGTGCTAGTGATTTACGCATGGAACGAGAGAGAGCTGGTTCAAACCCCAGCTGTGGTCAATTTTTAATTTTTTTTAATTTTTTTCTTATTTTTTTTCTTTTACATTCTATTATTTTTTTTAATGTGTTTTTCGATACATTAAAGGATCCTATAAGGAAAAAAAAATTTTATTCGGGAAATTTCAAATAATGCTTAAAAACTGGTAAAATCCTGGAAAATTAGTTTATTTTTATTATATTATTTTTTTAAACTCCTTTTACAATACTTTCATGATAGTTTAACAGGTGCAATATGATGTTCTAAGTATAAAATCAAGGGTGTCTCTTTGTGACAGAAGGCATTTGGAATAAAAAATAAAATAAAATAAAATGGCTGGAAAAAGGATCAAATTTCAAGCCAACCTACTTTCCTTTAATATTAAGTTATAATTTTCAAACTCGGATCGAATATAGGCCACTATGTGCCGGACCCCTCTACCAAAGCAAAATTTTATATCCCAATTAGGGGGGCCGCAATGGCCCCTTAAGTCTTCTGTTTAGAAAACCGGGAGAGGGTATTTGAAGCTATGTTGTAGCGCGATCCGCGTATAAGCGTGGTCCAACGGCCAACACCATGTACTAATTATTTACGCATGGAGCGAGGGGGCGTTGGTTCAAACCCCAGCTGTGGTCAATTTTTAATTTCTTTTTCTTATTTTGTTTATTTTACATTCTATTATTTTTTTAATGTTTTTTTCGATACATTAAAGGATCCTATAAGGAAAAAAAAATTTTATTCGGGAAATTTCAAATAATGCTTAAAAACTGGTAAAATCCGGGAAAATTAGTTTATTTTTATTATATTATTTTTTTAAACTCCTTTTACAATACTTTCATGATAGTTTAACAGGTGAAATATGATGTTCTAAGTATAAAATCAAGGGTGTCTCTTTGTGAAAGAAGGCATTTGGAATAAAAAATAAAATAAAAAAAAATGGCTGGAAAAAGGATCAAATTTCAAGCCAACCTACTTCCCTTTAATATTAAGTTATAATTTTCAAACTCGGATCGAATATAGGCCACTATGTGCCGGACCCCTCTATCAAAGCAAAATTTTATATCCCAATTAGGGGGGCCGCAATGGCCCCTTAAGTCTTCTGTTTAGCAAACCGGGAGAGGGTATTTGAAGCTATGTTGTAGCGCGATCCGCGTATAAGCGTGGTCCAACGGCTAACACCATGTGCTAGTGATTTACGCATGGAACGAGGGGGCGTTGGTTCAAACCCCAGCTGTGGTCAATTTTTATTTTTTTTTCTTATTTTGTTTATTTTACATTTTATTATTTTTTAATGTGTTTTTCGATACATTAAAGGATCCTATAAGGAAAAAAAAATTTTATTCGGGAAATTTCAAATAATGCTTAAAAACTGGTAAAATCCCGGAAAATTAGCTTATTTTTATTATATTATTTTTTTAAACTCCTTTTAATTTACTTTCATGATAGTTTAACAGGTGAAATATGATGTTCTAAGTATAAAATCAAGGGTGTCTCTTTGTGAAAGAAGGCATAATGGAATAAAAAATAAAATAAAATAAAATGGCGGGAAAAAGGATCAAATTTCAAGCCAACCTACTTCCCTTTAATATTAAGTTATAATTTTCAAACTCGGATCGAATATAGGCCACTATGTGCCGGACCCCTCTACCAAAGCAAAATTTTATATCCCAATAAGGGGGGGCCGCAATGGCCCCTTAAGTCTTCTGTTTAGCAAACCGGGAGAGGGTACTTGAAGCTATGTTGTAGCGCGATCCTCGTATAAGCGTGGTCCAACGGCTAACACCATGTGCTAGTGATTTACGAATGGAACGAGGGGGCATTGGTTCAAACCCCAGCTGTGGTCAATTTTTAATTTTTTTTTATTTTTTTCTTATTTTGTTTATTTTACATTTTATTATTATTTTAATGTTTTTTTCGATACATTAAAGGATCCTATAAGGAAAAAAAAATTTTATTCGGGAAATTTCAAATAATGCTTAAAAACTGGTAAAATCCGGGAAAATTAGTTTATTTTTCTTATATTATTTTTTTAAACACCTTTTACAATACTTTCATGATAGTTTAACAGGTGAAATATGATGTTCTAAGTATAAAATCAAGGGTGTCTCTTTGTGAAAGAAGGCATAATGGAATAAAAAATAAAATAAAATAAAATGGCGGGAACAAGTATCAAATTTCAAGCCAACCTTCTTCCCTTTAATATTAAGCTATAATTTTCCAACTCGGACCGAATATAGGCCACTATGTGCCGAACCCCTCTACCAAAGCAAAATTTTATATCCTAATTAGGGGGGCCGCAATGGCCCCTTAAGTCTTCTGCTTAGCAAACCGGGAGAGGGTACTTGAAGGTATGTTGTAGCGCGATCCTCGTATAAGCGTGGTCCAACGGCTAACACCATGTGCTAGTGATTTACGCATGGAACGAGGGGGCGTTGGTTCAAACCCCAGCTGTGGTCAATTTTTAATTTTTTTTTCTTATTTTGTTTATTTTACATTCTATTATTTTTTTAATGTTTTTTTCGATACATTAAAGGATCCTATAAGGAAAAAAAAATTTTTATTCGGGAAATTTCAAATAATGCTTAAAAACTGGTATAATTCCGGAAAATTAGTTTATTTTTATTATATTATTTTTTAAACTCCTTTTACAATACTTTCATGATAGTTTAACAAGTGAAATATGATGTTCTAAGTATAAAACCAAGGGTGTCTCCTTGTGAAAGAAGGCATAATGGAATAAAAAATAAAATAAAATAAAATGGCGGGAAAAAGTATCAAATTTCAAGCCAACCTACTTCCCTTTAATATTAAGTTATATATTTCCAACTCGGACCGAATATAGGCCACTATGTGCCGGACCCCTCTAAAAAAGCAAAATTTTATATCCTAATTAGGGGGGCCGCAATGGCCCCTTAAGTCTTCTGCTTAGCAAACCGGGAGAGGGTACTTGAAGCTATGTTGTAGCGCGATCCTCGTATAAGCGTGGTCCAACGGCTAACACCATGTGCTAGTGATTTACGCATGGAACGAGGGGGCGTTGGTTCAAACCCCAGCTGTGGTCAATTTTTATTTTTTTTTTCTTATTTTGTTTATTTTACATTCTATTATTTTTTTAATGTTTTTTTCGATACATTAAAGGATCCTATAAGGAAAAAAAAATTTTTATTCGGGAAATTTCAAATAATGCTTAAAAACTGGTATAATTCCGGAAAATTAGTTTATTTTTATTATATTATTTTTTAAACTCCTTTTACAATACTTTCATGATACTTTAACAGGTGAAATATGATGTTCTAAGTATAAAACCAAGGGTGTCTCTTTGTAAAAGAAGGCATAATGGAATAAAAATAAAATAAAATAAAATGGCGGGAAAAAGTATCAAATTTCAAGCCAACCTACTTCCCTTTAATATTAAGTTATAATTTTCCAACTCGGACCGAATATAGGCAACTATGTGCCGGACCCCTCTTCCAAAGCAAAATTTTATATCCTAATTAGGGGGGCCGCAATGGCCCCTTAAGTCTTCTGTTTAGCAAACCGGGAGAGGGTACTTGAAGCTATGTTGTAGCGCGATCCTCGTATAAGCGTGGTCCAACGGCTAACACCATGTGCTAGTGATTTACGCATGGAGCGAGGGGGCGTTGGTTCAAACCCCAGCTGTGGTCAATTTTTAATTTTTTTTTTCTTATTTTGTTTATTTTACATTCTATTATTTTTTTAATATTTTTTTCGATACATTAAAGGATCTTATAAGGAAAAAAAAATTTTTAGTCGGGAAATTTCAAATAATGCTTAAAAACTGGTATAATTCCGGAAAATTAGTTTATTTTTATTATATTATTTTTTTAAACTCCTTTTACAATACTTTCATGATAGTTTAACAGGTGAAATATGATGTTCTAAGCATAAAATCAAGGGTGTCTCTTTGTGAAAGAAGGCATAATGGAATAAAAAATAAAATAAAATAAAATGGCGGGAAAAAGTATCAAATTTCAAGCCAACCTTATTCCCTTTAATATTAAGTTATAATTTTCCAACTCGGACCGAATATAGGCCACTATGTGCCGGACCCCTCTACTAAAGCAAAATTTTATATCCTAATTATGGGGGCCGCAATGGCCCCTTAAGTCTTCTGTTTATCAAACCGGGAGAGGGTACTTGAAGCTATGTTGTAGCGCGATCCTCGTATAAGCGTGGTCCAACGGCTAACACCATGTGCTAGTGATTTACGCATGGAACGAGGGGGCGTTGGTTCAAACCCCAGCAATGGTCAATTTTTAATTTTTTTTATTTTCTTCTTATTTTGTTTATTTTACATTTTATTATTTTTTAATGTGTTTTTCGATACATTAAAGGATCCTATAAGGAAAAAAAATTTTTATTCGGGAAATTTCAAATAATGCTTAAAAACTGGTAAAATCCCGGAAAATTAGTTTATTTTTATTATATTATTTTTTTAAACTCCTTTTACAATACTTTCATGATAGTTTAAAAGGTGAAATATGATGTTCTAAGTATAAAATCGAGGGTGTCTCTTTGTGAAAGAAGGCATAATGGAATAAAAAATAAAATAAAATAAAATGGCGGGGAAAAAGGATCAAATTTCAAGCCAACCTACTTCCCTTTAATATTAAGTTATAATTTTCAAACTCGGATCGAATATAGGCCACTATGTGCCGGACCCCTCTACCAAAGCAAAATTTTATATCCCAATTAGGGGGGCCGCAATGGCCCCTTAAGTCTTCTGTTTAGCAAACCGGGAGAGGGTACTTGAAGCTATGTTGTAGCGCGATCCTCGTATAAGCGTGGTCCAACGGAAAACACCATGTGCTAGGCATTTACGCATGGAACGAGGGGGCGTTGGTTCAAACCCCAGCTGTGGTCAATTTTTAATTTTTTTTATTTTTTTCTTATTTTGTTTATTTTACATTATATTATTTTTTAATGTGTTTTTCGATACATTAAAGGATCCTATAAGAAAAAAAATTTTTTTAATCGGGAAATTTCAAATAATGCTTAAAAACTGGCATAATTCAGGAAAATTAGTTTATTGTTATTATATTATTTTTTTAAACTCCTTTTACAATACTTTCATGATAGTTTAACAGGTGAAATATGATGTTCTAAGTATAAAATCAAGGGTGTCTCTTTGTGAAAGAAGGCATAATGGAATAAAAAATAAAATAAAATAAAATGGCGGGAACAAGTATCAAATTTCAAGCCAACCTTCTTCCCTTTAATATTAAGCTATAATTTTCCAACTCGGACCGAATATAGGCCACTATGTGCCGAACCCCTCTACCAAAGCAAAATTTTATATCCTAATTAGGGGGGCCGCAATGGCCCCTTAAGTCTTCTGCTTAGCAAACCGGGAGAGGGTACTTGAAGGTATGTTGTAGCGCGATCCTCGTATAAGCGTGGTCCAACGGCTAACACCATGTGCTAGTGATTTACGCATGGAACGAGGGGGCGTTGGTTCAAACCCCAGCTGTGGTCAATTTTTAATTTTTTTTTCTTATTTTGTTTATTTTACATTCTATTATTTTTTTAATGTTTTTTTCGATACATTAAAGGATCCTATAAGGAAAAAAAAATTTTTATTCGGGAAATTTCAAATAATGCTTAAAAACTGGTATAATTCCGGAAAATTAGTTTATTTTTATTATATTATTTTTTAAACTCCTTTTACAATACTTTCATGATAGTTTAACAAGTGAAATATGATGTTCTAAGTATAAAACCAAGGGTGTCTCCTTGTGAAAGAAGGCATAATGGAATAAAAAATAAAATAAAATAAAATGGCGGGAAAAAGTATCAAATTTCAAGCCAACCTACTTCCCTTTAATATTAAGTTATATATTTCCAACTCGGACCGAATATAGGCCACTATGTGCCGGACCCCTCTAAAAAAGCAAAATTTTATATCCTAATTAGGGGGGCCGCAATGGCCCCTTAAGTCTTCTGCTTAGCAAACCGGGAGAGGGTACTTGAAGCTATGTTGTAGCGCGATCCTCGTATAAGCGTGGTCCAACGGCTAACACCATGTGCTAGTGATTTACGCATGGAACGAGGGGGCGTTGGTTCAAACCCCAGCTGTGGTCAATTTTTATTTTTTTTTTCTTATTTTGTTTATTTTACATTCTATTATTTTTTTAATGTTTTTTTCGATACATTAAAGGATCCTATAAGGAAAAAAAAATTTTTATTCGGGAAATTTCAAATAATGCTTAAAAACTGGTATAATTCCGGAAAATTAGTTTATTTTTATTATATTATTTTTTAAACTCCTTTTACAATACTTTCATGATACTTTAACAGGTGAAATATGATGTTCTAAGTATAAAACCAAGGGTGTCTCTTTGTAAAAGAAGGCATAATGGAATAAAAATAAAATAAAATAAAATGGCGGGAAAAAGTATCAAATTTCAAGCCAACCTACTTCCCTTTAATATTAAGTTATAATTTTCCAACTCGGACCGAATATAGGCAACTATGTGCCGGACCCCTCTTCCAAAGCAAAATTTTATATCCTAATTAGGGGGGCCGCAATGGCCCCTTAAGTCTTCTGTTTAGCAAACCGGGAGAGGGTACTTGAAGCTATGTTGTAGCGCGATCCTCGTATAAGCGTGGTCCAACGGCTAACACCATGTGCTAGTGATTTACGCATGGAGCGAGGGGGCGTTGGTTCAAACCCCAGCAATGGTCAATTTTTAATTTTTTTTATTTTCTTCTTATTTTGTTTATTTTACATTTTATTATTTTTTAATGTGTTTTTCGATACATTAAAGGATCCTATAAGGAAAAAAAATTTTTATTCGGGAAATTTCAAATAATGCTTAAAAACTGGTAAAATCCCGGAAAATTAGTTTATTTTTATTATATTATTTTTTTAAACTCCTTTTACAATACTTTCATGATAGTTTAAAAGGTGAAATATGATGTTCTAAGTATAAAATCGAGGGTGTCTCTTTGTGAAAGAAGGCATAATGGAATAAAAAATAAAATAAAATAAAATGGCGGGGAAAAAGGATCAAATTTCAAGCCAACCTACTTCCCTTTAATATTAAGTTATAATTTTCAAACTCGGATCGAATATAGGCCACTATGTGCCGGACCCCTCTACCAAAGCAAAATTTTATATCCCAATTAGGGGGGCCGCAATGGCCCCTTAAGTCTTCTGTTTAGCAAACCGGGAGAGGGTACTTGAAGCTATGTTGCAGCGCGATCCTCGTATAAGCGTGGTCCAAAGGCTAACACCGTGTGCTAGTGATTTACGCATGGAACGAGGGGCCGTTGGTTCAAACCCCAGCTGTTGTCAATTTTTAATTTTTTCTATATTTTTCTTATTTTGTTTATTTTACATTTTATTATTTTTTAATGTGTTTTTCCATACATTAAAGGATCCTATAAGGAAAAAAAAAATTTTATTCGGCAAATTTCAAATAATGCTTAAAAACTGGTAAAATCCCGAAAAATTAGTTTATTTTTATTATATTATTTTTTTAAACTCCTTTTACAAAACTTTCATGATAGTTTAACAGGTGAAATATGATGCTCTGAGTATAAAATCAAGGGTGTCTCTTTGTGAAAGAAGGCATAATGGATAAAAAAATAAAATAAAATAAAATGGCGGGAAAAAGGATCAAATTTCAAGCCAACCTACTTCCATTTAATATTAAGTTATAATTTTCAAACTCGGATCGAATGTAGGCCACTATGTGCCGGACCCCTCTACCAAAGCAAAATTTTATATCCCAATTAGGGGGGCCGCAATGGCCCCTTAAGTCTTCTGTTTAGCAAACCGGGAGAGGGTACTTGAAGCTATGTTGTAGCACGATCCTCGTATAAGTGTGGTCCAACGGCTAACACCATGTGCTAGATATTTACGCATGGAACGAGGGGGCGTTGGTTCAAACCCCAGCTGTGGTCAATTTTTAATTTTTTCTATATTTTTCCTATTTTGTTTATTTTACATTTTATTATTTTTTAATGTGTTTTTCGATACATTAAAGGATCCTATAAGGAAAAAAAATTTTTATTCGGGAAATTTTAAATAATGCTTAAAAACTGGTAAAATCCCGGAAAATTAGTTTATTTTTATTATATTATTTTTTTAAACTCCTTTTACACTACTTTCATGATAGTTTAACAGGTGAAATATGATGTTCTAAGTATAAAATCAAGGATGTCTCTTTGTGAAAGAAGGCATAACGGAATAAAAAATAAAATAAAATAAAATGGCGGGAAAAAGGATGAAATTTCAAGCCTACCTACTTCCCTTTAATATTAAGTTATAATTTTCAAACTCGGATCGAATATAGGCCACTATGTGCCGGACCTCTCTACCAAAGCAAAATTATATATCCCAATTAGGGGGGCCGCAATGGCCCCTTAAGTCTCCTGTTTAGCAAACCGGGAGAGGGTACTTGAAGCTATGTTGTAGCGCGTTCCTCGTATAAGCGTGGTCCAACGGCTAACACCATGTGCTAGTGATTTACGCATGGAACGAGGGAGCGTTGGTTCAAACCCCAGCTGTGGTAAATTTTTAATTTTTTTTTCTTATTTTGTTTATTTTACATTCTATTATTTTTTAATGCGTTTTTCGATACATTAAAGGATCCTATAAGGAAAAAAAATTTTATCCGGGAAATTTCAAATAATGCTTAAAAACTTTTAAAATCCCGGAAAATTAGTTTATTTTTATTATATTATTTTTTTAAACTCCTTTTACAATACTTTCATGATAGTTTAACAGGTGAAATATGATGTTCTAAGTATAAAATCAAGGGTGTCTCTTTGTGAAAGAAGGCATAATGGAATAAAAAATATAAAAAAAATAAAATGGCGGGAGAAAGGATCAAATTTCAAGCCCACCTACTTCCCTTTAATATTAAGTTATAATTTTCAAACTCAGATCGAATATAGACCACTATGTGCCGGACCCCTCTACCGAAGCAAAATTTTATATCCCAATTAGGGGGGCCGCAATGGCCCCTTAAGTCTTCTGTTTAGCAAACCGGGAGTTGGTACTTGAAGCTAAGTTGTAGTTCGATCGTCGTATAAGCGTGGTCCAACGGCTAACACCATGTGCTAGTGATTTACGCATGGAACGAGGGGGCGTTGGTTCAAACCCCAGCTGTGATCAATTTTTAATTTTTTTTTCTTATTTTGTTTATTTTACATTCTATTATTTTTTTAATGTTTTTCTCGATACATTAAAGGATCCTATAAGGAAAAAAATATTTTTATCGGAAAAATTTTATTCGGGAAATTTCAAATAATGCTTAAAAACTTTTAAAATCCCGGAAAATTAGTTTATTTTTATTATATTATTTTTTTAAACTCCTTTTACAATACTTTCATGATAGTTTAACAGGTGAAATATGATGTTCTAAGTATAAAATCAAGGGTGTCTCTTTGTGAAAGAAGGCATAATGGAATAAAAAATAAAATAAAATAAAATATCGGGAAAAAGGATCAAATTTCAAGCCAACCTACTTCCCTTTAATATTAAGTTATAATTTTCAAACTCGGATCGAATATAGGCCACTATGTGCCGGACCCCTCTACCAAAGCAAAATTTTATATCCCAATTAGGGGGGCCGCAATGGCCCCTTAAGTCTTCTGTTTAGCAAACCGGGAGAGGGTACTTGAAGCTATGTTGTAGCGCGATCCTCGTATAAGCGTGGTCCAACGGCTAACACCGTGTGCTAGTGATTTACGCGTGGAACGAGGGGGCGTTGGTTCAAACCCCAGCTGTGGTCAATTTTTAATTTTTTTCTATATTTTTCTTATTTTGTTTATTTTACATTTTATTATTTTTTAATGTGTTTTTCGATACATTAAAGGATCCTATAAGGAAAAAAAAAATTTTATTCGGGAAATTTCAAATAATGCTTAAAAACTGGTAAAATCCCGAAAAATTAGTTTATTTTTATTATATTATTTTTTTAAACTCCTTTTACAATACTTTCATGATAGTTTAAAAGGTGAAATATGATGTTCTAAGTATAAAATCAAGGGTGTCTCTTTGTGAAAGAAGGCATAATGGAATAAAAAATAAAATAAAATAAAATGGCGGGAAAAAGGATCAAATTTCAAGCCAACCTACTTCCCTTTAATATTAAGTTATAATTTTCAAACTCGGATCAAATATAGGCCACTATGTGCCGGACCCCTCTACCAAAGCAAAATTTTATATCCCAATTAGGGGGGCCGCAATGGCCCCTTAAGTCTTCTGTTTAGCAAACCGGGAGAGGGTACTTGAAGCTTTGTTGTAGCGCGATCCTCGTATAAGCGTGGTCCAACGGCTAACACCGTGTGCTAGTGATTTACGCATGGAACGAGGGGGCGTTGGTTCAAACCCCAGCTGTGGTCAATTTTTAATTTTTTCTATATTTTTCTTATTTTGTTTATTTAACATTTTATTATTTTTTAATGTGTTTTTCGATACATTAAAGGATCCTATAAGGAAAAAAAAAATTTTATTCGGGAAATTTCAAATAATGCTTAAAAACTGGTAAAATCCCGAAAAATTAGTTTATTTTTATTATATTATTTTTTTAAACTCCTTTTACAAAACTTTCATGATAGTTTAACAGGTGAAATATGATGCTCTAAGTATAAAATCAAGGGTGTCTCTTTGTGAAAGAAGGCATAATGGAATAAAAAATAAAATAAAATAAAATGGCGGGAAAAAGGATGAAATTTCAAGCCAACCTACTTCCATTTAATATTAAGTTATAATTTTCAAACTCGGATCGAATATAGGCCACTATGTGCCGGACCCCTCTACCAAAGCAAAATTTTATATCCCAATTAGGGGGGCCGCAATGGCCCCTTAAGTCTTCTGTTTAGCAAACCGGGAGAGGGTACTTGAAGCTATGTTGTAGCACGATCCTCGTATAAGTGTGGTCCAACGGCTAACACCATGTGCTAGTGATTTACGCATGGAACGAGGGGGCGTTGGTTCAAACCCCAGCTGTGGTCAACTTTTAATTTTTTCTATATTTTTCCTATTTTGTTTATTTTACATTCCTATTTTTTAATGTGTTTTTCGATACATTAAAGGATCCTATAAGGAAAAAAAAAAATTTATTCGGGAAATTTTAAATAATGCTTAAAAACTGGTAAAATCCCGGAAAATTAGTTTATTTTTATTATATTATTTTTTTAAACTCCTTTTACACTACTTTCATGATAGTTTAACAGGTGAAATATGATGTTCTAAGTATAAAATCAAGGATGTCTCTTTGTGAAAGAAGGCATAACGGAATAAAAAATAAAATAAAATAAAATGGCGGGAAAAAGGATGAAATTTCAAGCCTACCTACTTCCCTTTAATATTAAGTTATAATTTTCAAACTCGGATCGAATATAGGCCACTATGTGCCGGACCTCTCTAAAAAAGCAAAATTATATATCCCAATTAGGGGGGCCGCAATGGCCCCTTAAGTCTCCTGTTTAGCAAACCGGGAGAGGGTACTTGAAGCTATGTTGTAGCGCGTTCCTCGTATAAGCGTGGTCCAACGGCTAACACCATGTGCTAGTGATTTACGCATGGAACGAGGGAGCGTTGGTTCAAACCCCAGCTGTGGTCAATTTTTAATTTTTTTTTTCTTATTTTGTTTATTTTACATTCTACTATTTTTTAATGCGTTTTTCGATACATTAAAGGATCCTATAAGGAAAAAAAAATTTATCCGGGAAATTTCAAATAATGCTTAAAAACTTTTAAAATCCCGGAAAATTAGTTTATTTTTATTATATTATTTTTTTAAACTCCTTTTACAATACTTTCATGATAGTTTAACAGGTGAAATATGATGTTCTAAGTATAAAATCAAGGGTGTCTCTTTGTGAAAGAAGGCATAATGGAATAAAAAATATAAAAAAAATAAAATGGCGGGAGAAAGGATCAAATTTCAAGCCCACCTACTTCCCTTTAATATTAAGTTATAATTTTCAAACTCAGATCGAATATAGACCACTATGTGCCGGACCCCTCTACCGAAGCAAAATTTTATATCCCAATTAGGGGGGCCGCAATGGCCCCTTAAGTCTTCTGTTTAGCAAACCGGGAGTTGGTACTTGAAGCTAAGTTGTAGTTCGATCGTCGTATAAGCGTGGTCCAACGGCTAACACCATGTGCTAGTGATTTACGCATGGAACGAGGGGGCGTTGGTTCAAACCCCAGCTGTGATCAATTTTTAATTTTTTTTTCTTATTTTGTTTATTTTACATTCTATTATTTTTTTAATGTTTTTCTCGATACATTAAAGGATCCTATAAGGAAAAAAATATTTTTATCGGAAAAATTTTATTCGGGAAATTTCAAATAATGCTTAAAAACTTTTAAAATCCCGGAAAATTAGTTTATTTTTATTATATTATTTTTTTAAACTCCTTTTACAATACTTTCATGATAGTTTAACAGGTGAAATATGATGTTCTAAGTATAAAATCAAGGGTGTCTCTTTGTGAAAGAAGGCATAATGGAATAAAAAATAAAATAAAATAAAATATCGGGAAAAAGGATCAAATTTCAAGCCAACCTACTTCCCTTTAATATTAAGTTATAATTTTCAAACTCGGATCGAATATAGGCCACTATGTGCCGGACCCCTCTACCAAAGCAAAATTTTATATCCCAATTAGGGGGGCCGCAATGGCCCCTTAAGTCTTCTGTTTAGCAAACCGGGAGAGGGTACTTGAAGCTATGTTGTAGCGCGATCCTCGTATAAGCGTGGTCCAACGGCTAACACCGTGTGCTAGTGATTTACGCGTGGAACGAGGGGGCGTTGGTTCAAACCCCAGCTGTGGTCAACTTTTAATTTTTTTCTATATTTTTCTTATTTTGTTTATTTTACATTTTATTATTTTTTAATGTGTTTTTCGATACATTAAAGGATCCTATAAGGAAAAAAAAAATTTTATTCGGGAAATTTCAAATAATGCTTAAAAACTGGTAAAATCCCGTAAAATTAGTTTATTTTTATTATATTATTCTTTTAAACTCCTTTTACAATACTTTCATGATAGTTTAAAAGGTGAAATATGATGTTCTAAGTATAAAATCAAGGGTGTCTCTTTGTGAAAGAAGGCATAATGGAATAAAAAATAAAATAAAATAAAATGGCGGGAAAAAGGATGAAATTTCAAGCCAACCTACTTCCATTTAATATTAAGTTATAATTTTCAAACTCGGATCGAATATAGGCCACTATGTGCCGGACCCCTCTACCAAAGCAAAATTTTATATCCCAATTAGGGGGGCCGCAATGGCCCCTTAAGTCTTCTGTTTAGCAAACCGGGAGAGGGTACTTGAAGCTATGTTGTAGCACGATCCTCGTATAAGTGTGGTCCAACGGCTAACACCATGTGCTAGTGATTTACGCATGGAACGAGGGGGCGTTGGTTCAAACCCCAGCTGTGGTCAACTTTTAATTTTTTCTATATTTTTCCTATTTTGTTTATTTTACATTCCTATTTTTTAATGTGTTTTTCGATACATTAAAGGATCCTATAAGGAAAAAAAAAAATTTATTCGGGAAATTTTAAATAATGCTTAAAAACTGGTAAAATCCCGGAAAATTAGTTTATTTTTATTATATTATTTTTTTAAACTCCTTTTACACTACTTTTATGATAGTTTAACAGGTGAAATATGATGTTCTAAGTATAAAATCAAGGATGTCTCTTTGTGAAAGAAGGCATAACGGAATAAAAAATAAAATAAAATAAAATGGCGGGAAAAAGGATGAAATTTCAAGCCTACCTACTTCCCTTTAATATTAAGTTATAATTTTCAAACTCGGATCGAATATAGGCCACTATGTGCCGGACCTCTCTAAAAAAGCAAAATTATATATCCCAATTAGGGGGGCCGCAATGGCCCCTTAAGTCTCCTGTTTAGCAAACCGGGAGAGGGTACTTGAAGCTATGTTGTAGCGCGTTCCTCGTATAAGCGTGGTCCAACGGCTAACACCATGTGCTAGTGATTTACGCATGGAACGAGGGAGCGTTGGTTCAAACCCCAGCTGTGGTCAATTTTTAATTTTTTTTTTCTTATTTTGTTTATTTTACATTCTACTATTTTTTAATGCGTTTTTCGATACATTAAAGGATCCTATAAGGAAAAAAAAATTTATCCGGGAAATTTCAAATAATGCTTAAAAACTTTTAAAATCCCGGAAAATTAGTTTATTTTTATTATATTATTTTTTTAAACTCCTTTTACAATACTTTCATGATAGTTTAACAGGTGAAATATGATGTTCTAAGTATAAAATCAAGGGTGTCTCTTTGTGAAAGAAGGCATAATGGAAAAAAAAATATAAGAAAAATAAAATGGCGGGAAAAAGGATCAAATTTCAAGCCCACCTACTTCCCTTTAATATTAAGTTATAATTTTCAAACTCAGATCGAATATAGACCACTATGTGCCGGACCCCTCTACCGAAGAAAAATTTTATATCCCAATTAGGGGGGCCGCAATGGCCCCTTAAGTTTTCTGTTTAGCAAACCGGGAGTTGGTACTTGAAGCTATGTTGTAGTGCGATCGTCGTATAAGCGTGGTCCAACGGCTAACACCATGTGCTAGTGATTTACGCATGGAACGAGGGGGCGTTGGTTCAAACCCCAGCTGTGGTCAATTTTTAATTTTTTCTATATTTTTCTTATTTTGTTTATTTTACATTTTATTATTTTTTAATGTGTTTTTCGATACATTAAAGGATCCTATAAGGAAAAAAAAATTTTTATTCGGGAAATTTTAAATAATGCTTAAAAACTGGTAAAATCCCGGAAAATTAGTTTATTTTTATTATATTATTTTTTTAAACTTCTTTTACACTACTTTCATGATAGTTTAACAGGTGAAATATGATGCTCTAAGTATAAAATCAAGGGTGTCTCTTTGTGAAAGAAGGCATAACGGAATAAAAAATAAAATAAAATAAAATGGCGGGAAAAAGGATGAAATTTCAAGCCTACCTACTTCCCTTTAATATTAAGTTATAATTTTCAAACTCGGATCGAATATAGGCCACTATGTGCAGGACCTCTCTACCAAAGCAAAATTATATATCCCAATTAGGGGGGCCGCAATGGCCCCTTAAGTCTCCTGTTTAGCAAACCGGGAGAGGGTACTTGAAGCTATGTTGTTGCGCGTTCCTCGTATAAGCGTGGTCCAACGGCTAACACCATGTGCTAGTGATTTACGCATGGAACGAGGGAGCGTTGGTTCAAACCCCAGCTGTGGTCAATTTTTAATTTTTTTTTCTTATTTTGCTTATTTTACATTCTATTATTTTTTTAATGCGTTTTTCGATACATTAAAGGATCCTATAAGGAAAAAAAATTTTTATTCGGGAAATTTTAAATAATGCTTAAAAACTGGTAAAATCCCGGAAAATTAGTTTATTTTTATTATATTATTTTTTTAAACTCCTTTTACACTACTTTCATGATAGTTTAGCAGGTGAAATATGATGTTCTAAGTATAAAATCAAGGGTGTCTCTTTGTGAAATAAGGCATAACGGAATAAAAATAAAATAAAATAAAATGGCGGGAAAAAGGATGAAATTTCAAGCCTACCTACTTCCCTTTAATATTAAGTTATAATTTTCAAACTCGGATCGAATATAGGCCACTATGTGCCGGACCTCTCTACCAAAGCAAAATTTTATATCCCAATTAGGGGGGCCGCAATGGCCCCTTAAGTCTTCTGTTTAGCAAACCGGGAGTTGGTACTTGAAGCTATGTTGTAGTGCGATCGTCGTATAAGCGTGGTCCAACGGCTAACACCATGTGCTAGTGATTTACGCATGGAACGAGGGGGCGTTGGTTCAAACCCCAGCTGTGGTCAAATTTTAATTTTTTCTATATTTTTCTTATTTTGTTTATTTTACATTTTATTATTTTTTAATGTGTTTTTCGATACATTAAAGGATCCTATAAGGAAAAAAAAATTTTTATTCGGGAAATTTTAAATAATGCTTAAAAACTGGTAAAATCCCGGAAAATTAGTTTATTTTTATTATATTATTTTTTTAAACTCCTTTTACACTACTTTCATGATAGTTTAACAGGTGAAATATGATGTTCTAAGTATAAAATCAAGGGTGTCTCTTTGTGAAAGAAGGCATAATGGAATAAAAAATAAAATAAAATAAAATATCGGAAAAAAGGATCAAATTTCAAGCCAACCTACTTCCCTTTAATATTAAGTTATAATTTTCAAACTCGGATCGAATATAGGCCACTATGTGCCGGACCCCTCTACCAAAGCAAAATTTTATATCCCAATTAGGGGGGCCGCAATGGCCCCTTAAGTCTTCTGTTTAGCAAACCGGGAGAGGGTACTTGAAGCTATGTTGTAGCGCGATCCTCGTATAAGCGTGGTCCAACGGCTAACACCGTGTGCTAGTGATTTACGCGTGGAACGAGGGGGCGTAGGTTCAAACCCCAGCTGTGGTCAATTTTTAATTTTTTCTATATTTTTCTTATTTTGTTTATTTTACATTTTATTATTTTTTAATGTGTTTTTCGATACATTAAAGGATCCTATAAGGAAAAAAAAATTTTATTCGGGAAATTTCAAATAATGCTTAAAAACTGGTAAAATCCCGAAAAATTAGTTTATTTTTATTATATTATTTTTTTAAACTCCTTTTACAATACTTTCATGATAGTTTAAAAGGTGAAATATGATGTTCTAAGTATAAAATCAAGGGTGTCTCTTTGTGAAAGAAGGCATAATGGAATAAAAAATAAAATAAAATAAAATGGCGGGAAAAAGGATCAAATTTCAAGCCAACCTACTTCCCTTTAATATTAAGTTATAATTTTCAAACTCGGATCAAATATAGGCCACTATGTGCCGGACCCCTCTACCAAAGCAAAATTTTATATCCCAATTAGGGGGGCCGCAATGGCCCCTTAAGTCTTCTGTTTAGCAAACCGGGAGAGGGTACTTGAAGCTTTGTTGTAGCGCGATCCTCGTATAAGCGTGGTCCAACGGCTAACACCGTGTGCTAGTGATTTACGCATGGAACGAGGGGGCGTTGGTTCAAACCCCAGCTGTGGTCAATTTTTAATTTTTTCTATATTTTTCTTATTTTGTTTATTTAACATTTTATTATTTTTTAATGTGTTTTTCGATACATTAAAGGATCCTATAAGGAAAAAAAAAATTTTATTCGGGAAATTTCAAATAATGCTTAAAAACTGGTAAAATCCCGAAAAATTAGTTTATTTTTATTATATTATTTTTTTAAACTCCTTTTACAAAACTTTCATGATAGTTTAACAGGTGAAATATGATGCTCTAAGTATAAAATCAAGGGTGTCTCTTTGAGAAAGAAGGCATAATGGAATAAAAAATAAAATAAAATAAAATGGCGGGAAAAAGGATGAAATTTCAAGCCAACCTACTTCCATTTAATATTAAGTTATAATTTTCAAACTCGGATCGAATATAGGCCACTATGTGCCGGACCCCTCTACCAAAGCAAAATTTTATATCCCAATTAGGGGGGCCGCAATGGCCCCTTAAGTCTTCTGTTTAGCAAACCGGGAGAGGGTACTTGAAGCTATGTTGTAGCACGATCCTCGTATAAGTGTGGTCCAACGGCTAACACCATGTGCTAGTGATTTACGCATGGAACGAGGGGGCGTTGGTTCAAACCCCAGCTGTGGTCAATTTTTAATTTTTTCTATATTTTTCCTATTTTGTTTATTTTACATTCCTATTTTTTAATGTGTTTTTCGATACATTAAAGGATCCTATAAGGAAAAAAAAAATTTATTCGGGAAATTTTAAATAATGCTTAAAAACTGGTAAAATCCCGGAAAATTAGTTTATTTTTATTATATTATTTTTTTAAACTCCTTTTACACTACTTTCATGATAGTTTAACAGGTGAAATATGATGTTCTAAGTATAAAATCAAGGATGTCTCTTTGTGAAAGAAGTTATAACGGAATAAAAAATAAAATAAAATAAAATGGCGGGAAAAAGGATGAAATTTCAAGCCTACCTACTTCCCTTTAATATTAAGTTATAATTTTCAAACTCGGATCGAATATAGGCCACTATGTGCCGGACCTCTCTAAAAAAGCAAAATTATATATCCCAATTAGGGGGGCCGCAATGGCCCCTTAAGTCTCCTGTTTAGCAAACCGGGAGAGGGTACTTGAAGCTATGTTGTAGCGCGTTCCTCGTATAAGCGTGGTCCAACGGCTAACACCATGTGCTAGTGATTTACGCATGGAACGAGGGAGCGTTGGTTCAAACCCCAGCTGTGGTCAATTTTTAATTTTTTTTTTCTTATTTTGTTTATTTTACATTCTACTATTTTTTAATGCGTTTTTCGATACATTAAAGGATCCTATAAGGAAAAAAAAATTTATCCGGGAAATTTCAAATAATGCTTAAAAACTTTTAAAATCCCGGAAAATTAGTTTATTTTTATTATATTATTTTTTTAAACTCCTTTTACAATACTTTCATGATAGTTTAACAGGTGAAATATGATGTTCTAAGTATAAAATCAAGGGTGTCTCTTTGTGAAAGAAGGCATAATGGAAAAAAAAATGTAAGAAAAATAAAATGGCGGGAAAAAGGATCAAATTTCAAGCCCACCTACTTCCCTTTAATATTAAGTTATAATTTTCAAACTCAGATCGAATATAGACCACTATGTGCCGGACCCCACTACCGAAGAAAAATTTTATATCCCAATTAGGGGGGCCGCAATGGCCCCTTAAGTCTTCTGTTTAGCAAACCGGGAGTTGGTACTTGAAGCTATGTTGTAGTGCGATCGTCGTATAAGCGTGGTCCAACGGCTAACACCATGTGCTAGTGATTTACGCATGGAACGAGGGGGCGTTGGTTCAATCCCCAGCTGTGGTCAATTTTTTATTTTTTCTATATTTTTCTTATTTTGTTTATTTTACATTTTATTATTTTTTAATGTGTTTTTCGATACATTAAAGGATCCTATAAGGAAAAAAAATTTTTATTCGGGAAATTTTAAATAATGCTTAAAAACTGGTAAAATCCCGGAAAATTAGTTTATTTTTATTATATTATTTTTTTAAACTTCTTTTACACTACTTTCATGATAGTTTAACAGGTGAAATATGATGTTCTAAGTATAAAATCAAGGGTGTCTCTTTGTGAAAGAAGGCATAACGGAATAAAAAATAAAATAAAATAAAATGGCGGGAAAAAGGATGAAATTTCAAGCCTACCTACTTCCCTTTAATATTAAGTTATAATTTTCAAACTCGGATCGAATATAGGCCACTATGTGCAGGACCTCTCTACCAAAGCAAAATTATATATCCCAATTAGGGGGGCCGCAATGGCCCCTTAAGTCTCCTGTTTAGCAAACCGGGAGAGGGTACTTGAAGCTATGTTGTTGCGCGTTCCTCGTATAAGCGTGGTCCAACGGCTAACACCATGTGCTAGTGATTTACGCATGGAACGAGGGGGCGTTGGTTCAAACCCCAGCCGTGGTCAATTTTTAATTTTCTTTATTTTTTTCTTATTTTGTTTATTTTACATTTTATTATTTTTTAATGTGTTTTTCGATACATTAAAGGATCCTATAAGGAAAAAAAAATTTTATTCATGAAATTTCAAATAATGCTTAAAAACTGGTAAAATCCCGAAAAATTAATTTATTTTTTTTATATTATTTTTTTAAACTCCTTTTACAATACTTTCATGATAGTTTAACAGGTGAAATATGATGTTCTAAGTATAAAATCCAGGGTGTCTCTTTCTGAAAGAAGGCATAATGGAATAAAAAATAAAATAAAATAAAATGGCGGGAAAAAGGATCAAATTTCAAGCCAACCTACTTCCCTTTAATATTAAGTTATAATTTTCAAACTCGGATCGAATATAGGCCACTATGTGCCGGACCCCTGTACCAAAGCAAAATTTTATATCCCAATTAGGGGGGCCGCAATGGCCCCTTAAGTCTTCTGTTTAGCAAACCGGGAGAGGGTACTTGAAGCTACGTTGTAGCGCGATCCGCGTATAAGCGTGGTCCAACGGCTAACACCATGTGCTAGTGATTTACGCATGGAACGAGGGAGCGTTGGTTCAAACCCCAGCTGTGGTCAATTTTTAATTTTTTTTTCTTATTTTGTTTATTTTACATTCTATTATTTTTATAATGCGTTTTTCGATACATTAAAGGATCCTATAAGGAAAAAAATTTTATTCGGGAAATTTCAAATAATGCTTAAGAACTGGTAAAATCCCGGAAAATTAGTTTATTTTTATTATATTATTTTTTTAAACTCCTTTTACAATACTTTCATGATAGTTTAACAGGTGAAATATGATGTTCTAAGTATAAAATCAAGGGTGTCTCTTTGTGAAAGAAGGCATAATGGAATAAAAAATATAAAAAAAATAAAATGGCGGGAAAAAGGATCAAATTTCAAGCCCACCTACTTCCCTTTAATATTAAGTTATAATTTTCAAACTCGGATCGAATATAGGCCACTATGTGCCGGACCCCTCTACCAAAGCAAAATTTTATATCCCAATTAGGGGGGCCGCAATGGCCCCTTAAGTCTTCTGTTTAGCAAACCGGGAGAGGGTACTTGAAGCTACGTTGTAGCGCGATCCGCGTATAAGCGTGGTCCAACGGCTAACACCATGTGCTAGTGATTTACGCATGGAACGAGGGAGCGTTGGTTCAAACCCCAGCTGTGGTCAATTTTTAATTTTTTTTTTCTTATTTTGTTTATTTTACATTCTATTATTTTTATAATGCGTTTTTCGATACATTAAAGGATCCTATAAGGAAAAAAAATTTTATTCGGGAAATTTCAAATAATGCTTTAAAACTGGTAAACTCCCGGAAAATTAGTTTATTTTTATTATATTATTTTTTTAAACTCCTTTTACAATACTTTCATGATAGTTTAACAGGTGAAATATGATGTTCTAAGTATAAAATCAAGGGTGTATCTTTGTGAAAGAAGGCATAATGGAATAAAAAATATAGAAAAAATAAAATGGCGGGAAAAAGGATCAAATTTCAAGCCCACCTACTTCCCTTTAATATTAAGTAATAATTTTCAAACTCAGATCGAATATAGACCACTATGTGCCGGACCCCTCTACCAAAGCAAAATTTTATATTCCAATTAGGGGGGCCGCAATGGCCCCTTAAGTCTTCTGTTTAGCAAACCGGGAGTTGGTACTTGAAGCTATGTTGTAGTGCGATCCTCGTATAAGCGTGGTCCAACGGCTAACACCATGTGCTAGTGATTTACGCATGGAACGAGGGGGCGTTGGTTCAAACCCCAGCTGTGGTCAATTTTTAATTTTTTTTTCATAATTTGTTTATTTTACATTATATTATTTTTTTAATGTTTTTTTCGATACATTAAAGGATCCTATAAGGAAAAAAAAATTTTAGTCGGGAAATTTCAAATAATGCTTAAAAACTGGAAAAATCCCGAAAAATTAGTTTATTTTTATTATATTATTTTTTTAAACTCCTTTTACAAAACTTTCATGATAGTTTAACAGGTGAAATATGATGTTCTAAGTATAAAATCAAGGGTGTCTCTTTGTGAAAGAAGGCATAATGGAATAAAAAATAAAATAAAATAAAATGGCGGGAAAAAGGATCACATTTCAAGCCTACCTACTTCCCTTTAATATTAAGTTATAATTTTCAAACTCGGATCGAATATAGGCCACTATGTGCCGGACCCCTCTACCAAAGCAAAATTTTATATCCCAATTAGGGGGGCCGCAATGGCCCCTTAAGTCTTCTGTTTAGCAAACCGGGAGAGGGTACTTGAAGCTATGTTGTAGCGCGATCCGCGCATAAGCGTGGTCCAACGGCTAACACCATGTGCTAATGATTTACGCATGGAACGAGGGAGCGTTGGTTCAAACCCCAGCTGTGGTCAATTTTTAATTTTTTTTTCTTATTTTGTTTTTTTTACATTCTATTATTTTTTTAATGTGTTTTTCGATACATTAAAGGATCCTATAAGGAAAAAAAAATTTTATTCGGGAAATTTCAAATAATGCTTAAAAACTGGTAAAATCCCGAAAAATTAGTTTATTTTTATTATATTATTTTTTTAAACTCCTTTTACAATACTTTCATGATAGTTTAACAGGTGAAATATGATGTTCTACGTATAAAATCAAGGGTGTCTCTTTGTGAAAGAAGGCATAATGGAATAAAAAATAAAATAAAATAAAATGGCGGGAAAAAGGATCAAATTTCAAGCCAACCTACTTCCCTTTAATATTAAGTTATAATTTTCAAACTCGGATCGAATATAGGCCACTATGTGCCGGACCCCTTCACCAAAGCAAAATTTTATATCCCAATTAGGGGGGCCGCAATGGCCCCTTAAGTCTTCTGTTTAGCAAACCGGGAGAGGGCACTTGAAGCTATGTTGTAGCGCGATCCTCGTATAAGCGTGGTCGAACGGCTAACACCATGTGCTAGTGATTTAGAGGGGGCGTTGGTTCAATCCCCAGCTGTGGTCAATTTTTAATTTTTTTTATTTTTTTCTTAATTTGTTTATTTTACATTTTATTATTTTTTAATGTGTTTTTCGATACATTAAAGGATCCTATAAGGAAAAAAAAATTTATTCGGGAAATTTCAAATAATGCTTACAAACTGGTAAAATCACGAAAAATTAGTTTATTTTTATTATATTATTTTTTTAAACTCCTTTCACAATACTTTCATGATAGTTTAACAGGTGAAATATGATGTTCTAAGTATAAAATCAAGGGTGTCTCTTTGTGAAAGAAGGCATAATGGAATAAAAAATTAAAAAAAATAAAATGGCGGGAAAAAGGATCAAATTTCAAGCCCGCCTACTTCCCTTTAATATTAAGTTATAATTTTCAAACTCGGATCGAATATAGGCCACTATGTGCCGGATCCCTCTACCAAAGCAAAATTTTATATCCCTATTAGGGGGGCCGCAATGGCCCCTTAAGTCTACTGTTTAGCAAACCGGGAGAGGGTACTTGAAGCTATGTTGTAGCGCGATCCGCGTATAAGCGTGGTCCAACGGCTAACACCATGTGCTATTGATTTACGCATGGAACGAGGGAGCGTTGGGTCAAACCCCAGCTGTGGTCAATTTTTAATTTTTTTTCTTATTTTGTTTATTTTGCATTGTATTATTTTTTAATGCGTTTTTCGATACATTAAAGGATCCTATAAGGAAAAAAAAATTTTAGTCGGGAAATTTCAAATAATGCTTAAAAACTGGAAAAATCCCGAAAAATTAGTTTATTTTTATTATATTATTTTTTTAAACTCCTTTTACAAAACTTTCATGATAGTTTAACAGGTGAAATATGATGTTCTAAGTATAAAATCAAGGGTGTCTCTTTGTGAAAGAAGGCATAATGGAATAAAAAATAAAATAAAATAAAATGGCGGGAAAAAGGATCACATTTCAAGCCTACCTACTTCCCTTTAATATTAAGTTATAATTTTCAAACTCGGATCGAATATAGGCCACTATGTGCCGGACCCCTCTACCAAAGCAAAATTTTATATCCCAATTAGGGGGGCCGCAATGGCCCCTTAAGTCTTCTGTTTAGCAAACCGGGAGAGGGTACTTGAAGCTATGTTGTAGCGCGATCCGCCCATAAGCGTGGTCCAACGGCTAACACCATGTGCTAATGATTTACGCATGGAACGAGGGAGCGTTGGTTCAAACCCCAGCTGTGGTCAATTTTTAATTTTTTTTTCTTATTTTGTTTTTTTTACATTCTATTATTTTTTTAATGTGTTTTTCGATACATTAAATGATCCTATAAGGAAAAAAAAATTTTATTCGGGAAATTTCAAATAATGCTTAAAAACTGGTAAAATCCCGAAAAATTAGTTTATTTTTATTATATTATTTTTTTAAACTCCTTTTACAAAACTTTCATGATAGTTTAACAGGTGAAATATGATGTTCTAAGTATAAAATCAAGGGTGTCTCTTTGTGAAAGAAGGCATAATGGAATAAAAAATAAAATAAAATGGCGGGAAAAAGGATCAAATTTCAAGCCAACCTACTTCCCTTTAATATTAAGTTATAATTTTCAAACTCGGATCGAATATAGGCCACTATGTGCCGGACCCCTCTACCAAAGCAAAATTTTATATCCTAATTAGGGGTCCGCAATGGCCCCTTAAGTCTTCTGTTTAGCAAACCGGGAGAGGGTACTTGAAGCTATGTTGTAGCGCGATCCGCGTATAAGCGTGGTCCAACGGCTAACACCATGTGCTAGTGATTTACGCATGGAACGAGGGAGCGTTGGTTCAAACCCAAGCTGTGGTCAATTTTTAATTTTTTTTTCTTATTTTGTTTGTTTTACATTCTATTATTTTTTTAATGTTTTTTTCGATACATTAAAGGATCCTATAAGGAAAAAAAAATTTTATTCGGGAAATTTCAAATAATGCTTAAAAACTGGTAAAATCCCGGAAAATTAGTTTATTTTTATTATATTATTTTTTTAAACTCCTTTTACAATACTTTCATGATAGTTTAACAGGTGAAATATGATGTTCTACGTATAAAATCAAGGGTGTCTCTTTGTGAAAGAAGGCATAATGGAATAAAAAATAAAATAAAATAAAATGGCGGGAAAAAGGATCAAATTTCAAGCCAACCTACTTCCCTTTAATATTAAGTTATAATTTTCAAACTCGGATCGAATATAGGCCACTATGTGCCGGACCCCTTCACCAAAGCAAAATTTTATATCCCAATTAGGGGGGCCGCAATGGCCCCTTAAGTCTTCTGTTTAGCAAACCGGGAGAGGGCACTTGCAGCTATGTTGTAGCGCGATCCTCGTATAAGCGTGGTCGAACGGCTAACACCATGTGCTAGTGATTTACGCGTGGAACGAGGGGCCGTTGGTTCAATCCCCAGCTGTGGTCAATTTTTAATTTTTTTTATTTTTTTCTTAATTTGTTTATTTTACATTTTATTATTTTTTAATGTGTTTTTAGATACATTAAAGGATCCTATAAGGAAAAAAAAATTTATTCGGGAAATTTCAAATAATGCTTAAAAACTGGTAAAATCACGAAAAATTAGTTTATTTTTATTATATTATTTTTTTAAACTCCTTTTACAAAACTTTCATGATAGTTTAACAGGTGAAATATGATGTTCTAAGTATAAAATCAAGGGTGTCTCTTTGTGAAAGAAGGCCTAATGGAATAAAAAATAAAATAAAATAAAATGGCGGGAAAAAGGATCAAATTTCAAGCCAACCTACTTCCCTTTAATATTAAGTTATAATTTTCAAACTCGGATCGAATATAGGCCACTATGTGCCGGACCCCTCTACCAAAGCAAAATTTTATATCCCAATTAGGGGGGCCGCAATGGCCCCTTAAGTCTTCTGTTTAGCAAACCGGGAGAGGGTACTTGAAGCTATGTTGTAGCGCGATCCGCGTATAAGCGTGGTCCAACGGCTAACACCATGTGCTAGTGATTTACGCATGGAACGAGGGAGCGTTGGTTCAAACCCCAGCTGTGGTCAATTTTTAATTTTTTTTTCTTATTTTGTTTATTTTACATTCTATTATTTTTTTAATGTGTTTTTCGATACATTAAAGGATCCTATAAGGAAAAAAAAATTTATTCGGGAAATTTCAAATAATGCTTAAAAACTGGTAAAATCCCGGAAAATTTGTTTATTTTTATTATATTATTTTTTTAAACTCCTTTTACAATACTTTCATGATAGTTTAACAGGTGAAATATGATGTTCTACGTATAAAATCAAGGGTGTCTCTTTGTGAAAGAAGGCATAATGGAATAAAAAATAAAATAAAATAAAATGGCGGGAAAAAGGATCAAATTTCAAGCCAACCTACTTCCCTTTAATATTAAGTTATAATTTTCAAACTCGGATCGAATATAGGCCACTATGTGCCGGACCCCTTCACCAAAGAAAAATTTTATATCTCAATTAGGGGGGCCGCAATGGCCCCTTAAGTCTTCTGTTTAGCAAACCGGGAGAGGGCACTTGAAGCTATGTTGTAGCGCGATCCTCGTACAAGCGTGGTCCAACGGCTAACACCATGTGCTAGTGATTTACGCATGGAACGAGGGAGCGTTGGTTCAAACCCCAGCTGTGGTCAATTTTTAATTTTTTTTTCTTATTTTGTTTATTTTACATTCTATTATTTTTTTAATGTGTTTTTCGATACATTAAAGGATCCTATAAGGAAAAAAAAATTTATTCGGGAAATTTCAAATAATGCTTAAAAACTGGTAAAATCCCGGAAAATTTGTTTATTTTTATTATATTATTTTTTTAAACTCCTTTTACAATACTTTCATGATAGTTTAACAGGTGAAATATGATGTTCTACGTATAAAATCAAGGGTGTCTCTTTGTGAAAGAAGGCATAATGGAATAAAAAATAAAATAAAATAAAATGGCGGGAAAAAGGATCAAATTTCAAGCCAACCTACTTCCCTTTAATATTAAGTTATAATTTTCAAACTCGGATCGAATATAGGCCACTATGTGCCGGACCCCTTCACCAAAGCAAAATTTTATATCCCAATTAGGGGGGCCGCAATGGCCCCTTAAGTCTTCTGTTTAGCAAACCGGGAGAGGGCACTTGAAGCTATGTTGTAGCGCGATCCTCGTATAAGCGTGGTCGAACGGCTAACACCATGTGCTAGTGATTTAGAGGGGGCGTTGGTTCAATCCCCAGCTGTGGTCAATTTTTAATTTTTTTTATTTTTTTCTTAATTTGTTTATTTTACATTTTATTATTTTTTAATGTGTTTTTCGATACATTAAAGGATCCTATAAGGAAAAAAAAATTTATTCGGGAAATTTCAAATAATGCTTACAAACTGGTAAAATCACGAAAAATTAGTTTATTTTTATTATATTATTTTTTTAAACTCCTTTCACAATACTTTCATGATAGTTTAACAGGTGAAATATGATGTTCTAAGTATAAAATCAAGGGTGTCTCTTTGTGAAAGAAGGCATAATGGAATAAAAAATTAAAAAAAATAAAATGGCGGGAAAAAGGATCAAATTTCAAGCCCGCCTACTTCCCTTTAATATTAAGTTATAATTTTCAAACTCGGATCGAATATAGGCCACTATGTGCCGGATCCCTCTACCAAAGCAAAATTTTATATCCCTATTAGGGGGGCCGCAATGGCCCCTTAAGTCTACTGTTTAGCAAACCGGGAGAGGGTACTTGAAGCTATGTTGTAGCGCGATCCGCGTATAAGCGTGGTCCAACGGCTAACACCATGTGCTATTGATTTACGCATGGAACGAGGGAGCGTTGGGTCAAACCCCAGCTGTGGTCAATTTTTAATTTTTTTTCTTATTTTGTTTATTTTGCATTGTATTATTTTTTAATGCGTTTTTCGATACATTAAAGGATCCTATAAGGAAAAAAAAATTTTAGTCGGGAAATTTCAAATAATGCTTAAAAACTGGAAAAATCCCGAAAAATTAGTTTATTTTTATTATATTATTTTTTTAAACTCCTTTTACAAAACTTTCATGATAGTTTAACAGGTGAAATATGATGTTCTAAGTATAAAATCAAGGGTGTCTCTTTGTGAAAGAAGGCATAATGGAATAAAAAATAAAATAAAATAAAATGGCGGGAAAAAGGATCACATTTCAAGCCTACCTACTTCCCTTTAATATTAAGTTATAATTTTCAAACTCGGATCGAATATAGGCCACTATGTGCCGGACCCCTCTACCAAAGCAAAATTTTATATCCCAATTAGGGGGGCCGCAATGGCCCCTTAAGTCTTCTGTTTAGCAAACCGGGAGAGGGTACTTGAAGCTATGTTGTAGCGCGATCCGCGCATAAGCGTGGTCCAACGGCTAACACCATGTGCTAATGATTTACGCATGGAACGAGGGAGCGTTGGTTCAAACCCCAGCTGTGGTCAATTTTTAATTTTTTTTTCTTATTTTGTTTTTTTTACATTCTATTATTTTTTAATGTGTTTTTCGATACATTAAATGATCCTATAAGGAAAAAAAAATTTTATTCGGGAAATTTCAAATAATGCTTAAAAACTGGTAAAATCCCGAAAAATTAGTTTATTTTTATTATATTATTTTTTTAAACTCCTTTTACAAAACTTTCATGATAGTTTAACAGGTGAAATATGATGTTCTAAGTATAAAATCAAGGGTGTCTCTTTGTGAAAGAAGGCATAATGGAATAAAAAATAAAATAAAATGGCGGGAAAAAGGATCAAATTTCAAGCCAACCTACTTCCCTTTAATATTAAGTTATAATTTTCAAACTCGGATCGAATATAGGCCACTATGTGCCGGACCCCTCTACCAAAGCAAAATTTTATATCCTAATTAGGGGTCCGCAATGGCCCCTTAAGTCTTCTGTTTAGCAAACCGGGAGAGGGTACTTGAAGCTATGTTGTAGCGCGATCCGCGTATAAGCGTGGTCCAACGGCTAACACCATGTGCTAGTGATTTACGCATGGAACGAGGGAGCGTTGGTTCAAACCCAAGCTGTGGTCAATTTTTAATTTTTTTTTCTTATTTTGTTTGTTTTACATTCTATTATTTTTTTAATGTTTTTTTCGATACATTAAAGGATCCTATAAGGAAAAAAAAATTTTATTCGGGAAATTTCAAATAATGCTTAAAAACTGGTAAAATCCCGGAAAATTAGTTTATTTTTATTATATTATTTTTTTAAACTCCTTTTACAATACTTTCATGATAGTTTAACAGGTGAAATATGATGTTCTACGTATAAAATCAAGGGTGTCTCTTTGTGAAAGAAGGCATAATGGAATAAAAAATAAAATAAAATAAAATGGCGGGAAAAAGGATCAAATTTCAAGCCAACCTACTTCCCTTTAATATTAAGTTATAATTTTCAAACTCGGATCGAATATAGGCCACTATGTGCCGGACCCCTTCACCAAAGCAAAATTTTATATCCCAATTAGGGGGGCCGCAATGGCCCCTTAAGTCTTCTGTTTAGCAAACCGGGAGAGGGCACTTGCAGCTATGTTGTAGCGCGATCCTCGTATAAGCGTGGTCGAACGGCTAACACCATGTGCTAGTGATTTACGCGTGGAACGAGGGGCCGTTGGTTCAATCCCCAGCTGTGGTCAATTTTTAATTTTTTTTATTTTTTTCTTAATTTGTTTATTTTACATTTTATTATTTTTTAATGTGTTTTTAGATACATTAAAGGATCCTATAAGGAAAAAAAAATTTATTCGGGAAATTTCAAATAATGCTTAAAAACTGGTAAAATCACGAAAAATTAGTTTATTTTTATTATATTATTTTTTTAAACTCCTTTTACAAAACTTTCATGATAGTTTAACAGGTGAAATATGATGTTCTAAGTATAAAATCAAGGGTGTCTCTTTGTGAAAGAAGGCCTAATGGAATAAAAAATAAAATAAAATAAAATGGCGGGAAAAAGGATCAAATTTCAAGCCAACCTACTTCCCTTTAATATTAAGTTATAATTTTCAAACTCGGATCGAATATAGGCCACTATGTGCCGGACCCCTCTACCAAAGCAAAATTTTATATCCCAATTAGGGGGGCCGCAATGGCCCCTTAAGTCTTCTGTTTAGCAAACCGGGAGAGGGTACTTGAAGCTATGTTGTAGCGGGATCCGCGTATAAGCGTGGTCCAACGGCTAACACCATGTGCTAGTGATTTACGCATGGAACGAGGGAGCGTTGGTTCAAACCCCAGCTGTGGTCAATTTTTAATTTTTTTTTCTTATTTTGTTTATTTTACATTCTATTATTTTTTTAATGTGTTTTTCGATACATTAAAGGATCCTATAAGGAAAAAAAAATTTATTCGGGAAATTTCAAATAATGCTTAAAAACTGGTAAAATCCCGGAAAATTTGTTTATTTTTATTATATTATTTTTTTAAACTCCTTTTACAATACTTTCATGATAGTTTAACAGGTGAAATATGATGTTCTACGTATAAAATCAAGGGTGTCTCTTTGTGAAAGAAGGCATAATGGAATAAAAAATAAAATAAAATAAAATGGCGGGAAAAAGGATCAAATTTCAAGCCAACCTACTTCCCTTTAATATTAAGTTATAATTTTCAAACTCGGATCGAATATAGGCCACTATGTGCCGGACCCCTTCACCAAAGAAAAATTTTATATCTCAATTAGGGGGGCCGCAATGGCCCCTTAAGTCTTCTGTTTAGCAAACCGGGAGAGGGCACTTGAAGCTATGTTGTAGCGCGATCCTCGTACAAGCGTGGTCGAACGGCTAACACCATGTGCTAGTGATTTACGCATGGAACGAGGGAGCGTTGGTTCAAACCCAAGCTGTGGTCAATTTTTAATTTTTTTTTCTTATTTTGTTTGTTTTACATTCTATTATTTTTTTAATGTTTTTTTCGATACATTAAAGGATCCTATAAGGAAAAAAAAATTTTATTCGGGAAATTTCAAATAATGCTTAAAAACTGGTAAAATCCCGGAAAATTAGTTTATTTTTATTATATTATTTTTTTAAACTCCTTTTACAATACTTTCATGATAGTTTAACAGGTGAAATATGATGTTCTACGTATAAAATCAAGGGTGTCTCTTTGTGAAAGAAGGCATAATGGAATAAAAAATAAAATAAAATAAAATGGCGGGAAAAAGGATCAAATTTCAAGCCAACCTACTTCCCTTTAATATTAAGTTATAATTTTCAAACTCGGATCGAATATAGGCCACTATGTGCCGGACCCTTTCACCAAAGCAAAATTTTATATCCCAATTAGGGGGGCCGCAATGGCCCCTTAAGTCTTCTGTTTAGCAAACCGGGAGAGGGCACTTGCAGCTATGTTGTAGCGCGATCCTCGTATAAGCGTGGTCGAACGGCTAACACCATGTGCTAGTGATTTACGCGTGGAACGAGGGGGCGTTGGTTCAATCCCCAGCTGTGGTCAATTTTTAATTTTTTTTATTTTTTTCTTAATTTGTTTATTTTACATTTTATTATTTTTTAATGTGTTTTTAGATACATTAAAGGATCCTATAAGGAAAAAAAAATTTATTCGGGAAATTTCAAATAATGCTTAAAAACTGGTAAAATCACGAAAAATTAGTTTATTTTTATTATATTATTTTTTTAAACTCCTTTTACAAAACTTTCATGATAGTTTAACAGGTGAAATATGATGTTCTAAGTATAAAATCAAGGGTGTCTCTTTGTGAAAGAAGGCCTAATGGAATAAAAAATAAAATAAAATAAAATGGCGGGAAAAAGGATCAAATTTCAAGCCAACCTACTTCCCTTTAATATTAAGTTATAATTTTCAAACTCGGATCGAATATAGGCCACTATGTGCCGGACCCCTCTACCAAAGCAAAATTTTATATCCCAATTAGGGGGGCCGCAATGGCCCCTTAAGTCTTCTGTTTAGCAAACCGGGAGAGGGTACTTGAAGCTATGTTGTAGCGGGATCCGCGTATAAGCGTGGTCCAACGGCTAACACCATGTGCTAGTGATTTACGCATGGAACGAGGGAGCGTTGGTTCAAACCCCAGCTGTGGTCAATTTTTAATTTTTTTTCTTATTTTGTTTATTTTACATTCTGTTATTTTTTTAATGTGTTTTTCGATACATTAAAGGATCCTATAAGGAAAAAAAAATTTATTCGGTAAATTTCAAATAATGCTTAAAAACTGGTAAAATCCCGGAAAATTTGTTTATTTTTATTATATTATTTTTTTAAACTCCTTTTACAATACTTTCATGATAGTTTAACAGGTGAAATATGATGTTCTACGTATAAAATCAAGGGTGTCTCTTTGTGAAAGAAGGCATAATGGAATAAAAAATAAAATAAAATAAAATGGCGGGAAAAAGGATCAAATTTTTAAGCCAACCTACTTCCCTTTAATATTAAGTTATAATTTTCAAACTCGGATCGAATATAGGCCACTATGTGCCGGACCCCTTCACCAAAGAAAAATTTTATATCTCAATTAGGGGGGCCGCAATGGCCCCTTAAGTCTTCTGTTTAGCAAACCGGGAGAGGGCACTTGAAGCTATGTTGTAGCGCGATCCTCGTACAAGCGTGGTCGAACGGCTAACACCATGTGCTAGTGATTTACGCATGGAACGAGGGGGCGTTGGTTCAAACCCCAGCTGTGGTCAATTTTTAATTTTTTTTATTTTTTTCTTAATTTGTTTATTTTACATTTTATTATTTTTTAATGTGTTTTTCGATACATTAAAGGATCCTATAAGGAAAAAAAAATTTATTCGGGAAATTTAAATAATGCTTAAAAACTGGTAAAATCACGAAAAATTAGTTTATTTTTATTATATTATTTTTTTAAACTCCTTTTACAAAACTTTCATGATAGTTTAACAGGTGAAATATGATGTTCTAAGTATAAAATCAAGGGTGTCTCTTTGTGAAAGAAGGCATAATGGAATAAAAAATAAAATAAAATAAAATGGCGGGAAAAAGGATCAAATTTCAAGCCAACCTACTTCCCTTTAATATTAAGTTATAATTTTCAAACTCGGATCGAATATAGGCCACTATGTGCCGGACCCCTTCACCAAAGCAAAATTTTATATCCCAATTAGGGGGGCCGCAATGGCCCCTTAAGTCTTCTGTTTAGCAAACCGGGAGAGGGCACTTGAAGCTATGTTGTAGCGCGATCCTTGTATAAGCGTGGTCGAACGGCTAACACCATGTGCTAGTGATTTACGCATGGAACGAGGGGGCGTTGGTTCAATCCCCAGCTGTGGTCAATTTTTAATTTTTTTTATTTTTTTCTTAATTTGTTTATTTTACATTTTATTATTTTTTAATGTGTTTTTCGATACATTAAAGGATCCTATAAGGAAAAAAAAATTTATTCGGGAAATTTCAAATAATGCTTAAAAACTGGTAAAATCACGAAAAATTAGTTTATTTTTATTATATTATTTTTTTAAACTCCTTTTACAAAACTTTCATGATAGTTTAACAGGTGAAATATGATGTTCTAAGTATAAAATCAAAGGTGTCTCTTTGTGAAAGAAGGCCTAATGGAATAAAAAATAAAATAAAATAAAATGGTGGGAAAAAGGATCAAATTTCAAGCCAACCTACTTCCCTTTAATATTAAGTTATAATTTTCAAACTCGGATCGAATATAGGCAACTATGTGCCGGAACCCTCTATCAAAGCAAAATTTTATATCCCAATTAGGGGGGCCGCAATGGCCCCTTAAGTCTTCTGTTTAGCAAACCGGGAGAGGGTACTTGAAGCTATGTTGTAGCGGGATCCGCGTATAAGCGTGATCCAACGGCTAACACCATGTGCTAGTGATTTACACATGGAACGAGGGAGCGTTGGTTCAAACCCCAGCTGTGGTCAATTTTTAATTTTTTTTTTCTTATTTTGTTTATTTTACATTCTATTATTTGTTTAATGTGTTTTTCGATACATTAAAGGATCCTATAAGGAAAAAAAAAATTTATTCGGGAAATTTCAAATAATGCTTAAAAACTGGTAAAATCCCGGAAAATTAGTTTATTTTTATTATATTATTTTTTTAAACTCGTTTTACAATACTTTCATGATAGTTTAACAGGTGAAATATGATGTTCTACGTATAAAATCAAGGGTGTCTCTTTGTGAAAGAAGGCATAATGGAATAAAAAATAAAATAAAATAAAATGGCGCGAAAAAGGATCAAATTTCAAGCCAACCTACTTCCCTTTAATATTAAGTTATAATTTTCAAACTCGGATCGAATAGAAGGCCACTATGTGCCGGATCCCTCTACCAAAGCAAAATTTTATATCCCTATTAGGGGGGCCGCAATGGCCCCTTAAGTCTTCTGATTAGCAAACCGGGAGAGGGTACTTGAAGCTATGTTGTAGCGCGATCCGCGTATAAGCGTGGTCCAACGGCTAACACCATGTGCTAGTTATTTACGCATGGAACGAGGGAGCGTTGGGTCAAACCCCAGCTGTGGTCAATTTTTAATTTTTTTTCTTATTTTGTTTATTTTGCATTGTATTACTTTTTTGATGTGTTTTTCGATACATTAAAGGATCCTATGAGGAAAAAAAATTTATTCGGGAAATTTCAAATAATGCTTAAAAACTGGTAAAATCCCGGAAAATTAGTTTATTTTTATTATAATATTTTTTTAAACTCCTTTTACAATACTTTCATGATAGTTTAACAGGTGAAATATGATGTTCTAAGAATAAATTCAAGGGTGTCTCTTTGTGAAAGAAGGCATAATGGAATAAAAAATTAAAAATAATAAAATGGCGGGAAAAAGGATCAAATTTCAAGCCAACCTACTTCCCTTTAATATTAAGTTATAATTTTCAAACTCGGATCGAATATAGGCCACTATGTGCCGGACCCCTTCACCAAAGCAAAATTTTATATCCCAATTAGTGGGGCCGCAATGGCCCCTTAAGTCTTCTGTTTAGCAAACCGGGAGAGGGCACTTGAAGCTATGTTGTAGCGCGATCCTCGTATAAGCGTGGTCGAACGGCTAACACCATGTGCTAGTGATTTACGCATGGAACGAGGGGGCGTTGGTTCAATCCCCAGCTGTGGTCAATTTTTAATTTTTTTTATTTTTTTCTTAATTTGTTTATTTTACATTTTATTATTTTTTAATGTGTTTTTCGATACATTAAAGGATCCTATAAGGAAAAAAAAATTTATTCGGGAAATTTCAAATAATGCTTAACTGGTAAAATCACGAAAAATTAGTTTATTTTTATTATATTATTTTTTTAAACTCCTTTCACAATACTTTCATGATAGTTTAACAGGTGAAATATGATGTTCTAAGTATAAAATCAAGGGTGTCTCTTTGTGAAAGAAGGCATAATGGAATAAAAAATAAAATAAAATAAAATGGCGGGGAAAAGGATCAAATTTCAAGCCAACCTACTTCCCTTTAATATTAAGTTATAATTTTCAAACTCGGATCGAATATAGGCCACTATGTGCCGGACCCCTTCACAAAAGCAAAATTTTATATCCCAATTAGGGGGCCGCAATGGCCCCTTAAGTCTTTTGTTTAGCAAACCGGGAGAGGGCACTTGAAGCTATGTTGTAGCGCGATCCTCGTATAAGCGTGGTCGAACGGCTAACACCATGTGCTAGTGATTTACGCATGGAACGAGGGGGCGTTGGTTCAATCCCCAGCTATGGTCAATTTTTAATTTTTTTTATTTTTTTCTTAATTTGTTTATTTTACATTTTATTATTTTTTAATGTGTTTTTCGATACATTAAAGGATCCTATAAGGAAAAAAAAATTTATTCGGGAAATTTCAAATAATGCTTAAAAACTGGTAAAATCACGAAAAATTAGTTTATTTTTATTATATTATTTTTTAAACTCCTTTTACAAAACTTTCATGATAGTTTAACAGGTGAAATATGATGTTCTAAGTCTAAAATCAAGGGTGTCTCTTTGTGAAAGAAGGCCTAATGGAATAAAAAATAAAATAAAATAAAATGGCGGGAAAAAGGATCAAATTTCAAGCCGACCTACTTCCCTTTAATATTAAGTTATAATTTTCAAACTCGGATCGAATATAGGCCACTATGTGCCGGACCCCTCTACCAAAGCAAAATTTTATATCCCAATTAGGGGGCCGCAATGGCCCCTTAAGTCTTTTGTTTAGCAAACCGGGAGAGGGCACTTGAAGCTATGTTGTAGCGCGATCCTCGTATAAGCGTGGTCGAACGGCTAACACCATGTGCTAGTGATTTACGCATGGAACGAGGGGGCGTTGGTTCAATCCCCAGCTGTGGTCAATTTTTAATTTTTTTTATTTTTTTCTTAATTTGTTTATTTTACATTTTATTATTTTTTAATGTGTTTTTCGATACATTAAAGGATCCTATAAGGAAAAAAAAATTTATTCGGGAAATTTCAAATAATGCTTAAAAACTGGTAAAATCACGAAAAATTAGTTTATTTTTATTATATTATTTTTTTAAACTCCTTTCACAATACTTTCATGATAGTTTAACAGGTGAAATATGATGTTCTAAGTATAAAATCAAGGGTGTCTCTTTGTGAAAGAAGGCCTAATGGAATAAAAAATAAAATAAAATAAAATGGCGGGATAAAGGATCAAATTTCAAGCCAACCTACTTCCCTTTAATATTAAGTTATAATTTTCAAACTCGGATCGAATATAGGCCACTATGTGCCGGACCCCTTCACAAAAGCAAAATTTTATATCCCAATTAGGGGGCCGCAATGGCCCCTTAAGTCTTTTGTTTAGCAAACCGGGAGAGGGCACTTGAAGCTATGTTGTAGCGCGATCCTCGTATAAGCGTGGTCGAACGGCTAACACCATGTGCTAGTGATTTACGCATGGAACGAGGGGGCGTTGGTTCAATCCCCAGCTGTGGTCAATTTTTAATTTTTTTTATTTTTTTCTTAATTTGTTTATTTTACATTTTATTATTTTTTAATGTGTTTTTCGATACATTAAAGGATCCTATAAGGAAAAAAAATTTATTAGGGAAATTTCAAATAATGCTTAAAAACTGGTAAAATCACGAAAAATTAGTTTATTTTTATTATATTATTTTTTAAACTCCTTTTACAAAACTTTCATGATAGTTTAACAGGTGAAATATGATGTTCTAAGTATAAAATCAAGGGTGTCTCTTTGTGAAAGAAGGCCTAATGGAATAAAAAATAAAATAAAATAAAATGGCGGGAAAAAGGATCAAATTTCAAGCCAACCTACTTCCCTTTAATATTAAGTTATAATTTTCAAACTCGGATCGAATATAGGCCACTATGTGCCGGACCCCTCTACCAAAGCAAAATTTTATATCCCAATTAGGGGGGCCGCAATGGCCCCTTAAGTCTTCTGTTTAGCAAACCGGGAGAGGGTACTTGAAGCTATGTTGTAGCGGGATCCGCGTATAAGCGTGGTCGAACGGCTAACACCATGTGCTAGTGATTTACGCATGGAACGAGGGGGCGTTGGTTCAATCCCCAGCTGTGGTCAATTTTTAATTTTTTTTATTTTTTTCTTAATTTGTTTATTTTACATTTTATTATTTTTTAATGTGTTTTTCGATACATTAAAGGATCCTATAAGGAAAAAAAAATTTATTCGGGAAATTTCAAATAATGCTTAAAAACTGGTAAAATCACGAAAAATTAGTTTATTTTTATTATATTATTTTTTAAACTCCTTTTACAAAACTTTCATGATAGTTTAACAGGTGAAATATGATGTTCTAAGTATAAAATCAAGGGTGTCTCTTTGTGAAAGAAGGCCTAATGGAATAAAAAATAAAATAAAATAAAATGGCGGGAAAAAGGATCAAATTTCAAGCCAACCTACTTCCCTTTAATATTAAGTTATAATTTTCAAACTCGGATCGAATATAGGCCACTATGTGCCGGACCCCTCTACCAAAGCAAAATTTTATATCCCAATTAGGGGGGCCGCAATGGCTCCTTAAGTCTTCTGTTTAGCAAACCGGGAGAGGGTACTTGAAGCTATGTTGTAGCGGGATCCGCGTATAAGCGTGGTAAAACGGCTAACACCATGTGCTAGTGATTTACGCATGGAACGAGGGAGCGTTGGTTCAAACCCCAGCTGTGGTCAATTTTTAATTTTTTTTTTCTTATTTTGTTTATTTTACATTCTATTAATTTTTTAATGTGTTTTTCGATACATTAAAGGATCCTATATGGAAAAAAAAATTTATTCGGGAAATTTCAAATAATGCTTAAAAACTGGTAAAATCCCGGAAAATTAGTTTATTTTTATTATATTATTTTTTTAAACTCCTTTTACAATACTTTCATGATAGTTTAACAGGTGAAATATGATGTTCTACGTATAAAATCAAGGGTATCTCTTTGTGAAAGAAGGCATAATGGAATAAAAAATAAAATAAAATAAAATCTCGGGAAAAAGGATCAAATTTCAAGCCAACCTACTTCCCTTTAATATTAAGTTATAATTTTCAAATTCGGATCGAATATAGGCCACTATGTGCCGGACCCCTTCACCAAAGCAAAATTTTATATCCCAATTAGGGGGGCCGCAATGGCCCCTTAAGTCTTCTGTTTAGCAAACCGGGAGAGGGCACTTGAAGCTATGTTGTAGCGCGATCCTCGTATAAGCGTGGTCGAACGGCTAACACCTTGTGCTAGTGATTTACGCATGGAACGAGGGGGCGTTGGTTCAATCCCCAGCTGTGGTCAATTTTTATTTTTTTTATTTTTTTCTTAATTTGTTTATTTTACATTTTATTATTTTTTAATGTGTTTTTCGATACATTAAAGGATCCTATAAGGAAAAAAAAATTTATTCGGGAAATTTCAAATAATGCTTAAAAACTGGTAAAATCCCGGAAAATTAGTTTATTTTTATTATATTATTTTTTTAAACTCCTTTTACAATACTTTCATGATAGTTTAACAGGTGAAATATGATGTTCTACGTATAAAATCAAGGGTATCTCTTTGTGAAAGAAGGCATAATGGAATAAAAAATAAAATAAAATAAAATCTCGGGAAAAAGGATCAAATTTCAAGCCAACCTACTTCCCTTTAATATTAAGTTATAATTTTCAAACTCGGATCGAATATAGGCCACTATGTGCCGGACCCCTTCACCAAAGCAAAATTTTATATCCCAATTAGGGGGGCCGCAATGGCCCCTTAAGTCTTCTGTTTAGCAAACCGGGAGAGGGCACTTGAAGCTATGTTGTAGCGCGATCCTCGTATAAGCGTGGTCGAACGGCTAACACCTTGTGCTAGTGATTTACGCATGGAACGAGGGGGCGTTGGTTCAATGCCCAGCTGTGGTCAATTTTTAATTTTTTTTATTTTTTTCTTAATTTGTTTATTTTACATTTTATTATATTTTAATGTGTTTTTCGATACATTAAAGGATCCTATAAGGAAAAAAAAATTTATTCGGGAAATTTCAAATAATGCTTAAAAACTGGTAAAATCACGAAAAATTAGTTTATTTTTATTATATTATTTTTTAAACTCCTTTTACAAAACTTTCATGATAGTTTAACAGGTGAAATATGATGTTCTAAGTATAAAATCAAGGGTGTCTCTTTGTGAAAGAAGGCCTAATGGAATAAAAAATAAAATAAAATAAAATGGCGGGAAAAAGGATCAAATTTCAAGCCAACCTACTTCCCTTTAATATTAAGTTATAATTTTCAAACTCGGATGGAATATAGGCCACTATGTGCCGGACCCCTCTACCAAAGCAAAATTTTATATCCCAATTAGGGGGGCCGCAATGGCCCCTTAAGTCTTCTGTTTAGCAAACCGGGAGAGGGTACTTGAAGCTATGTTGTAGCGGGATCCGCGTATAAGCGTGGTAAAACGGCAAACACCATGTGCTAGTGATTTACGCATGGAACGAGGGAGCGTTGGTTCAAACCCCAGCTGTGGTCAATTTTTAATTTTTTTTTCTTATTTTGTTTATTTTACATTCTATTATTTTTTTAATGTGTTTTTCGATACATTAAAGGATCCTATAAGGAAAAAAAAATTTATTCGGGAAATTTCAAATAATGCTTAAAAACTGGTAAAATCACGAAAAATTAGTTTATTTTTATTATATTATTTTTTAAACTCCTTTTACAAAACTTTCATGATAGTTTAACAGGTGAAATATGATGTTCTAAGTATAAAATCAAGGGTGTCTCTTTGTGAAAGAAGGCCTAATGGAATAAAAAATAAAATAAAATAAAATGGCGGGAAAAAGGATCAAATTTCAAGCCAACCTACTTCCCTTTAATATTAAGTTATAATTTTCAAACTCGGATCGAATATAGGCCACTATGTGCCGGACCCCTCTACCAAAGCAAAATTTTATATCCCAATTAGGGGGGCCGCAATGGCTCCTTAAGTCTTCTGTTTAGCAAACCGGGAGAGGGTACTTGAAGCTATGTTGTAGCGGGATCCGCGTATAAGCGTGGTAAAACGGCTAACACCATGTGCTAGTGATTTACGCATGGAACGAGGGAGCGTTGGTTCAAACCCCAGCTGTGGTCAATTTTTAATTTTTTTTTTCTTATTTTGTTTATTTTACATTCTATTAATTTTTTAATGTGTTTTTCGATACATTAAAGGATCCTATATGGAAAAAAAAATTTATTCGGGAAATTTCAAATAATGCTTAAAAACTGGTAAAATCCCGGAAAATTAGTTTATTTTTATTATATTATTTTTTTAAACTCCTTTTACAATACTTTCATGATAGTTTAACAGGTGAAATATGATGTTCTACGTATAAAATCAAGGGTATCTCTTTGTGAAAGAAGGCATAATGGAATAAAAAATAAAATAAAATAAAATGGCGGGAAAAAGGATCAAATTTCAAGAAAACCTACTTCCCTTTAATATTAAGTAATAATTTTCAAACTCGGATCGAATATAGGCCACTATGTGCCGGACCCCTTCACCAAAGCAAAATTTTATATCCCAATTAGGGGGGCCGCAATGGCCCCTTAAGTCTTCTGTTTAGCAAACCGGGAGAGGGCACTTGAAGCTATGTTGTAGCGCGATCCTCGTATAAGCGTGGTCGAACGGCTAACACCATGTGCTAGTGATTTACGCATGGAACGAGGGGGCGTTGGTTCAATCCCCAGCTGTGGTCAATTTTTAATTTTTTTTATTTTTTTCTTAATTTGTTTATTTTACATTTTATTATTTTTTAATGTGTTTTTCGATACATTAAAGGATCCTATAAGGAAAAAAAAATTTATTCGGGAAATTTCAAATAATGCTTAAAAACTGGTAAAATCCCGGAAAATTAGTTTATTTTTATTATATTATTTTTTTAAACTCCTTTTACAATACTTTCATGATAGTTTAACAGGTGAAATATGATGTTCTACGTATAAAATCAAGGGTATCTCTTTGTGAAAGAAGGCATAATGGAATAAAAAATAAAATAAAATAAAATGGCGGGAAAAAGGATCAAATTTCAAGCCAACCTACTTCCCTTTAATATTAAGTTATAATTTTCAAACTCGGATCGAATATAGGCCACTATGTGCCGGACCCCTTCACCAAAGCAAAATTTTATATCCCAATTAGGGGGGCCGCAATGGCCCCTTAAGTCTTCTGTTTAGCAAACCGGGAGAGGGCACTTGAAGCTATGTTGTAGCGCGATCCTCGTATAAGCGTGGTCGAACGGCTAACACCATGTGCTAGTGATTTACGCATGGAACGAGGGGGCGTTGGTTCAATCCCCAGCTGTGGTCAATTTTTAATTTTTTTTATTTTTTTCTTAATTTGTTTATTTTACATTTTATTATTTTTTAATGTGTTTTTCGATACATTAAAGGATCCTATAAGGAAAAAAAAATTTATTCGGGAAATTTCAAATAATGCTTAAAAACTGGTAAAATCACGAAAAATTAGTTTATTTTTATTATATTATTTTTTTAAACTCCTTTTACAAAACTTTCATGATAGTTTAACAGGTGAAATATGATGTTCTAAGTATAAAATCAAGGGTGTCTCTTTGTGAAAGAAGGCCTAATGGAATAAAAAATAAAATAAAATAAAATGGCGGGAAAAAGGATCAAATTTCAAGCCAACCTACTTCCCTTTAATATTAAGTTATAATTTTCAAACTCGGATCGAATATAGGCCACTATGTGCCGGACCCCTTCACCAAAGCAAAATTTTATATCCCAATTAGGGGGGCCGCAATGGCCCCTTAAGTCTTCTGTTTAGCAAACCGGGAGAGGGCACTTGAAGCTATGTTGTAGCGCGATCCTCGTATAAGCGTGGTCGAACGGCTAACACCATGTGCTAGTGATTTACGCATGGAACGAGGGGGCGTTGGTTCAATCCCCAGCTGTGGTCAATTTTTAATTTTTTTTATTTTTTTCTTAATTTGTTTATTTTACATTTTATTATTTTTTAATGTGTTTTTCGATACATTAAAGGATCCTATAAGGAAAAAAAAATTTATTCGGGAAATTTCAAATAATGCTTAAAAACTGGTAAAATCCCGGAAAATTAGTTTATTTTTATTATATTATTTTTTTAAACTCCTTTTACAATACTTTCATGATAGTTTAACAGGTGAAATATGATGTTCTACGTATAAAATCAAGGGTATCTCTTTGTGAAAGAAGGCATAATGGAATAAAAAATAAAATAAAATAAAATGGCGGGAAAAAGGATCAAATTTCAAGCCAACCTACTTCCCTTTAATATTAAGTTATAATTTTCAAACTCGGATCGAATATAGGCCACTATGTGCCGGACCCCTTCACCAAAGCAAAATTTTATATCCCAATTAGGGGGGCCGCAATGGCCCCTTAAGTCTTCTGTTTAGCAAACCGGGAGAGGGCACTTGAAGCTATGTTGTAGCGCGATCCTCGTATAAGCGTGGTCGAACGGCTAACACCATGTGCTAGTGATTTACGCATGGAACGAGGGGGCGTTGGTTCAATCCCCAGCTGTGGTCAATTTTTAATTTTTTTTATTTTTTTCTTAATTTGTTTATTTTACATTTTATTATTTTTTAATGTGTTTTTCGATACATTAAAGGATCCTATAAGGAAAAAAAAATTTATTCGGGAAATTTCAAATAATGCTTAAAAACTGGTAAAATCCCGGAAAATTAGTTTATTTTTATTATATTATTTTTTTAAACTCCTTTTACAATACTTTCATGATAGTTTAACAGGTGAAATATGATGTTCTACGTATAAAATCAAGGGTATCTCTTTGTGAAAGAAGGCATAATGGAATAAAAAATAAAATAAAATAAAATGGCGGGAAAAAGGATCAAATTTCAAGCCAACCTACTTCCCTTTAATATTAAGTTATAATTTTCAAACTCGGATCGAATATAGGCCACTATGTGCCGGACCCCTTCACCAAAGAAAAATTTTATATCCCAATTAGGGGGGCCGCAATGGCCCCTTAAGTCTTCTGTTTAGCAAACCGGGAGAGGGCACTTGAAGCTATGTTGTAGCGCGATCCTCGTATAAGCGTGGTCGAACGGCTAACACCATGTGCTAGTGATTTACGCATGGAACGAGGGGGCGTTGGTTCAAACCCCAGCTGTGGTCAATTTTTAATTTTTTTTTTTCTTATTTTGTTTATTTTACATTCTATTATTTTTTTAATGTGTTTTTCGATACATTAAAGGATCCTATAAGGAAAAAAAAATTTATTCGGGAAATTTCAAATAATGCTTAAAAACTGGTAAAATCCCGGAAAATTAGTTTATTTTTATTATATTATTTTTTTAAACTCCTTTTACAATACTTTCATGATAGTTTAACAGGTGAAATATGATGTTCTACGTATAAAATCAAGGGTATCTCTTTGTGAAAGAAGGCATAATGGAATAAAAAATAAAATAAAATAAAATGGCGGGAAAAAGGATCAAATTTCAAGCCAACCTACTTCCCTTTAATATTAAGTTATAATTTTCAAACTCGGATCGAATATAGGCCACTATGTGCCGGACCCCTTCACCAAAGCAAAATTTTATATCCCAATTAGGGGGGCCGCAATGGCCCCTTAAGTCTTCTGTTTAGCAAACCGGGAGAGGGCACTTGAAGCTATGTTGTAGCGCGATCCTCGTATAAGCGTGGTCGAACGGCTAACACCATGTGCTAGTGATTTACGCATGGAACGAGGGGGCGTTGGTTCAATCCCCAGCTGTGGTCAATTTTTAATTTTTTTTATTTTTTTCTTAATTTGTTTATTTTACATTTTATTATTTTTTAATGTGTTTTTCGATACATTAAAGGATCCTATAAGGAAAAAAAAATTTATTCGGGAAATTTCAAATAATGCTTAAAAACTGGTAAAATCACGAAAAATTAGTTTATTTTTATTATATTATTTTTTTAAACTCCTTTTACAAAACTTTCATGATAGTTTAACAGGTGAAATATGATGTTCTAAGTATAAAATCAAGGGTGTCTCTTTGTGAAAGAAGGCCTAATGGAATAAAAAATAAAATAAAATAAAATGGCGGGAAAAAGGATCAAATTTCAAGCCAACCTACTTCCCTTTAATATTAAGTTATAATTTTCAAACTCGGATCGAATATAGGCCACTATGTGCCGGACCCCTCTACCAAAGCAAAATTTTATATCCCAATTAGGGGGGCCGCAATGGCCCCTTAAGTCTTCTGTTTAGCAAACCAGGAGAGGGTACTTGAAGCTATGTTGTAGCGGGATCCGCGTATAAGCGTGGTCCAACGGCTAACACCATGTGCTAGTGATTTACGCATGGAACGAGGGAGCGTTGGTTCAAACCCCAGCTGTGGTCAATTTTTAATTTTTTTTTTCTTATTTTGTTTATTTTACATTCTATTATTTTTTTAATGTGTTTTTCGATACATTAAAGGATCCTATAAGGAAAAAAAAATTTATTCGGGAAATTTCAAATAATGCTTAAAAACTGGTAAAATCCCGGAAAATTAGTTTATTTTTATTATATTATTTTTTTAAACTCCTTTTACAATACTTTCATGATAGTTTAACAGGTGAAATATGATGTTCTACGCATAAAATCAAGGGTGTCTCTTTGTGAAAGAAGGCCTAATGGAATAAAAAATAAAATAAAATAAAATGGCGGGAAAAAGGATCAAATTTCAAGCCAACCTACTTCCCTTTAATATTAAGTTATAATTTTCAAAGTCGGATCGAATATAGGCCACTATGTGCCGGACCCCTCTACCAAAGCAAAATTTTATATCCCAATTATGGGGGCCGCAATGGCCCCTTAAGTCTTCTGTTTAGCAAACCGGGAGAGGGTACTTGAAGCTATGTTGTAGCGGGATCCGCGTATAAGCGTGGTCCAACGGCTAACACCATGTGCTAGTGATTTACGCATGGAACGAGGGAGCGTTGGTTCAAACCGCAGCTGTCGGAAATTTTTAATTTTTTTTTTCTTATTTTGTTTATTTTACATTCTATTATTTTTTTAATGTGTTTTTCGATACATTAAAGGATCCTATAAGGAAAAAAAAATTTATTCGGGAAATTTCAAATAATGCTTAAAAACTGGTAAAATCCCGGAAAATTAGTTTATTTTTATTATATTATTTTTTTAAACTCCTTTTACAATACTTTCATGATAGTTTAACAGGTGAAATATGATGTTCTACGTATAAAATCAAGGGTATCTCTTTGTGAAAGAAGGCATAATGGAATAAAAAATAAAATAAAATAAAATGGCGGGAAAAAGGATCAAATTTCAAGCCAACCTACTTCCCTTTAATATTAAGTTATAATTTTCAAACTCGGATCGAATATAGGCCACTATGTGCCGGACCCCTCTACCAAAGCAAAATTTTATATCCCAATTAGGGGGGCCGCAATGGCCCCTTAAGTCTTCTGTTTAGCAAACCGGGAGAGGGTACTTGAAGCTATGTTGTAGCGGGATCCGCGTATAAGCGTGGTAAAACGGCTAACACCATGTGCTAGTGATTTACGCATGGAACGAGGGAGCGTTGGTTCAAACCCCAGCTGTGGTCAATTTTTAATTTTTTTTTTCTTATTTTGTTTATTTTACATTCTATTATTTTTTTAATGTGTTTTTCGATACATTAAAGGATCCTATAAGGAAAAAAAAAATTTATTCGGGAAATTTCAAATAATGCTTAAAAACTGGTAAAATCCCGGAAAATTAGTTTATTTTTATTATATTATTTTTTTAAACTCCTTTTACAATACTTTCATGATAGTTTAACAGGTGAAATATGATGTTCTACGTATAAAATCAAGGGTATCTCTTTGTGAAAGAAGGCATAATGGAATAAAAAATAAAATAAAATAAAATGGCGGGAAAAAGGATCAAATTTCAAGCCAACCTACTTCCCTTTAATATTAAGTTATAATTTTCAAACTCGGATCGAATATAGGCCACTATGTGCCGGACCCCTTCACCAAAGCAAAATTTTATATCCCAATTAGGGGGGCCGCAATGGCCCCTTAAGTCTTCTGTTTAGCAAACCGGGAGAGGGCACTTGAAGCTATGTTGTAGCGCGATCCTCGTATAAGCGTGGTCGAACGGCTAACACCATGTGCTAGTGATTTACGCATGGAACGAGGGGGCGTTGGTTCAATCCCCAGCTGTGGTCAATTTTTAATTTTTTTTATTTTTTTCTTAATTTGTTTATTTTACATTTTATTATTTTTTAATGTGTTTTTCGATACATTAAAGGATCCTATAAGGAAAAAAAAATTTATTCAGGAAATTTCAAATAATGCTTAAAAACTGGTAAAATCACGAAAAATTAATTTATTTTTATTATATTATTTTTTTAAACTCCTTTTACAAAACTTTCATGATAGTTTAACAGGTGAAATATGATGTTCTAAGTATAAAATCAAGGGTGTCTCTTTGTGAAAGAAGGCCTAATGGAATAAAAAATAAAATAAAATAAAATGGCGGGAAAAAGGATCAAATTTCAAGCCAACCTACATCCCTTTAATATTAAGTTATAATTTTCAAACTCGGATCGAATATAGGCCACTATGTGCCGGACCCCTCTACCAAAGCAAAATTTTATATCCCAATTAGGGGGGCCGCAATGGCCCCTTAAGTCTTCTGTTTAGCAAACCGGGAGAGGGTACTTGAAGCTATGTTGTAGCGGGATCCGCGTATAAGCGTGGTCCAACGGCTAACACCATGTGCTAGTGATTTACGCATGGAACGAGGGAGCGTTGGTTCAAACCCCAGCTGTGGTCAATTTTTAATTTTTTTTTTCTTATTTTGTTTATTTTACATTCTATTATTTTTTTAATGTGTTTTTCAATACATTAAAGGATCCTATAAGGAAAAAAAAAATTTATTCGGGAAATTTCAAATAATGCTTAAAAACTGGTAAAATCCCGGAAAATTAGTTTATTTTTATTATATTATTTTTTTAAACTCCTTTTACAATACTTTCATGATAGTTTAACAGGTGAAATATGATGTTCTATGTATAAAATCAAGGGTATCTCTTTGTGAAAGAAGGCATAATGGAATAAAAAATAAAATAAAATAAAATGGCGGGAAAAAGGATCAAATTTCAAGCCAACCTACTTCCCTTTAATATTAAGTTATAATTTTCAAACTCGGATCGAATATAGGCCACTATGTGCCGGACCCCTTCACCAAAGCAAAATTTTATATCCCAATTAGGGGGGCCGCAATGGCCCCTTAAGTCTTCTGTTTAGCAAACCGGGAGAGGGCACTTGAAGCTATGTTGTAGCGCGATCCTCGTATAAGCGTGGTCGAACGGCTAACACCATGTGCTAGTGATTTACGCATGGAACGAGGGGGCGTTGGTTCAATCCCCAGCTGTGGTCAATTTTTAATTTTTTTTATTTTTTTCTTAATTTGTTTATTTTACATTTTATTATTTTTTAATGTGTTTTTCGATACATTAAAGGATCCTATAAGGAAAAAAAAATTTATTCGGGAAATTTCAAATAATGCTTAAAAACTGGTAAAATCACGAAAAATTAGTTTATTTTTATTATATTATTTTTTAAACTCCTTTTACAAAACTTTCATGATAGTTTAACAGGTGAAATATGATGTTCTAAGTATAAAATCAAGGGTGTCTCTTTGTGAAAGAAGGCCTAATGGAATAAAAAATAAAATAAAATAAAATGGCGGGAAAAAGGATCAAATTTCAAGCCAACCTACTTCCCTTTAATATTAAGTTATAATTTTCAAACTCGGATCGAATATAGGCCACTATGTGCCGGACCCCTCTACCAAAGCAAAATTTTATATCCCAATTAGGGGGGCCGCAATGGCCCCTTAAGTCTTCTGTTTAGCAAACCGGGAGAGGGTACTTGAAGCTATGTTGTAGCGGGATCCGCGTATAAGCGTGGTAAAACGGCTAACACCATGTGCTAGTGATTTACGCATGGAACGAGGGAGCGTTGGTTCAAACCCCAGCTGTGGTCAATTTTTAATTTTTTTTTTCTTATTTTGTTTATTTTACATTCTATTATTTTTTTAATGTGTTTTTCGATACATTAAAGGATCCTATAAGGAAAAAAAAATTTATTCGGGAAATTTCAAATAATGCTTAAAAACTGGTAAAATCCCGGAAAATTAGTTTATTTTTATTATATTATTTTTTTAAACTCCTTTTACAATACTTTCATGATAGTTTAACAGGTGAAATATGATGTTCTACGTATAAAATCAAGGGTATCTCTTTGTGAAAGAAGGCATAATGGAATAAAAAATAAAATAAAATAAAATGGCGGGAAAAAGGATCAAATTTCAAGCCAACCTACTTCCCTTTAATATTAAGTTATAATTTTCAAACTCGGATCGAATATAGGCCACTATGTGCCGGACCCCTTCACCAAAGCAAAATTTTATATCCCAATTAGGGGGGCCGCAATGGCCCCTTAAGTCTTCTGTTTAGCAAACCGGGAGAGGGCACTTGAAGCTATGTTGTAGCGCGATCCTCGTATAAGCGTGGTCGAACGGCTAACACCTTGTGCTAGTGATTTACGCATGGAACGAGGGGGCGTTGGTTCAATCCCCAGCTGTGGTCAATTTTTAATTTTTTTAATTTTTTTCTTAATTTGTTTATTTTACATTTTATTATTTTTTAATGTGTTTTTCGATACATTAAAGGATCCTATAAGGAAAAAAAAATTTATTCGGGAAATTTCAAATAATGCTTAAAAACTGGTAAAATCACGAAAAATTAGTTTATTTTTATTATATTATTTTTTAAACTCCTTTTACAAAACTTTCATGATAGTTTAACAGGTGAAATATGATGTTCAAAGTATAAAATCAAGGGTGTCTCTTTGTGAAAGAAGGCCTAATGGAATAAAAAATAAAATAAAATAAAAAGGCGGGAAAAAGGATCAAATTTCAAGCCAACCTACTTCCCTTTAATATTAAGTTATAATTTTCAAACTCGGATCGAATATAGGCCACTATGTGCCGGACCCCTCTACCAAAGCAAAATTTTATATCCCAATTAGGGGGGCCGCAATGGCCCCTTAAGTCTTCTGTTTAGCAAACCGGGAGAGGGTACTTGAAGCTATGTTGTAGCGGGATCCGCGTATAAGCGTGGTAAAACGGCTAACACCATGTGCTAGTGATTTACGCATGGAACGAGGGAGCGTTGGTTCAAACCCCAGCTGTGGTCAATTTTTAATTTTTTTTTCTTATTTTGTTTATTTTACATTCTATTATTTTTTTAATGTGTTTTTCGATACATTAAAGGATCCTATAAGGAAAAAAAAATTTATTCGGGAAATTTCAAATAATGCTTAAAAACTGGTAAAATCCCGGAAAATTAGTTTATTTTTATTATATTATTTTTTTAAACTCCTTTTACAATACTTTCATGATAGTTTAACAGGTGAAATATGATGTTCTACGCATAAAATCAAGGGTATCTCTTTGTGAAAGAAGGCATAATGGAATAAAAAAAAAAAAAAATAAAATGGCGGGAAAAAGGATCAAATTTCAAGCCAACCTACTTCCCTTTAATATTAAGTTATAATTTTCAAACTCGGATCGAATATAGGCCACTATGTGCCGGACCCCTCTACCAAAGCAAAATTTTATATCCCAATTAGGGGGGCCGCAATGGCCCCTTAAGTCTTCTGTTTAGCAAACCGGGAGAGGGTACTTGAAGCTATGTTGTAGCGGGATCCGCGTATAAGCGTGGTAAAACGGCTAACACCATGTGCTAGTGATTTACGCATGGAACGAGGGAGCGTTGGTTCAAACCCCAGCTGTGGTCAATTTTTAATTTTTTTTTTCTTATTTTGTTTATTTTACATTCTATTATTTTTTTAATGTGTTTTTCGATACATTAAAGGATCCTATAAGGAAAAAAAAAATTTATTCGGGAAATTTCAAATAATGCTTAAAAACTGGTAAAATCCCGGAAAATTAGTTTATTTTTATTATATTATTTTTTTAAACTCCTTTTACAATACTTTCATGATAGTTTAACAGGTGAAATATGATGTTCTACGTATAAAATCAAGGGTATCTCTTTGTGAAAGAAGGCATAATGGAATAAAAAATAAAATAAAATAAAATGGCGGGAAAAAGGATCAAATTTCAAGCCAACCTACTTCCCTTTAATATTAAGTTATAATTTTCAAACTCGGATTGAATATAGGCCACTATGTGCCGGACCCCTTCACCAAAGCAAAATTTTATATCCCAATTAGGGGGGCCGCAATGGCCCCTTAAGTCTTCTGTTTAGCAAACCGGGAGAGGGCACTTAAAGCTATGTTGTAGCGCGATCCTCGTATAAGCGTGGTCGAACGGCTAACACCATGTGCTAGTGATTTACGCATGGAACGAGGGGGCGTTGGTTCAATCCCCAGCTGTGGTCAATTTTTAATTTTTTTTATTTTTTTCTTAATTTGTTTATTTTACATTTTATTATTTTTTAATGTGTTTTTCGATACATTAAAGGATCCTATAAGGAAAAAAAAAATTATTCGGGAAATTTCAAATAATGCTTAAAAACTGGTAAAATCACGAAAAATTAGTTTATTTTTATTATATTATTTTTTTAAACTCCTTTTACAATACTTTCATGATAGTTTAACAGGTGAAATATGATGTTCTACGCATAAAATCAAGGGTGTCTCTTTGTGAAAGAAGGCCTAATGGAATAAAAAATAAAATAAAATAAAATGGCGGGAAAAAGGATCAAATTTCAAGCCAACCTACTTCCCTTTAATATTAAGTTATAATTTTCAAAGTCGGATCGAATATAGGCCACTATGTGCCGGACCCCTCTACCAAAGCAAAATTTTATATCCCAATTAGGGGGGCCGCAATGGCCCCTTAAGTCTTCTGTTTAGCAAACCGGGAGAGGGTACTTGAAGCTATGTTGTAGCGGGATCCGCGTATAAGCGTGGTCCAACGGCTAACACCATGTGCTAGTGATTTACGCATGGAACGAGGGAGCGTTGGTTCAAACCCCAGCTGTCGGAAATTTTTAATTTTTTTTTTCTTATTTTGTTTATTTTACATTCTATTATTTTTTTAATGTGTTTTTCGATACATTAAAGGATCCTATAAGGAAAAAAAAATTTATTCGGGAAATTTCAAATAATGCTTAAAAACTGGTAAAATCCCGGAAAATTAGTTTATTTTTATTATATTATTTTTTTAAACTCCTTTTACAATACTTTCATGATAGTTTAACAGGTGAAATATGATGTTCTACGTATAAAATCAAGGGTATCTCTTTGTGAAAGAAGGCATAATGGAATAAAAAATAAAATAAAATAAAATGGCGGGAAAAAGGATCAAATTTCAAGCCAACCTACTTCCCTTTAATATTAAGTTATAATTTTCAAACTCGGATCGAATATAGGCCACTATGTGCCGGACCCCTTCACCAAAGCAAAATTTTATATCCCAATTAGGGGGGCCGCAATGGCCCCTTAAGTCTTCTGTTTAGCAAACCGGGAGAGGGCACTTGAAGCTATGTTGTAGCGCGATCCTCGTATAAGCGTGGTCGAACGGCTAACACCATGTGCTAGTGATTTACGCATGGAACGATGGAGCGTTGGTTCGAACCCCAGCTGTGGTCAATTTTTAATTTTTTTTTTCTTATTTTGTTTATTTTACATTCTATTATTTTTTTAATGTGTTTTTCGATACATTAAAGGATCCTATAAGGAAAAAAAAAATTTATTCGGGAAATTTCAAATAATGCTTAAAAACTGGTAAAATCCCGGAAAATTAGTTTATTTTTATTATATTATTTTTTTAAACTCCTTTTACAATACTTTCATGATAGTTTAACAGGTGAAATATGATGTTCTACGTATAAAATCAAGGGTATCTCTTTGTGAAAGAAGGCATAATGGAATAAAAAATAAAATAAAATAAAATGGCGGGAAAAAGGATCAAATTTCAAGCCAACCTACTTCCCTTTAATATTAAGTTATAATTTTCAAACTCGGATCGAATATAGGCCACTATGTGCCGGACCCCTTCACCAAAGCAAAATTTTATATCCCAATTAGGGGGGCCGCAATGGCCCCTTAAGTCTTCTGTTTAGCAAACCGGGAGAGGGCACTTGAAGCTATGTTGTAGCGCGATCCTCGTATAAGCGTGGTCGAACGGCTAACACCATGTGCTAGTGATTTACGCATGGAACGAGGGGGCGTTGGTTCAATCCCCAGCTGTGGTCAATTTTTAATTTTTTTTATTTTTTTCTTAATTTGTTTATTTTACATTTTATTATTTTTTAATGTGTTTTTCGATACATTAAAGGATCCTATAAGGAAAAAAAAATTTATTCGGGAAATTTCAAATAATGCTTAAAAACTGGTAAAATCACGAAAAATTAGTTTATTTTTATTATATTATTTTTTTAAACTCCTTTTACAAAACTTTCATGATAGTTTAACAGGTGAAATATGATGTTCTAAGTATAAAATCAAGGGTGTCTCTTTGTGAAAGAAGGCCTAATGGAATAAAAAATAAAATAAAATAAAATGGCGGGAAAAAGGATCAAATTTCAAGCCAACCTACTTCCCTTTAATATTAAGTTATAATTTTCAAACTCGGATCGAATATAGGCCACTATGTGCCGGACCCCTCTACCAAAGCAAAATTTTATATCCCAATTAGGGGGGCCGCAATGGCCCCTTAAGTCTTCTGTTTAGCAAACCAGGAGAGGGTACTTGAAGCTATGTTGTAGCGGGATCCGCGTATAAGCGTGGTCCAACGGCTAACACCATGTGCTAGTGATTTACGCATGGAACGAGGGAGCGTTGGTTCAAACCCCAGCTGTGGTCAATTTTTAATTTTTTTTTTCTTATTTTGTTTATTTTACATTCTATTATTTTTTTAATGTGTTTTTCGATACATTAAAGGATCCTATAAGGAAAAAAAAATTATTCGGGAAATTTCAAATAATGCTTAAAAACTGGTAAAATCCCGGAAAATTAGTTTATTTTTATTATATTATTTTTTTAAACTCCTTTTACAATACTTTCATGATAGTTTAACAGGTGAAATATGATGTTCTACGCATAAAATCAAGGGTGTCTCTTTGTGAAAGAAGGCCTAATGGAATAAAAAATAAAATAAAATAAAATGGCGGGAAAAAGGATCAAATTTCAAGACAACCTACTTCCCTTTAATATTAAGTTATAATTTTCAAAGTCGGATCGAATATAGGCCACTATGTGCCGGACCCCTCTACCAAAGCAAAATTTTATATCCCAATTAGGGGGGCCGCAATGGCCCCTTAAGTCTTCTGTTTAGCAAACCGGGAGAGGGTACTTGAAGCTATGTTGTAGCGGGATCCGCGTATAAGCGTGGTCCAACGGCTAACACCATGTGCTAGTGATTTACGCATGGAACGAGGGAGCGTTGGTTCAAACCCCAGCTGTCGGAAATTTTTAATTTTTTTTTTCTTATTTTGTTTATTTTACATTCTATTATTTTTTTAATGTGTTTTTCGATACATTAAAGGATCCTATAAGGAAAAAAAAAATTTATTCGGGAAATTTCAAATAATGCTTAAAAACTGGTAAAATCCCGGAAAATTAGTTTATTTTTATTATATTATTTTTTTAAACTCCTTTTACAATACTTTCATGATAGTTTAACAGGTGAAATATGATGTTCTACGTATAAAATCAAGGGTATCTCTTTGTGAAAGAAGGCATAATGGAATAAAAAATAAAATAAAATAAAATGGCGGGAAAAAGGATCAAATTTCAAGCCAACCTACTTCCCTTTAATATTAAGTTATAATTTTCAAACTCGGATCGAATATAGGCCACTATGTGCCGGACCCCTCTACCAAAGCAAAATTTTATATCCCAATTAGGGGGGCCGCAATGGCCCCTTAAGTCTTCTGTTTAGCAAACCGGGAGAGGGTACTTGAAGCTATGTTGTAGCGGGATCCGCGTATAAGCGTGGTAAAACGGCTAACACCATGTGCTAGTGATTTACGCATGGAACGAGGGAGCGTTGGTTCAAACCCCAGCTGTGGTCAATTTTTAATTTTTTTTTCTTATTTTGTTTATTTTACATTCTATTATTTTTTTAATGTGTTTTTCGATACATTAAAGGATCCTATAAGGAAAAAAAAAATTTATTCGGGAAATTTCAAATAATGCTTAAAAACTGGTAAAATCCCGGAAAATTAGTTTATTTTTATTATATTATTTTTTTAAACTCCTTTTACAATACTTTCATGATAGTTTAACAGGTGAAATATGATGTTCTACGTATAAAATCAAGGGTATCTCTTTGTGAAAGAAGGCATAATGGAATAAAAAATAAAATAAAATAAAATGGCGGGAAAAAGGATCAAATTTCAAGCCAACCTACTTCCCTTTAATATTAAGTTATAATTTTCAAACTCGGATCGAATATAGGCCACTATGTGCCGGACCCCTTCACCAAAGCAAAATTTTATATCCCAATTAGGGGGGCCGCAATGGCCCCTTAAGTCTTCTGTTTAGCAAACCGGGAGAGGGCACTTGAAGCTATGTTGTAGCGCGATCCTCGTATAAGCGTGGTCGAACGGCTAACACCATGTGCTAGTGATTTACGCATGGAACGAGGGGGCGTTGGTTCAATCCCCAGCTGTGGTCAATTTTTAATTTTTTTTATTTTTTTCTTAATTTGTTTATTTTACATTTTATTATTTTTTAATGTGTTTTTCGATACATTAAAGGATCCTATAAGGAAAAAAAAATTTATTCGGGAAATTTCAAATAATGCTTAAAAACTGGTAAAATCACGAAAAATTAATTTATTTTTATTATATTATTTTTTTAAACTCCTTTTACAAAACTTTCATGATAGTTTAACAGGTGAAATATGATGTTCTAAGTATAAAATCAAGGGTGTCTCTTTGTGAAAGAAGGCCTAATGGAATAAAAAATAAAATAAAATAAAATGGCGGGAAAAAGGATCAAATTTCAAGCCAACCTACATCCCTTTAATATTAAGTTATAATTTTCAAACTCGGATCGAATATAGGCCACTATGTGCCGGACCCCTCTACCAAAGCAAAATTTTATATCCCAATTAGGGGGGCCGCAATGGCCCCTTAAGTCTTCTGTTTAGCAAACCGGGAGAGGGTACTTGAAGCTATGTTGTAGCGGGATCCGCGTATAAGCGTGGTCCAACGGCTAACACCATGTGCTAGTGATTTACGCATGGAACGAGGGAGCGTTGGTTCAAACCCCAGCTGTGGTCAATTTTTAATTTTTTTTCTTATTTTGTTTATTTTACATTCTATTATTTTTTTAATGTGTTTTTCAATACATTAAAGGATCCTATAAGGAAAAAAAAAATTTATTCGGGAAATTTCAAATAATGCTTAAAAACTGGTAAAATCCCGGAAAATTAGTTTATTTTTATTATATTATTTTTTTAAACTCCTTTTACAATACTTTCATGATAGTTTAACAGGTGAAATATGATGTTCTACGTATAAAATCAAGGGTATCTCTTTGTGAAAGAAGGCATAATGGAATAAAAAATAAAATAAAATAAAATGGCGGGAAAAAGGATCAAATTTCAAGCCAACCTACTTCCCTTTAATATTAAGTTATAATTTTCAAACTCGGATCGAATATAGGCCACTATGTGCCGGACCCCTTCACCAAAGCAAAATTTTATATCCCAATTAGGGGGGCCGCAATGGCCCCTTAAGTCTTCTGTTTAGCAAACCGGGAGAGGGCACTTGAAGCTATGTTGTAGCGCGATCCTCGTATAAGCGTGGTCGAACGGCTAACACCATGTGCTAGTGATTTACGCATGGAACGAGGGGGCGTTGGTTCAATCCCCAGCTGTGGTCAATTTTTAATTTTTTTTATTTTTTTCTTAATTTGTTTATTTTACATTTTATTATTTTTTAATGTGTTTTTCGATACATTAAAGGATCCTATAAGGAAAAAAAAATTTATTCGGGAAATTTCAAATAATGCTTAAAAACTGGTAAAATCACGAAAAATTAATTTATTTTTATTATATTATTTTTTTAAACTCCTTTTACAAAACTTTCATGATAGTTTAACAGGTGAAATATGATGTTCTAAGTATAAAATCAAGGGTGTCTCTTTGTGAAAGAAGGCCTAATGGAATAAAAAATAAAATAAAATAAAATGGCGGGAAAAAGGATCAAATTTCAAGCCAACCTACATCCCTTTAATATTAAGTTATAATTTTCAAACTCGGATCGAATATAGGCCACTATGTGCCGGACCCCTCTACCAAAGCAAAATTTTATATCCCAATTAGGGGGGCCGCAATGGCCCCTTAAGTCTTCTGTTTAGCAAACCGGGAGAGGGTACTTGAAGCTATGTTGTAGCGGGATCCGCGTATAAGCGTGGTCCAACGGCTAACACCATGTGCTAGTGATTTACGCATGGAACGAGGGAGCGTTGGTTCAAACCCCAGCTGTGGTCAATTTTTAATTTTTTTTCTTATTTTGTTTATTTTACATTCTATTATTTTTTTAATGTGTTTTTCAATACATTAAAGGATCCTATAAGGAAAAAAAAAATTTATTCGGGAAATTTCAAATAATGCTTAAAAACTGGTAAAATCCCGGAAAATTAGTTTATTTTTATTATATTATTTTTTTAAACTCCTTTTACAATACTTTCATGATAGTTTAACAGGTGAAATATGATGTTCTACGTATAAAATCAAGGGTATCTCTTTGTGAAAGAAGGCATAATGGAATAAAAAATAAAATAAAATAAAATGGCGGGAAAAAGGATCAAATTTCAAGCCAACCTACTTCCCTTTAATATTAAGTTATAATTTTCAAACTCGGATCGAATATAGGCCACTATGTGCCGGACCCCTTCACCAAAGCAAAATTTTATATCCCAATTAGGGGGGCCGCAATGGCCCCTTAAGTCTTCTGTTTAGCAAACCGGGAGAGGGCACTTGAAGCTATGTTGTAGCGCGATCCTCGTATAAGCGTGGTCGAACGGCTAACACCATGTGCTAGTGATTTACGCATGGAACGAGGGGGCGTTGGTTCAATCCCCAGCTGTGGTCAATTTTTAATTTTTTTTATTTTTTTCTTAATTTGTTTATTTTACATTTTATTATTTTTTAATGTGTTTTTCGATACATTAAAGGATCCTATAAGGAAAAAAAAATTTATTCGGGAAATTTCAAATAATGCTTAAAAACTGGTAAAATCACGAAAAATTAGTTTATTTTTATTATATTATTTTTTAAACTCCTTTTACAAAACTTTCATGATAGTTTAACAGGTGAAATATGATGTTCTAAGTATAAAATCAAGGGTGTCTCTTTGTGAAAGAAGGCCTAATGGAATAAAAAATAAAATAAAATAAAATGGCGGGAAAAAGGATCAAATTTCAAGCCAACCTACTTCCCTTTAATATTAAGTTATAATTTTCAAACTCGGATCGAATATAGGCCACTATGTGCCGGACCCCTCTACCAAAGCAAAATTTTATATCCCAATTAGGGGGGCCGCAATGGCCCCTTAAGTCTTCTGTTTAGCAAACCGGGAGAGGGTACTTGAAGCTATGTTGTAGCGGGATCCGCGTATAAGCGTGGTAAAACGGCTAACACCATGTGCTAGTGATTTACGCATGGAACGAGGGAGCGTTGGTTCAAACCCCAGCTGTGGTCAATTTTTAATTTTTTTTTTTCTTATTTTGTTTATTTTACATTCTATTATTTTTTTAATGTGTTTTTCGATACATTAAAGGATCCTATAAGGAAAAAAAAATTTATTCGGGAAATTTCAAATAATGCTTAAAAACTGGTAAAATCCCGGAAAATTAGTTTATTTTTATTATATTATTTTTTTAAACTCCTTTTACAATACTTTCATGATAGTTTAACAGGTGAAATATGATGTTCTACGCATAAAATCAAGGGTGTCTCTTTGTGAAAGAAGGCCTAATGGAATAAAAAATAAAATAAAATAAAATGGCGGGAAAAAGGATCAAATTTCAAGACAACCTACTTCCCTTTAATATTAAGTTATAATTTTCAAAGTCGGATCGAATATAGGCCACTATGTGCCGGACCCCTCTACCAAAGCAAAATTTTATATCCCAATTAGGGGGGCCGCAATGGCCCCTTAAGTCTTCTGTTTAGCAAACCGGGAGAGGGTACTTGAAGCTATGTTGTAGCGGGATCCGCGTATAAGCGTGGTCCAACGGCTAACACCATGTGCTAGTGATTTACGCATGGAACGAGGGAGCGTTGGTTCAAACCCCAGCTGTCGGAAATTTTTAATTTTTTTTTTCTTATTTTGTTTATTTTACATTCTATTATTTTTTTAATGTGTTTTTCAATACATTAAAGGATCCTATAAGGAAAAAAAAAATTTATTCGGGAAATTTCAAATAATGCTTAAAAACTGGTAAAATCCCGGAAAATTAGTTTATTTTTATTATATTATTTTTTTAAACTCCTTTTACAATACTTTCATGATAGTTTAACAGGTGAAATATGATGTTCTACGTATAAAATCAAGGGTATCTCTTTGTGAAAGAAGGCATAATGGAATAAAAAATAAAATAAAATAAAATGGCGGGAAAAAGGATCAAATTTCAAGCCAACCTACTTCCCTTTAATATTAAGTTATAATTTTCAAACTCGGATCGAATATAGGCCACTATGTGCCGGACCCCTTCACCAAAGCAAAATTTTATATCCCAATTAGGGGGGCCGCAATGGCCCCTTAAGTCTTCTGTTTAGCAAACCGGGAGAGGGCACTTGAAGCTATGTTGTAGCGCGATCCTCGTATAAGCGTGGTCGAACGGCTAACACCATGTGCTAGTGATTTACGCATGGAACGAGGGGGCGTTGGTTCAATCCCCAGCTGTGGTCAATTTTTAATTTTTTTTATTTTTTTCTTAATTTGTTTATTTTACATTTTATTATTTTTTAATGTGTTTTTCGATACATTAAAGGATCCTATAAGGAAAAAAAAATTTATTCGGGAAATTTCAAATAATGCTTAAAAACTGGTAAAATCACGAAAAATTAGTTTATTTTTATTATATTATTTTTTAAACTCCTTTTACAAAACTTTCATGATAGTTTAACAGGTGAAATATGATGTTCTAAGTATAAAATCAAGGGTGTCTCTTTGTGAAAGAAGGCCTAATGGAATAAAAAATAAAATAAAATAAAATGGCGGGAAAAAGGATCAAATTTCAAGCCAACCTACTTCCCTTTAATATTAAGTTATAATTTTCAAACTCGGATCGAATATAGGCCACTATGTGCCGGACCCCTCTACCAAAGCAAAATTTTATATCCCAATTAGGGGGGCCGCAATGGCCCCTTAAGTCTTCTGTTTAGCAAACCGGGAGAGGGTACTTGAAGCTATGTTGTAGCGGGATCCGCGTATAAGCGTGGTAAAACGGCTAACACCATGTGCTAGTGATTTACGCATGGAACGAGGGAGCGTTGGTTCAAACCCCAGCTGTGGTCAATTTTTAATTTTTTTTTTCTTATTTTGTTTATTTTACATTCTATTATTTTTTTAATGTGTTTTTCGATACATTAAAGGATCCTATAAGGAAAAAAAAAATTATTCGGGAAATTTCAAATAATGCTTAAAAACTGGTAAAATCCCGGAAAATTAGTTTATTTTTATTATATTATTTTTTTAAACTCCTTTTACAATACTTTCATGATAGTTTAACAGGTGAAATATGATGTTCTACGCATAAAATCAAGGGTGTCTCTTTGTGAAAGAAGGCCTAATGGAATAAAAAATAAAATAAAATAAAATGGCGGGAAAAAGGATCAAATTTCAAGACAACCTACTTCCCTTTAATATTAAGTTATAATTTTCAAAGTCGGATCGAATATAGGCCACTATGTGCCGGACCCTTCTACCAAAGCAAAATTTTATATCCCAATTAGGGGGGCCGCAATGGCCCCTTAAGTCTTCTGTTTAGCAAACCGGGAGAGGGTACTTGAAGCTATGTTGTAGCGGGATCCGCGTATAAACGTGGTCCAACGGCTAACACCATGTGCTAGTGATTTACGCATGGAACGAGGGAGCGTTGGTTCAAACCCCAGCTGTCGGAAATTTTTAATTTTTTTTTTCTTATTTTGTTTATTTTACATTCTATTATTTTTTTAATGTGTTTTTCGATACATTAAAGGATCCTATAAGGAAAAAAAAAATTTATTCGGGAAATTTCAAATAATGCTTAAAAACTGGTAAAATCCCGGAAAATTAGTTTATTTTTATTATATTATTTTTTTAAACTCCTTTTACAATACTTTCATGATAGTTTAACAGGTGAAATATGATGTTCTACGTATAAAATCAAGGGTATCTCTTTGTGAAAGAAGGCATAATGGAATAAAAAATAAAATAAAATAAAATGGCGGGAAAAAGGATCAAATTTCAAGCCAACCTACTTCCCTTTAATATTAAGTTATAATTTTCAAACTCGGATCGAATATAGGCCAGTATGTGCCGGACCCCTCTACCAAAGCAAAATTTTATATCCCAATTAGGGGGGCCGCAATGGCCCCTTAAGTCTTCTGTTTAGCAAACCGGGAGAGGGTACTTGAAGCTATGTTGTAGCGGGATCCGCGTATAAGCGTGGTAAAACGGCTAACACCATGTGCTAGTGATTTACGCATGGAACGAGGGAGCGTTGGTTCAAACCCCAGCTGTGGTCAATTTTTAATTTTTTTTTTCTTATTTTGTTTATTTTACATTCTATTATTTTTTTAATGTGTTTTTCGATACATTAAAGGATCCTATAAGGAAAAAAAAATTTATTCGGGAAATTTCAAATAATGCTTAAAAACTGGTAAAATCCCGGAAAATTAGTTTATTTTTATTATATTATTTTTTTAAACTCCTTTTACAATACTTTCATGATAGTTTAACAGGTGAAATATGATGTTCTACGTATAAAATCAAGGGTATCTCTTTGTGAAAGAAGGCATAATGGAATAAAAAATAAAATAAAATAAAATGGCGGGAAAAAGGATCAAATTTCAAGCCAACCTACTTCCCTTTAATATTAAGTTATAATTTTCAAACTCGGATCGAATATAGGCCACTATGTGCCGGACCCCTTCACCAAAGCAAAATTTTATATCCCAATTAGGGGGGCCGCAATGGCCCCTTAAGTCTTCTGTTTAGCAAACCGGGAGAGGGCACTTGAAGCTATGTTGTAGCGCGATCCTCGTATAAGCGTGGTCGAACGGCTAACACCATGTGCTAGTGATTTACGCATGGAACGAGGGGGCGTTGGTTCAATCCCCAGCTGTGGTCAATTTTTAATTTTTTTTATTTTTTTCTTAATTTGTTTATTTTACATTTTATTATTTTTTAATGTGTTTTTCGATACATTAAAGGATCCTATAAGGAAAAAAAAATTTATTCGGGAAATTTCAAATAATGCTTAAAAACTGGTAAAATCACGAAAAATTAATTTATTTTTATTATATTATTTTTTTAAACTCCTTTTACAAAACTTTCATGATAGTTTAACAGGTGAAATATGATGTTCTAAGTATAAAATCAAGGGTGTCTCTTTGTGAAAGAAGGCCTAATGGAATAAAAAATAAAATAAAATAAAATGGCGGGAAAAAGGATCAAATTTCAAGCCAACCTACATCCCTTTAATATTAAGTTATAATTTTCAAACTCGGATCGAATATAGGCCACTATGTGCCGGACCCCTCTACCAAAGCAAAATTTTATATCCCAATTAGGGGGGCCGCAATGGCCCCTTAAGTCTTCTGTTTAGCAAACCGGGAGAGGGTACTTGAAGCTATGTTGTAGCGGGATCCGCGTATAAGCGTGGTCCAACGGCTAACACCATGTGCTAGTGATTTACGCATGGAACGAGGGAGCGTTGGTTCAAACCCCAGCTGTGGTCAATTTTTAATTTTTTTTCTTATTTTGTTTATTTTACATTCTATTATTTTTTTAATGTGTTTTTCAATACATTAAAGGATCCTATAAGGAAAAAAAAATTTATTCGGGAAATTTCAAATAATGCTTAAAAACTGGTAAAATCCCGGAAAATTAGTTTATTTTTATTATATTATTTTTTTAAACTCCTTTTACAATACTTTCATGATAGTTTAACAGGTGAAATATGATGTTCTACGTATAAAATCAAGGGTATCTCTTTGTGAAAGAAGGCATAATGGAATAAAAAATAAAATAAAATAAAATGGCGGGAAAAAGGATCAAATTTCAAGCCAACCTACTTCCCTTTAATATTAAGTTATAATTTTCAAACTCGGATCGAATATAGGCCACTATGTGCCGGACCCCTTCACCAAAGCAAAATTTTATATCCCAATTAGGGGGGCCGCAATGGCCCCTTAAGTCTTCTGTTTAGCAAACCGGGAGAGGGCACTTGAAGCTATGTTGTAGCGCGATCCTCGTATAAGCGTGGTCGAACGGCTAACACCATGTGCTAGTGATTTACGCATGGAACGAGGGGGCGTTGGTTCAATCCCCAGCTGTGGTCAATTTTTAATTTTTTTTATTTTTTTCTTAATTTGTTTATTTTACATTTTATTATTTTTTAATGTGTTTTTCGATACATTAAAGGATCCTATAAGGAAAAAAAAATTTATTCGGGAAATTTCAAATAATGCTTAAAAACTGGTAAAATCACGAAAAATTAATTTATTTTTATTATATTATTTTTTTAAACTCCTTTTACAAAACTTTCATGATAGTTTAACAGGTGAAATATGATGTTCTAAGTATAAAATCAAGGGTGTCTCTTTGTGAAAGAAGGCCTAATGGAATAAAAAATAAAATAAAATAAAATGGCGGGAAAAAGGATCAAATTTCAAGCCAACCTACATCCCTTTAATATTAAGTTATAATTTTCAAACTCGGATCGAATATAGGCCACTATGTGCCGGACCCCTCTACCAAAGCAAAATTTTATATCCCAATTAGGGGGGCCGCAATGGCCACTTAAGTCTTCTGTTTAGCAAACCGGGAGAGGGTACTTGAAGCTATGTTGTAGCGGGATCCGCGTATAAGCGTGGTCCAACGGCTAACACCATGTGCTAGTGATTTACGCATGGAACGAGGGAGCGTTGGTTCAAACCCCAGCTGTGGTCAATTTTTAATTTTTTTTCTTATTTTGTTTATTTTACATTCTATTATTTTTTTAATGTGTTTTTCAATACATTAAAGGATCCTATAAGGAAAAAAAAAATTTATTCGGGAAATTTCAAATAATGCTTAAAAACTGGTAAAATCCCGGAAAATTAGTTTATTTTTATTATATTATTTTTTTAAACTCCTTTTACAATACTTTCATGATAGTTTAACAGGTGAAATATGATGTTCTACGTATAAAATCAAGGGTATCTCTTTGTGAAAGAAGGCATAATGGAATAAAAAATAAAATAAAATAAAATGGCGGGAAAAAGGATCAAATTTCAAGCCAACCTACTTCCCTTTAATATTAAGTTATAATTTTCAAACTCGGATCGAATATAGGCCACTATGTGCCGGACCCCTTCACCAAAGCAAAATTTTATATCCCAATTAGGGGGGCCGCAATGGCCCCTTAAGTCTTCTGTTTAGCAAACCGGGAGAGGGCACTTGAAGCTATGTTGTAGCGCGATCCTCGTATAAGCGTGGTCGAACGGCTAACACCATGTGCTAGTGATTTACGCATGGAACGAGGGGGCGTTGGTTCAATCCCCAGCTGTGGTCAATTTTTAATTTTTTTTATTTTTTTCTTAATTTGTTTATTTTACATTTTATTATTTTTTAATGTGTTTTTCGATACATTAAAGGATCCTATAAGGAAAAAAAAATTTATTCGGGAAATTTCAAATAATGCTTAAAAACTGGTAAAATCACGAAAAATTAGTTTATTTTTATTATATTATTTTTTAAACTCCTTTTACAAAACTTTCATGATAGTTTAACAGGTGAAATATGATGTTCTAAGTATAAAATCAAGGGTGTCTCTTTGTGAAAGAAGGCCTAATGGAATAAAAAATAAAATAAAATAAAATGGCGGGAAAAAGGATCAAATTTCAAGCCAACCTACTTCCCTTTAATATTAAGTTATAATTTTCAAACTCGGATCGAATATAGGCCACTATGTGCCGGACCCCTCTACCAAAGCAAAATTTTATATCCCAATTAGGGGGGCCGCAATGGCCCCTTAAGTCTTCTGTTTAGCAAACCGGGAGAGGGTACTTGAAGCTATGTTGTAGCGGGATCCGCGTATAAGCGTGGTAAAACGGCTAACACCATGTGCTAGTGATTTACGCATGGAACGAGGGAGCGTTGGTTCAAACCCCAGCTGTGGTCAATTTTTAATTTTTTTTTCTTATTTTGTTTATTTTACATTCTATTATTTTTTTAATGTGTTTTTCGATACATTAAAGGATCCTATAAGGAAAAAAAAAATTTATTCGGGAAATTTCAAATAATGCTTAAAAACTGGTAAAATCCCGGAAAATTAGTTTATTTTTATTATATTATTTTTTTAAACTCCTTTTACAATACTTTCATGATAGTTTAACAGGTGAAATATGATGTTCTACGCATAAAATCAAGGGTATCTCTTTGTGAAAGAAGGCATAATGGAATAAAAAATAAAATAAAATAAAATGGCGGGAAAAAGGATCAAATTTCAAGCCAACCTACTTCCCTTTAATATTAAGTTATAATTTTCAAACTCGGATCGAATATAGGCCACTATGTGCCGGACCCCTTCACCAAAGCAAAATTTTATATCCCAATTAGGGGGGCCGCAATGGCCCCTTAAGTCTTCTGTTTAGCAAACCGGGAGAGGGCACTTGAAGCTATGTTGTAGCGCGATCCTCGTATAAGCGTGGTCGAACGGCTAACACCATGTGATAGTGATTTACGCATGGAACGAGGGGGCGTTGGTTCAATCCCCAGCTGTGGTCAATTTTTAATTTTTTTTTTATTTTTTTCTTAATTTGTTTATTTTACATTTTATTATTTTTTAATGTGTTTTTCGATACATTAAAGGATCCTATAAGGAAAAAAAATTTATTCGGGAAATTTCAAATAATGCTTAAAAACTGGTAAAATCACGAAAAATTAGTTTATTTTTATTATATTATTTTTTTAAACTCCTTTTACAAAACTTTCATGATAGTTTAACAGGTGAAATATGATGTTCTAAGTATAAAATCAAGGGTGTCTCTTTGTGAAAGAAGGCCTAATGGAACAAAAAATAAAATAAAATAAAATGGCGGGAAAAAGGATCAAATTTCAAGCCAACCTACTTCCCTTTAATATTAAGTTATAATTTTCAAACTCGGATCGAATATAGGCCACTATGTGCCGGACCCCTCTACCAAAGCAAAATTTTATATCCCAATTAGGGGGGCCTCAATGGCCCCTTAAGTCTTCTGTTTAGCAAACCGGAAGAGGGTACTTGAAGCTATGTTGTAGCGGGATCCGCGTATAAGCGTGGTCCAACGGCTAACACCATGTGCTAGTGATTTACGCATGGAACGAGGGAGCGTTGGTTCAAACCCCAGCTGTCGGAAATTTTAAATTTTTTTTTCTTATTTTGTTTATTTTACATTCTATTATTTTTTTAATGTGTTTTTCGATACATTAAAGGATCCTATAAGGAAAAAAAAAATTTATTCGGGAAATTTCAAATAATGCTTAAAAACTGGTAAAATCCCGGAAAATTAGTTTATTTTTATTATATTATTTTTTTAAACTCCTTTTACAATACTTTCATGATAGTTTAACAGGTGAAATATGATGTTCTACGTATAAAATCAAGGGTATCTCTTTGTGAAAGAAGGCATAATGGAATAAAAAATAAAATAAAATAAAATGGCGGGGAAAAGGATCAAATTTCAAGCCAACCTACTTCCCTTTAATATTAAGTTATAATTTTCAAACTCGGATCGAATATAGGCCACTATGTGCCGCACCCCTCTACCAAAGCAAAATTTTATATCCCAATTAGGGGGGCCGCAATGGCCCCTTAAGTCTTCTGTTTAGCAAACCGGGAGAGGGTACTTGAAGCTATGTTGTAGCGGGATCCGCGTATAAGCGTGGTAAAACGGCTAACACCATGTGCTAGTGATTTACGCATGGAACGAGGGAGCGTTGGTTCAAACCCCAGCTGTGGTCAATTTTTAATTTTTTTTTTCTTATTTTGTTTATTTTACATTCTATTATTTTTTTAATGTGTTTTTCGATACATTAAAGGATCCTATAAGGAAAAAAAAAATTTATTCGGGAAATTTCAAATAATGCTTAAAAACTGGTAAAATCCCGGAAAATTAGTTTATTTTTATTATATTATTTTTTTAAACTCCTTTTACAATACTTTCATGATAGTTTAACAGGTGAAATATGATGTTCTACGTATAAAATCAAGGGTATCTCTTTGTGAAAGAAGGCATAATGGAATAAAAAATAAAATAAAATAAAATGGCGGGAAAAAGGATCAAATTTAAAGCCAACCTACTTCCCTTTAATATTAAGTTATAATTTTCAAACTCGGATCGAATATAGGCCACTATGTGCCGGACCCCTTCACCAAAGCAAAATTTTATATCCCAATTAGGGGGGCCGCAATGGCCCCTTAAGTCTTCTGTTTAGCAAACCGGGAGAGGGCACTTGAAGCTATGTTGTAGCGCGATCCTCGTATAAGCGTGGTCGAACGGCTAACACCATGTGCTAGTGATTTACGCATGGAACGAGGGGGCGTTGGTTCAATCCCCAGCTGTGGTCAATTTTTAATTTTTTTTATTTTTTTCTTAATTTGTTTATTTTACATTTTATTATTTTTTAATGTGTTTTTCGATACATTAAAGGATCCTATAAGGAAAAAAAAATTTATTCGGGAAATTTCAAATAATGCTTAAAAACTGGTAAAATCACGAAAAATTAGTTTATTTTTATTATATTATTTTTTTAAACTCCTTTTACAAAACTTTCATGATAGTTTAACAGGTGAAATATGATGTTCTAAGTATAAAATCAAGGGTGTCTCTTTGTGAAAGAAGGCCTAATGGAATAAAAAATAAAATAAAATAAAATGGCGGGAAAAAGGATCAAATTTCAAGCCAACCTACTTCCCTTTAATATTAAGTTATAATTTTCAAACTCGGATCGAATATAGGCCACTATGTGCCGGACCCCTCTACCAAAGCAAAATTTTATATCCCAATTAGGGGGGCCGCAATGGCCCCTTAAGTCTTCTGTTTAGCAAACCGGGAGAGGGTACTTGAAGCTATGTTGTAGCGGGATCCGCGTATAAGCGTGGTCCAACGGCTAACACCATGTGCTAGTGATTTACGCATGGAACGAGGGAGCGTTGGTTCAAACCCCAGCTGTGGTCAATTTTTAATTTTTTTTTTCTTATTTTGTTTATTTTACATTCTATTATTTTTTTAATGTGTTTTTCGATACATTAAAGGATCCTATAAGGAAAAAAAAAATTTATTCGGGAAATTTCAAATAATGCTTAAAAACTGGTAAAATCCCGGAAAATTAGTTTATTTTTATTATATTATTTTTTTAAACTCCTTTTACAATACTTTCATGATAGTTTAACAGGTGAAATATGATGTTCTACGCATAAAATCAAGGGTGTCTCTTTGTGAAAGAAGGCCTAATGGAATAAAAAATAAAATAAAATAAAATGGCGGGAAAAAGGATCAAATTTCAAGCCAACCTACTTCCCTTTAATATTAAGTTATAATTTTCAAAGTCGGATCGAATATAGGCCACTATGTGCCGGACCCCTCTACCAAAGCAAAATTTTATATCCCAATTAGGGGGGCCGCAATGGCCCCTTAAGTCTTCTGTTTAGCAAACCGGGAGAGGGTACTTGAAGCTATGTTGTAGCGGGATCCGCGTATAAGCGTGGTCCAACGGCTAACACCATGTGCTAGTGATTTACGCATGGAACGAGGGAGCGTTGGTTCAAACCCCAGCTGTCGGAAATTTTTAATTTTTTTTTTCTTATTTTGTTTATTTAACATTCTATTATTTTTTTAATGTGTTTTTCGATACATTAAAGGATCCTATAAGGAAAAAAAAATTTATTCGGGAAATTTCAAATAATGCTTAAAAACTGGTAAAATCACGAAAAATTAGTTTATTTTTATTATATTATTTTTTAAACTCCTTTTACAAAACTTTCATGATAGTTTAACAGGTGAAATATGATGTTCTAAGTATAAAATCAAGGGTGTCTCTTTGTGAAAGAAGGCCTAATGGAATAAAAAATAAAATAAAATAAAATGGCGGGAAAAAGGATCAAATTTCAAGCCAACCTACTTCCCTTTAATATTAAGTTATAATTTTCAAACTCGGATCGAATATAGGCCACTATGTGCCGGACCCCTCTACCAAAGCAAAATTTTATATCCCAATTAGGGGGGCCGTAATGGCCCCTTAAGTCTTCTGTTTAGCAAACCGGGAGAGGGTACTTGAAGCTATGTTGTAGCGGGATCCGCGTATAAGCGTGGTAAAACGGCTAACACCATGTGCTAGTGATTTACGCATGGAACGAGGGAGCGTTGGTTCAAACCCCAGCTGTGGTCAATTTTTAATTTTTTTTCCTTATTTTGTTTATTTTACATTCTATTATTTTTTTAATGTGTTTTTCGATACATTAAAGGATCCTATAAGGAAAAAAAAAATTTATTCGGGAAATTTCAAATAATGCTTAAAAACTGGTAAAATCCCGGAAAATTAGTTTATTTTTATTATATTATTTTTTTAAACTCCTTTTACAATACTTTCATGATAGTTTAACAGGTGAAATATGATGTTCTACGCATAAAATCAAGGGTATCTCTTTGTGAAAGAAGGCATAATGGAATAAAAAATAAAATAAAATAAAATGGCGGGAAAAAGGATCAAATTTTAAGCCAACCTACTTCCCTTTAATATTAAGTTATAATTTTCAAACTCGGATCGAATATAGGCCACTATGTGCCGGACCCCTTCACCAAAGCAAAATTTTATATCCCAATTAGGGGGGCCGCAATGGCCCCTTAAGTCTTCTGTTTAGCAAACCGGGAGAGGGCACTTGAAGCTATGTTGTAGCGCGATCCTCGTATAAGCGTGGTCGAACGGCTAACACCATGTGCTAGTGATTTACGCATGGAACGAGGGGGCGTTGGTTCAATCCCCAGCTGTGGTCAATTTTTAATTTTTTTTTATTTTTTTCTTAATTTGTTTATTTTACATTTTATTATTTTTTAATGTGTTTTTCGATACATTAAAGGATCCTATAAGGAAAAAAAAATTTATTCGGGAAATTTCAAATAATGCTTAAAAACTGGTAAAATCACGAAAAATTAGTTTATTTTTATTATATTATTTTTTTAAACTCCTTTTACAAAACTTTCATGATAGTTTAACAGGTGAAATATGATGTTCTAAGTATAAAATCAAGGGTGTCTCTTTGTGAAAGAAGGCCTAATGGAACAAAAAATAAAATAAAATAAAATGGCGGGAAAAAGGATCAAATTTCAAGCCAACCTACTTCCCTTTAATATTAAGTTATAATTTTCAAACTCGGATCGAATATAGGCCACTATGTGCCGGACCCCTCTACCAAAGCAAAATTTTATATCCCAATTAGGGGGGCCGCAATGGCCCCTTAAGTCTTCTGTTTAGCAAACCGGAAGAGGGTACTTGAAGCTATGTTGTAGCGGGATCCGCGTATAAGCGTGGTCCAACGGCTAACACCATGTGCTAGTGATTTACGCATGGAACGAGGGAGCGTTGGTTCAAACCCCAGCTGTGGTCAATTTTTAATTTTTTTTTTCTTATTTTGTTTATTTTACATTCTATTATTTTTTTAATGTGTTTTTCGATACATTAAAGGATCCTATAAAGAAAAAAAAAATTTATTCGGGAAATTTCAAATAATGCTTAAAAACTGGTAAAATACCGGAAAATTAGTTTATTTTTATTATATTATTTTTTTAAACTCCTTTTACAATACTTTCATGATAGTTTAACAGGTGAAATATGATGTTCTACGCATAAAATTAAGGGTGTCTCTTTGTGAAAGAAGGCCTAATGGAATAAAAAATAAAATAAAATAAAATGGCGGGAAAAAGGATCAAATTTCAAGCCAACCAACTTCCCTTTAATATTAAGTTATAATTTTCAAAGTCGGATCGAATATAGGCCACTATGTGCCGGACCCCTCTACCAAAGCAAAATTTTATATCCCAATTAGGGGGGCCGCAATGGCCCCTTAAGTCTTCTGTTTAGCAAACCGGGAGAGGGTACTTGAAGCTATGTTGTAGCGGGATCCGCGTATAAGCGTGGTCCAACGGCTAACACCATGTGCTAGTGATTTACGCATGGAACGAGGGAGCGTTGGTTCAAACCCCAGCTGTCGGAAATTTTTAATTTTTTTTTTCTTATTTTGTTTATTTTACATTCTATTATTTTTTTAATGTGTTTTTCGATACATTAAAGGATCCTATAAGGAAAAAAAAAATTTATTCGGGAAATTTCAAATAATGCTTAAAAACTGGTAAAATCCCGGAAAATTAGTTTATTTTTATTATATTATTTTTTTAAACTCCTTTTACAATACTTTCATGATAGTTTAACAGGTGAAATATGATGTTCTACGTATAAAATCAAGGGTATCTCTTTGTGAAAGAAAGCATAATGGAATAAAAAATAAAATAAAATAAAATGGCGGGGAAAAGGATCAAATTTCAAGCCAACCTACTTCCCTTTAATATTAAGTTATAATTTTCAAACTCGGATCGAATATAGGCCACTATGTGCCGCACCCCTCTACCAAAGCAAAATTTTATATCCCAATTAGGGGGGCCGCAATGGCCCCTTAAGTCTTCTGTTTAGCAAACCGGGAGAGGGTACTTGAAGCTATGTTGTAGCGGGATCCGCGTATAAGCGTGGTAAAACGACTAACACCATGTGCTAGTGATTTACGCATGGAACGAGGGAGCGTTGGTTCAAACCCCAGCTGTGGTCAATTTTTAATTTTTTTTTTCTTATTTTGTTTATTTTACATTCTATTATTTTTTTAATGTGTTTTTCGATACATTAAAGGATCCTATAAGGAAAAAAAAAATTTATTCGGGAAATTTCAAATAATGCTTAAAAACTGGTAAAATCCCGGAAAATTAGTTTATTTTTATTATATTATTTTTTTAAACTCCTTTTACAATACTTTCATGATAGTTTAACAGGTGAAATATGATGTTCTACGCATAAAATCAAGGGTGTCTCTTTGTGAAAGAAGGCCTAATGGAATAAAAAATAAAATAAAATAAAATGGCGGGAAAAAGGATCAAATTTCAAGCCAACCTACTTCCCTTTAATATTAAGTTATAATTTTCAAAGTCGGATCGAATATAGGCCACTATGTGCCGGACCCCTCTACCAAAGCAAAATTTTATATCCCAATTAGGGGGGCCGCAATGGCCCCTTAAGTCTTCTGTTTAGCAAACCGGGAGAGGGTACTTGAAGCTATGTTGTAGCGGGATCCGCGTATAAGCGTGGTCCAACGGCTAACACCATGTGCTAGTGATTTACGCATGGAACGAGGGAGCGTTGGTTCAAACCCCAGCTGTCGGAAATTTTTAATTTTTTTTTTCTTATTTTGTTTATTTAACATTCTATTATTTTTTTAATGTGTTTTTCGATACATTAAAGGATCCTATAAGGAAAAAAAAAATTTATTCGGGAAATTTCATATAATGCTTAAAAACTGGTAAAATCACGAAAAATTAGTTTATTTTTATTATATTATTTTTTTAAACTCCTTTTACAAAACTTTCATGATAGTTTAACAGGTGAAATATGATGTTCTAAGTATAAAATCAAGGGTGTCTCTTTGTGAAAGAAGGCCTAATGGAATAAAAAATAAAATAAAATAAAATGGCGGGAAAAAGGATCAAATTTCAAGCCAACCTACTTCCCTTTAATATTAAGTTATAATTTTCAAACTCGGATCGAATATAGGCCACTATGTGCCGGACCCCTCTACCAAAGCAAAATTTTATATCCCAATTAGGGGGGCCGCAATGGCCCCTTAAGTCTTCTGTTTAGCAAACCGGGAGAGGGTACTTGAAGCTATGTTGTAGCGGGATCCGCGTATAAGCGTGGTAAAACGGCTAACACCATGTGCTAGTGATTTACGCATGGAACGAGGGAGCGTTGGTTCAAACCCCAGCTGTGGTCAATTTTTAATTTTTTTTTCTTATTTTGTTTATTTTACATTCTATTATTTTTTTAATGTGTTTTTCGATATATTAAAGGATCCTATAAGGAAAAAAAAAATTTATTCGGGAAATTTCAAATAATGCTTAAAAACTGGTAAAATCCCGGAAAATTAGTTTATTTTTATTATATTATTTTTTTAAACTCCTTTTACAATACTTTCATGATAGTTTAACAGGTGAAATATGATGTTCTACGTATAAAATCAAGGATATCTCTTTGTGAAAGAAGGCATAATGGAATAAAAAATAAAATAAAATAAAATGGCGGGAAAAAGGATCAAATTTCAAGCCAACCTACTTCCCTTTAATATTAAGTTATAATTTTCAAACTCGGATCGAATATAGGCCACTATGTGCCGGACCCCTCTACCAAAGCAAAATTTTATATCCCAATTAGGGGGGCCGCAATGGCCCCTTAAGTCTTCTGTTTAGCAAACCGGGAGAGGGTACTTGAAGCTATGTTGTAGCGGGATCCGCGTATAAGCGTGGTAAAACGGCTAACACCATGTGCTAGTGATTTACGCATGGAACGAGGGAGCGTTGGTTCAAACCCCAGCTGTGGTCAATTTTTAATTTTTTTTTTCTTATTTTGTTTATTTTACATTCTATTATTTTTTTAATGTGTTTTTCGATACATTAAAGGATCCTATAAGGAAAAAAAATTTATTCGGGAAATTTCAAATAATGCTTAAAAACTGGTAAAATCCCGGAAAATTAGTTTATTTTTATTATATTATTTTTTTAAACTCCTTTTACAATACTTTCATGATAGTTTAACAGGTGAAATATGATGTTCTACGTATAAAATCAAGGGTATCTCTTTGTGAAAGAAGGCATAATGGAATAAAAAATAAAATAAAATAAAATGGCGGGAAAAAGGATCAAATTTCAAGCCAACCTACTTCCCTTTAATATTAAGTTATAATTTTCAAACTCGGATCGAATATAGGCCACTATGTGCCGGACCCCTTCACCAAAGCAAAATTTTATATCCCAATTAGGGGGGCCGCAATGGCCCCTTAAGTCTTCTGTTTAGCAAACCGGGAGAGGGCACTTGAAGCTATGTTGTAGCGCGATCCTAGTATAAGCGTGGTCGAACGGCTAACACCATGTGCTAGTGATTTACGCATGGAACGAGGGGGCGTTGGTTCAATCCCCAGCTGTGGTCAATTTTTAATTTTTTTTATTTTTTTCTTAATTTGTTTATTTTACATTTTATTATTTTTTAATGTGTTTTTCGATACATTAAAGGATCCTATAAGGAAAAAAAATTTTATTCGGGAAATTTCAAATAATGCTTAAAAACTGGTAAAATCACGAAAAATTAGTTTATTTTTATTATATTATTTTTTTAAACTCCTTTTACAAAACTTTCATGATAGTTTAACAGTTGAAATATGATGTTCTAAGTATAAAATCAAGGGTGCCTCTTTGTGAAAGAAGGCATAATGGAATAAAAAATAAAATAAAATAAAATGGCGGGAAAAAGGAACAAATTTCAAGCCAACCTACTTCCCTTTAATATTAAGTTATAATTTTCAAACTCGGATCGAATATAGGCCACTATGTGCCGGACCCCTTCACCAAAGCAAAATTTTATATCCCAATTAGGGGGGCCGCAATGGCCCCTTAAGTCTTCTGTTTAGCAAACCGGGAGAGGGCACTTGAAGCTATGTTGTAGCGCGATCCTCGTATAAGCGTGGTCGAACGGCTAACACCATGTGCTAGTGATTTACGCATGGAACGAGAGGGCGTTGGTTCAATCCCCTGCTGTGGTCAATTTTTAATTTTTTTTATTTTTTTCTTAATTTGTTTATTTTACATTTTATTATTTTTTAATGTGTTTTTCGATACATTAAAGGATCCTATAAGGAAAAAAAAAATTATTCGGGATATTTCAAATAATGCTTAAAAACTGGTAAAATCACGAAAAATTAATTTATTTTTATTATATTATTTTTTTTAACTCCTTTTACAAAACTTTCATGATAGTTTAACAGGTGAAATATGATGTTCTAAGTATAAAATCAAGGGTGTCTCTTTGTGAAAGAAGGCATATTGGAATAAAAAATAAAATAAAATAAAATGGCGGGAAAAAGGATCAAATTTCAAGCCAACCTACTTCCCTTTAATATTAAGTTATAATTTTCAAACTCGGATCGAATATAGGCCACTATGTGCCGGACCCCTCTACTAAAGCAAAATTTTATATCCCAATTAGGGGGGCCGCAATGGCCCCTTAAGTCTTCTGTTTAGCAAACCGGGAGAGGGTACTTGAAGCTATGTTGTAGCGGGATCCGCGTATAAGCGTGGTCCAACGGCTAACACCATGCGCTAGTGATTTACGCATGGAACGAGGGAGCGTTGGTTCAAACCCCAGCTGTGGTCAATTTTTAATTTTTTTTTTTCTTATTTTGTTTATTTTACATTCTATTATTTTTTTAATGTGTTTTTCGATACATTAAAGGATCCTATAAGGAAAAAAAAAATTTATTCGGGAAATTTCAAATAATGCTTAAAAACTGGTAAAATCCCGGAAAATTAGTTTATTTTTATTATATTATTTTTTTAAACTCCTTTTACAATACTTTCATGATAGTTTAACAGGTGAAATATGATGTTCTACGTATAAAATCAAGGGTGTCTCTTTGTGAAAGAAGGCCTAATGGAACAAAAAATAAAATAAAATAAAATGGCGGGAAAAAGGATCAAATTTCAAGCCAACCTACTTCCCTTTAATATTAAGTTATAATTTTCAAACTCGGATCGAATATAGGCCACTATGTGCCGGACCCCTCTACCAAAGCAAAATTTTATATCCCAATTAGGGGGGCCGCAATGGCCCCTTAAGTCTTCTGTTTAGCAAACCGGGAGAGGGCACTTGAAGCTATGTTGTAGCGCGATCCTCGTATAAGCGTGGTCGAACGGCTAACACCATGTGCTAGTGATTTACGCATGGAACGAGTAGGCGTTGGTTCTATCCCCAGCTGTGGTCAATTTTTTATTTTTTTTATTTTTTTCTTAATTTGTTTATTTTACATTTTATTATTTTTTAATGTGTTTTTCGATACATTAAAGGATCCTATAAGGAAAAAAAAATTTATTCGGGAAATTTCAAATAATGCTTAAAAACTGGTAAAATCCCGGAAAATTAGTTTATTTTTATTATATTATTTTTTTAAACTCCTTTTACAATACTTTCATGATAGTTTAACAGGTGAAATATGATGTTCTACGTATAAAATCAAGGGTGTCTCTTTGTGAAAGAAGGCCTAATGGAACAAAAAATAAAATAAAATAAAATGGCGGGAAAAAGGATCAAATTTCAAGCCAACCTACTTCCCTTTAATATTAAGTTATAATTTTCAAACTCGGATCGAATATAGGCCACTATGTGCCGGACCCCTCTACCAAAGCAAAATTTTATATCCCAATTAGGGGGGCCGCAATGGCCCCTTAAGTCTTCTGTTTAGCAAACCGGGAGAGGGTACTTGAAGCTATGTTGTAGCGGGATCCGCGTATAAGCGTGGTCCAACGGCTAACACGATGTGCTAGTGATTTACGCATGGAACGAGGGAGCGTTGGTTCAAACCCCAGCTGTGGTCAATTTTTAATTTTTTTTTTCTTATTTTGTTTATTTTACATTCTATTATTTTTTTAATGTGTTTTTCGATACATTAAAGGATCCTATAAGGAAAAAAAATTTATTCGGGAAATTTCAAGTAATGCTTAAAAACTGGTAAAATCCCGGAAAATTAGTTTATTTTTATTATATTATTTTTTTTAAACTCCTTTTACAATACTTTCATGATAGTTTAACAGGTGAAATATGATGTTCTACGTATAAAATCAAGGGTATCTCTTTGTGAAAGAAGGCATTATGGAATAAAAAATAAAATAAAATAAAATGGCGGGAAAAAGGATCAAATTTCAAGCCAACCTACTTCCCTTTAATATTAAGTTATAATTTTCAAACTCGGATCGAATATAGGCCACTATGTGCCGGACCCCTTCACCAAAGCAAAATTTTATATCCCAATTAGGGGGGCCGCAATGGCCCCTTAAGTCTTCTGTTTAGCAAACCGGGAGAGGGCACTTGAAGCTATGTTGTAGCGCGATCCTCGTATAAGCGTGGTCGAACGGCTAACACCATGTGCTAGTGATTTACGCTTGGTACGAGGGGGCGTTGCTTCAATCCCCAGCTGTGGTCAATTTTTAATTTTTTTTATTTTTTTCTTAATTTGTTTATTTTACATTTTATTATTTTTTAATGTGTTTTTCGATACATTAAAGGATCCTATAAGGAAAAAAAAATTTATTCGGGAAAATTCAAATAATGCTTAAAAACTGGTAAAATCACGAAAAATTAGTTTATTTTTATTATATTATTTTTTTAAACTCCTTTTACAAAACTTTCATGATAGTTTAACAGGTGAAATATGATATTCTAAGTATAAAATCAAGGGTGTCTCTTTGTGAAAGAAGGCATAATGGAATAAAAAATAAAATAAAATAAAATGGCGGGGAAAAAGGATCAAATTTCAAGCCAACCTACTTCCCTTTAATATTAAGTTATAATTTTCAAACTCGGATCGAATATAGGCCACTATGTGCCGGACCCCTTCACCAAAGCAAAATTTTATATCCCAATTAGGGGGGCCGCAATGGCCCCTTAAGTCTTCTGTTTAGCAAACCGGGAGAGGGCACTTGAAGCTATGTTGTAGCGCGATCCTCGTATAAGCGTGGTCGAACGGCTAACACCATGTGCTAGTGATTTACGCATGGAACGAGGGGGCGTTGGTTCAATCCCCAGCTGTGGTCAATTTTTAATTTTTTTAATTTTTTTCTTAATTTGTTTATTTTACATTTCATTATTTTTTAATGTGTTTTTCGATACATTAAAGGATCCTATAAGGAAAAAAAATTTATTCGGGATATTTCAAATAATGCTTAAAAACTGGTAAAATCACGAAAAATTAGTTTATTTTTATTATATTATTTTTTTAAACTCCTTTTACAAAACTTTCATGATAGTTTAACAGGTGAAATATGATGTTCTAAGTATAAAATCAAGGGTGTCTCTTTGTGAAAGAAGGCATAATGGAATAAAAAATAAAATAAAATAAAATGGCGGGAAAAAGGATCAAATTTCAAGCCAACCTACTTCCCTTTAATATTAAGTTATAATTTTCAAACTCGGATCGAATATAGGCCACTATGTGCCGGACCCCTCTACTAAAGCAAAATTTTATATCCCAATTAGGGGGGCCGCAATGGCCCCTTAAGTCTTCTGTTTAGCAAACCGGGAGAGGGTACTTGAAGCTATGTTGTAGCGGGATCCGCGTAGAAGCGTGCTCCAACGGCTAACACCATGCGCTAGTGATTTACGCATGGAACGAGGGAGCGTTGGTTCAAACCCCAGCTGTGGTCAATTTTTAATTTTTTTTTTCTTATTTTGTTTATTTTACATTCTATTATTTTTTTAATGTGTTTTTCGATACATTAAAGGATCCTATAAGGAAAAAAAAATTTATTCGGGAAATTTCAAATAATGCTTAAAAACTGGTAAAATCCCGGAAAATTAGTTTATTTTTATTATATTATTTTTTTAAACTCCTTTTACAATACTTTCATGATAGTTTAACAGGTGAAATATGATGTTCTACGTATAAAATCAAGGGTGTCTCTTTGTGAAAGAAGGCCTAATGGAACAAAAAATAAAATAAAATAAAATGGCGGGAAAAAGGATCAAATTTCAAGCCAACCTACTTCCCTTTAATATTAAGTTATAATTTTCAAACTCGGATCGAATATAGGCCACTATGTGCCGGACCCCTCTACCAAAGCAAAATTTTATATCCCACTTAGGGGGGCCGCAATGGCCCCTTAAGTCTTCTGTTTAGCAAACCGGGAGAGGGTACTTGAAGCTATGTTGTAGCGGGATCCGCGTATAAGCGTGGTCCAACGGCTAACACCATGTGCTAGTGATTTACGCATGGAACGAGGGAGCGTTGGTTCAAACCCCAGCTGTGGTCAGTTTTTATTTTTTTTTTTCTTATTTTGTTTATTTTACATTCTATTATTTTTTTAATGTGTTTTTCGATACATTAAAGGATCCTATAAGGAAAAAAAATTTATTCGGGAAATTTCAAATAATGCTTAAAAACTGGTAAAATCACGAAAAATTAGTTTATTTTTATTATATTATTTTTTTAAACTCCTTTTACAAAACTTTCATGATAGTTTAACAGGTGAAATATGATGTTCTAAGTATAAAATCAAGGGTGTCTCTTTGTGAAAGAAGGCATAATGGAATAAAAAATAAAATAAAATAAAATGGCGGGAAAAAGGATCAAATTTCAAGCCAACCTACTTCCCTTTAATATTAAGTTATAATTTTCAAACTCGGATCGAATATAGGCCACTATGTGCCGGACCCCTTCACCAAAGCAAAATTTTATATCCCAATTAGGGGGGCCGCAATGGCCCCTTAAGTCTTCTGTTTAGCAAACCGGGAGAGGGCACTTGAAGCTATGTTGTAGCGCGATCCTCGTATAAGCGTGGTCGAACGGCTAACACCATGTGCTAGTGATTTACGCATGGAACGAGGGGGCGTTGGTTCAATCCCCAGCTGTGATCAATCTTTAATTTTTTTTATTTTTTTCTTAATTTGTTTATTTTACATTTTATTATTTTTTAATGTGTTTTTCGATACATTAAAGGATCCTATAAGGAAAAAAAAATTTATTCGGGATATTTCAAATAATGCTTAAAAACTGGTAAAATCACGAAAAATTAGTTTATTTTTATTATATTATTTTTTTAAACTCCTTTTACGAAACTTTCATGATAGTTTAACAGGTGAAATATGATGTTCTAAGTATAAAATCAAGGGTGTCTCTTTGTGAAAGAAGGCATAATGGAATAAAAAATAAAATAAAATAAAATGGCGGGAAAAAGGATCAAATTTCAAGCCAACCTACTTCCCTTTAATATTAAGTTATAATTTTCAAACTCGGATCGAATATAGGCCACTATGTGCCGGACCCCTCTACTAAAGCAAAATTTTATATCCCAATTAGGGGGGCCGCAATGGCCCCTTAAGTCTTCTGTTTAGCAAACCGGGAGAGGGTACTTGAAGCTATGTTGTAGCGGGATCCGCGTATAAGCGTGGTCCAACGGCTAACACCATGTGCTAGTGATTTACGCATGGAACGAGGGAGCGTTGGTTCAAACCCCAGCTGTGGTCAATTTTTAATTTTTTTTTCTTATTTTGTTTATTTTACATTCTATTATTTTTTTAATGTGTTTTTCGAAACATTAAAGGATCCTATAAGGAAAAAAAAACATTTATTCGGGAAATTTCAAGTAATGCTTAAAAACTGGTAAAATCCCGGAAAATTAGTTTATTTTTATTATATTATTTTTTTAAACTCCTTTTACAATACTTTCATGATAGTTTAACAGGTGAAATATGATGTTCTACGTATAAAATCAAGGGTATCTCTTTGTGAAAGAAGGCATTATGGAATAAAAAATAAAATAAAATAAAATGGCGGGAAAAAGGATCAAATTTCAAGCCAACCTACTTCCCTTTATTATTAAGTTATAATTTTCAAACTCGGATCGAATATAGGCCACTATGTGCCGGACCCCTTCACCAAAGCAAAATTTTATATCCCAATTAGGGGGGCCGCAATGGCCCCTTAAGTCTTCTGTTTAGCAAACCGGGAGAGGGCACTTGAAGCTATGTTGTAGCGCGATCCTCGTATAAGCGTGGTCGAACGGCTAACACCATGTGCTAGTGATTTACGCATGGAACGAGGGGGCGTTGCTTCAATCCCCAGCTGTGGTCAATTTTTAATTTTTTTTATTTTTTTCTTAATTTGTTTATTTTACATTTTATTATTTTTTAATGTGTTTTTCGATACATTAAAGGATCCTATAAGGAAAAAAAAATTTATTCGGGAAATTTCAAATAATGCTTAAAAACTGGTAAAATCACGAAAAATTAGTTTATTTTTATTATATTATTTTTTTAAACTCCTTTTACAAAACTTTCATGATAGTTTAACAGGTGAAATATGATGTTCTAAGTATAAAATCAAGGGTGTCTCTTTGTGAAAGAAGGCATAATGGAATAAAAAATAAAATAAAATAAAATGGCGGGAAAAAGGATCAAATTTCAAGACAACCTACTTCCCTTTAATATTAAGTTATAATTTTCAAACTCGGATCGAATATAGGCCACTATGTGCCGGACCCCTTCACCAAAGCAAAATTTTATATCCCAATTAGGGGGGCCGCAATGGCCCGTTAAGTCTTCTGTTTAGCAAACCGGGAGAGGGCACTTGAAGCTATGTTGTAGCGCGATCCTCGTATAAGCGTGGTCGAACGGCTAACACCATGTGCTAGTGATTTACGCATGGAACGAGGGGGCGTTGGTTCAATCCCCAGCTGTGGTCAATTTTTTATTTTTTTTATTTTTTTCTTAATTTGTTTATTTTACATTTTATTATTTTTTAATGTGTTTTTCGATACATTAAAGGATCCTATAAGGAAAAAAAAATTTATTCGGGAAATTTCAAATAATGCTTAAAAACTGGTAAAATCACGAAAAATTAGTTTATTTTTATTATATTATTTTTTTAAACTCCTTTTACAAAACTTTCATGATAGTTTAACAGGTTAAATATGATGTTCTAAGTATAAAATCAAGGGTGTCTCTTTGTGAAAGAAGGCATAATGGAATAAAAAATAAAATAAAATAAAATGGCGGGAAAAAGGATCAAATTTCAAGCCAACCTACTTCCCTTTAATATTAAGTTATAATTTTCAAACTCGGATCGAATATAGGCCACTATGTGCCGGACCCCTTCACCAAAGCAAAATTTTATATCCCAATTAGGGGGGCCGCAATGGCCCCTTAAGTCTTCTGTTTAGCAAACCGGGAGAGGGCACTTGAAGCTATGTTGTAGCGCGATCCTCGTATAAGCGTGGTCGAACGGCTAACACCATGTGCTAGTGATTTACGCATGGAACGAGGGGGCGTTGCTTCAATCCCCAGCTGTGGTCAATTTTTAATTTTTTTTATTTTTTTCTTAATTTGTTTATTTTACATTTTATTATTTTTTAATGTGTTTTTCGATACATTAAAGGATCCTATAAGGAAAAAAAATTTATTCGGAAAATTTCAAATAATGCTTAAAAACTGGTAAACTCACGAAAAATTAGTTTATTTTTATTATATTATTTTTTTAAACTCCTTTTACAAAACTTTCATGATAGTTTAACAGGTGAAATATGATGTTCTAAGTATAAAATCAAGGGTGTCTCTTTGTGAAAGAAGGCATAATGGAATAAAAAATAAAATAAAATAAAATGGCGGGAAAAAGGATCAAATTTCAAGCCAACCTACTTCCCTTTAATATTAAGTTATAATTTTCAAACTCGGATCGAATATAGGCCACTATGTGCCGGACCCCTTCACCAAAGCAAAATTTTATATCCCAATTAGGGGGGCCGCAATGGCCCGTTAAGTCTTCTGTTTAGCAAACCGGGAGAGGGCACTTGAAGCTATGTTGTAGCGCAATCCTCGTATAAGCGTGGTCGAACGGCTAACACCATGTGCTAGTGATTTACGCATGGAACGAGGGGGCGTTGGTTCAATCCCCAGCTGTGGTCAATTTTTTATTTTTTTTATTTTTTTCTTAATTTGTTTATTTTACATTTTATTATTTTTTAATGTGTTTTTCGATACATTAAAGGATCCTATAAGGAAAAAAAAATTTATTCGGGAAATTTCAAATAATGCTTAAAAACTGGTAAAATCACGAAAAATTAGTTTATTTTTATTATATTATTTTTTTAAACTCCTTTTACAAAACTTTCATGATAGTTTAACAGGTGAAATATGATGTTCTAAGTATAAAATCAAGGGTGTCTCTTTGTGAAAGAAGGCATAATGGAATAAAAAATAAAATAAAATAAAATGGCGGGAAAAAGGATCAAATTTCAAGCCAACCTACTTCCCTTTAATATTAAGTTATAATTTTCAAACTCGGATCGAATATAGGCCACTATGTGCCGGACCCCTTCACCAAAGCAAAATTTTATATCCCAATTAGGGGGGCCGCAATGGCCCGTTAAGTCTTCTGTTTAGCAAACCGGGAGAGGGCACTTGAAGCTATGTTGTAGCGCGATCCTCGTATAAGCGTGGTCGAACGGCTAACACCATGTGCTAGTGATTTACGCATGGAACGAGGGGGCGTTGGTTCAATCCCCAGCTGTGGTCAATTTTTTATTTTTTTTTATTTTTTTCTTAATTTGTTTATTTTACATTTTATTATTTTTTAATGTGTTTTTCGATACATTAAAGGATCCTATAAGGAAAAAAAAATTTATTCGGGAAATTTCAAATAATGCTTAAAAACTGGTAAAATCCCGGAAAATTAGTTTATTTTTATTATATTATTTTTTTAAACTCCTTTTACAATACTTTCATGATAGTTTAACAGGTGAAATATGATGTTCTAAGTATAAAATCAAGGGTGTCTCTTTGTGAAAGAAGGCATAATGGAATAAAAAATAAAATAAAATAAAATGGCGGGAAAAAGGATCAAATTTCAAGCCAACCTACTTCCCTTTAATATTAAGTTATAATTTTCAAACTCGGATCGAATATAGGCCACTATGTGCCGGACCCCTTCACCAAAGCAAAATTTTATATCCCAATTAGGGGGGCCGCAATGGCCCGTTAAGTCTTCTGTTTAGCAAACCGGGAGAGGGCACTTGAAGCTATGTTGTAGCGCGATCCTCGTATAAGCGTGGTCGAACGGCTAACACCATGTGCTAGTGATTTACGCATGGAACGAGGGGGCGTTGGTTCAATCCCCAGCTGTGGTCAATTTTTTATTTTTTTTATTTTTTTCTTAATTTGTTTATTTTACATTTTATTATTTTTTAATGTGTTTTTCGATACATTAAAGGATCCTATAAGGAAAAAAAAATTTATTCGGGAAATTTCAAATAATGCTTAAAAACTGGTAAAATCACGAAAAATTAGTTTATTTTTATTATATTATTTTTTTAAACTCCTTTTACAATACTTTCATGATAGTTTAACAGGTGAAATATGATGTTCTAAGTATAAAATCAAGGGTGTCTCTTTGTGAAAGAAGGCATAATGGAATAAAAAATAAAATAAAATAAAATGGCGGGAAAAAGGATCAAATTTCAAGCCAACCTACTTCCCTTTAATATTAAGTTATAATTTTCAAACTCGGATCGAATATAGGCCACTATGTGCCGGACCCCTCTACTAAAGCAAAATTTTATATCCCAATTAGGGTGGCCGCAATGGCCCCTTAAGTTTTCTGTTTAGCAAACCGGGAGAGGGTACTTGAAGCTATGTTGTAGCGGGATCCGCGTAGAAGCGTGCTCCAACGGCTAACACCATGCGCTGGTGATTTACGCATGGAACGAGGGAGCGTTGGTTCAAACCCCAGCTGTGGTCAATTTTTAATTTTTTTTTTCTTATTTTGTTTATTTTACATTCTATTATTTTTTTAATGTGTTTTTCGATACATTAAAGGATCCTATAAGGAAAAAAAAAATTTATTCGGGAAATTTCAAATAATGCTTAAAAACTGGTAAAATCCCGGAAAATTAGTTTATTTTTATTATATTATTTTTTTAAACTCCTTTTACAATACTTTCATGATAGTTTAACAGGTGAAATATGATGTTCTACGTATAAAATCAAGGGTGTCTCTTTGTGAAAGAAGGCCTAATGGAACAAAAAATAAAATAAAATAAAATGGCGGGAAAAAGGATCAAATTTCAAGCCAACCTACTTCCCTTTAATATTAAGTTATAATTTTCAAACTCGGATCGAATATAGGCCACTATGTGCCGGACCCCTCTACCAAAGCAAAATTTTATATCCCAATTAGGGGGGCCGCAATGGCCCCTTAAGTCTTCTGTTTAGCAAACCGGGAGAGGGTACTTGAAGCTATGTTGTAGCGGGATCCGCGTATAAGCGTGGTCCAACGGCTAACACCATGTGCTAGTGATTTACGCATGGAACGAGGGAGCGTTGGTTCAAACCCCAGCTGTGGTCAGTTTTTAATTTTTTTTTTCTTATTTTGTTTATTTTACATTCTATTATTTTTTTAATGTGTTTTTCGATACATTAAAGGATCCTATAAGGAAAAAAAATTTATTCGGGAAATTTCAAGTAATGCTTAAAAACTGGTAAAATCCCGGAAAATTAGTTTATTTTTATCATATTATTTTTTTAAACTCCTTTTACAATACTTTCATGATAGTTTAAAAGGTGAAATATGATGTTCTACGTATAAAATCAAGGGTATCTCTTTGTGAAAGAAGGCATTATGGAATAAAAAATAAAATAAAATAAAATGGCGGGAAAAAGGATCAAATTTCAAGCCAACCTACTTCCCTTTAATATTAAGTTATAATTTTCAAACTCGGATCGAATATAGGCCACTATGTGCCGGACCCCTTCACCAAAGCAAAATTTTATATCCCAATTAGGGGGGCCGCAATGGCCCCTTAAGTCTTCTGTTTAGCAAACCGGGAGAGGGCACTTGAAGCTATGTTGTAGCGCGATCCTCGTATAAGCGTGGTCGAACGGCTAACACCATGTGCTAGTGATTTACGCATGGAACGAGGGGGCGTTGGTTCAATCCCCAGCTGTGGTCAATTTTTAATTTTTTTTATTTTTTTCTTAATTTGTTTATTTTACATTTTATTATTTTTTAATGTGTTTTTCGATACATTAAAGGATCCTATAAGGAAAAAAAAATTTATTCGGGATATTTCAAATAATGCTTAAAAACTGGTAAAATCACGAAAAATTAGTTTATTTTTATTATATTATTTTTTTAAACTCCTTTTACGAAACTTTCATGATAGTTTAACAGGTGAAATATGATGTTCTAAGTATAAAATCAAGGGTGTCTCTTTGTGAAAGAAGGCATAATGGAATAAAAAATAAAATAAAATAAAATGGCGGGAAAAAGGATCAAATTTCAAGCCAACCTACTTCCCTTTAATATTAAGTTATAATTTTCAAACTCGGATCGAATATAGGCCACTATGTGCCGGACCCCTCTACTAAAGCAAAATTTTATATCCCAATTAGGGGGGCCGCAATGGCCCCTTAAGTCTTCTGTTTAGCAAACCGGGAGAGGGTACTTGAAGCTATGTTGTAGCGGGATCCGCGTATAAGCGTGGTCCAACGGCTAACACCATGTGCTAGTGATTTACGCATGGAACGAGGGAGCGTTGGTTCAAACCCCAGCTGTGGTCAGTTTTTAATTTTTTTTTTCTTATTTTGTTTATTTTACATTCTATTATTTTTTTAATGTGTTTTTCCATACATTAAAGGATCCTATAAGGAAAAAAAATTTATTCGGGAAATTTCAAGTAATGCTTAAAAACTGGTAAAATCCCGGAAAATTAGTTTATTTTTATCATATTATTTTTTTAAACTCCTTTTACAATACTTTCATGATAGTTTAACAGGTGAAATATGATGTTCTACGTATAAAATCAAGGGTATCTCTTTGTGAAAGAAGGCATTATGGAATAAAAAATAAAATAAAATAAAATGGCGGGAAAAATTATCAAATTTCAAGCCAACCTACTTCCCTTTAATATTAAGTTATAATTTTCAAACTCGGATCGAATATAGGCCACTATGTGCCGGACCCCTTCACCAAAGCAAAATTTTATATCCCAATTAGGGGGGCCGCAATGGCCCCTTAAGTCTTCTGTTTAGCAAACCGGGAGAGGGCACTTGAAGCTATGTTGTAGCGCGATCCTCGTATAAGCGTGGTCGAACGGCTAACACCATGTGCTAGTGATTTACGCATGGAACGAGGGGGCGTTGCTTCAATCCCCAGCTGTGGTCAATTTTTAATTTTTTTTATTTTTTTCTTAATTTGTTTATTTTACATTTTATTATTTTTTAATGTGTTTTTCGATACATTAAAGGATCCTATAAGGAAAAAAAAATTTATTCGGGAAATTTCAAATAATGCTTAAAAACTGGTAAAATCACGAAAAATTAGTTTATTTTTATTATATTATTTTTTTAAACTCCTTTTACAAAACTTTCATGATAGTTTAACAGGTGAAATATGATGTTCTAAGTATAAAATCAAGGGTGTCTCTTTGTGAAAGAAGGCATAATGGAATAAAAAATAAAATAAAATAAAATGGCGGGAAAAAGGATCAAATTTCAAGCCAACCTACTTCCCTTTAATATTAAGTTATAATTTTCAAACTCGGATCGAATATAGGCCACTATGTGCCGGACCCCTTCACCAAAGCAAAATTTTATATCCCAATTAGGGGGGCCGCAATGGCCCCTTAAGTCTTCTGTTTAGCAAACCGGGAGAGGGCACTTGAAGCTATGTTGTAGCGCGATCCTCGTATAAGCGTGGTCGAACGGCTAACACCATGTGCTAGTGATTTACGCATGGAACGAGGGGGCGTTGGTTCAATCCCCAGCTGTGGTCAATTTTTTATTTATTTTTTTTTCTTAATTTGTTTATTTTACATTTTATTATTTTTTAATGTGTTTTTCGATACATTAAAGGATCCTATAAGGAAAAAAAAATTTATTCCGGAAATTTCAAATAATGCTTAAAAACTGGTAAAATCACGAAAAATTAGTTTATTTTTATTATATTATTTTTTTAAACTCCTTTTACAATACTTTCATGATAGTTTAACAGGTGAAATATGATGTTCTACGTATAAAATCAAGGGTATCTCTTTGTGAAAGAAGGCATTATGGAATAAAAAATAAAATAAAATAAAATGGCGGGAAAAAGGATCAAATTTCAAGCCAACCTACTTCCCTTTAATATTAAGTTATAATTTTCAAACTCGGATCGAATATAGGCCACTATGTGCCGGACCCCTTCACCAAAGCAAAATTTTATATCCCAATTAGGGGGGCCGCAATGGCCCCTTAAGTCTTCTGTTTAGCAAACCGGGAGAGGGCACTTGAAGCTATGTTGTAGCGCGATCCTCGTATAAGCGTGGTCGAACGGCTAACACCATGTGCTAGTGATTTACGCATGGAACGAGGGGGCGTTGCTTCAATCCCCAGCTGTGGTCAATTTTTAATTTTTTTTATTTTTTTCTTAATTTGTTTATTTTACATTTTATTATTTTTTAATGTGTTTTTCGATACATTAAAGGATCCTATAAGGAAAAAAAAATTTATTCGGGAAATTTCAAATAATGCTTAAAAACTAGTAAAATCACGAAAAATTAGTTTATTTTTATTATATTATTTTTTTAAACTCCTTTTACAAAACTTTCATGATAGTTTAACAGGTGAAATATGATGTTCTAAGTATAAAATCAAGGGTGTCTCTTTGTGAAAGAAGGCATAATGGAATAAAAAATAAAATAAAATAAAATGGCGGGAAAAAGGATCAAATTTCAAGCCAACCTACTTCCCTTTAATATTAAGTTATAATTTTCAAACTCGGATCGAATATAGGCCACTATGTGCCGGACCCCTTCACCAAAGCAAAATTTTATATCCCAATTAGGGGGGCCGCAATGGCCCGTTAAGTCTTCTGTTTAGCAAACCGGGAGAGGGCACTTGAAGCTATGTTGTAGCGCGATCCTCGTATAAGCGTGGTCGAACGGCTAACACCATGTGCTAGTGATTTACGCATGGAACGAGGGGGCGTTGGTTCAATCCCCAGCTGTGGTCAATTTTTTATTTTTTTTATTTTTTTCTTAATTTGTTTATTTTACATTTTATTATTTTTTAATGTGTTTTTCGATACATTAAAGGATCCTATAAGGAAAAAAAAATTTATTCGGGAAATTTCAAATAATGCTTAAAAACTGGTAAAATCACGAAAAATTAGTTTATTTTTATTATATTATTTTTTTAAACTCCTTTTACAATACTTTCATGATAGTTTAACAGGTGAAATATGATGATCTAAGTATAAAATCCAGGGTGTCTCTTTGTGAAAGAAGGCATAATGGAATAAAAAATAAAAAAAAATAAAATGGCGGGAAAAAGGATCAAATTTCAAGCCAACCTACTTCCCTTTAATATTAAGTTATAATTTTCAAACTCGGTTCGAATATAGGCCACTATGTGCCGGACCCCTCTACCAAAGCAAAAATTTATATCCCAATTAGGGGGGCCGCAATGGCCCCTTAAGTCTTCTGTTTAGCAAACAAGGAGAGGGTACTTGAAGCTATGTTGTAGCGCGATCCGCGTGTAAGCGTGGTCCAACGGCTAACACCATGTGCTAGTGATTTACGCATGGAATGAGGGAGCGTTGGTTCAAACCCCGGCTGTGGTCAATTTTTAATTTTTTTTTTTTAATTTTGTTTATTTTACATTCTATTATTTTTTTAATGTGTTTTTCGTTACATTAAAGGATCCTATAAGGAAAAAAAAATTTTATTCGGGAAATTTCAAATAATGCTCAAAAACTGGTAAAATCCCGGAAAATTAGTTTATTTTTATTATATTATTTTTTTAAACACCTTTTACAATACTTTCATGATAGTTTAACAGGTGAAATATGATGTTCTAATTATAAAATCAAGGGTGTCTCTTTGTGAAAGAAGGCATAATGGAATAAAAAAAAATGAAATGGCGGGAAAAATTATCAAATTTCAAGCCCACCTACTTCCCTTTAATATTAAGTTATAATTTTCAAACTCGGATCGAATATAGGCCACTATGTGCCGGACCCCTCTACCAAAGCAAAATCTTATATCCCAATTAGGGGGGCCGCAATGGCCCCTTAAGTCTTCTGTTTAGCAAACCGGGAGAGGGTACTTGAAGCTATGTTATAGCGCATTCCGCGTATAAGCGTCGTCCAACGGCTAACACCATGTGCTAGGGACTTACGCATGGAACGAGGGAGCGTTGGTTCAAACCCCAGCTGTGGTCAACTTTTAATTTTTTTTATTTTTTTCTTATTTTGTTTATTTTACATTTTATTATTTTTTAATGTGTTTTTCGAAACATTAAAGGATCCTATAAGGAAAAAAAAAATTTATTCGGGAAATTTCAAATAATGCTTAAAAACTGGTAAAATCCCGAAAAATTAGTTTATTTTTATTATATTATTTTTTTAAACTCCTTTTACAATACTTTCATGATAGTTTAACAGGTGAAATATGATGATCTAAGTATAAAATCCAGGGTGTCTCTTTGTGAAAGAAGGCATAATGGAATAAAAAATAAAAAAAAATAAAATGGCGGGAAAAAGAATCAAATTTCAAGCCAACCTACTTCCCTTTAATATTAAGTTATAATTTTCAAACTCGGTTCGAATATAGGCCACTATGTGCCGGACCCCTCTACCAAAGCAAAAATTTATATCCCAATTAGGGGGGCCGCAATGGCCCGTTAAGTCTTCTGTTTAGCAAACCGGGAGAGGGCACTTGAAGCTATGTTGTAGCGCGATCCTCGTATAAGCGTGGTCGAACGGCTAACACCATGTGCTAGTGATTTACGCATGGAACGAGGGGGCGTTGGTTCAATCCCCAGCTGTGGTCAATTTTTTATTTTTTTTATTTTTTTCTTAATTTGTTTATTTTACATTTTATTATTTTTTAATGTGTTTTTCGATACATTAAAGGATCCTATAAGGAAAAAAAAATTTATTCGGGAAATTTCAAATAATGCTTAAAAACTGGTAAAATCACGAAAAATTAGTTTATTTTTATTATATTATTTTTTTAAACTCCTTTTACAAAACTTTCGTGATAGTTTAACAGGTGAAATATGATGTTCTAAGTATAAAATCAAGGGTGTCTCTTTGTGAAAGAAGGCATAATGGAATAAAAAATAAAAAAAAATAAAATGGCGGGAAAAAGGATCAAATTTCAAGCCAACCTACTTCCCTTTAATATTAAGTTATAATTTTCAAACTCGGATCGAATATAGGCCACTATGTGCCGGATCCCTCTACCAAAGCAAAATTTTATATCCCTATTAGGGGGGCCGCAATGGCCCCTTAAGTCTTCTGTTTAGCAAACCGGGAGAGGGTACTTGAAGCTATGTTGTAGCGCGATCCGCGTATAAGCGTGGTCCAACGGCTAACACCATGTGCTAGTGATTTACGCATGGAACGAGGGAGCGTTGGGTCAAACCCCAGCTGTGGTCAATTTTTAATTTTTTTTTTTCTTATTTTGTTTATTTTGCATTCTATTACTTTTTTGATGTGTTTTTCGATACATTAAAGGATCCTATAAGGAAAAAAAAATTTATTCGGGAAATTTCAAATAATGCTTAAAAACTGGTAAAATCCCGGAAAATTAGTTTATTTTTATTATAATATTTTTTTAAACTCCTTTTACAATACTTTCATGATAGTTTAATAGGTGAAATATGATGTTCTAAGTATAAAATCAAGGGTGTCTCTTTGTGAAAGAAGGCATAATGGAATAAAAAATTAAAAAAAAATAAAATGGCGGGAAAAAGGATCAAATTTCAAGCCAACCTACTTCCCTTTAATATTAAGTTATAATTTTCAAACTCGGATCGAATATAGGCCACTATGTGCCGGACCCCTTCACCAAAGTAAAATTTTATATCCCAATTAGGGGGGCCGCAATGGCCCCTTAAGTCTTCTGTTTAGCAAACCGGGAGAGGGCACTTGAAGCTATGTTGTAGCGCGATCCTCGTATAAGCGTGGTCGAACGGCTAACACCATGTGCTAGTGATTTACGCATGGAACGAGGGGGCGTTGGTTCAATCCCCAGCTGTGGTCAATTTTTAATTTTTTTTATTTTTTTCTTAATTTGTTTATTTTACATTTTATTATTTTTTAATGTGTTTTTCGATACATTAAAGGATCCTATAAAGAAAAAAAAATTTATTCGGGAAATTTCAAATAATGCTTAACTGGTAAAATCCCGGAAAATTAGTTTATTTTTATTATAATATTTTTTTAAACTCCTTTCACAATACTTTCATGATAGTTTAACAGGTGAAATATGATGATCTAAGTATAAAATCAAGGGTGTCTCTTTGTGAAAGAAGGCATAATGGAATAAAAAATAAAAAAAAATAAAATGGCGGGAAAAAGGATCAAATTTCAAGCCCACCTACTTCCCTTTAATATTAAGTTATAATTTTCAAACTCGGATCGAATATAGGCCACTATGTGCCAGATCCCTCTACCAAAGCAAAATTTTATATCCCTATTAGGGGGGCCGCAATGGCCCCTTAAGTCTTCTGTTTAGCAAACCGGGAGAGGGTACTTGAAGCTATGTTGTAGCGCGATCCGCGTATAAGCGTGGTCCAACGGCTAACACCATGTGCTAGTGATTTACGCATGGAACGAGGGAGCGTTGGGTCAAACCCGAGCTGTGGTCAATTTTTAATTTTTTTTCTTATTTTGTTTATTTTGCATTCTATTACTTTTTTGATGTGTTTTTCGATACATTAAAGGATCCTATAAGGAAAAAAAATTTTATTCGGGAAATTTCAAATAATGCTTAAAAACTGGTAAAATCCCGGAAAATTAGTTTATTTTTATTATAATATTTTTTTAAACTCCTTTTACAATACTTTCATGATAGTTTAACAGGTGAAATATGATGTTCTAAGTATAAAATCAAGGGTGTCTCTTTGTGAAAGAAGGCATAATGGAATAAAAAATAAAAAAAAATAAAATGGCGGGAAAAAGGATCAAATTTCAAGCCAACCTACTTCCCTTTAATATTAAGTTATAATTTTCAAACTCGGTTCGAATATAGGCCACTATGTGCCGGACCCCTCTACCAAAGCAAAAATTTATATCCCAATTAGGGGGGCCGCAATGGCCCGTTAAGTCTTCTGTTTAGCAAACCGGGAGAGGGCACTTGAAGCTATGTTGTAGCGCGATCCTCGTATAAGCGTGGTCGAACGGCTAACACCATGTGCTAGTGATTTACGCATGGAACGAGGGGGCGTTGGTTCAATCCCCAGCTGTGGTCAATTTTTTATTTTTTTTATTTTTTTCTTAATTTGTTTATTTTACATTTTATTATTTTTTAATGTGTTTTTCGATACATTAAAGGATCCTATAAGGAAAAAAAAATTTATTCGGGAAATTTCAAATAATGCTTAAAAACTGGTAAAATCACGAAAAATTAGTTTATTTTTATTATATTATTTTTTTAAACTCCTTTTACAAAACTTTCGTGATAGTTTAACAGGTGAAATATGATGTTCTAAGTATAAAATCAAGGGTGTCTCTTTGTGAAAGAAGGCATAATGGAATAAAAAATAAAAAAAAATAAAATGGCGGGAAAAAGGATCAAATTTCAAGCCAACCTACTTCCCTTTAATATTAAGTTATAATTTTCAAACTCGGATCGAATATAGGCCACTATGTGCCGGATCCCTCTACCAAAGCAAAATTTTATATCCCTATTAGGGGGGCCGCAATGGCCCCTTAAGTCTTCTGTTTAGCAAACCGGGAGAGGGTACTTGAAGCTATGTTGTAGCGCGATCCGCGTATAAGCGTGGTCCAACGGCTAACACCATGTGCTAGTGATTTACGCATGGAACGAGGGAGCGTTGGGTCAAACCCCAGCTGTGGTCAATTTTTAATTTTTTTTTTCTTATTTTGTTTATTTTGCATTCTATTACTTTTTTGATGTGTTTTTCGATACATTAAAGGATCCTATAAGGAAAAAAAATTTTATTCGGGAAATTTCAAATAATGCTTAAAAACTGGTAAAATCCCGGAAAATTAGTTTATTTTTATTATAATATTTTTTTAAACTCCTTTTACAATACTTTCATGATAGTTTAACAGGTGAAATATGATGTTCTAAGTATAAAATCAAGGGTGTCTCTTTGTGAAAGAAGGCATAATGGAATAAAAAATAAAAAAAAATAAAATGGCGGGAAAAAGGATCAAATTTCAAGCCAACCTACTTCCCTTTAATATTAAGTTATAATTTTCAAACTCGGATCGAATATAGGCCACTATGTGCCGGATCCCTCTACCAAAGCAAAATTTTATATCCCTATTAGTGGGGCCGCAATGGCCCCTTAAGTCTTCTGTTTAGCAAACCGGGAGAGGGTACTTGAAGCTATGTTGTAGCGCGATCCGCGTATAAGCGTGGTCCAACGGCTAACACCATGTGCTAGTGATTTACGCATGGAACGAGGGAGCGTTGGGTCAAACCCCAGCTGTGGTCAATTTTTAATTTTTTTTTTCTTATTTTGTTTATTTTGCATTCTATTACTTTTTTGATGTGTTTTTCGATACATTAAAGGATCCTATAAGGAAAAAAAAATTTATTCGGGAAATTTCAAATAATGCTTAAAAACTGGTAAAATCCCGGAAAATTAGTTTATTTTTATTATAATATTTTTTTAAACTCCTTTTACAATACTTTCATGATAGTTTAACAGGTGAAATATGATGTTCTAAGTATAAAATCAAGGGTGTCTCTTTGTGAAAGAAGGCATAATGGAATAAAAAATTAAAAAAAAATAAAATGGCGGGAAAAAGGATCAAATTTCAAGCCAACCTACTTCCCTTTAATATTAAGTTATAATTTTCAAACTCGGATCGAATATAGGCCACTATGTGCCGGACCCCTTCACCAAAGCAAAATTTTATATCCCAATTAGGGGGGCCGCAATGGCCCCTTAAGTCTTCTGTTTAGCAAACCGGGAGAGGGCACTTGAAGCTATGTTGTAGCGCGATCCTCGTATAAGCGTGGTCGAACGGCTAACACCATGTGCTAGTGATTTACGCATGGAACGAGGGGGCGTTGGTTCAATCCCCAGCTGTGGTCAATTTTTAATTTTTTTTATTTTTTTCTTAATTTGTTTATTTTACATTTTATTATTTTTTAATGTGTTTTTCGATACATTAAAGGATCCTATAAAGAAAAAAAAATTTATTCGGGAAATTTCAAATAATGCTTAACTGGTAAAATCACGAAAAATTAGTTTATTTTTATTATATTATTTTTTTAAACTTTCACAATACTTTCATGATAGTTTAACAGGTGAAATATGATGATCTAAGTATAAAATCAAGGGTGTCTCTTTGTGAAAGAAGGCATAATGGAATAAAAAATAAAAAAAAATAAAATGGCGGGAAAAAGGATCAAATTTCAAGCCCACCTACTTCCCTTTAATATTAAGTTATAATTTTCAAACTCGGATCGAATATAGGCCACTATGTGCCAGATCCCTCTACCAAAGCAAAATTTTATATCCCTATTAGGGGGGCCGCAATGGCCCCTTAAGTCTTCTGTTTAGCAAACCGGGAGAGGGTACTTGAAGCTATGTTGTAGCGCGATCCGCGTATAAGCGTGGTCCAACGGCTAACACCATGTGCTAGTGATTTACGCATGGAACGAGGGAGCGTTGGGTCAAACCCGAGCTGTGGTCAATTTTTAATTTTTTTTCTTATTTTGTTTATTTTGCATTCTATTACTTTTTTGATGTGTTTTTCGATACATTAAAGGATCCTATAAGGAAAAAAAATTTTATTCGGGAAATTTCAAATAATGCTTAAAAACTGGTAAAATCCCGGAAAATTAGTTTATTTTTATTATAATATTTTTTTAAACTCCTTTTACAATACTTTCATGATAGTTTAACAGGTGAAATATGATGTTCTAAGTATAAAATCAAGGGTGTCTCTTTGTGAAAGAAGGCATAATGGAATAAAAAATAAAAAAAAATAAAATGGCGGGAAAAAGGATCAAATTTCAAGCCAACCTACTTCCCTTTAATATTAAGTTATAATTTTCAAACTCGGTTCGAATATAGGCCACTATGTGCCGGACCCCTCTACCAAAGCAAAAATTTATATCCCAATTAGGGGGGCCGCAATGGCCCGTTAAGTCTTCTGTTTAGCAAACCGGGAGAGGGCACTTGAAGCTATGTTGTAGCGCGATCCTCGTATAAGCGTGGTCGAACGGCTAACACCATGTGCTAGTGATTTACGCATGGAACGAGGGGGCGTTGGTTCAATCCCCAGCTGTGGTCAATTTTTTATTTTTTTTATTTTTTTCTTAATTTGTTTATTTTACATTTTATTATTTTTTAATGTGTTTTTCGATACATTAAAGGATCCTATAAGGAAAAAAAAATTTATTCGGGAAATTTCAAATAATGCTTAAAAACTGGTAAAATCACGAAAAATTAGTTTATTTTTATTATATTATTTTTTTAAACTCCTTTTACAAAACTTTCGTGATAGTTTAACAGGTGAAATATGATGTTCTAAGTATAAAATCAAGGGTGTCTCTTTGTGAAAGAAGGCATAATGGAATAAAAAATAAAAAAAAATAAAATGGCGGGAAAAAGGATCAAATTTCAAGCCAACCTACTTCCCTTTAATATTAAGTTATAATTTTCAAACTCGGATCGAATATAGGCCACTATGTGCCGGATCCCTCTACCAAAGCAAAATTTTATATCCCTATTAGGGGGGCCGCAATGGCCCCTTAAGTCTTCTGTTTAGCAAACCGGGAGAGGGTACTTGAAGCTATGTTGTAGCGCGATCCGCGTATAAGCGTGGTCCAACGGCTAACACCATGTGCTAGTGATTTACGCATGGAACGAGGGAGCGTTGGGTCAAACCCCAGCTGTGGTCAATTTTTAATTTTTTTTTTCTTATTTTGTTTATTTTGCATTCTATTACTTTTTTGATGTGTTTTTCGATACATTAAAGGATCCTATAAGGAAAAAAAAATTTATTCGGGAAATTTCAAATAATGCTTAAAAACTGGTAAAATCCCGGAAAATTAGTTTATTTTTATTATAATATTTTTTTAAACTCCTTTTACAATACTTTCATGATAGTTTAACAGGTGAAATATGATGTTCTAAGTATAAAATCAAGGGTGTCTCTTTGTGAAAGAAGGCATAATGGAATAAAAAATTAAAAAAAAATAAAATGGCGGGAAAAAGGATCAAATTTCAAGCCAACCTACTTCCCTTTAATATTAAGTTATAATTTTCAAACTCGGATCGAATATAGGCCACTATGTGCCGGACCCCTTCACCAAAGCAAAATTTTATATCCCAATTAGGGGGGCCGCAATGGCCCCTTAAGTCTTCTGTTTAGCAAACCGGGAGAGGGCACTTGAAGCTATGTTGTAGCGCGATCCTCGTATAAGCGTGGTCGAACGGCTAACACCATGTGCTAGTGATTTACGCATGGAACGAGGGGGCGTTGGTTCAATCCCCAGCTGTGGTCAATTTTTAATTTTTTTTATTTTTTTCTTAATTTGTTTATTTTACATTTTATTATTTTTTAATGTGTTTTTCGATACATTAAAGGATCCTATAAAGAAAAAAAAATTTATTCGGGAAATTTCAAATAATGCTTAACTGGTAAAATCACGAAAAATTAGTTTATTTTTATTATATTATTTTTTTAAACTTTCACAATACTTTCATGATAGTTTAACAGGTGAAATATGATGATCTAAGTATAAAATCAAGGGTGTCTCTTTGTGAAAGAAGGCATAATGGAATAAAAAATAAAAAAAAATAAAATGGCGGGAAAAAGGATCAAATTTCAAGCCCACCTACTTCCCTTTAATATTAAGTTATAATTTTCAAACTCGGATCGAATATAGGCCACTATGTGCCAGATCCCTCTACCAAAGCAAAATTTTATATCCCTATTAGGGGGGCCGCAATGGCCCCTTAAGTCTTCTGTTTAGCAAACCGGGAGAGGGTACTTGAAGCTATGTTGTAGCGCGATCCGCGTATAAGCGTGGTCCAACGGCTAACACCATGTGCTAGTGATTTACGCATGGAACGAGGGAGCGTTGGGTCAAACCCGAGCTGTGGTCAATTTTTAATTTTTTTTCTTATTTTGTTTATTTTGCATTCTATTACTTTTTTGATGTGTTTTTCGATACATTAAAGGATCCTATAAGGAAAAAAAATTTTATTCGGGAAATTTCAAATAATGCTTAAAAACTGGTAAAATCCCGGAAAATTAGTTTATTTTTATTATAATATTTTTTTAAACTCCTTTTACAATACTTTCATGATAGTTTAACAGGTGAAATATGATGTTCTAAGTATAAAATCAAGGGTGTCTCTTTGTGAAAGAAGGCATAATGGAATAAAAAATAAAAAAAAATAAAATGGCGGGAAAAAGGATCAAATTTCAAGCCAACCTACTTCCCTTTAATATTAAGTTATAATTTTCAAACTCGGTTCGAATATAGGCCACTATGTGCCGGACCCCTCTACCAAAGCAAAAATTTATATCCCAATTAGGGGGGCCGCAATGGCCCGTTAAGTCTTCTGTTTAGCAAACCGGGAGAGGGCACTTGAAGCTATGTTGTAGCGCGATCCTCGTATAAGCGTGGTCGAACGGCTAACACCATGTGCTAGTGATTTACGCATGGAACGAGGTGGCGTTGGTTCAATCCCCAGCTGTGGTCAATTTTTTATTTTTTTTATTTTTTTCTTAATTTGTTTATTTTACATTTTATTATTTTTTAATGTGTTTTTCGATACATTAAAGGATCCTATAAGGAAAAAAAAATTTATTCGGGAAATTTCAAATAATGCTTAAAAACTGGTAAAATCACGAAAAATTAGTTTATTTTTATTATATTATTTTTTTAAACTCCTTTTACAAAACTTTCGTGATAGTTTAACAGGTGAAATATGATGTTCTAAGTATAAAATCAAGGGTGTCTCTTTGTGAAAGAAGGCATAATGGAATAAAAAATAAAAAAAAATAAAATGGCGGGAAAAAGGATCAAATTTCAAGCCAACCTACTTCCCTTTAATATTAAGTTATAATTTTCAAACTCGGATCGAATATAGGCCACTATGTGCCGGATCCCTCTACCAAAGCAAAATTTTATATCCCTATTAGGGGGGCCGCAATGGCCCCTTAAGTCTTCTGTTTAGCAAACCGGGAGAGGGTACTTGAAGCTATGTTGTAGCGCGATCCGCGTATAAGCGTGGTCCAACGGCTAACACCATGTGCTAGTGATTTACGCATGGAACGAGGGAGCGTTGGGTCAAACCCCAGCTGTGGTCAATTTTTAATTTTTTTTTTCTTATTTTGTTTATTTTGCATTCTATTACTTTTTTGATGTGTTTTTCGATACATTAAAGGATCCTATAAGGAAAAAAAATTTTATTCGGGAAATTTCAAATAATGCTTAAAAACTGGTAAAATCCCGGAAAATTAGTTTATTTTTATTATAATATTTTTTTAAACTCCTTTTACAATACTTTCATGATAGTTTAACAGGTGAAATATGATGTTCTAAGTATAAAATCAAGGGTGTCTCTTTGTGAAAGAAGGCATAATGGAATAAAAAATAAAAAAAAATAAAATGGCGGGAAAAAGGATCAAATTTCAAGCCAACCTACTTCCCTTTAATATTAAGTTATAATTTTCAAACTCGGATCGAATATAGGCCACTATGTGCCGGACGGCTCTACCAAAGCAAAATTTTATATCCCAATTAGGGGGGCCGCAATGGCCCCTTAAGTCATCTGTTTAGCAAACCGGGAGTTGGTACTTGAAGCTATGTTGTAGTGCGATCCTCGTTTAAGCGTGGTCCAACGGCTAACACCATGTGCTAGGGATTTACGCATGGAACGAGGGGGCGTTGGTTCAAACCCCAGCTGTGGTCAATTTTTAATTTTTTTTTATTTTTTTCTTATTTTGTTTATTTTACAATATAATATTTTTTTAATGTGTTTTTCGATACATTAAAGGATCCTATAAGGAAAAAAAATTTTATTCGGGAAATTTCAAATAATGCTTAAAAACTGGTAAAATCCCGAAAAATTAGTTTATTTTTATTATATTATTTTTTTAAACTCCTTTTACAATACTTTCATGATAGTTTAACAGGTGAAATATGATGATCTAAGTATAAAATCCAGGGTGTCTCTTTGTGAAAGAAGGCATAATGGAATAAAAAATAAAAAAAAATAAAATGGCGGGAAAAAGGATCAAATTTCAAGCCAACCTACTTCCCTTTAATATTAAGTTATAATTTTCAAACTCGGTTCGAATATAGGCCACTATGTGCCGGACCCCTCTACCAAAGCAAAAATTTATATTCCAATTAGGGGGGCCGCAATGGCCCGTTAAGTCTTCTGTTTAGCAAACCGGGAGAGGGCACTTGAAGCTATGTTGTAGCGCGATCCTCGTATAAGCGTGGTCGAACGGCTAACACCATGTGCTAGTGATTTACGCATGGAACGAGGGGGCGTTGGTTCAATCCCCAGCTGTGGTCAATTTTTTATTTTTTTTATTTTTTTCTTAATTTGTTTATTTTACATTTTATTATTTTTTAATGTGTTTTTCGATACATTAAAGGATCCTATAAGGAAAAAAAAATTTATTCGGGAAATTTCAAATAATGCTTAAAAACTGGTAAAATCACGAAAAATTAGTTTATTTTTATTATATTATTTTTTTAAACTCCTTTTACAAAACTTTCGTGATAGTTTAACAGGTGAAATATGATGTTCTAAGTATAAAATCAAGGGTGTCTCTTTGTGAAAGAAGGCATAATGGAATAAAAAATAAAAAAAAATAAAATGGCGGGAAAAAGGATCAAATTTCAAGCCAACCTACTTCCCTTTAATATTAAGTTATAATTTTCAAACTCGGATCGAATATAGGCCACTATGTGCCGGATCCCTCTACCAAAGCAAAATTTTATATCCCTATTAGGGGGGCCGCAATGGCCCCTTAAGTCTTCTGTTTAGCAAACCGGGAGAGGGTACTTGAAGCTATGTTGTAGCGCGATCCGCGTATAAGCGTGGTCCAACGGCTAACACCATGTGCTAGTGATTTACGCATGGAACGAGGGAGCGTTTGGTCAAACCCCAGCTGTGGTCAATTTTCAATTTTTTTTTTCTTATTTTGTTTATTTTGCATTCTATTACTTTTTTGATGTGTTTTTCGATACATTAAAGGATCCTATAAGGAAAAAAAAATTTATTCGGGAAATTTCAAATAATGCTTAAAAACTGGTAAAATCCCGGAAAATTAGTTTATTTTTATTATAATATTTTTTTAAACTCCTTTTACAATACTTTCATGATAGTTTAACAGGTGAAATATGATGTTCTAAGTATAAAATCAAGGGTGTCTCTTTGTGAAAGAAGGCATAATGGAATAAAAAATTAAAAAAAAATAAAATGGCGGGAAAAAGGATCAAATTTCAAGACAACCTACTTCCCTTTAATATTAAGTTATAATTTTCAAACTCGGATCGAATATAGGCCACTATGTGCCGGACCCCTTCACCAAAGCAAAATTTTATATCCCAATTAGGGGGGCCGCAATGGCCCCTTAAGTCTTCTGTTTAGCAAACCGGGAGAGGGCACTTGAAGCTATGTTGTAGCGCGATCCTCGTATAAGCGTGGTCGAACGGCTAACACCATGTGCTAGTGATTTACGCATGGAACGAGGGGGCGTTGGTTCAATCCCCAGCTGTGGTCAATTTTTAATTTTTTTTATTTTTTTCTTAATTTGTTTATTTTACATTTTATTATTTTTTAATGTGTTTTTCGATACATTAAAGGATCCTATAAAGAAAAAAAAATTTATTCGGGAAATTTCAAATAATGCTTAACTGGTAAAATCACGAAAAATTAGTTTATTTTTATTATATTATTTTTTTAAACTCCTTTCACAATACTTTCATGATAGTTTAACAGGTGAAATATGATGATCTAAGTATAAAATCAAGGGTGTCTCTTTGTGAAAGAAGGCATAATGGAATAAAAAATAAAAAAAAATAAAATGGCGGGAAAAAGGATCAAATTTCAAGCCCACCTACTTCCCTTTAATATTAAGTTATAATTTTCAAACTCGGATCGAATATAGGCCACTATGTGCCAGATCCTTCTACCAAAGCAAAATTTTATATCCCTATTAGGGGGGCCGCAATGGCCCCTTAAGTCTTCTGTTTAGCAAACCGGGAGAGGGTACTTGAAGCTATGTTGTAGCGCGATCCGCGTATAAGCGTGGTCCAACGGCTAACACCATGTGCTAGTGATTTACGCATGGAACGAGGGAGCGTTGGGTCAAACCCGAGCTGTGGTCAATTTTTAATTTTTTTTCTTATTTTGTTTATTTTGCATTCTATTACTTTTTTGATGTGTTTTTCGATACATTAAAGGATCCTATAAGGAAAAAAAATTTTATTCGGGAAATTTCAAATAATGCTTAAAAACTGGTAAAATCCCGGAAAATTAGTTTATTTTTATTATAATATTTTTTTAAACTCCTTTTACAATACTTTCATGATAGTTTAACAGGTGAAATATGATGTTCTAAGTATAAAATCAAGGGTGTCTCTTTGTGAAAGAAGGCATAATGGAATAAAAAATAAAAAAAAATAAAATGGCGGGAAAAAGGATCAAATTTCAAGCCAACCTACTTCCCTTTAATATTAAGTTATAATTTTCAAACTCGGATCGAATATAGGCCACTATGTGCCGGACGGCTCTACCAAAGCAAAATTTTATATCCCAATTAGGGGGACCGCAATGGCCCCTTAAGTCATCTGTTTAGCAAACCGGGAGTTGGTACTTGAAGCTATGTTGTAGTGCGATCCTCGTTTAAGCGTGGTCCAACGGCTAACACCATGTGCTAGGGATTTACGCATGGAACGAGGGGGCGTTGGTTCAAACCCCAGCTGTGGTCAATTTTTAATTTTTTTTTATTTTTTTCTTATTTTGTTTATTTTACAATATAATATTTTTTTAATGTGTTTTTCGATACATTAAAGGATCCTATAAGGAAAAAAAAATTTTATTCGGGAAATTTCAAATAATGCTTAAAAACTGGTAAAATCCCGGAAAATTAGTTTATTTTTATTATATTATTTTTTTAAACACCTTTTACAATACTTTCATGATAGTTTAACAGGTGAAATATGATGTTCTAATTATAAAATCAAGGGTGTCTCTTTGTGAAAGAAGGCATAATGGAATAAAAAAAAAATGAAATGGCGGGAAAAATTATCAAATTTCAAGCCCACCTACTTCCCTTTAATATTAAGTTATAATTTTCAAACTCGGATCGAATATAGGCCACTATGTGCCGGACCCCTCTACCAAAGCAAAATTTTATATCCCAATTAGGGGGGCCGCAATGGCCCCTTAAGTCTTCTGTTTAGCAAACCGGGAGAGGGTACTTGAAGCTATGTTGTAGCGCGATCCTCGTATAAGCGTGGTCCAACGGCTAACACCATGTGCTAGTGATTTACGCATGGAACGAGGGGGCGTTGGTTCAAACCCCAGCTGTGGTAAATTTTTAATTTTTTTTTCTTATTTTGTTTATTTTACATTCTATTATTTTTTTAATGTTTTTTTCGATACATTAAAGCAGTGTTTCCCAAACTTATGACTTTTACGTACCCTTTCTAAATTTTTCGTATAGCTGTCAGGGGTCTGTCCAGACATTTTGCGAAAGGTCCGTTTTTCGTGAAATTGTGAAAAAATTACTCACATTCTTTCAACCAGGGTCCGCTTTTGTGAATGTGTGCAAATAGGGTCCGTTATTGCAAAAAAAAAAATTTTCAAGGAGTTTTTAAATTGTATAGACATACAAGATTATGCTCAACACTGTAAAATTGTAATTAAAAAAATAAAATTTTAAAAAATAAACAACAATTGCTCCTTCTAAATTAGAGAAGCAACATACAAATATTTGGTATTTAGCCTATACTGCTGAACTCAGAATATTAATTTCGGATGAATAATGGAAGAATCGTCTGCCGAAGACAAAACTTAATGCGTTTACATCCCTCTTTCTTGTTTTCTGCCCTGGAAAGGGTTTATTCGATTAACAAAATAATAATGAAGATAAACAAATTTGTGAAGGGTCCGATTAAAAGAAAAATCATTTTGTGAAGGGTCCGTTTTTAAGTTGAAATATTTTGTGAAGGGTCCGTTTTTAAGTTAAAATATTTTGTGAAGGGTCCGTTTTTATGAAAAGATATTTTGTGAAGGGTCCGTTAACGGACCCAAATTTCTTCTAAACAGACCCCTGGCTGTGTACCACTAATAAAAAAAAAATGAATGCATTTTTTACTATTAAAAAATTGCAAAAAACTTAAAAATCACAACTGGTTGCTCACACCACTAATTATATTATATTAACTGTTAACTCTGCAAAAAATAGTCAATAGAAAAATACGTAATCATAAATTTTCATGGCTAGCTTTGCTTTTAAATAAAATGTTTTGAAACTTTCGTTTGTTGCAAGATATTTCGCATAAGAACGCGTACCCCCACTAAACTGTTCCCGTACCCCTGGGGGTACGCGTACCACACTTTGGGAAACACTGCATTAAAGGATCCTATACGGAAAAAAAAAATTTTATTCGGGAAATTTCAAATAATGCTTAAAAACTGGTATAATTCCGGAAAATTAGTTTATTTTTATTATATTATTTTTTTAAACTCCTTTTACAATACTTTCATGATAGTTTAACAGGTGAAATATGATGTTCTAAGTATAAAATCAAGGGTGTCTCTTTGTGAAAGAAGGCATAATGGAATAAAAAATAAAATAAAATAAAATGGCGGGGAAAAGGATCAAATTTCAAGCCAACCTACTTCCTTTTAATATTAAGTTATAATTTTCAAACTCGGATCGAATATAGGCCACTATGTGCCGGACCCCTCTACCAAAGCAAAATTTTATATCCCAATTAGGGGGCCCGCAATGGCCTCTTAAGTCTTCTGTTTAGCAAACCGGGAGAGGGTACTTGAAGCTATGTTGTAGCGCGATCCTCGTATAAGCGTGGTCCAACGGCTAACACCATGTGCTAGTGATACACGCATGGAACGAGGGGTCGTTGGTTCAAACCCCAGCTGTGGTCCATTTTTAATTTTTTTTTCTTTCTTATTCTGTTTATTTTACATTCTATTATTTTTTTAATGTTTTTTTCGATACATTAAAGGTTCCTATAAGGAAAAAAAAATTTTAATTCGGGAAAGTTCAAATAATGCTTAAAAACTGGTATAATTCCGGAAAATTAGTTTATTTTTATTATATTATTTCTTTAAACTCCTTTTACAATACTTTTATGATAGTTTAACAGGTGAAATATGATGTTCTAAGTATAAAATGAAGGGTGTCTCTTTGTGAAAGAAGGCATAATGGAATAAAAAATAAAATAAAATAAAATGGCTGGAAAAAGTATCAAATTTCAAGCCAACCTACTTTCTTTTAAAATTAAGTTATAATTTTCCAACTCGGACCGAATATAGGCCACTATGTGCCGGACCCCTCTACCAAAGCAAAATTTTATATCCTAATTAGGGGGGCCGCAATGGCCCCTTAAGTCTTCTGTTTAGCAAACCGGGAGAGGGTACTTGAAGCTATGTTGTAGCGCGATCCTCGTATAAGCGTGGTCCAACGGCTAACACCATGTGCTAGTGATTTACGCAAGGAACGAGGGGTTGTTGGTTCAAACCCCAGCTGTGGTCTATTTTTAATTTTTTTTATTTTTTTCTTATTTTATTTATTTTACATTCTATTATTTTTTTAATGTGTTTTTCGATACATTAAAGGATCCTATAAGGAAAAAAAAATTTTATTCGGGAAATTTCAAATAATGCCTAAAAACTGGTAAAATCCCGGAAAATTAGTTTATTTTTATTATATTATTTTTTTAAACTCCTTTTACAATACTTTCATGATAGTTTAACAGGTGAAATATGATGTTCTAAGTATAAAATCAAGGGTGTCTCTTTGTGAAAAAAAGCATAATGGAATAAAAAATAAAATAAAATAAAATGGCGGGGAAAAGGATCAAATTTCAAGCCAACCTACTTCCTTTTAATATTAAGTTATAATTTTCAAACTCGGATCGAATATAGGCCGCTATGTGCCGGACCCCTCTACCAAAGCAAAATTTTATATCCCAATTAGGGGGCCCGCAATGGCCTCTTAAGTCTTCTGTTTAGCAAACCGGGAGAGGGTACTTGAAGCTATGTTGTAGCGCGATCCTCGTATAAGCGTGGTCCAACGGCTAACACCATGTGCTTGTGATTTACGCATGGATCGAGAGGGCGTTGGTTCAAACCCCAGCTGTGGTCAATTTTTAATTTTCTTTTTTCTTATTTTGTTTATTTTACATTCTATTATTTTTTAATGTTTTTTTCGATACATTAAAGGATCCTATAAGGAAAAAAAAATTTTATTCGGGAAATTTCAAATAATGCTTAAAAACTGGTATAATTCCGGAAAATTAGTTTATTTTTATTATATTATTTTTTTAAACTCCTTTTACAATACTTTCATGGTAATTTAACAGGTGAAATATGATGTTCTAAGTATAAAATCAAGGGTGTCTCTTTGTGAAAGAAGGCATAATGGAATAAAAAATAAAATAAAATAAAATGGCGGGAAAAAGGTTCAAATTTCAAGCCAACCTACTTCCTTTTAATATTAAGTTATAATTTTCAAACTCGGATCGAATATAGGCCACTATGTGCCGGACCCCTCTACTAAAGCAAAATTTTATATCCCTATTAGGGGGGCCGCAATGGCCTCTTAAGTCTTCTGTTTAGCAAACCGGGAGAGGGTACTTGAAGCTATGTTGTAGCGCGATCCTCGTATGAGCGTGGTCCAACGGCTAACACCATGTGCTAGTGATTTGCGCAAGGAACGAGGGGGCGTTGGTTCAAACCCCAGCTGTGGTCAATTTTTAATTTTTTTTATTTTTTTCTTATTTTGTTTATTTTACATTTTAATATTTTTTAATGTGTTTTTCGATACATTATAGGATCCTATAAGGAAAAAAAAAATTTTATTCGGGAAATTTCAAATAATGCTTAAAAACTGGTAAAATCCCGGAAAATTAGTTTATTTTTATTATATTATTTTTTTAAACTCCTTTTACAATACTTTCATGATAGTTTAACAGGTGAAATATGATGTTCTAAGTATAAAATCAAGGGTGTCTCTTTGTGAAAGAAGGCATAATGGAATAAAAAATAAAATAAAATAAAATGGCGGGAAAAAGGTTCAAATTTCAAGCCAACCTACTTCCTTTTAATATTAAGTTATAATTTTCAAACTCGGATCGAATATAGGCCACTATGTGCCGGACCCCTCTACTAAAGCAAAATTTTATATCCCAATTAGGGGGCCCTCAATGGCCTCTTAAGTCTTCTGTTTAGCAAACCGGGAGAGGGTACTTGAAGCTATGTTGTAGCGCGATCCTCGTATGAGCGTGGTCCAACGGCTAACACCATGTGCTAGTGATTTGCGCAAGGAACGAGGGGGCGTTGGTTCAAACCCCAGCTGTGGTCAATTTTTAATTTTTTTTATTTTTTTCTTATTTTGTTTATTTTACATTTTAATATTTTTTAATGTGTTTTTCGATACATTATAGGATCCTATAAGGAAAAAAAAAATTTTATTCGGGAAATTTCAAATAATGCTTAAAAACTGGTAAAATCCCGGAAAATTAGTTTATTTTTATTATATTATTTTTTTAAACTCCTTTTACAATACTTTCATGATAGTTTAACAGGTGAAATATGATGTTCTAAGTATAAAATCAAGGGTGTCTCTTTGTGAAAGAAGGCATAATGGAATAAAAAATAAAATAAAATAAAATGGCGGGAAAAAGGATCAAATTTCAAGCCAACCTACTTCCTTTTAATATTAAGTTATAATTTTCAAACTCGGATCGAATATAGGCCGCTATGTGCCGGACCCCTCTACCAAAGCAAAATTTTATATCCCAATTAGGGGGCCCGCAATGGCCTCTTAAGTCTTCTGTTTAGCAAACCGGGAGAGGGTACTTGAAGCTATGTTGTAGCGCGATCCTCGTATAAGCGTGGTCCAACGGCTAACACCATGTGCTTGTGATTTACGCATGGATCGAGAGGGCGTTGGTTCAAACCCCAGCTGTGGTCAATTTTTAATTTTCTTTTTTCTTATTTTGTTTATTTTACATTCTATTATTTTTTAATGTTTTTTTCGATACATTAAAGGATCCTATAAGGAAAAAAAAATTTTATTCGGGAAATTTCAAATAATGCTTAAAAACTGGTATAATTCCGGAAAATTAGTTTATTTTTATTATATTATTTTTTTAAACTCCTTTTACAATACTTTCATGGTAATTTAACAGGTGAAATATGATGTTCTAAGTATAAAATCAAGGGTGTCTCTTTGTGAAAGAAGGCATAATGGAATAAAAAATAAAATAAAATAAAATGGCGGGAAAAAGGTTCAAATTTCAAGCCAACCTACTTCCTTTTAATATTAAGTTATAATTTTCAAACTCGGATCGAATATAGGCCACTATGTGCCGGACCCCTCTACTAAAGCAAAATTTTATATCCCTATTAGGGGGGCCGCAATGGCCTCTTAAGTCTTCTGTTTAGCAAACCGGGAGAGGGTACTTGAAGCTATGTTGTAGCGCGATCCTCGTATGAGCGTGGTCCAACGGCTAACACCATGTGCTAGTGATTTGCGCAAGGAACGAGGGGGCGTTGGTTCAAACCCCAGCTGTGGTCAATTTTTAATTTTTTTTATTTTTTTCTTATTTTGTTTATTTTACATTTTAATATTTTTTAATGTGTTTTTCGATACATTATAGGATCCTATAAGGAAAAAAAAAATTTTATTCGGGAAATTTCAAATAATGCTTAAAAACTGGTAAAATCCCGGAAAATTAGTTTATTTTTATTATATTATTTTTTTAAACTCCTTTTACAATACTTTCATGATAGTTTAACAGGTGAAATATGATGTTCTAAGTATAAAATCAAGGGTGTCTCTTTGTGAAAGAAGGCATAATGGAATAAAAAATAAAATAAAATAAAATGGCGGGAAAAAGGTTCAAATTTCAAGCCAACCTACTTCCTTTTAATATTAAGTTATAATTTTCAAACTCGGATCGAATATAGGCCACTATGTGCCGGACCCCTCTACTAAAGCAAAATTTTATATCCCAATTAGGGGGCCCTCAATGGCCTCTTAAGTCTTCTGTTTAGCAAACCGGGAGAGGGTACTTGAAGCTATGTTGTAGCGCGATCCTCGTATGAGCGTGGTCCAACGGCTAACACCATGTGCTAGTGATTTGCGCAAGGAACGAGGGGGCGTTGGTTCAAACCCCAGCTGTGGTCAATTTTTAATTTTTTTTATTTTTTTCTTATTTTGTTTATTTTACATTTTAATATTTTTTAATGTGTTTTTCGATACATTATAGGATCCTATAAGGAAAAAAAAAATTTTATTCGGGAAATTTCAAATAATGCTTAAAAACTGGTAAAATCCCGGAAAATTAGTTTATTTTTATTATATTATTTTTTTAAACTCCTTTTACAATACTTTCATGATAGTTTAACAGGTGAAATATGATGTTCTAAGTATAAAATCAAGGGTGTCTCTTTGTGAAAGAAGGCATAATGGAATAAAAAATAAAATAAAATAAAATGGCGGGAAAAAGGATCAAATTTCAAGTCAACCTACTTCCCTTTAATATTAAGTTATAATTTTCAAACTCGGATCGAATATAGGCCACTATGTGCCGGACCCCTCTACTAAAGCAAAATTTTATATCCCTATTAGGGGGGCCGCAATGGCCCCTTAGGTCTTCTGTTTAGCAAACCGGGAGAGGGTACTTGAAGCTATGTTGTAGCGCGATCCGCGTATAAGCGTGGTCCAACTGCTAACACCATGTGCTAGTGATTTGCGCATGGAACGAGGGGGCGTTGGTTCAAACCGTAGCTGTGGTCAATTTTTAATTTTTTTCTTATTTTGTTTACATTACATTCTATTATTTTTTAATGTGTTTTTCGATACATTAAAGGATCCTATAAGGAAAAAAAAATTTTTATTCGGGAAATTTCGAATAATGCTTAAAAACTGGTAAAATCCCGGAAAATTAGTTTATTTTTATTATATTATTTTTTTAAACACCTTTTTCAAAACTTTCATGATAGTTTAACAGGTGAAATATGTTGTTCTAAATATAAAATCAAGGGTGTCTCTTTGTGAAAGAATGCAGAATGGAATAAAAAAATAAAAAAATGGCGGGAAAAAGGATCAAATTTCAAGCCAACCTACTTTCGTTTAATATTAAGTTATAATTTTCAAACTTGGACCGAATATAGGCCTCTATGTGCCGGACCCCTCTACCTAAGCAAAATTTTATAACCCAATTAGGGGGGCCGCAATGGCCCCTTATGTCTTCTGTTTAGCAAACCGGGAGAGGGTACTTGAAGCTATGTTGTAGCGCTATCCTCGTATAAGCGTGGTCCAACGGCTAAGGCCATGTGTTTGAGATTTACGCATGGAGCGAGCGGGCGTTGGTTCAATCCCCAGCTGTGGTCAATTTTTAATTTTTTTCTTATTTTGTTTATTTTACTTTATATTATTTATTTAATGTGTTTTTCGATACGTTAAAGGATCCTATAAGGAAAAAAAAAATTTTATTCGGGAAATTTCAAATAATGCTTAAAAACTGGTAAAATCCCGAAAAATTAGTTTATTTTTATTATATTATTTTTTTAAACTCCTTTTACAATACTTTCATGATAGTTTAACAGGTGAAATATGATGTTCTAAGTATAAAATCAAGGGTGTCTCTTTGTGAAAGAAGGCATAATGGAATAAAAAATAAAATAAAATAAAATGGCGGGAAAAAGGATCAAATTTCAAGTCAACCTACTTCCCTTTAATATTAAGTTATAATTTTCAAACTCGGATCGAATATAGGCCACTATGTGCCGGACCCCTCTACCAAAGCAAAATTTTTTATCCCAGTTAGGGGGGCCGCAATGGCCCCTTACGTCTTCTGTTTAGCAAACCGGGAGAGGGTACTTGAAGCTATGTTGTAGCGCGATCCGCGTATAAGCGTGGTCCAAAGGCTAACACCATGTGCTAGTGATTTACGCATGGAACGAGGGAGCGTTGGTTCAAACCCCAGCTGAGGTCAATTTTTAATTTTTTTTTAATTTTTTTTTTGTTTATTTTACATTCTATTATTTTTTAATGTGTTTTTCGATACATTAAAGGATCCTATAAGGAAAAAAAAAATTTATTCGGGAAATTTCAAATAATGCTTAAAAACTGGTAAAATCCCGGAAAATTAGTTTATTTTTATTATATTATTTTTTTAAACTCCTTTTACAATACTTTCATGATAGTTTAACAGGTGAAATATGATGTTCTAAGTATAAAATCAAGGGTGTCTCTTTGTGAAAGAAGGCATAATGGAATAAAAAATAAAATAAAATAAAATGGCGGGAAAAAGGATCAAATTTCAAGCCAACCTACTTCCCTTTAATATTAAGTTATAATTTTCAAACTCGGATCGAATATAGGCCACTATGTGCCGGACCCCTCTACCAAAGCAAAATTTTATATCCCAATTAGGGGGGCCGCAATGGCCCCTTAAGTCTTCTGTTTAGCAAACCGGGAGAGGGTACTTGAAGCTATGTTGTAGCGCGATCCTCGTATAAGCGTGGTCCAACGGCAAACACCATGTGCTAGTGATTTACGCATGGAACGAGGGGGCGTTGGTTCAAACCCCAGCTGTGGTAAATTTTTAATTTTTTTTTCTTATTTTGTTTATTTTACATTCTATTATTTTTTTAATGTTTTTTTCGATACATTAAAGGATCCTATAAGGAAAAAAAAAATTTTATTCGGGAAATTTCAAATAATGCTTAAAAACTGGTATAATTCCGGAAAATTAGTTTATTTTTATTATATTATTTTTTTAAACTCCTTTTACAATACTTTCATGATAGTTGAACAGGTGAAATATGATGTTCTAAGTATAAAATCAAGGGTGTCTCTTTGTGAAAGAAGGCATAATGGAATAAAAAATAAAATAAAATAAAATGGTGGGAAAAAGTATCAAATTTCAAGCCAACCTACTTCCCTTTAATATTAAGTTATAATTTTCAAACTCGAACCTAATATAGGCCTCTATGTGCCGGACCCCTCTACCAAAGCAAAATTTTATATCCCAATTAGGAGGGCCGCAATGGCCCCTTAAGTCTTCTGTTTAGCAGACCGGGAGAGGGTACTTGAAGCTATGTTGTAGCGCGATCCTCGTATAAGCGTGGTCCAACGGCTAACACCATGTGCTAGTGATACACGCATGGAACGAGGGGTCGTTGGTTCAAACCCCAGCTGTGGTCCATTTTTAATTTTTTTTTTTTTTCTTATTCTGTTTATTTTACATTCTATTATTTTTTTAATGTTTTTTTCGATACATTAAAGGTTCCTATAAGGAAAAAAAAATTTTAATTCGGGAAAGTTCAAATAATGCTTAAAAACTGGTATAATTCCGGAAAATTAGTTTATTTTTATTATATTATTTCTTTAAACTCCTTTTACAATACTTTTATGATAGTTTAACAGGTTAAATATGATGTTCTAAGTATAAAATCAAGGGTGTCTCTTTGTGAAAGAAGGCATAATGGAATAAAAAATAAAATAAAATAAAATGGCTGGAAAAAGTATCAAATTTCAAGCCAACCTACTTTCCTTTAAAATTAAGTTATAATTTTCCAACTCGGACCGAATATAGGCCACTATGTGCCGGACCCCTCTACCAAAGCAAAATTTTATATCCTAATTAGGGGGGCCGCAATGGCCCCTTAAGTCTTCTGTTTAGCAAACCGGGAGAGGGTACTTGAAGCTTTGTTGTAGCGCGATCCTCGTATGAGCGTGGTCCAACGGCTAACACCATGTGCTAGTGATTTGCGCAAGGAACGAGGGGGCGTTGGTTCAAACCCCAGCTGTGGTCAATTTTTAATTTTTTTTATTTTTTTCTTATTTTGTTTATTTTACATTTTAATATTTTTTAATGTGTTTTTCGATACATTATAGGATCCTATAAGGAAAAAAAAAATTTTATTCGGGAAATTTCAAATAATGCTTAAAAACTGGTAAAATCCCGGAAAATTAGTTTATTTTTATTATATTATTTTTTTAAACTCCTTTTACAATACTTTCATGATAGTTTAACAGGTGAAATATGATGTTCTAAGTATAAAATCAAGGGTGTCTCTTTGTGAAAGAAGGCATAATGGAATAAAAAATAAAATAAAATAAAATGGCGGGAAAAAGGATCAAATTTCAAGCCAACCTACTTCCCTTTAATATTAAGTTATAATTTTCAAACTCGGATCGAATATAGGCCACTATGTGCCGGACTCCTCTACCAAAGCAAAATTTTATATCCCAATTAGGGGGGCCGCAATGGCCCCTTAAGTCTTCTGTTTAGCAAACCGGGAGAGGGTACTTGAAGCTATGTTGTAGCGCGATCCTCGTATAAGCGTGGTCCAACGGCAAACACCATGTGCTAGTGATTTACGCATGGAACGAGGGGGCGTTGGTTCAAACCCCAGCTGTGGTAAATTTTTAATTTTTTTTTCTTATTTTGTTTATTTTACATTCTATTATTTTTTTAATGTTTTTTTCGATACATTAAAGGATCCTATAAGGAAAAAAAAAATTTTATTCGGGAAATTTCAAATAATGCTTAAAAACTGGTATAATTCCGGAAAATTAGTTTATTTTTATTATATTATTTTTTTAAACTCCTTTTACAATACTTTCATGATAGTTGAACAGGTGAAATATGATGTTCTAAGTATAAAATCAAGGGTGTCTCTTTGTGAAAGAAGGCATAATGGAATAAAAAATAAAATAAAATAAAATGGTGGGAAAAAGTATCAAATTTCAAGCCAACCTACTTCCCTTTAATATTAAGTTATAATTTTCAAACTCGAACCTAATATAGGCCTCTATGTGCCGGACCCCTCTACCAAAGCAAAATTTTATATCCCAATTAGGAGGGCCGCAATGGCCCCTTAAGTCTTCTGTTTAGCAGACCGGGAGAGGGTACTTGAAGCTATGTTGTAGCGCGATCCTCGTATAAGCGTGGTCCAACGGCTAACACCATGTGCTAGTGATACACGCATGGAACGAGGGGTCGTTGGTTCAAACCCCAGCTGTGGTCCATTTTTAATTTTTTTTTTTTTCTTATTCTGTTTATTTTACATTCTATTATTTTTTTAATGTTTTTTTCGATACATTAAAGGTTCCTATAAGGAAAAAAAAATTTTAATTCGGGAAAGTTCAAATAATGCTTAAAAACTGGTATAATTCCGGAAAATTAGTTTATTTTTATTATATTATTTCTTTAAACTCCTTTTACAATACTTTTATGATAGTTTAACAGGTGAAATATGATGTTCTAAGTATAAAATCAAGGGTGTCTCTTTGTGAAAGAAGGCATAATGGAATAAAAAATAAAATAAAATAAAATGGCTGGAAAAAGTATCAAATTTCAAGCCAACCTACTTTCCTTTAAAATTAAGTTATAATTTTCCAACTCGGACCGAATATAGGCCACTATGTGCCGGACCCCTCTACCAAAGCAAAATTTTATATCCTAATTAGGGGGGCCGCAATGGCCCCTTAAGTCTTCTGTTTTGCAAACTGGGAGAGGGTACTTGAAGCTATGTTGTAGCGCGATCCTCGTATAAGCGTGGTCCAACGGCTAACACCATGTGCTAGTGATTTACGCAAGGAACGAGGGGTTGTTGGTTCAAACCCCAGCTGTGGTCTATTTTTAATTTTTTTTATTTTTTCTTATTTTGTTTATTTTACATTCTATTATTTTTTTAATGTGTTTTTCGATACATTAAAGGATCCTATAAGGAAAGAAAAATTTTATTCGGAAATTTCAAATAATGCCTAAAAACTGGTAAAATCCCGGAAAATTAGTTTATTTTTATTATATTATTTTTTTAAACTCCTTTTACAATACTTTCATGATAGTTTAACAGGTGAAATATGATGTTCTAAGTATAAAATCAAGGGTGTCTCTTTGTGAAAGAAGGCATAATGGAATAAAAAATAAAATAAAATAAAATGGCGGGGAAAAGGATCAAATTTCAAGCCAACCTACTTCCTTTTAATATTAAGTTATAATTTTCAAACTCGGATCGAATATAGGCCACTATGTGCCGGACCCCTCTACCAAAGCAAAATTTTATATCCCAATTAGGGGGCCCGCAATGGCCTCTTAAGTCTTCTGTTTAGCAAACCGGGAGAGGGTACTTGAAGCTATGTTGTAGCGGGATCCTCGTATAAGCGTGGTCCAACGGCTAACACCATGTGCTTGTGATTTACGCATGGATCGAGAGGGCGTTGGTTCAAACCCCAGCTGTGGTCAATTTTTAATTTTCTTTTTTCTTATTTTGTTTATTTTACTTTATATTATTTATTTAATGTGTTTTTCGATACATTAAAGGATCCTATAAGGAAAAAAAAAATTTTATTCGGGAAATTTCAAATAATGCTTAAAAACTGGTAAAATCCCGGAAAATTAGTTTATTTTTATGATATTATTTTTTTAAACTCCTTTTACAATACTTTCATGATAGTTTAACAGGTGAAATATGATGTTCTAAGTATAAAATCAAGGGTGTCTCTTTGTGAAAGAAGGCATAATGGAATAAAAAATAAAATAAAATAAAATGGCGGGAAAAAGGATCAAATTTCAAGTCAACCTACTTCCCTTTAATATTAAGTTATAATTTTCAAACTCGGATCGAATATAGGCCACTATGTGCCGGACCCCTCTACCAAAGCAAAATTTTATATCCCCCTTAGGGGGGCCGCAATGGCCCCTTAGGTCTTCTGTTTAGCAAACCGGGAGAGGGTACTTGAAGCTATGTTGTAGCGCGATCCGCGTATAAGCGTGGTCCAACGGCTAACACCATGTGCTAGTGATTTGCGCATGGAACGAGGGGGCGTTGGTTCAAACCCTAGCTGTGGTCAATTTTTAATTTTTTTTAATTTTTTTCTTATTTTGTTTACATTACATTCTATTATTTTTTAATGTGTTTTTCGATACATTAAAGGATCCTATAAGGAAAAAAAAAATTTTATTCGGGAAATTTCAAATAATGCTTAAAAACTGGTAAAATCCCGGAAAATTAGTTTATTTTTATTATATTATTTTTTTAAACACCTTTTTCAAAACTTTCATGATAGTTTAACAGGTGAAATATGTTGTTCTAAATATAAAATCAAGGGTGTCTCTTTGTGAAAGAATGCAGAATGGAATAAAAAAATAAAAAAATGGCGGGAAAAAGGATCAAATTTCAAGCCAACCTACTTTCGTTTAATATTAAGTTATAATTTTCAAACTTGGACCGAATTTAGGCCTCTATGTGCCGGACCCCTCTACCTAAGCAAAATTTTATAACCCAATTAGGGGGGCCGCAATGGCCCCTTATGTCTTCTGTTTAGCAAACCGGGAGAGGGTACTTGAAGCTATGTTGTAGCGCTATCCTCGTATAAGCGTGGTCCAACGGCTAAGGCCATGTGTTTGAGATTTTCGCATGGAGCGAGGGGGCGTTGGTTCAATCCCCAGCTGTGGTCAATTTTTAATTTTTTTCTTATTTTGTTTATTTTACTTTATATTATTTATTTAATGTGTTTTTCGATACATTAAAGGATCCTATAAGGAAAAAAAAATGTTATTCGGGAAATTTCAAATAATGCTTAAAAACTGGTAAAATCCCGGAAGATTAGTTTATTTTTATTATACTATTTTTTTAAACTCATTTATTGTGTTCTGAAATCAAAATTAATCATTTAAAGGACAAAAAATTACGTCAAATTGTTATAATTCCAAAAAATAAATTTAACATATAAATCTAGAGATATCCGAACAACACGCGGACAATATTTGATATCAATATTGTAATCGTGTTTTTGTCACAAAATCGATCGTTTCCGCTACACTTGCGGACTGTTTATCTTCTTATATTTAAATCTAAATTCGTCTCATAAGATTCATATCTTAGCGCATAATGTAAGTAGAAAGAAAATTACTTCGATTGAGCGAGCCCGAGAACTCAAACCAGCTGAAGATGAAGGAGAATTAATGCACCTCGTTGATGCGAGCGAATTCTCTGATCTTGCTAGGTATGTGCTGTTTATAATATATATAATTATATATTGCATGAATTTCATTGATTTCCACCTTTTTCATGTCCAGGCTGCTTAACAATTTAATTATATCACATTATTCAATTCTCATATTCACAAACAGTGGCCTAATTTTATAGTATGTTTGGAGGTGTTAAGCTTCTGACATGCTCATGTTTATATTTTTTCACACCTGCCAACTTGTTCGTTCGATGAAAAATATTTTTTAATACTTGAACTAATTAAAAATTTGAGAGCTAAGTGAGCTAACGCATATTTATTAATTTGTCAGGGTAGATTGAAATGTTTTTTTTTTCGAAATTTTAAATTGAAGATTTAATGTGTCTACTAGATTGATTTAATATGTCTATTGAAGATTTAATAAGATATCTAATGTTGCTGCTAGTAAGAACTTTTTTTTCTCAATCGTACAATTTTGCAGTAAATATATAAATATGTATGTATATATATATATGTTTAATTATTATTTAATATTATGCTTAATGTATCTAATTAATATATAATAATGTTTAAATAACAAATAAAAAAAGAATTGAATCATGAAAATTTTATTTGTCTACATCTTACTTACCGAAGCTCATTAATCAAGTAATTCATAATTTCAGAAGGTGTTTTAACTTACATAAACTGAAGTTTGTTAACTAATAAATTATATCACATTATTCAACTAAAAAAATGTCTGAAAGACTTGAAAGATGACCAACTTTTTCAATGTTTCTCCCATATGCTCGTGCCAAAGAATAGGGTATCTCTTCTGACGCTATTCTTTGGGTACATATATGTATTTATTAGGGAACTTATAGGGTATCTGCACACCTAGAAAGTCATGGATTTCATTATTGAACAAAATTTGTCATGATCTTAACTATTATTTTTTTAAAAATTGCGGATTTTGATAACTGAAAAATCTTAATTTTAAAAATGGAATCCCCCTAATTTCACAGCGTCCTGAATATCTGAATTTGTAAGAAAATATCCAATCTTAGTCGCATTTTATTAAAATATAAAATGTTTTGATTGTGTTTTTTAAAATAATTAAGGAAAGAACATCCTTTCTAGAGCGAATTATCTTTTAAACTTCAGTGATTTCAGAATCTTATTAATTATTTTATTTGTTTAATTTTTATTTTATTTTAATCAATTTAAAATTCTTGTTTAGGCTAATTATGTTACACTTTCTTTTAGGCAACAAAAGAAAGCAGCTTTAAATAACTATATAAAAGTTATTTGCTTTTGTATTTTTTTTAGCTACTTAAATGCTTCAACTCTTTCTTTACTCAATTTTTAAGTTTAATATCAATAAATGAGAAGATTCAGAGCCCCTTGGCAGATTTGCAGAGGCACAGCAACATTTTCGCTGAACGTTACAGAGTTTTTTTTTTTTCGTTCATTACGTTTTTTCTTTTGAAGAGTAAAAAAAAAAATTACCTTTATTTATTTTTTGACGGAAATTTACCAGTTATATTTGAATCATGCATTTGAATAATAACTTTTTGACGTGCTCAATATACGCCGATAGTAGCTTAAATTGGTGAATTTTTTCTGTTGTATTTTCGTCAGTTATTGATGTTGATTTTCAAGTGGATTTTAAATATCCTGATAAGCAACCTGAAAAATTCGAATCTTGTATTTGGGTATTTACTTTTTAGGTCAATAATTCTGTCGAATTTTATCAGTTATTGCTATTAATTTCTCCATAGTTCTTAAATCTGATATTTTTATACGATATTTTTATACAACAGCCTAATCAAAAACGAAACACTCATTTGAGGTGACCAATTCGTGTCAATTTGTCGTCAATCTTTTTTTTTCTTCGCCCAGTACTACTGCGGATTTAATAATTTGCAATTTTTTTATTGTGATGATTAGTTACTAAAGGTGAAGGAAATAATTTCTGTGTCCCCATGCCTCCCAACAAAATGTGAAAATGTTACGTGTAATGTTATAACAAAAATTATACGTTCAATTTAAAAAAAAGTTATAAATAGTTTTTTTTTTTTAAAATACAGCGCTTTTGTTATTTTAAATTAATAACATACATGTTTATTATTGTGAAAAGTATCTTGCAGAAAGATATTAGTGCTAGAGAGTTTTGTCGCAGATAGCTCGAAAAAATTCTGCCTCAAGGATTTAGAGTATAACAGCTTTGGTTATACCTATCATTTCAATTAATGTTAGTATAATGCTTCTTTGAATTTATTGTAGTGTTTTTGTTGGATAAAATAGTAACTTCGGTAAGTCATGACAACTTCTTGGAATTATTGATGACTCAGGGATTTGAAAATCTAAAATGTCGCAGATACCATGTACATATCAAAATGAAAAGCAATCCATAGCTGAATATGTCCCAACTTTGCAATATATTTTGACTAATGTGATTCTTAAGTCCAATATGACTGTGATAAGTGTTTTGATGGTATGGGTATTTCTCCGCACACAATTTATACATAGAATTCTTGATAATTGGATTCGTTAACATACAATCTGATATTGCAATGTTTAATATATTTATGCAAAGGCCATTGCTTTGGAAGCTTCTTATATACAAAGTAAAGAACTAATGCAAGAACTCTTTTAAACAATAAAGTGACTGAAATAAGAAATAATATATTATAAAAATGAAAAGTTTAGATAATTCCTTCCTTCAGCAATCCCATGCCCGTTTTACTTATATGGTCTTAATTGATGATAAAATATGAGGTACATTTTGTAATGCTTATTAAAACATTATATATATATATATATATATATATATATATATATATATATATATATCTTTTTTTTCTTTCAGATATGTTATTTCGAAACCATCTGTAAAGGCTATCTATGCTCTTTTACTTCAGCATCATCTTGGAATTGGCGATGATGTATTGTAAATTAAAATGAAAAAGGAAACAGTGTTTTGAAAGCCTCTCAGTAGTTACAAACGCCATCTTGGGTAATTTTATAGACTTAGAATTTTAAAATTTGTAATAAGACTTTGCATTTTCATGAGTCATTATCTTGCACTAAAATGGATCAGTTATTCCTTAAATTAATTACCCTGGTCCTTCCTGTTTTATTTTGCATAGTTTGTATTCTAAACTCTAATACTTTTACGTTTTACTGCATTGTATGTTTCAAAGTTCAAAAGATAGCCACTTTTAAAGTTTTGTAATGTTTTTCATGGCGTCTTTTCTCAACTACTAGCTATCAGGGTTTGTTGATTTAATACATGATTTAAATCAAATGATTTTTTTTTTTTAAATCATTGATTTTGAAAGTTAAAAAACAATGCTTTAAATTATTGATACTTTTATTGTTTTCTTTTCTTAGTTTTAAAATTTATTTTAAATAAATTGCTGCATTAATTCATTTTAGTTATTGAAATTACTTTCTTTCTTGGTGTGTGTTAAATTCCAACACATTTGAAATTACATTTTAAAAAATCTTTTTGATTCTTGAGATTGATTGGATAGCAAGGCCGTAGCCAGGATTTTTTTTCGGGGGGGGGGGGATATGGTAAGATGCAAGGACGGTTTCAGACATGCAAAGTAGGGGAAAACATTGTAACAAATATTGTTTATTCTGTTGTTTGCAAAATTTAAACTAGTAATTAAAAAATATTACATAATAATTATTTTTCAATTAATATTACATAATAATTATAATCAATTTGTAAACAAAGTTTACAAAGACATGCGACGGGGATTTGAAGAAAATTTTTCGATTACTTTTTTAGGACAAACCGGAATGTCCCGAAATATGCTTAATAAAGTTAGTTAATAAAAGGTTTGATTCGACAGTTTTGTTTTTCTTTTTACTGAGAGGTTCAAAGAAAGACTAAAAAGTATGAATCCCAGAATTTCGGGGGGGGGGGGGGATTTGTCCCGACTGTCCCCCTCCCCTGGCTACGGGACCTGTTGGATAGCATTAAATGTGTACAAATTAAAGTACACATTTAGTGCTGTCTTAATATATACTTGCATGGCTGTAGAAAGTAATTAATAAACATGAATTTTTTCAAAAAAAAAAAATACAAATAATGTTAATTAAAATTCTAATCTACATTATATTTTATTAGTGGAAAATGTATGTTTCTAAACCTTGAGGTTATATATGAAGGGAAAAAAAGGGGGCTGATGAATTCAGATGTTTTTTTCCTGATATAGTGTCATTCTTCCCTTTCGAAGTCTATTTGAAGCAGTAGAGTTATTAACTGGTAACTGTTTTTTTTCTCCTCATAATATGTTTATAGCATCTTTGACATTATCAGATTTTCTATAAAGAGATTTTGTGAAAAAAAATTCCAATGAGTACACAGATTTTTTAAAATTTTTTTTTAGCTTAACTTATCTATTTTGATATAAGATTAAAAATGAATATTTTAATATAAAAATGATTAAATATTTATTCATTTATTGATGAATGACTACATTTATAAACACAATCTGTTACATTTATTTTGTCATATTAAAAATCAAGAGAAAAAAAATCTCACTTTTTAATTAAAATTATGGTTTGTTAATTGAAACTTTGTTTTAATAGTTAAGGAACAGGGATCTGTGTCGAAGCCAAATTTATTACCACTTAGCGGTACCTTTAAAAAATACTTCACTCTATCTGAATCAGCACTGTGGTAAGCATGTGTTAGATGTGGAATTTGTATTGACTACCCGGGTTCCAATACCAGCCAATACTGGGATTGGAACCCGGATCATCTCATCTAAAGGTGACCAAATAATTTTTAAAGATTATTCAAATAAAAACTTTTTTCCATCTATTATATTCTAATATATAATATTTTCCACATGTTATAAACTTACTTGTAAGGTTCTTACTATAAACTTACTCGTTTTCCATACGTTATAAACTTATTGAAAACATAAAAACTGCTCCGATTCTATGCAAAAGAATTGTCAACCTAGGGATTAGCATAAACGCTGCTAGTAGTACTTGTGTTATGCTTTTGTCTACTTTAGTTCATGTAATGTTTTCAATATAACTATTTGTCTTTTAATTTAAAAATATTAAAATTAACCACAGTTCATGTCTTATTTTTTTTCAGCTGCTACCTTTAGACTGTTTAAGAAACTAGCTGACTAGGAAAAGCTGAAAAATTTGGTGAAGTTCTTGCCACCGCCAACGACCGGGAAGGCAGGAAGACTAAGTTTGCCTCAACTGACACAGTTTTGTTTTAGAAACAATTGATTGTATTAAAGAATACAATAAATTATAGAAATTAGTATATTATTCTTTACTGTTTAATAAATATTATATTTCATTTACACATTTGACATCTGTTCAAGCCCTAATAGATATTTTGGCAACATTTTAATGGACAAAGGCTATAAGTAAATTAAATCGTAAATTAAATCGTTATAGTAAATTCTACCATGCTTACCCTTTTTTAAAACAGAAATCTGAGGAAGTGACTCCCGTTATTTTATTATGACAATATCAGTGTAAATATTGCATTTCTTCTTCTTTTTAATCAGTTTTCTTAAAATCGAACCTGATGCTGTGAAGATAAGGAATTTTGTTTTCCATGCATACTATTTAAGTAAAATACAGGTTATATAATACTAAAACGTCACAACAAAAAAGTTCATCGTTTTAAATTAAACATATTGTAATTTTAATCTACATAGTAAAATATAGATGCTGTAAAAATTATTGCACAAATCACTTAAAATTATTTCACAGTATAAATGGCTGCTTGTACCCTGAAAAAGAAAAGAAATATCTTAAGTAAAACTATTTACTTTCTAGCTTATTTTCTAGAATAACAGTAAAATATACCTGCCTACCCAAACTTATTAAATATTAATAACTAAGCTGCAGACCTAAAAATTCTATAAGTTTTGGTAATAACAAATAATTTAATTTTAAACAAGCTAGAACGGTTTTGTTATCAGCTTTTTCCAGGTTGCAAACAGGCATGACTATTTTCAAAAACTAATTTTTATTTTCTCAAATAACGTAATTTTGGCTATTGTCGGTATTCCACAGCCTTCGTTTTTTGAATATCGTGTTGACGATGTCAGTCGACATAGTACAACGTTTGTAAATGCAGAGAGATGTCGGTTGACGTTCCCCAACGTTTTTACAATATCGAACAATATTGTTTTGCAATATTAAATATACGTTATAAAAGGGGTCCATTTTGATATAGTACAATATTTCGCTACGATATTGTACAATGTTCAAAGCTAAGTTTTTACGATATCGTTTTTGTGAATTGTGCTACTTGGGACTATGTATCATTTGAAAACAATGACTACAAAGCATAAAATTTGCTAGAAATTTCAGCTTTCAAAACATCAGAGAGATGAACAATAATCTGGTCTGAAAAATCTAGGAGAGAAAATGTTTGCATCTTCTTTAACTTTTCACTTCAAGTATTAAAAATTGCCTCAATCAGAATTTCTATAATTTTTCTTTGAATTTATTATTTTTTTACTACTTTTTTATAAGAAGTAGTATTTTAATTCCCAAAAGTTAGTAGTATTTTAATTTCTAACAAATCAAGTACTTTTCAAGTACCCTATGGCAGAATTCAAGGACTTTTCAGGGCCCTGATTTTTTCAACCAAATTCAAGGTTTTTCAAGTACTGTGAGAATCTTGTTATTAATTTCAACTTAATACAAGAAAATTTATTTTCAATGATAAAACAAGTTTTTATTGCAAATTTATAATAAAATCCATTCAAAAATACAGCAAAATTATGACAATCTCAACAGCAGTATTAAAGTTTGTAAACAAATAAGGCATCATGCGAACTGATCAAACCGACCAGAAACCTGGTGCACTTCGTGCGTAACTGGTTTGAATATTGGAACGATCGGTGCAGTGCACTGGTGTAACCAGTTTTAATATTGGAACGGTCGGTGCGGCAAACCAGTGTAACCGGTGCGAATATTGGAATTCCACACTGAGCAAAATGTGTCATGTAATGTTATGATTTTAACTATTGTTTTAAAAAAAATTCATGGAAAATCAGATTTAGGTGGCCGAAAATTCTAATTTTTAAAATGGAATTTACCCTTTCACAGTGTTCCGATATTCCAAATATCTGAATTAGTAACAAAAACCCCACTCAACAGTCATATTTTATTAATATTTAAAATGTTTTTATCCCATACTTTAAAAATTATGGTGTTCGTTCAAAAAATGAAAGAAAAAGCATTTCTAGAGAAAATTATCTCTTAAACTTCAGTGATTTCAGATTTTTTATTTTATCAATTTAAAATTCTAGCTGAAGCAAGCCAGCAATTTTTTTTAATTCTGAAATGAGAGCAGAAAAATCAGGAGTATTTCTCTCCTTTCAGATGAACAAGAAAAATATCTTAAGAATATAATTCTGCGGAAGAAAAAAATTATTTGCTTTTGTATTTTTTCCCCGAGCTATTTTATTGCTTCAACTCTTTCTTTTAAATTTAAAATCTATATATATGAAGATGCAGAGTATAACAGTTTTCATTTTAATTCATGTTATTATAATGCTTTTTTAAATTTATTGCTATGTTTTCGTCGGAGAAAATAGCAACTTCGTTAAATCTTGTGAAATTCTTGGAATGAGTCATGAAAAGGAATGGATTTGAAAATCTGAAATGTAGCAGATACCCTGCATATATATGATCTTCCAAAAATGTATGATGTTTGAAAAATGTAGTCATTATTATTTTTGTATACCTCTTATTTTTCATAAAGTTCAAATAAATTTTTCGGGCACTTTCGTTAATAAAGTTGAGAACTTTTTCTATTATGATAGAGGGGAAAAAATTTGACGATGACCTTTGACGGTCTCGTGAGGGGTATGGTTACAGTTAGAACATGTAATGGCGAGTTAAAAATAATACTAGTGTACTTTTTATTGCAAGATTTATAGAGATATGACAGACTTGTAGATTAGAGATCGTTAAAACTGACAAGTTGAAACATTGTTTGGGAGGCATTTTACTGTTCTATGTACATCATTGTCCCTGCTAGATCAGCATGATATACAGATTAAATTCAAGTGACTGAAAGACTCATGTTAAGATGTATAATGGCTGAAAGAGTCAGGCTGGAGATCTGAGTGAGGACTGAAGAAAAAAGCAAGGATCATGTATATTAAGGACAAAATTGCAAAGTTATCTTACTTTAATGAAAAGCTATTATTTTACAGATTATCCAAGCGAATGTAATTAAAGTGCGTGTTTCTTCCTTTATCCCTAACGCTTGGATTATGGTGTTAAAGAATATTTTCTTCTTGAAAATATACAGTACCTAGCCAAATTATTAGTCTCACTATAAGATTCTATCGAAAATATTAATTATCAGGTGATAGTATACAGAATTGTTGTTTTTATGTGACTGCACTTGTTTACGTTCAATTGATTAACATTGTAATGTAATAGGTTAAAAATAAATACAAATAGGAGGTAAAAATCTCCTGAATAAAAAGCCATTGCATGTATGTTAAAATAAAAGTAATGCATATAAATACGTCATTATTAAATAACTACAGTAAGTCTATTAATTCAGTCTAATTATTATACTATTATAACACCTAATATAATAAATACTCTATATAATATATCGTTTAATTTATCGAATCGTCTGTTTTACATTATATATCATCTAATTTGTCCAATCGATGCACGAGAGCAAACAAGTGCAAACCGGTTGCACTCTCGTAATAACAATAAAGCACTAAAGTATCGCCTGATAATTAAAGTTTTATGTAGAATTTAATAGTATGCCTAATAATTTGGGCAGGGACTGAATAGATTTATATTTTTAATTGGTTAATAGTGACAAAAGTATCCCTTTATTAATTTATATTTCCTATGGGAAGATTCAAAAGCTTCAGTTCAGCCACAATTATAAAGTCATAATTAATTAAAAGTCTCGTATATAAAAGCATAAAGGAAAAGCAAAAGAAATTCAAACATGGAAAATGTAGCGGATCAATATAAGTATAACGAAGAATTACAATAAATGCATAACTTCTACGCATAGAACGTAAAATGTACTTCGTATAACGCGTGAAATGTTAAAGGAAAAGAAGAAAAAAAGCGTAAAGTAACTTTTATGAATTAATATACAGTAACACATAAAAATATAACGCTTTGTAAAAGTGTAACAAATTCATAAATTACTAATGCTTAAAAGCTGCATTGAAAGTTTAAGATAAATGGAAAAGAATTTAACTACTATTTGCATAAATTTTCTATAACATTCGTATAATAAGTAGCATAAGAAACTAATTACACGCGTATAAGTAACTCATAAAGACTGTTAAAGTTCAAAATACAAAGGAAAAAATGTGTAAATTCATTAGATATGCAGATGAAAACGAAAGTAAGCGTTTTTTGCTTAAAAATAACTTAATAATTAGCACCCTTAGAAAAAGTAATAAAATGTTTTCTAATGATTTTGAGGGATACTGAATGCATTAAGATTTCAATTAAAATTGACTAATTGTCCATTCTAGGAAAAAACTGATGTAGTAAAGAAAAAATTTCTCATTTTGGAATGGGAAAAATTGAGCTCTTTTTAAAAACACAACAAAAAAAAGCACCATTAAGGGCTTTTAAAAAAACAAAAATAAGCGCTTTTAAAAATGCCATGCACCCTGGAGAAATATATATAAATAAAATATTTTATATGCATATTGCCTTCTTCTAAAGAACAAATAATATAAAAGATCACATTTTCTGCCATTATTTAAAAACTAGAGTGGTTAAACCATAAATTTAACTATTTTGAAAAATTAAAAAAAGAAAAAAATGGAGAAATCAAAAATAATAATGAATTCAAGTCCCTCAAAATAATTACTGACAGAATCATTTGGTGCAAAGACATATAAAAATTGTGAAGTAAATAAAGTGCATAAAAATTGTCTCTGTTAAACAATAAGAATACTACACAAACAAGTCTCCTTTAAACAATAATACATACATTTTTCTGGAACAATAAATAATTTATTTCATATCCAACTCTATGAACATCAACAGAAAATAATGATAATATATAATTTTATAATGCAAGAAAAATTTTAAACATCATACAATTGAGAGTGACTTCTTCGAAAAGAATCGCATATATACAGATGAAACAAAAATCACATGATTTCTTCCATGAATATACTGAGCTAACCTTCAATCTATCTTGATTATACAGAAAATAATACAAAACCTACAATAAACAAAATAGATATAAGTATTTAGTTTTTTTAAAATATAAACAAAATAAGAAACAGTGTCAGACTAGAACATATGCAGAGCTTTATTCAGGGCAAATTTACTACCATTTAGCGGTACCTTCACAAATTCAACTTTAGGAAAAACTGTAGTTTCTCAAATTAAAAAAGCAAGTTCTATGATTCTCCTACCTTCCTCTTAACATGTTTTTGTATCCCCGTAAGAAACAATAAATCCCGGCTTAATTCCGTACATAAGTATGGGTAGCATGTGCTTCGTAATGGGATGTGGCAAGCCTAACCGGTCGCTTACGCCATATTACAGTGAATTTTTTCCCCACTCCCTCTGTAAACTTTGTTGTTGAGGCTCTCCCTCTGTAAACTTTACAGGAAGTTGAAATTTAAACATTGTTCTAAATTTATTCTAACAGACCTTTATTTTTTTCTCTGTGAAACTTTTTCTGATATGACCTCGTGGGAAATGTTCTGGATTTCTCAAATCCTGGATTTCTTCAGTTTCAGAGGAAACTCCCTTTATTTTGTTTTAAATGTACTTTATAGTTAAATTGCAATTTAAGTACATAATTTTTATTAGAATAATATTACATTTTAAGATTATTGGTTTATGTGAGATTGATGTTCCCACCAACCACTCAGCATCATGCAAATATTAATTTAATTCCTCATGATTAAAAACATAAATAAAATAATTTTATTGAATTTAACAATACAGAATTTTTTGTGTGCATAGGTTAATACAAGCTACAATTCGAATACGGCAGATATGATGCACAAACATAATTTGTTATAAATAATTCCTATCCATTACAATTTAATAAGTGTATGTGTGTGTATATATATGTGCGTGTGTGAGCATGTATGATATGCATAATTTGTTATAAATATTTCCCAGCCATTACAATTTAATTAGTGTATGCGTGTATATATATATATATATATATATATATATATATATATATATATATATATATATATATATATATATATATATATATATATATATATATATATGTGTGTGTGTGTGTGTGTGTGTGTGCATGTATGATATGTATATGTGTATGCAAGGTTCAAATAAGTTTTATTTTATAACAGTGCAGAAAAGTTTAACATTTATATAAAAAAAGACGTGGCAATAGACTAGATACATAAATAGAACGCTTCAAATTAAAATATTTGTCGCTATTTATACCTGTTCATTAAAATATTTCTTGTTTAAAATCTTCTCACTTTTTAATTATAATTCATTTAAACTAAATTCCTTGTATTTCAACCTTATATATCTATATATAAGAAATTTGGCAATGGTCAAACATATATGATTTTTCGAAAACTCCTTAGGCCTAACCCACCCAATCTTAAGTATAAATGACACTGAAAGAAATGTTTTTTGATTTGAGACCCTTGCTACTCATACTATAAAGGCAATTAACTTATGAAAATGCAATGAACAGTATTTTTAGAATTTTACTATTTAGTATAACATTAAAACTATTTTTAGTGTATTTTAGAACTTTACCTAGTTTGACAAAACAATTATATAGTTAATATGCTTATCTGTTGCAAATAAAATGTAAAAGTTCTTAACTTAAGTGACAATCTCACTAAAGATAGTTAGGACATTACAAAAATATTTATTCTCGTGTTATTAATTCTTTACTCAAATCCATTCACTTAGAACAGGGAAATCAGAAGAAAAAAATCCCTATGTTTTCCTTGCGCATATTATAAACAATATATTAAAAGAAAATGCTGTGCTCTTGCGTGAGCTTATATTGGGCTAACTATACTAGTTTTAGTGAAGTGCTGAAAAAAAACAAGGAATAGCTCCACATACTTAAAACAAATAATTAAGTAAATGAAATTAGTATAGCTGAAATATCATGTTTAAATTTCCTAATTCCTGGCTGTTTCCCTGTTATTTTAGGTGATTTTTAAATTCCCTGTATTGTTTAAGTTTTCCCTATCCTAGTTATGGAGATGGCAACCCTGTAGAATAATAAATCAATTTAATTGGAGATATAAATGTCTAAACTAAAAGCCAAATTGAATTTGATAATAACTGACTACAAGACAATAATAATTAGATAAAAAGGCATGAAATTAAAGATTATACTTACTTTTTTCAACCAATTATTTCTTCCAAACTTCTTTCATCACAGCTAAAGTAGCAGTTGGTAGTTGAGGTCCAAATAGTGGATTCATCTGCACCATGTAGCAACAGAGCCAGCTTTTCATGGAAGAAAAAATCATAAATAATCACAATTTTATAAACAATTTAGTTCTAGATTCAAAGAAAACATTTTCATTAGTAAGTTTTTGCAACAAATACACATGCTACCAAAATATTAAATATTCTTGTACCTATTTAACAGCAAACAGATTCAGGTATTTTTTTTAATAATATTTAAGATGTTTTATAGAAAAAAATATCATTAATAAAAAATTAAAATATCAAAAGAAGAAGTCTTTCTCTATTTTTGAATGATCAAAATAGCAGATGTCAAGAACCATTGAATTTTTTTTAATACTAGAGAAACATTTATTTTGCATAATGTTCAAAGCAAAAATAACTTTTCAAACATTGCGTACAGGGAAGTCAGGGATCTGTCTTGGTTTTTTTTAAGAAGTACCTATTTTGTGAAAATTTTGACATAATGTGTGAAAATTAAAAATTACATTAAAAAGTTCAAAGCAAAAATACGGTAAAGTAAGAAAATATTTTCAAAAATTTTCACTTTACTAATTCTTTTTTTCAACTTCAAGAAATACTAGAAAATTATCAAATATCTATGACATAGTTAAGGGTATAAAGCTCTTTAAAACTTACAGCTCATCGAGAGTTGAAGAGCGAACCACATTCTTTGTTGAAATAACAGACATTTTATTTTTAAATTTTTATCATGAGTGTAAATTTGCATTTGAATGTACGTGTACGGAACGTCCCCTCTCTATTTCGACTTTCTTTTTCAGAGTATAAATGACATTTTTTTTAGATTTTCTGCACAGTTGTGACAAGAAAAAAAAAGAAAAAAAGAGAGTGGGCAGAGAACATTGGTTGTTTGGCCAAAATAGTTAAATATTAAAGGGGCATTTGATCAAAATAGAGTTTTTGTTCTGTGTAATATGGTAGCAATTCAAATTCATGTTTAAAAATATGTACCCTGATTATTATCAAAGAGACAACTACAAAAAAAAAAAGTTTACATTTTTAAATACAAATTAAGTTTGGAATGATATAAAAAGACAGCATGGGCCACATATAGGTGATTCTCACGAAACATGACAATTCACTGCCCCTTGCTCCAAGATCTAATACTATAATACTAAAAGAACTTTTTTTTAAAAAAAATTAATAAATAGCATTACCGTTAGCATTTTAAAATGACTTTGCACTAGTATTGACTGTATTGTATACTTAAAAAATTTTATTGAATATCAAAATGTCATTTTCCAGGCATGTCCCAAACAGTATTTTCAATGATAACTAGCTTCAAAACTTCCCATACATTTTTCAAAATCTAATTTTTTTTATCTTATCCTATGTAAGCATTTCTAGAATGTACGCAGAGGGCATTGTTTACTAAAACTTTGTTTAAAATAATTTTTTCTGCCAATAATTTGTTTGTACCATGAAAAACTGTCATTTTCCTGGCTACTTTTATTTAGTGATTTATAAGCAAAATAGATAGTGCCAGGAATCAATATCTTATGTTAATAGATTGATTAGATACCCTCCTATCTGAACATGTCTTGTTGCATAAATAAAGAACCAATTTTCTGGCTCAAAATCTATTTCAAAAAATTTTTCAAGGTGAGTAGGTTTTTATGCTGTCATTTTCCTGGCTTCTTGAAATCATTAATAACAAAAACTACATAGATTTATCTGAGTTATTTTAAGAAATACTGTTGTTTTCTGCAGAATATAAACGTCTTCGGTCAAAATATTAAATTAAAGTTATATGCTATAAAATGGCGAATTTGTCATTATCCTGGCTTATTAATGCCAGGACATTGAAGTGTTACCAGAAATTCATTTTAACTGCTCATACTGTAAAGAAGGAAAGCAAATATTAACCTACCTAATACCAAGTTTATGTATGATTGTAATATGTTTGGATGTAATCAAAGTTATTTATTTATTTAATGATTGATTATTATACACAATTTTATTCTGTACATATCAGCAACAAAATTTTTTTTGTTTCTTTCTACAGTGGATAGAAAGAATTAATTTAAACAATTTATGGTTCATCTAACATAAAGGCTTAAGTTGAGTTACTTACTATTAACTTAAAATGACTGTTTTTTAAACTTCTAAGGTAATATGTCATTTTCCTGGCATTCAAGAATTGGTGAATTACTATTTTTTTTTTCTCGAGCAAATGGCAATAAACTACACTGTTGTCTATAAGATATTAATAAGTGTAGCTAAAGAAGTATATAAAAAAATTTTAGATTATTTTGAAGATTTTAAATTTGAAGAAATTTTTCGTTCCGAATTGTCATGTTTTGTGAGAATCACCCATATATATCTTAACAGATACAGAGATTTTTTGCTTCAATATTTTTAATATGCATAGAAAAACAACAAATATTGGTTTAGTGAATTTTCAGATACTAGAGATTTTATTTAAATGATTAAAAAAAAAAAAGAAATGAAATCATAATACGCTTATCACTTACAATAAATAGCAGCAGACAGCAGTTGTGACCAACATAGTTTGAATAACACTGTAAAAAAATAATTAAGTAGATTAAAAATAGGTACATGACATAGCTTAAATAATTTAAGTTTAAACAATTAAAAAAAAAAAACTTTTATTTGACTAATATTCTCAAAATAAACTTATGATTTAGATGCCATTCTAACTATGTACGAAAAAAAAAAATGATTTGAGAATCTGAGTGTTGAATCCTTCCTAGCGAAGATATATTTCACCCATCATCATTTGAGTGCAAAATTTTTGCATGCACTGAGAATGGAGTCTTTAGAAAAATGAATAAATAAATGAGTAGCAATAAGAATTAAATATTAAAATCTAGAAAACTTTGGCACCATAAAACCTTACAAGCAGTTAATAAAATAGCATATCACTTCCTTTTTTTTCTTTCTTTCTTTCTTACAGAGTATTTCCTGCAGAATTTTATTGAATGTTTTGACCCTATAGAAACTGGCAAGAATAGTAGAATATTTTTTGTACACTTATTCTGACAAAAACTCAATACAATTTAATTTCTATAATAAATTCATTCAAATTACTAAATACTTAGCTGTTTGTTTAATATCAAATCAAATATTTTTGAATGGAAATAGAAATGTACAAAAACCTGGATAAATGTGTTGTTTAGAAAAAAATGAAATGTAACTTATGCCACACAAAAAAAAAAAAAAAAAAAAATATCACAGATTCATTTACTTTGGCATTTAACAAAATGATCACTTTCTAAACAAACCCAAATTCCTTGAAATTTCTATATAAAATTTCAAGGAAAAAAACCCAGCAGAACGATATAATTAGCAGAATTTTAACTACAACATGAAATTTTATACTTATATTTTTAATCCAGTGGCAGAATTTTTTCGAGGTATCTGCGACAAAACTATCACCAAGTCGGGAGTGATTATTTTAAGGGCATTTAACTGAAAACCTGTAAAAATTTATAATCCCCCATCCAGTTCTGGCGAATTTCTATATTTTTATAGAAAACAGGAAAAATAACTTAAAAATGAGATTTTCTAAAATAAAAAATTGAGATAGAAATAGTAAGAAAATTGAAGATATTAAAAGCTTGAAGTACTAAAAGCTTCAAGGTCTAGTGAAAGTATAATATACTGTAATAAGGTATAGTAACAAGGTATTTTTTTACTAGGAATTTTTCTGTAAGATTAGGTAGAATATGAATAAAAAAGTATATGAATGATATATCTTAATATGAATAAAATATGAATAAAAAAGTAAATAAAGTATTGTACCCTCTATTGATTCCCTTAGGTACAAACCAAGGTAAAACTCCTCCAACCAATAACCAGAATAAAGTAAAAATCACAAAAGGAACTGCTGATGCACCCATTGTATTAATACAATTAAAGACTAGATTTCAAAATAATTCAATTTAAGTTAAATAAACGATTCAATTCACTGTTTAACTCTGAAGTATCATAAGAAAACAGAAAACAGCAGTTGTCATGTGATAAAACCACGGCTACAGTTAAAAAATAATTTCACGCCTCATACTAGAGGCTGCTATCTATTCCTTTAGTTTCCTTGTAAGCTATAAGTAAGGTAATGAATCTGAAACTCTTGCAATTATTCGCGCCTATTTTGCTTTTTAACATATTTTTCTTCATGTTATTGAAGTAATGTGCATTTCAGTCATTTAACTTAATAATAATTTATGATTGTCTTAAAATGTCTCAGAAATCCATACTGTAAGTTTTTGTTTTGTGTTTCCTTATCATTTATTTAACTTTTGATTTTTTCTTCTTGAAGCTCCTGTTAAACATAAATTTATTGCAGCGTCGTATTTAAAAGATAATTTTCTAATACTTCCTTCTTTTGCTTAGAGTTTCTATGGATCTTATTAAAACTGATGTTTGATACTGTATTTTATTGCACAATTTTTTTTAATTATTCTATTTAAACTAAGTTTTAATAGCCGATTCTCATTGCAAATCCATGACTTCTTAGAACCTAATTGTTTCAAAATAGTGAATCAAGCAGCTTTCCTAAAAGATTTATAAGTTGTCTGCATCTTTGTTATGTTAGAGATAAACTATGGAATTAGATTAATGCCGAGTTGAGTGAAATGATCGCTGAAAGGAACTTGCATAATTTGTTTGTAAAACCTTCTGCCCCAATATTTTAGAATAATATCAAGGGAAAAAGATCAAAACGAGGATATTTCCGTATCCTGATCTGTAGCGCCAACTACAATCACCAAGGCGTCTAATAGATTTTAAATTTTAATTTTTAAAAAAAAAAAAAAACATGTATATTTTTGCTTGGTCATATATCTCGAGTTATACATTTGAGTGTTTCATCCCTTTCATGGATTTCGAGTTGCCCGGAGTTATACATTTCGAGTTGGTCCCATTCTGTGATGTTTTTTTAGCTTCTTTCGGGCCACTGCCCGGAAGTTGCCAAGACTTGGCAATTATGCTGCCACAGATCAGGATATCGAAATCTCCCCATCAAAACTAATAATATATTTAATTAATTTTTAATATTGGGTTTTTATTTTTGCACATTAGTCAAGTTTTAAATTAAGTGTCTAGTACAGCACTGTATAATATGCATGGATGTCAATAACAAAAAATTTGTCATCAACGCGCAATATTTATTACTATTACTAAGAAAGAAATATTCTCCTCTTCCAGGAAAGTTTGTCTTTTTCGAATTCCTGAAAAAAAGATGAATTTTTATGATTTTTTCTACCTATGCAAACCCGATTATAAGTTACTTGATTAATTAATACATATGAATTGAAATCACGCATCATGATTCATATTTACGCAATTTAAGATTGAGCTTCGTATTTCGCCTTTTCACTATTTTATGTCCAATATCGCGTTTTGTTCTCTTGTGATTTGAAAGCCACTATATGATTCAGGTTTAAGTGACTTAAAATTAAGTATTGGAATTTGCACTATTTTAAAATCAAACATAGAGATTCGTAGTAACGGGATTTTAAAATTAAGCATCGAGACTCATATTCATGTGATTTAAAAATCTCATATTGAGATTCATTTTCTAACAATTTAAGAAATAAACAAAATCTCTCATCTATTTTTTTTTATTAAAACATATATAACATTCTGTTCTTCATTTATTAAAACATATATAACATAATAACTGAAATTTGAGTAGGAAGCATATGTATGCTTCCTACTCAAATTTCAGTTATTTTTCAATTATTTAACAAGGTGCGTGGCTTTTTAATGGGTGCTCATTTGATTTTCGCTTCTTTAAATTCCTCCAAGGTGCTTTTTTTTTTCGTTGGGTGTTTTTAAAAAGTGTTTATTTTTTACTCCCCCCTCTTTAAAAAGTGTTTTTATGAACGACTTTTTTTAATTTTTGATTTCAAATTTTATTTCCAAACTTATCCCAGTGTTTTTTCTTTTTTTGTTTCCAATGGCAAATTTATTGGACAGTAGTTACAGCACAATAAAAAATCTAAAATACAATAAAAGATGATAGACATAATGCAGTAACTGATCCCTGTGGTATGAATCAATAGAAAGATATAAAAAGTTTATGAAAAAAATCCAATATTTTGCAACAAAATTTGACAAAATGTTTGAAACTAGTTACAGGAGTTAATTAATGTGTGTAGAAAGTTTTTCATTTTATCTAAGTCTGGAATATTTTATAACATTATATAGTGTATATTTAATATTTTATGTTTGCAGGTCGTTTTTCAAACAGACTGATAAGTCTTTGCAGTCCAACAAATCTAATGACAGTGGTAAACTCTCCCTTAAAAGGTATAAGTTTTATTTTACTTTTAAAAACTTTTCAATTGCATTAATTCTGCTATATTTTAGGGTAGAGTGGTTATATGTTAAGAAACCTTTGTTTTACTCTACAAATATATCAATTGTATTAATTCTGCTATATTTTACATCTATAGGGTCAAGTAGGGTAGAGTGGTTATATGTTGAAAAACCTTCATTTTCTCCTTTTAAATTGAGATAATTTGTTTAATATTTTTAGAGACATTTACTGGGATTGTGACAAGCATTTCTTTTTCAGTTTTAAAAACCAATAAAAAAATTAATGCCGACAAGCTATTAATTAATGACAAACTTATACGATATATGTTTCATTGTACATTATGTTTCATATGTACATTAGTTCAACCTGATGATACGTTTAAAGACCTTTATTTCTGAAACAACATTTACATGTGTTTTTAGTGAAATGTATACTGAATTTAGAATTATACTCCAGGGTTGCCACTCCACAGGGGACACCTGGAAAATACAGGTAATTTAAAAATCAGCTAAATTAACTCTCAAACTGCTGGGAATTTTGATTTTTCCTTTACTAACTGGGAAAATACAGGGAATTTTGTTTCTTATTTTTGTCTTTTAGGAAATGGTGACCACTCAAAGCTTAATCTATGGGATATTTAACCATGATATTTCAGCTATACTAAACTATTTAATTTACTATAGCATTATTTAAGTATGTTCAGCTGTTTTTCCAGCAATTAAAGCTAATAAATATAGTTAGTCCTATATAGCTCACACAAGAGAGCTGTAATTGTTGTTTCCTCTTAATATATTGTGTATAATGTATGTACAATGTATATGTACAGGAAAAACACAGGGAATTTTTTTTCTGATTTGAGTGCCAACCTCTGCCCACTTTACCCCACTCTGAATTAAAATTGGTATATCAAAGCATGCATATAAGTCCAATGTATATAAAATGCATTAAAATTTTCAGTAAAATAAATGTAATGGTTTGGTCATAGAGTCCCTTCTGTATAGCTTTAAGCTTCTTAAAAAGCTATATTTTATACCCACTTTACCCCACCTGACACTATGCATCTTTGCACTTAATATGTAAAGATGCAGACGCATAATTTAATGTTAAATGTTACATATATGATATCTTATTGTTCACCTTAGCTGTAAAGGCTAAATGGTTTGGTATGGTATGTTTATAATTATTTAAGAAAAGCTTATGCATGAGCATCTGTGTTAACGTAATTGCCAAGTTTAGGTGACAACCAGATGTTGACACTCGTGAAACTAAAAGAATACAATCATTAGGACTGGGCGATGGCATCTCAATGTATCGTCACACTAACATCGGGATATTTCGATGCATTGCAATGGTTCGGTATAATAATGTTTTATCTTTAGTACTGCGTAAATTTGCAAATAATAAGTTGCATTTTTTTTAAAGGATAAAACTTTGCATTTTTTTATAATTATTTCTCAGTATTCAAAGACATGGATATCTACAAAATAGTGGACAAAAAACATTAAACTGCTTGATTGATTGTAAAAAAATCAACAGGATTTGCTGGACACTCAGATTCTCAATCACATACGGATTCATCATATCAGCAAAACGATGAATCACAATGTGAAAAAAAAATCGTTTAAAGATAACGATCATCGCCACAGCTATCACTGCATGCTTACGGAAGAGAAGGCTCTTCGCCCGTAATTGCAGACATGAGTGTACTATCGGGAGCAATGCTCGACATCACGCGTGCAGACGCACACAATAGCTTTTGAATAAGTTCTTATAAAGAGTTACTGTGCATACTTAATTTTTGGAAATAAATATCAATAATGAAACTAAACATAAACATCTGACAACAGCTCAGAAATCATGCATATAGCCTAGGGGTGCAGAACCTATGTCCTGCGGACCACATGCAGCCCGCTGACTGTTGATGTGCTGCCCGTAGGAACTTCTGAAAGCAGTAAAAATTTCTTTTAATTTGGTTTTGTTTAAATATTATAAATTTTCTTTTATCGAATTATTTAATTCAAATTTATATAACTCTATAAAATACATATTTTTTTCTTTTTTTTGCACTTTCATTCTGTAAGCTTCTTTTTGGTTAGAATTTATATCACACCACCAATGGAAAAAGTTTTTTAAAAAAATGTATCAGTGTTTTTAGTTTTAAATAAATTCAAATAATTGAAAGTATTTACTTTTCTGCAAATATGTTATTATGTTTACTGATAAGGACACTAATGTTTAGTAATGTTAAGTTAAGTTTAGTAATGTTAGTAATGTTTAGTAATGTTAGACACTGCTTAGGACACTAATGTTTAGTAAAAATCATCATATTTGCCGCTAACATGACGAAATATGCGTGCATCCCTTCATTAATCTACGTGCTGTGGAAGTGGCCCTTCACTAAAAAAAGTTGTGCACCCCTATATAGCCAATAAATTATTCAAAGCCCTACTTCTTTCTTTCTCCTTCAAGGATATAAGTGGCATGTGGGCACCTCCCTCATTTGTTAGTTATCAATTTTATAACTGATAAGAGATCCAAGAATGTATTACATATGAACTAAATAAACGACTGAGAATAATTCATTCCCATTTGAAGACCGAAAAAAAAAAAATTCTTTACTTGCTATCAATATCATGTATTGATTATGTCATATATTGTTTTGTATAAAAAAAAATTCTAAAATTGATTTCTGGAGGTAATTAATTTCTTTCTGTTTCTCCTTGATGCCTAGCTTGTTTTTTATATATATTATTATCCAGAATCTATATCTTATTATAATTTGATTTTTTATCTTGCAGCTATATTGTGTTTTTTAAATCTTTTTAATGTATGCAGTGCTAAAAGTGTTACTACTAATAATTTTATTGCTAACAGTCTTATTTTTTTCAGTGAAACTTCTAAGGAATCAGCGGAACTTAATGGTCATAATGAAAAGTTTGTTCTATTTTATAATACATTCTTAAAATTATTTGAATCCTAAATAAATCTTATTTGTTCTTTCAGGAATGTACAGATAACAAAGCAAACTATTTTTCTTTTTTTTTTAATGTAGGAATTTGTTTTATTTCATTATTTAATTGCATTACTTCCTATTAAATTCTATATTCTATTCACTCTGAGAAACTTATTTGATTTTCTAAATATCAAGGTATAAACGTCCGTACTTGTTTTTCTGGATTTCATCACCAAGTTTGGCGGTAAATGATAATGTGGTGTTAGTTAAAACATAGTCATTGCCGAAATGTAAATGGAGTTATGAAAGAAGGCATAGAACATAAGCGAGATTGTATTTGGTTGTGGATATTTGAAGTTTTGATTATATTTGACAATTTTGTAATTGTGCAGATCGGATAATTGAGGAGTTTTTTTTTGTCTTTTTGAGGGATTGAGTAAATTTTTCATAGTTTTCTGTAGAATATGATGCACAGATTGAAGTTTTGTTACGGTTATAAGTTTTTTTTGTATTTTTGATAATGACCATTTGTGGATTGGTTTGTTTAATGATGATTTTTCAAATAGAACATTTTTATAAGTAATCATTTGATTAACTTGAAGCAGGATTTATTGGGTTTAAACCAATCGGTTTTTTAGAAAGTTTTTTTCATGTAATTATATTTTCTATTATTCATATTAATTTTTCCGTTCAGTTGCAAAAAAAAAAAAAAGAAAGAAAAGAAACGAAGAGATTTACAATTTTGGAATTTAATTGCTTTTGGTAATCTGTATTATTTTAAATAAACATAAATCTGCAATTTTTAAAAGCAGAAATAGACAGAAATATATATGTTTGAAACAAGATTGGCATTTTGTTCAGGTGAAACCTATTTTTTCCAGAACAATGAGAGTAACTGGAAAAGAAATTTTAAAAAACTGCACAAAATGGTAAAAATTAAAAAAGACTCTTACAATTATTTAACAGTAAATATTATAAAATAACTCAAATTTTGAACAAATTAAATTTAATATAGTAACAGAGAATGTTTAAATTTTTTATTTACTTTTTAATAAAACATTTATTTATTAATTAATTTTATGGAAAATTTAGAAATCTATATATCATATTATTTCAGAGTTGGTTTGAGTATTAATACTTCATTTGATTATAAAAATCAGTATTCTATTTATAATTGAGAATTCAATGTGCAATTTGTTAATTTAGTGGTGTAAAAGTTTGATTTTGTTCTTTTAATAGTTCTTCATTAATCATAAAATTAAGCTAGGCTGTTTAATATAAAATATTGACAAACTAGTTATTTAAATTTTTTTAAGAAATGCATATGAAAATGTGAATATTTTTTCTGCTTTTTAAATTTTAAATATTTATAAACGATGCATTAAATAGCTCAAAAATTAATACAGTAGGGAACCGATTATCCGGAACGGTCGGGATCATCGCTATTCCGCGTAACTGATTTTTACGGTTTTCTGAATCGCTACAAAAAGCCTTTTTTTTTATTGTTTAACCCAACTAAAGAATAAAAATATTTGGAAATAATCTTGAAAAGAAGAAAAAACTAATAGTAATACACTAATGATTATTTCCAAAGTGATGGTAAGGTAAACATCTTTCAAAAAAGAAATAAAATCTTATGAGGAAAAAAAACATTTAAGAAAAAATGGCGTGAAAATTTATGGAATTTCGTTCCGGTTTTTTGGTTTTCCGGTTTTCTGATTTCCGGATAACGGGTTCGGTACTGTATTATTATTATATAAACTAGATTTCTATTATAAAGTGTTCTAAAAAATTCTTTACATACTTGATACTTCTTTCTTAAGAGTTTCGGGCTGTGAGCCAGTGTTTTTCAGCAGTTTTTCCCACTGTGGAAGAAATTTGCCATTCCTGATTGTTAACTTATAAGAGCGAATTTAAAATTAAATCCTAATGTCACGTAAAAATGTTTAAAATAAAATAAACAACTGATGTTTTATAGTCTTTAAAATTAAGTAATGTAATTAATTATTGAAGGAATTCAAGTTCCTCAGAACTTATTTTTAGATAGCTACTTAAATACATTATGTTAGCTGCACTCAAAAGTAAAAATGGATAACAGGTGCTTTTTAAATTTCATGTTTTTTTCATTTTAATTGTAGAATTATTTTCAGCCATTGTAAATAAATTTGTATAGTGCATATGCAATGTAATTATATTCATTGTGTCGACCGGCCTGTGTAGGGGGCAGGGAGCTGTCCTTGCATCAGAAAGGTCCTGGGTTCGAATCCCGGGCAAAGCATGGATGCTTCTTTCTCTCTATCTGTGTTCTATGCCCTTTCTCCTTTGTGTGTGAAAGTAACCCGCCCTATAAATGGGTTGTGGTAGTGTGACGTGCGCGACACTGCTCCACCGCCGTGGCTTCGCCGCAGTTGCCCACGGGGTAACGAAAAGAGAGTTAGCAGTTCTGGCACTTTCTATAGCCAATGGACAATAGTTCCAACTGCCCGCCGTTAAAAAAAAAAAATCATTGTAGTTTTCAAATTATATTAAAAAAAGTCTGTTAAAAAATATTTAATATTTTTGTTCTAATTATATTCTAATTATTTCTATATATTAATCTAAAATATTTTTGTCTAACTTATTAAATTGTGCTGTACGTCAATAAGGGTATTGTTAAATTTAAAGACTATGTATGAATAAGTGACAAAAAAAAGTAATTTATTCATTATTTTTCAAATCTTTAATACTAAAACATAGCTTTACAATTTTATATGTTTATATTTATGTAGTCCATTTGTCTGTTTCATTTCTTTTCATCATTTTATGAATCTTAAACATTTTTCTATTAAAAAATATTTTGATTAAAATGTCTCACACCCAATTATATTAAAATTTGTATTGATTCAATAAATAATAAACTAGAAATGTTTATTTTAAGGACAACTAATTGATATTGTTGCTTCAAATTGTATTCTGCTAAATAATTATACTAATATAAATAATGTTGAATTATGACATTTTTATGTATACTAACAATTAAGGAATTTTTTTTTTTAGTTATAAAATATTTACTTGTTTGCCAAATGGAGTTATAAAGTAATAAATTTGCATATTTCAACATCTTAGTTATTATATTTTCGTATCATGTTCATATATTTCTGTACTAAAGTGTAATTTTTTTGGAGTTCTTTAAAAAATATCAATCAATAGTTAATAAGGATTCCTGTGAAATATTTTTTAATTGCTGAATTACTTTTAATTTGAGGCTAAACATGCCATTTAACCTTTTCTTTTCAATAAACCAAAAAAAAAAATTTAAGCCAAAAAAAAAGCTTTTATGACTGTCTAGTTACAAAGCTATTTAATGACTTGTATAATCATGCAGCATTTTAGCAAAAATAGTTATCATTGATATTTATGACATGTTTTGTAGAGAAGGTTCTGCAGCTGACTGTAGTAATTCATCAAAAAAACAAAATGGTTTTGAATTAACGGAAAAGTAAGTTAGTTTGAATTTTCTTATTTACATAAACCTTATCATTTCCTATTTATGCAAACTTTAAGTTATTGTTTTATTACTTAGTGATAGTCCAATAAAACAAGGTAAAAAGCGCAAAACTCGTCTTATAGATAGTGATGAAGAGTCAAATCAATCTCAAAATGGGGTATGATATTTACTTTTAATAAGTTTATTGTATTTACTTAGAATTACCCTTGTATTTATAAGTATTGCTATTGAATGTACAAGTTTTAATGTGTTTAATTTTCCATAGATTTAATTTTTAATGAGTTTCATTGTTCATTTATGCATTTATATATTGTTTATGCTATTAATTACATTTAAATACTAATATTATGTGCGTAGAAAAGCTAAGGATTTATTTGCATATTTTTTTTAAAAAATATTGAATGCTTTTTTACTTAAAAAACAAATAAGTTTTTATTATGGAGGATTATACAAGCATCATATTTTGCCCTATCATCTAAAATGTGTCCTTAAAGCTGAAATTTCATTTTTTTTTCTTCCACGGTCCTAGTTTTTTAAATTCTTTCACTGAAAAATTTTCGATTTCTTATAGGTTTCAAATACTGTTAAGAATGAATCAGAAAAAATGGAAGTTGATGATAGTAAGTGATGAAATTTTATATACATCTATTTAAAATATAGGGAAACCTCTCATTGCGGACATTTTTTCAATTCTCCATAAATCTTCTATGAATAAATCATTATGTACCCTCTTCTCAAAGTGGGCACTCACATTGCTGGACGAGAACTGTTGTATCTAATTTTGACAATTGGATGTAAAACTCATAAGATCATAGCTGCCAATTCTACTGGATTTTGCCAGTTTCTCCTGGTCTATTGCTTTAGTAAAAATCCTCCTGGTTTTTGTACATTTTAGAAAAATCCCTAAAATTGAGTAAGTTTCCTTAAAAAATCCTGATTGAAATAGAATTTTTGTGCAGATCATTGCTTGCTTGAATATTTAAATAAGTCTCACTAATGCATAATAAAGTGAGTCTTGTTTATAAAATTCAGTTAACTATCTTTGAAGAATTAAATGTCTATTATTATTCAAAATTATGATTAAACATAATACGTAACATTTCAAGATCATTTAATGTGAAATCATGACTGGAAAGTATTGCAGTTTTTCTATTTTGATGACTACAAAAGTTCCTAAAATTCCCTATGTGTAAAATATTTAGTATGTTTTGCAACAATAATCATGAAATTTATATTATTTCCTAAAATCTACTGGCTTTTTTCCTATCCATGTTGTCAGCTATGTAAGATTGAGATCGTAAAGATTTTTACTTTAGTTAGTATACGCAACCTAAGATTTTAGAAATTGAACTTACAATAAAGGAACTATCGCACTTTTAATCCTAAGAAGAAAACTAATTAGTCGTAATGAAAACATAATACTTAAGCATTTATTAATTTAAATAATCTCAATTAAAATGGACGTAACTCTACTTCTTGCATGTTATTAACTATACATACGGTCGGATATATAATGTAAGTGTATAAGTACTTAAACATTTGAATTGCAATTAACTAGTTGGCACATAACTTAGAATTAGGGAAATTAACTTCAGTAAAAAAAAAGAATTTAAAAAAATATCATTGTTTGTCATGATCACATGTCACATGCCTTTCACTTGTTTCTACACAAATACACAAAATTTTCATTGGATTATACAATAAAAGAAGAGATTTTAAGTTTAATGTTATTAGTTTAACACATTTTAATCCCAACCTATACTTTAAAATTTTTCAGAATATTTTTATTGGTTTTGAATCTTAAAATATATATATTATCAATAATTTTTTGTTACCATTTATTTTTATAATATTGCTAGTGTATTAAAACAAATTTGAAATAACAACATAATTGTAACAAACGTTTCAGTTATTAAATATAAGTTAAATTATTTATTCGATAAATGGGGGGCATATTTCACATATTTTGGTACATTTTCATAAAAAATGTCAGATTATTTTGATGTGTATTCTGAAAAAGTCAATTATTTATTTTGGTGCATATTTCTTTCACAATGAAACTAGAGCATTATGTTTCTCAATACAGGTCAGGAAGTTGGAGAAAGTCTTCAAAGTAATAACTCTTCAACAAAACTGATAGGGTAAGTAATATGAACTCAGCATATCTCAAAATATTATGTCACTCAATCACACAAACAAATAAATAAATTATACTCAGTTATAATAACTACTAAAATCTGAAAAATACTTGTTGTATTTATAAATTTTTTTTCTTGTAATCTTCTCTTATTTTTCTTCAGTCATTTTTTTATTTAGTACTTCACACTCTAACAGAGTGCGTAGCGTTTTTGAAAAGTGCTTAAAGGTGCTTATTTTCATTTTTAGAAGCTCTTAAAGGTGCTTTTTTTATTGGCTGTTTTTAAAATGTACTTAATTTTCCCTTTTTCAAAATGAGATATTAATTGAAGCTTTTGACTTGTGTTAAAAGGGGGGAGGAATTCTCCAGTAAAAGCAGTAATAGAATATCAGATCAGAGATAGAATAGAATTCTAAAATATAAAGTGAAAATATTGCAACTATGTCTCTGTTTTGACATGTTTCGTTTACATAATAGTTAAAATATTCTAATTTTAATAAAAATGGCAATATGTTTGGTTTATTTAAAAATGCTTGTGATTTTTTCTAACTTAATTGAAATCACTCAGGGTTGACATTTTTCTGTAGTTGCACTCGTGGAAACCGGGTAATACAGGTATGACAAAAAAAAAAACTTTTTGCCGCATTTAAAATAGAAACTCAGAAAATGATGGGAAAGTAATTGCTGACATACAACGGATAATGCGTAAGAAAAGCAATTAAATGTTAATCAAGTACCAATACATTTATATATTACCGCCATTCAAAATCAAATATTACATTCTGCAATAGTCTGTACCTAACAAAAGATAAGTTAATGTTTACATTTGAGTCTTGAATCTATCCAGTTATATGACTTCTCATAAGTAGAAAAGATTAAGACTAATCGTATTTACATGATTGGATTGTTGACCGTCGCCATGCAAATCAGGACTTTCAAGAAAAAAAACTTTTTGTGAGTGACTTCATTTAGTTACGTAAAAAGTTCAATGAGAATAAGTTTTTCAATTATGGAATTTAATATAATAAAAACTTAAATCCAGTATTTATAATTATATTACTTTTTCATATAAATATTACACATACTACACTTTTTATATTGAATGTTAAAAAGTATATATATATTTACGAACTGTGAACTGAGAAGTTTGTTACAATTACTAGAAGATTACGTTAATCATTGTTGTAATTTTCAACAATTATTGCTTCAGAAATTTCAGTCTTGTAATTTATTAATTTTTTTTACATTGAATTATTTTATATCACGTTTTTAGAATGACGAAATGAAGTCAAATTTTTTAGTTTACTTAAATGTCATTTAGCAACTATAAACATTTTTATTGTTTTAGCCAGTTTTTACTGGTTATAACCAGTTTCTGTCTGTAAAAAGCCAATCCTGATATTTTCTGGTATTATCGATGCTATTTTTAATATTATATTGATGCTGCATAATTAAACATTGTTAACAGAGTAAAAATAGTAACATCCATTTTCTGAAACTCAATTTTCTGCTGACATACTATTTTCATCTTATGGAAGAAACTAACTTATGTTCTTTGTGGAATCATAACATATTTTTTTCAAGAGATCAAAATAATTAAAAAATATTTTTATTTGAATTATTAATTAGTGTCATAACTTATCAATGTAACACTAAATGTTATTTATAATATTGCTTTTACAAACTTTTAAATTATAAAAACTTTTAGTGACTGTTGGTTTTATTAACTGAAAATTTAAATTACAAAAAGTCTGCCAACCGTCATAGTAACTGGTACAAATACGCCTGTTACTATGACGGTTGGCAGACGTTTTGCATGACTCTAATATATCTATCCCACTTTTGTATTCATTACCTGTTTAATATAGTTTTTTCTTTTATATTTTATTGGTTATGTACTGGATTTTAAAAACAGTGCAAGAGAGTTTTGATTACTCATCCTGACTATTGAATTTTATTTATCATTTTTTAAGATGTTTTAAACCTTAACACATTGTCTTCTCAATTTTTATATATTTATTTTTGTACTTATAGAAAACAACTGTTATCAAGTGAAGATTCTCTGCAAAATGCGAAAGAGTCTTCTTCAAAAAAGGTATATATTTACAGGGTTATCACTTCACAGGGAAAGCCTGGAAAATACAAGGAATTACCCAAAATAGCAGGGAATTTTGTTTTTTAAAAAATGGTAACCACTGAAAATGGGATTTACGGATGATTGTTAGTGTGTCTACCACTACAAAATTTCAATTCCAATTCACCAGTATACAAGACATGCTGACTCGATTCTATAGTGGGGTACCTTTTCAAAGATGAAGGTTGACACTGTCTATAACCTCTATATCCCCACATTGGTGACCCGGATGTGATATGAACATGCGTACCTTGGCGGAATCGCCCATTTCGATCTGAACATGCCTACTTCGATGGATCCTCCATGTCGAGCAGTTGACTTGTGACTGCGACATTGTCCTCTTAGCGCTGTTGCTACTCACTCTCGATCATACACAACTCTGGCCTGTATACACTCTACTGCTGATGGCGACACGAACGACATTGACAATGAACTTAATATCACTCTCTCGATTAGCACTCAGAAGTACGGTGATCTTAATACAGCTCTCCCGGCTTCTCAAAAAACATCCATGAATCAACTAGTGGTATCAGTTCTTCGAATTCTATCACAGATGTTATTCTGGTGTGGGAGTACTGTAGTGTGCCTACCACTGCAAAATTCCAATTCACCAGTATATAAGGCATGTTAACACGATTCTATGGTGGGGTACTTTTTCATAGAACAAGGTTGACATTGTCGATTACTACTATTTCCCCAAAATGATATTAATCTGGTTCATTTATTATAACATTGTTTGTTTTAAGTATATTCAGCTTTTTTCTCTTAATTTTTCCACCAATTATAACTAGTATAGTTACAGCTCATACTAGGGCACGGTGATTGTGTCTTAACATATTGTGTATTAATATGTGCAGGGAACAACAGTTAAAACGTCATGTTATTTTAGGGAGTGGCAAAAATTGGTCTCGTTTTCAATTAAATGTTAAAAAAAAATTTCTCATTTAAACCACTTTGTGAAATAATGGATTAAAAAAGAAAAATAACTACTCAGATTTGGAAACATTTAATTTGCACAAATAATACAAATTTATTCATTTTATTTCCATAAATTATGAGTTTTAGTAGTAATATTCCAGACAAAGCTGGATGGTTTTTGTGTTTTTTTTTCTCCACTAACCCAGCCAATTATGTTTTAAAATGTATATTTATAAGAAGTAGTTCTGTGTGTGATTTTCTTCCAAATGTTTCCCTTGAAGATCATTTAAAAATATTTTGTTAATTTGATTGATAGATACAATAGTTGGTAGAGAAATAAGTTCTAATTAATTTGCTTTTCATTTGAGCATCAACATCTTTTCTAGTATCATTTGAGTATCAACATCTAGATTATAAATATTTTAGTGGTCGATTTCTCAATCAACTTGGTGAGGTGAAATTTTCTTTAAAAAAAAATCTTTCCTTAAAATTTTTTATTATTTTTTTTTACTTATCAAAGTATGAAATTGATTTAAGCAAATATTAAAAAAAAAAAACAACTATAAGAAAAAAACTTAAAGTAATGAGTCAAAATGAAAAATCGCTAAAAGCAGCTGAAGCCAAATTTTGTCTTATGAAAACAATTTAAATTAAAAGTTAGAAACCAAAAACAATCAAAAACGAAATTCTAAAGACATGCTAACATACGTGTTTTTAGAATTTCGTTTTTGCTTGTTTTTGGTTTCTGACCTTTTATTTAAGGTATTTTTTTTTTTACTTATTCCTATTTTGCTTGCTATATTTTAATGTTTCATATTTTTTAATTCCTTTTTATTATTCATATCCAAATTTTAATCATTGTTTACATTATTTGTTAAGAATAATTGTTATTGTCATTTATTCTCTAGATCAAACTTGAAGGTAATTCCCCTGGGAAAACCAATGTGCTCAGCAATTTATCAGATTCTAGAGTTAACTCTCAATCACCTTCTTCGTCCGTTTTATGTAATAGAAACTCTAAACTGCCTCCACCGCCTAAAAGAAAAACAGGTAGATACGTTTTTTAGCATTGTTTCTGTAAATACCTTAAATTTGTTCACATGTATAAGTGTAGCCACCAAGTCTCCCAGATTGAAGTTTTGGTATCATATCCCATATATAATAAATATCCTTAATTTCACTTGAAAATAAAATTATTTTAGTGCAAAGCTCCTTGAATAATAATTTATGTTTAATATTTACTATGTTATCTGAAACATTTTATATTACACCCTAGTCCTCCCTTTTTTCAATGCAAAACTGTTGTTGTTGTTGTAGTTCATTTACGTCGCACTAGAGCTGTACAATGGGCTATTGGTGACGGTCTGGGAAACATCCCTGAGGATGATCCGAAGACATGCCATCACAATTTTGATCCTCTTCAGAGGGGATAGCATCACCGCTTCAGTACCCCTTCGGCCTGCACGTGAAGTCGAGCTCTTTACGGTAGAACAGTTTAGCAAGGACCCATACCGCACACCCTTGGTCCCTACGCAGACTGATCCAAGTGGTCACCCACACGCACACTGACCTCAGCCAGTGATGCTTGACTTCGATGATCTGCTGGGAACTGTATCTTAATGATCAGTCAATTGCGGGGCCAATGCAAAATGGATACTCATAAAAAAGGGTTCCCACAGTACTTGAAAAACCTTGAAAGTCCTTGAATTTTGTTGAAAAAAATCAGAGCCCTGAAAAGTCCTTGAATTCTGCCATAGGGTACTTGTAAAGTACTTGATTTGTTAGGAATTAAAATAATACTAATCTTTCTTACAAAAAAGCAGTAAAAAAATAAATAAATTCAAAGGAAAATTATAGAAATTTTGATAGATGCAATTTTTAATGCTTGAAGTGTAAAAGGGTTAAAGAAGATGCAAAAATTTTCTCTCTTAGAGTTTTCGCACCAGGTTATTGTTCTTCTCTCTGCTGTTTTGAAGGCAGAAATTTCTAGCAAATTTTATGTTTTGCGGTCATATTTTACAAATGATATATTGTATTTAATCGATTTAGAAATATGTTCAGCGTGTTAACCTCATTATTATGACAGGTTAATATTGTTATCCTATTTGTTCTTTTAATTTATGTACTGATGTTTTGAAGGCTGAAATTTCTAGCAAATTTTACGTTTTGCAGTCATAGTTAACGAATGATATATTGTATTTGGTTGATTTAGAAATATGTTCAATGTGTTAACTTCATTATTACGACGAAAAATAATAAATTTTTTATCATTTATAATCAAATTTTTACATTTAGTTTTTACTGCTAATAAATAAAATTTAGTTCTACAGGTTTCATTAATTATGAATAAACATTGTGATTCACATAAAACTGATTCTTGATTTACGGATTGGAATTAACATAAAATTTTCTATGAATTGCTATTTAAAGGAAAGCGATTAATGAATCACTTATAAAACATTACTTTAAAGTGGTTTGCAAATTACTCATCAGAATTCGTATTAAGGTATTTTATAAATCACAATCAGGATTCACATTAATCACATCAGGATTCACATCATGATTTTCTGAATCATATTTCTGAATCATATAACATGATACATTTAGTAATTGATAGTTCTGAATCATATAACATGATACATTTAAGTAACATGATATATTTAAGTAATTTCAGAATCATGCCTCACAATTCTCATTCTTGTAGTTTACAAATCATGCATTGCGATTCACAAAAGAGAGATTTAAGAATTACCACTCACAATTCTCATCAAAATGATTTAAGAATCACACATAGCTGTTCTATATTAAGCACCTTTTAAACCACAAATTGCAATTTGCATCATAATGATCACTATTCACGTGAAAACTATTGGTTAATCACACAACAGAATTTACATTAAAATGATTTATGTATCACACATTGTGATTTCCGTCTTATTAGTTCGTGCGTTTTGTATCATTTGCTATTCATATTGTTCCAATTTAAAATAAATACACCGCATTTCTATTTAAAAATCGCACATTGTGATATGTAATTTACGCAATCTTCAAGACTTCACCTTTCCTATAATTTTGATTTACGTATAGTATATCTAGATTCGTATAAATGCAATTAAAAAATTACGTTTAGTGAAAATTATGCTTGTTCACAAAATTGTTTTAAAAATCACGCTTCACATTTTATAGATACATTTTAAAGAAAATGAAGCTTGATAAGTCTTAGTTAGGTATCTGTAAAATATTGTTCTATGATAGATTTTATTATGTTCAAAATACATTACTGATATTCTGAAGTAATAAAATAGATAATTTGTTATTAAAATTGAAACAGATGTTAAATGGATATATTTTGATATTTTATCTAATTACATACATTTCCTGTAACCTAAAATTTGATCTAACATATTAAAAAAAAGTATTTATATTTTAATAACCATACACAAACTTTATCAATTCTTTACTATGCTTGTTTAATGTAATATGTATCATTCATTCATTCAATTACATTAATTCTAATGCACATCATTAAATTTTTCGTGAAAAGTTTCACTGATGCTAGTTTTTAAATGTTGGGCTAGTATCCTATGTCAATTTTAGATTGTTTTTTTTTTTTTTTTTTTTCGTCAACTGAAATTTTCCAAAGTGATTTGAAACAGCAATGTAACTATCAACCATTTGTATTATTAGCTGATAAATTTAATTAAATTTTTTTTGTTGCCAAATAAGCATTGTGCATTAAAAATATTCAATTTCTGCTTCTGTGTAATTGTAAAATCTGGTTGACACGTACTTTAGCATGTAACTGTAATACTGAATAAGTCCTTGAAAAATTTGATATTAGGTCTTTGAAAGTCATTGAAAATTCCTTGATTTTTTTAAAAAAAAACTGAGTGGGAACCCTGTAAAATCTGTAATTTCAGCTTTTTTTCTCCTTGGACATGAAAAATTGCAAGATTCTCATAAATTTGAATCATATCTGAAAATCTAACTTAATTGTAGTGTTGTGGCCACCTTGTTCGTTTTTTTAAAAGCCCTTAAAGGTGCATATATCTATTCGAGGTTTGTAAAAAGTGCTTAATTTTCTATCTTGTTAAAAGAGATTTTTTCTTTGCCTTTTCGATTGTCGTTCTAAATAACAAAAAAAATTCAGAATTTTCCCAATTTTTTCTGCAATATTTATCAAAAACTAGTTATTTTATCATGATTATATAAAGTTTTTGAAGATATTTTTGAATTTTATTGATATAACAAATATCTATATTTAATTAAATAACATAGTATAAATTTCAAGTACCTTAGAATGAGGGAAAAGTAATTTTTTGCACTTTTATTGTTGCTTTGTTCTTTTCTATTTTGTATTATTACTTCTTTTTTTTCCTTTTGTTGCTAATTAATGGTTGCATGCTAAAGATTATCAGTAGCTCTGCTACTCTTTAAGCCAGTGTTTCCCAAAGTGTGGTACACGTACCCCAGGGGTACGGGAACAGTTTAGCAGGGGTACGTGTTCTTATGCGAAATATCTTGCAACAAACGAAAATTTCAAAATTTTTTATTTAAAAATAAAGCTAGCCATGAAAATTTATGATTATGTATTTTTCTATTGACTATTTTTTTTTTTGCAGAGTTAACAGTTAATAATTAGTGGTATCAACAGCCAGTTGTGATTTTTAACTTTATTGCACATTTTTTATAGTAAAAAATACGTTCATTTTTTTATTAGTGGTACACAGCATTACGAAAAATTTAGAAAGGGTACACAAAAGTCATAAGTTTGGGAAACACTGTTTTGCTATTTTTCAGAATTTCATTTCTATTACTAATAATTAAAATAAATCGATTTAAATCTTTTGTAGGAAGTATGTAAATGTTTTTAATTCACTATACTTTTTAAGCAAATTGTTTTTCTTTTTTTGTGTATTTCAATGCTGGGAAGGAATTTTCAGTGGAAAAAAATCTTCCTTAATTCAGTTTCTCTGCAGTTAATGGATAAAATTAATGGTGTTGCTATTAGAATTTGGAACTTTATATTAAAGTTTACGACTATCCTTATATATATATATATATATATATATATATATATATATATATATATATATATATATATATATATATATATATATATATAAATATATTAATTTGGAATCTAGGTATTAATTTGGATTTTTTTTTAAGTTAAAATTTCAGTATGTGTTTTTCAAATTTTTATTTTCATGTTTTCTGTTCCTATACAGAATTGTCAATCTCTTTAACACAATTCTTAACAGAAAACTGTAAAATGTGGATTAACTGCTGCCAGACTGTTCTGAAAGAATAAAATGAATGTATTGCATATAGATATTGAAAAATAAAATAAATTTGTAGTATAGACTTAATTTCTTAAATACCTTGAACTTTTTTTTTTAATTCAGGGAAAAAGTTATATCTCTTAATGGATGAAAAAAAATCACTTAGATCGTTTAGTTCTAAACTAGTGTTAACTTTAATTTGGCAACAAAATAATCAATTAAATCTATCTTTGTTATACCAAGAGATTATTACATAACTACGAAGTATCCTGTATTTTACAACTACCTCCTGTTTACCTGTATATTCTCAAATTTCTCCGTATTTGTTGATAAAATTTGTGAAAAAATTGAGCTAAAATATCCGCTGATTTCAAAAATACTTCTCGTATTCCTCAACACATAGTACTATTGCCCCACTGCAGTATATTGAGTGTTAATAGTTTAAGTAAAAATATCCTCAGTGGTAGACGAATTATGAACAAGTCCCCTTGCCTTCATACTAACCATGGGAGTTTTTTTATGGTTTCCATCTCCATGTAACTCAAATGGAGGTTAGTTTCTTCAAAAAGTCCTCCACGAAGACAAATTTCTTCTAATACTTGATCCAGGAGTTCCTTTGTCTTCTGGATATGGTTCAAAGTTAAAAAGCTGCAGAGTATTAGTAGTCGTAAACCCAAAAAATTGGTTCGTCTGTTCAACAACGGTTATAAAATAAATTAGTTATATAATGGTTTATAAAAATCTCTTTTAGATTGATTCATATACATATTTTTTTAATTTTCTAAATATAAGTGCCTACATTATTTCCAATTTTGAGACTTACATGATTATGCCTGATGTAAAATGTTGGCAGGCATGCTATTATTCTAAAACATTTTTGTTTTTTATTTTTGTGAACTGAATCAGAAATTATATTTTCCAGCTTCTAGTAATTTCTCTTTATAACTGCAAAGTTTGGTGTGAGTTGATTCTTACGCACATCATTTACAGTATGTCAGGTTGAATCCTCAGTGTTGGGCTGTCTTATAACTGATATTTTCACAGATATGTTATTCACAAATATTTTTGATTAGTAGTTAATTAGACTGTATCAGTTATTTCTGATGAGTTTTGAAGAATTTTACTTTTTTGAAGTGAAGCTTTAGAATATATTTAGAATTATTTTATTCAAAATATATATGATGCTTTTTAATCAAAATTTTTATATCATACTAGCTGAATATCCCATTCTCAGTGCAGGTTGGAAAAAAAAATTAAAATTCAATAAATCAGTACTGAACAACAAATCTTGCACAAGATTCAGACATATAACAGCACAAGTTAAAATAATTCCAATTTTTTTAATTTTATTTAGTTAGTATTATTTTTCATTATTGCTAGAGACCAGCTTATAATGGTTTAAATTAACCTCAAGTAAACAATTAAACAAAAGTAAACAAAACACCTCTAATTTAAAACTGCACAGTATTAATCAGTTTTAATTGGTATTAAATATACTAATTTTATCTACATTAATATGTTTGTTACCATGATATCAAAAGTACCTATTACCAAAATTATTAAGCACCATTGATGTCACTAATACTATGGCTTTTTTTATGTTCCTTCTAAATGAATTAGTTTTATTTCTCCAATAAGTTTTGCTTTTTAGTACTTAGTTTCTAGTATTATTTTAATTAGTTTCTGTTACCAAAATTAATAAAACGTCATTGGTGCCCAAAATGGTATCACGATTTTCAACTTTTCTTCTCAATGAATTAGTACCATTTCTCCATTCATTTTTCTACATAATACATAGTTTATTTTTTTTATTTCAGTTATAATAACTATTACCAAAATTAAATAAGCATCATATGTGTCAATAACAGTATGGCAATTTACTGCACTTGTACTAAATGAAATAGTATCATTTTTCCATTATGATTTCCCTTTAGTACTTAGTTAATTTTTTTATTCCAATTAGTACCTTTTACTAAAATTATATATGCAATTTTTGACCTATCTGCTAAGCGGTTTAGTACTATTTCTTCATTTTAATTTTGCTTTTCAAAAACTGTTGATTTTAAATTATTCATTTTTATAGAAATATATTTTAAAAGCTTAATTTTAAAAAAAAAGAAACAGGTTGTATCATATTATTTAAGAAATGCTAATTTGGTGATGTAGCTTACCTATGCTACCATGCTCACATTGATAAACTGTTGATAAATAATTAAATATATATGAACATCCAATAAACTTCTTTGTTTTGATTAATGAGAGCTGTCGGAGCTAATAGAGTCAAGTGGACTGTTACGTTTGGTAATTTTTTATTGAATGAGAAAAGAATGTTAGAAAGCTACGCTTGGCGCATTACAATCTCGCCAATGAGGGCGCGGACAAGAGCTATAAGCAAGAAAACATCACTGACGCTATCTTTGAAATCATCTGCATTTTCTTTTATATCAGTGTCGCTGTAACTACCGAAAGAAAAAAGATCGACCGCAAAATCACACGAAAGTGAACTCTTTAAAAAAAAAAAAGGGATTACATATGCGTGTTTTCTTTTTAAGATTCTGCTCTTGTAATAATCATATTAAAAAATATCGGATTTTAAAGACTATTTATATCAATAGCAATAACTGCCAAAAAAAATTAATAAAAAATAGAATGAATATTCTTGCAGAAATTTTTTTTTTTTTACTTCGTTATTCTCAAATGAAAATAGAAAAATTACAATATTTAAAATTTGCTTTGCCTGAACTATAAAGTCAGTTGCAGGTTCCGCAACTAATAACACTAAATAAGAATAACAAATTTTTAAGTTTTTTTCTCAATTGTTTTGGTATGTGCCTTCTAGTTTTGTGCATTTTTTTGTAGTGTTCATGAATGCTGATTTAATGATTATCTACTTATTTTTAGCATCGTGTAAAGAACGGATATTCATCTAGTTATATAATTGTTTATTTTTTCTTTAGCACGCAAATCTATGAAAGCTTCAAATGCTATTGAAACGAGTTCTGAAGAAGATTCAACGAAGCAATTTCCAAGCATCAAAACATATGAAGAAGAGGTGGTTAAAAAAGATTCTTCACCTAAAGATGGAAATAAGACTTCAAAAATTAAATCTGATGATATTGAAGAAAGTAAGGAAGAATCTTCGGAGAAAATTACTTCTTCCAAGAAACCTCAAGCAATTCACCCTTTTTTTGGTATTGTATTTTGAATGGTTATTCTGCTATTAATTTTTATTTTGCTGTACATGCATGATAATTTTGTACTAGTTCTTTTAGCTTATAGGCCGTAGGTATGTTAGTGGAAATTTCATAAGCAATCAGTATCACAATCTTCACAAATTGAAATTACTTTGTGACATAATCAAAGATTTATTGTAATTATTACAGGGTTCCCATGGTCCTTAAAAACTGCTTAATTTTTACTTTCGAAAATAAGGTTCCTTAAAAGTACTTAATTTTAGTTCAAGGTTTTTAAAATTCCTCAATTTTTCAGCATCACTGTGATTGATAGGAACAATTTTTCAGCTCAATTTTTTAAACTAAATTGTTGTTTTTTTATCACTTAGATTTAGACCAGGCATCAAGGGTAAAGCATTTTAGGGAAACAAAAATTAATGTGTGGGGGGCTACAGGCAAGGGGAAGAAAGTGTGTCCTTTCATTAATATATTGGTTCTTTCATTGATATATTCTGCTCTTTGCCTAGAATGATGTTCTATGAGGAGAGTGAAGCATTCTAAAGGGAAAGACTAATGTCGACAAGGGGAATACAGCACATGGAAGAGATATTGCTTTGGGAGGCGGGGGGGCAATTTTTAGGTTCCTAAGTAGAAGACCCGCACTAACCTTCAAAATTAACAGAATTTAAGAAATTCACTTCTACTGGTAACACATCTGCTTGTAGGGATTAAATAAAATGCTAAGAAAAGAAGTATCAGAAATATTTTTGAACTAGAATCCATAATGAAAACTATTTCCTGAAATCTTGAAGAATTAAATGAATTTGTATAATATTTCAATGTGTAATAAGTAAACATAAATTTATAGAAAGCATAGCATTTTTTAAAATTCATTATTGTACTAAAAAAATAAACTGATCTATTAGAAACAAGGTTTAAAAAATCTCAGCCCACCTAGGTTTTTCATCAAAAACCTGGGGTTTATTGGTTTTTTGATGAAAACCTCAAGTTTTTTTCTTTCTTCAAAAATACTTTAAAAAAAATTTTCCTAAGTACTAAATAAAAAAAAACATGGATTTTCTTCAACAAGAAAGTTAAGTATTTAGTAACTATTTATAATTTGTTTTGCTGCAATGTAAAATTTTTGTTTAAAGTTTTAGATTGTTACGCTATTATTTTTATTTCCTAAGGATAAGCAGATTGTTACATAAAATATAAATCTACTCAACTGAAAAATCCTTAGATTTTAATAATAATTTTATTAAGTTAACATTGCAACTTAATATGCTGTTTTTAATTTTTGTTCAATTTTTGGTTGTTTTAAAATTAGTTCATGTTTTTCGCCAGAATGTTTAGTAACATTATGTAGAAGTTAATTCCTAATAACTGGTTTGATTGGAAATAATTTTGTTGAAGTTCATCATAAAAGTAAATATAACACATTTGCTGGTCTAATAGCGAAAAATATAAAAACTTGTTGAAGTAATTTTTTTTACTGTTTTAGTCAAACTTCTTTATTTACTCTTTTTTTAATATACATGAAAAAAATTACAAATTTTAAATTCTGCACTTAATTTTACAATTCAATTTCAATGAAATCATTAAAAGTGGAATGCAGTTTAGTTTTATAGGTTAACTTTTACAATCTGAATGACGTTAACTTTAAACAATCCTTAATTTTTCAAAAAAGTACTTAATTTTTTCAAAAAAAGAAGGTGCCTAATTTTTGCTTTATTGAAGGAGTGGGAACCCTTTATTATGTTTCATTCAACGTGTAATCTATGTTAAATTTGCCTTTGTAAAGTAAATGAAAATAATACTCAGAAAAGTATATACATATTCCTTTTCACTTCAAATTGAATCATAGGGCTTCTATCATGGCTTTCCATCTCACGCTGATATTTTGCCTCTCTTCATGTCCTTCCTATTGTTTTCAATTCGCTTACAATCATTCTGCGCCAAGTATTTTTTGGTCTTCTTTTTCTATTGCCCTGAACGTTCCAAACAAAAATTTGTTCAAAGTTAAATTTTTTAGATTTACATAGAACATGACCAATTCATTTCCATTTTTTAATTTCCAATTGATTACTGTTTTGCTTTTCTAAGGATTTCCACATTACAAATTTTATGGAACCACTGCATACATAAGATTCTTCTTTAACTCTTGTTAATGAATTCTTGAAGTCTTTCCATGTTAACAAGCATTCCTACTTTGCCTTTTTCAAATGGCGCTGCGCCGTACCCCTCTTTTTTTCTTATTGATACTTGATTTTGAGTGTGAACCGTATTATTAATTTGTTTTCAGTAACTTGTTTTTATGTTAGTGAAATTTTTTTTTTTACTTTTAAATATAATCATGTCAATTTTAGATTTATCTAGATAACGTTCACTTTATTAGTTTTTTTCTTATTATTAAGTTACATAAATAGATATAAAAATTATCTGAATCAAAAATAATAATAAAAAAATCTGAAGAAAAAATAATACGAAGAAAATTTCGCAATAAATTCTTTCTTTTCTTTTTTTTTTTACATCTTACTTGTAAGTGAGAAATAGACATTTTATTTATTGTTTATCTAAATAGCCAAGAAAGAGTCTCCTGTAAAATCAAAAAGTGTATCTGAGAGTGAAAAAGAGGAAGAGAAGAATAGCTCATCGGATGGGGAATCTGAGTCCAAGAAAAACAACAAGAATCCTGATGGTAAGTAAAAATGATAAAACTTCTTACTTAGTTACATCATAAGAAATTTGTATTAAAATTTTGATTGTTTAAATAAGGAAATGTTTGTCATTCTAGTGTCATTCCAGATTTTATATGAAAAATGAAAATTCTTAACCCTTTTATCAATCAGACTACTGTGCTTTCACCTGCTTTTTTCTGTAGCAGATTTGTTTCGCACTTGCCATTTGAAGATTGGCATGAAGAAATGTTTCTCTTAAATTTATCCATATTTTATTTAAAACCATCATAGTTAGATTACCATACCTGCCAAGTCTCCTGTTTTTTAACAAAGACTCCGGTATTTTACGACCATTTCCTCTTTACCTGTATATTTTCAAATTTCTCCGTATTTGAAAAAAAGAAAGAAATTGATGACAAAATATCCACTGATGGCAAAAATACTTCTCGTATTCCTCAACAGATGGTGCTATTGCCACTACTGCAATGTGTTGAGTGTTAATTGTTTAAGTCAAGCCGAGATGGCTCAGGGGATAGGGCGTTCGTCTGAGGTGAAACCAGGTTCGCATTCCAGCTACCACGGGTCGATCAAATTTCGCATTCGGCTTGCAACAACCACAGGGCTGAAGTGAAATATCCTCAGTGGTAGATGATTCACGGGCTAGAACCCTTATCGTCAGGCTAATCGTGTGAGATTTTCATGGTTTTTGTCTCCGTGTAGCTCAAATACGGTTTAGTTTCATAAAAAAAGTCCTCCTCAAGGCAATTTTATCCTAATACTTGATCCAGGAATTCCCTTGTCTTCTAGATTGGGTTCAAAATTATAAGACTACGGAGTTGAACTTCAGTAGTTGTAGACCCAAAATTGGGTAGGTTGGTAAGAGCTCCGTTATTTGATTTCTCAATGTTGGCAAGTACGAATTATAATTTCTAATTGGATTAATTTGTTCAAGATCTCTTACCCCCCCCCCCACAAAGTAAACTTTGAAGGGTCCCCATTATAAGTAGTGATTATGAGACAGACTGATTTATGGTCTGACTGGCAGAATAAGTGTAGATCAATCTGGTCACGAAATGCATAATGTTTAATTAAAGCAGTTTTAAATATTTGTTTGATTCCTAAATTCAAGTAATACTCATTGATTAATCAAGTAATACTCTTTAATCAAGCTAAGAAGCAAGAATTACTGTGGGGAGAGTTGATACTTACAATGTCAACCATCATTTATAAAAAGGTACCGCATCATAGAATCGAGTTAACGAGTCTTATATACTAGTGAATTGGAATTACATTTTTGTAGTGGTAGATACACTACAGTACTCCCCCACCAGAATTATATCTGTGATAGAATTCGATGAACGGATACCACTAGTTGATTCATGGCTGTTTTGTGAGAAGCCGGGAGAGCTGTATTAAAATCACCGTACTTTTGAGTGCTGATCGTGAGAGCTGTATTAAGTTCACAGTTGTGGTCGCTCCTTTGTTGCATTTAGCAGTCGAGGGAATAATTTGTACGTTGTGCGTGATTGAGAATGAGTAGCAACAGGGTGAGGGGTTGGATAATGTCGCAGTCACAAGTAGCAAGTCATCTGTTTAATGTGAACCATCCATCAAAGTAGGTGTGTTTATATCGAAGTGGAAGTTTCTGTTAAAGTAGGCATGTTCGCATCACATCCGAAGGTCACCAATGTGGGGAGAGTTGATATTGACGATGTCAACCTTCATCTATGAAAAGGTATCCCAACATAGAATCAAGTTAACATGTGTTATATACTAGTGAATTAGCATTGTATTTTTATAGTGGTAGAAACACTACAATTACTTAGCTAAGTACATTAATAGATGGTGAATTAGCTTAAAACAATCTTAGTATATTTACCTGTGTTTTTTTCATGAGTCTCAAATAAGTTAACATTTAACTTATTTTTAAATTTTTTTTTCAATTTTAGATTCAGAAAAGGTTGATGAATCGCCAAATGAAAAAGCTAAAAAGAAAACTGTAAATTCTAGGTGAATACTTTTTTTAGAAAAAAAAACTTGTTATGTTTATTTAAAAATTTATTTTTTTAGATGTAATCATAAATATTTTTTTTTTTTGTAATTTGTATTATATCCATTGATATTATATAAAGGTCCACAGTGTGCAAAATAAAAAAAAAGATGTCTCCCTAAATAATTTTGTTTTTAATAGTCAAAAATTTTTACTAAATAAGTGACAATCTTTACTAATTTTTAATCTTCTTGCTTTAGATATATTTTCATAAAGAGGCGACAAAAAATTTTAATAAATGTCCTTAAAAAATATTTTAAAAAAAAACTGTAAAGCGAAATAAGGAGAAGGTATAATCTCGTCATCAGCTCAGACGATTATATCCACAAAAAAGAATTTTTTCTAATATTGTATTGATATAGCCAAAGCAAAATATATCAATACAGTAGTAGGAAAAGCACCAAAAAAATTTAAACAAAAGTAAAACATACTAAGCAAAAAATACTATATACAACTTAGCAAGCACAAATTAAAAATTTGTGAAAAATACAGAATAAAATAGAAAATTTAACATATAAAGAGAGTAGCTAACTCTAATGTCTTTCTACTTGCCTGCATCTTATTAAAATGATTTAAAATATTGTCATAACAAGTTTGCCAGATTACAAAATATGAAAATAAAGGCATTCTTATTTTCTATTTTTTGCTTAATATGTTTTATTTTGTTTTATTTTAGTTTCAATGTCTTTGGTGCTTCTCCCTGAATCGTATAGAAAGATAAATTCATATTTTGAAATGTATATTAATTAAGATATATTTTGCTTTGGCCATATCAATGCAATAGTAGAAAGAACTCTTTCTTACAAATATAATTTGACGTCTTATATTATATTTGTGTTGTTTTTGAACTTAATTAATATTTTCAGAAACATTTTATTTATTGAGATTTTTTTCTTCTCTTTAAAATTATCTATTTTTTTTATATTTTTGACTTATTTCATGTGTTTTATGAACTTATGAGTAGTAAGTAATACTTATTATTTTTTTAAAAATTTTCTTTGCTAATCTCTCTTTTATTCTTTACTGTCTCTTTATTGTGTTATATACGTAATATAGTCATGAGCATGGGTGCAAGTCTTCTGTCCCCAGGACGGATTACCGTCTTTCGAAAATGTCCGCGGCCGGAAGCAAGACTGACTATTTAGCAAGCAAGAATACGGAAGCAAGAATACTTTTTAGGTCTACATTATTGGTCTACTTTCTTATGTCCTGTTGTTATTTTATCAAAAGACAGATGAATAGGTATTTTTTGTACAGTATTTAAACTTGATGTATTATGGTAAAGCTTTCTTAGATAGTTTGCATATGTTGAGGGAGTATTGTGTATGTTAGGTATTTCAGTCAAAAAATTTTCAGTCTTGGCCTTTTTTCCAAATTGCACCCATGGTCATGAGATTATTTCCTTTGATGTAGTAATTTTATGGTTTAAAAAAAAACTTTGTTGGAACTTATAGTTTTTTTGCTGTAATATTAAATTAAGATGAAATTATTGCTTAAATAAGGACTTAGACAACTATAGGTAAGTATTTTTAATATTTTTCAAGGTTTTCAGATGGTTAACCGCTTACCAATTTTTTTGGAGAAAAAAAATCCAAAAAAGTAATTATATTTTTAATTTCATTAATAAATACAATGGACTACAACAAAACATAATACACAAATTTTTAGTTGGAATTTTAATTTCGTTTTTATGTGTAAAAAATATTTTAATTTACAATAGGTTTTCTATCCCAAGTTATCTAGGGCAAAAGAAAAAAGTTAAATGTCAGTCTTCGTATATGTTCACATCTTCATAATTTCGAAAATCATCCATTTTCGTATGTGAACGCCATTTTTTTTAAACTTCTTTTTATGCAAATTCAGCAACCATCATGTACACGATTGCACGAAACACGTGTGCAATACCACAGTCCAAGAGCAAAATTCCTGAAAAAAACTTGGCAAAATTCTATTCACAGCAGATTTTTTTCCTTTACTTCCGGCCAAGTGAAAACGTGATAAGACAAAACGTACTGACAAATTCTGCAACGCCTAAGTTTTCTCGGGATAATAAATATTTGCAATATATACATACTCTAGTTAACTCGGGATGATCAGGGAAGCGGTTAACGGTAAACAAACTTCAGTCTTAAAATCTTTCAAATGTAGAGAATTATTTTGACTCAAAAGTTTGATTTATATGTATAATGTCTGGATGTAAAACATTGTATTATGCGGACAGATAACACTAATTTTGTGTTATTATTGATGTATGTTAACTTTATATTTTTCATGATTTTAGGGTTTTATTCATGTTTTTTGCCCACTGATATTAACAGGGATGAGATTTTTCCGCTTTTTAGCGGATTTCCGCTTTTTTCACTTAACTCTTGAATTTCAGTTTTTCTATCAAAATTTCAGATTTTCTAAAAATTTCACTTTTTTTTATAAGTATTCCGCTTTTTCTGAAAATTCACCGATTTTCAAAGAGAAACAGAAAATTACAGAAACTACATAGCTACCAATCCTTTCTCATTTTTACTTATTTTAGCTATTTTCTCCCCTTTTTCACGCAGCAGATAAAATTTTCCGAATTTTTTACCCGCCCTCCAGATAGATCCGATTTTCGTAGTTCAAACGATGCTGCTTCTGACAAGCCTTTTAGAAGTCCCGAGCCTGGAATCTGCAAATATCTCGATTCTTATTCACACGATTTTAATATCAAACATAGCTTTTCATATTTGTATTTGCGCGTTTTAAAAATTCGATATCCCAGTTTGTACTTTCTCATTATCAAAATCGCATATCTTGTTTCATATTCATGTGATTTCAAAATCCATAATTGTTATTCATATTCATGCAATTTTAAGACCAACTATCGTGATTCTTGTAAGAAGTAAATTTTTTATTTAATTAGTTACTATAAAGGTGACTGTTTTTTTTTCTCACGACGATTATTAGCATATGTAAGTTTTACCACATCAGAGAAACTGGAAGGGAATATATATTTAAAACTTAGATTCTGTGCTTGCAAAGAAGAAAAAATAGGATTTGTCACAAGATGTTTGAAGATGAACTAACGTCTAAATATAGCAAACATAAAAGATATAGCAAACAAAAGCAATCACTAAAAAAAGTATTTAATTTAATTTTTTTTTTTTTTTGGAAAAAGAGTTAATTAACTCATCATCAAAATTTTATTTATAATTGCTGTTATTTATGCTATAAAATGCAAAATTCTTATCAAATAAAAAACAATTATCTAAACAGTTGCTGATTGTCATGTAATTTTTCAAACTAAAATAGCAATTTTTGTATGTTAAAGAGTTACTATATATTTCTACTTCACTGTTATTGATGTGTTTCAGAGGGCTCTAGTTAGATTAGACTATAATATAAACATAATAATTCGGTCCATTGTTAAAAGTTTTTTTTCCAATATAATTTAAAAAGTAATATTACCGATATATTTGCTATAAATCACATAACAGTATTTATTAAAAGAAATGAAATATTAATGTATATTCTCAGTAGTTTTAATTTGCTAAACCAGGTAGTTTTTCAAGTAATAATTGTCTCTTATGTGAACTGAGGAAAAATATAATTTCTAGCTTTATTTTTTCAATTGGTAATTTTTATTTTCACTAAATGTTAAGTATCAATGTAATCATTTATATAATAATAGATTAGTGCACAATTGTATGTCAACACATTATTTATTACCTTAAACTGTCTGGAATTTATTATTATAGGGATGCGCTTGCGTAAAATTTAGCTTTTTTGCCTTTTTGCTAATCTCATCCCTGTATTAAGACATCGTTCTCAATTGATTTATTGTGTTTTTCCTACAATTCATGCTGAGGGTATTTTTTTCTCTGTAGCAGGGTTTGTTGATTTAAATCAGCTTGATTTAGATCACGATTTAAATCAGCTTGATTTAGATCACGATTTAAATCATATGATTTTCAAAAAAAATCGCGGATTTAAATCAAACGATTTTTTAAAAAAATCATGGATTTAAATCAAATGATTTTTAAAAAAACATCATGGATTTAGATCAAAGGATTTTTTATATATATATTGATTTACAAAGTTAAAATACAGTGAATTGATACTTTTATTATTTCTTTTCTTAGTTTTAAGATTTATTTTAAATAAATTGCTGCATTAATTAATTTTAGTTTACAAAATTACTTTCCTTCTTAGTGTATGTTAAATTCCAACACGTTTGAAATTACATTTTTAAAAATCTTTTGATTCTTGAGATTGAAAGTACAGATTAAAGTAATCTCATTATGAATTTGTAATAACATTTATGACAGTAATAACATTTAATACTGTCTTAACATTTATTGCTGACTTACATAGCTGTAGAAAGTAATTAATAAACATGAATTTTTATCACAACAAAAATACAAATGCTAATTAAATTTCTACCTTTTGATTGAAAAAGCATAGAGTTAAAATCTGCAGTATATTTTATTGGTGGAAAAAGTATATTTCTAATGCTTGAGGTTAAATTTAAACGAATTCTCTATTTCAACCACTCTTTAAATTTCAATCATACATTTGTTTCAAAATGTTTGCTATGCATTCAAGGCTATGTATTATAATGAAAAATTGTTTTAGGTAGTTAGAGCTTCTGTAAATGTTGTTGTAATATAGTTTTAATATTAATTTAATTTTGATTAAACATTTCTAAAGTTTTTTTAATAATAAATCAAAGTGTATTTGAATTTTAAAAAAAAAATCCTATTTAAATCAAAAAAATCATGAACCCTGCTCTGTAGGAACCCTCTTATTAAGTTATTTCGAAGTAACATTTTTTAATTTTCTTATTTAATAATGTTTTGTACATTTCTTGAATAGTTCCTCTGGAGTTCATTATGACCCTTCAAAAAGTAAATATCATCCCATTGAAGATGCTTGTTGGAAACGTAATGAAAAAGTTCCCTATCTTGCACTGGCTAAGACATTGGAATTTATTGAAAACACAAGTGCTAGGTAAGCATTTCATGTTAGAGTTTTCAATTAATTTTAATGAACACAGCACGATGCGTTTATCTTATCAGGGGTCTGTTTAGAAGAAATTTTTCTTTTAAACGGACCCTTCACAAATTTGTTTATCTTCATTATTGTTTTGCTAATCGACTAAACCCTTCCCAGGGGGGAATACAAGAAATATGGATGAAAACGAATTAAGTTTTGTCTTCGGCAGACGCTTCTTCCATTATTCGCCTGAAATTAATATTCTGCGTTCAGCAGTATAGGCTAAATACCAAATTTTTGTATGTTGCACCTCTAATTTAGAAGCAGCGATTGCTGTTTATTTTTGAAAATTTGATTTCTTTTAAATTATAATTTTACAGTGCTGAGCGTAATCTTGTATCTATTTACAATTTAAAAACTCCTAGTTTTTTGCAATAACCGGACCCTATTTGAACAAATTCATAAAAGCAGGACAATGGTTGAAAGAATGTGACTTAACGTTTATTTTATATTCACAAATTGTGAGTAATTTTTTCACAATTTTACAAAAACAAGACCTTTTACAAAATGTCTGGACAGACCCCTGTTTATGTACCTTGGAAATAATTTAAAAAGGGTTCCACCGATTCGGGAAAAACTTGGAGTTGTCAGGAATTTTGATTTCAAGAGAAGAAAGAAAAGTCAGTAAATAGTACAATACTTGGTCAAAACCTGGAAAATAAACAGTTTTAAAATTCACTGTAACATTAAGTGACCAATGAAGGTAAAAATAAATATATCTAGCTTCTGTAATTTTTATTAAAAAATTGGGTGCAACAGTTACATTGTTCTTAGATTTATTAGAATTAGAATTGCAAAATTCTGAAAAATTCTGTGTCAAAAAATTTCTCATTTAAAATTCTTTCTTAAATATTACCATACTTGCATTTTAATAATATAATGCTTTTTGCAGTAAAATTTATTATCTATCTGCCTTAAAAACTAAATTGACTATCTGCCTTAGAGATTAGATGGGTTTGGCTAGTCGTTGTTGGCATAATAATTTTTTGATAAATCTTGTCTCAATTTTTTGTAAATATATTATTTAATACAAAATGTGTATTATATTGCTTATGGCTCATAATTATATTGTTAAAGTGTTATGAAAAGAGTAGAAAGTAAAATATCTGTCTTTACACTTACAGAATTTTTATCCTTTCAGCAATTTTATTTTTAATTACTGCTTTTAAAATTTATGTAGGCTATGTAGGAAAGTAGATATTTTTTATGATTTAAATTAATATTCGTGGAAATTCTATTATTTTCCTTACAATTTTCTGAAAATTTTGGCTGCTGTCCCTGCCTTTAGCATTTAAGAACTTAGGTATGCATACCAATACCTTATAAAGACCTTATTAGTTTGAATATTATTTGAATTTTTAAATTTTTTGGTGCAAAATATTGCTTATCAATATTTTATATATTTGTTTATCTTAAAATCTATGTGTTCATCTAAAATCTTCATCTAGTGAAATTTTGTTTTTACAAGATGCATAATTTGACATATTTTTTCTCAAAAAGTAAGCCTCATGACTTATTGTTGATAATTCATACATTAAGATCATGCATTTAAGTATACAAATCAATGACCAGAAATGGAAAAATATTATTAAAAAATATTTAGTGACACTTTTAAATGGTAATTGCATGGGAAAATGTAATTACTATCCCTTCATGAATCAATTATTAATAAGTAAGTGAAAGAAAACATTATAAATAATATTTAATTGAAAATTTTATTAATATTTTTTTTAAATGGATTATGTCTAGAATTTTGAAGTAATAGAACTATTAAAAAGTTTTACTTTTTCATTGTAAAAGCATTTTTGCATCACTTATATTTAAATTTCAGGATCTGTTTTTTTCTTAACCACAACATTTGCTTTATAATAATTTTGAAACACAATAGATATTGTTTGTTTTGCGTTTTAAAATATAGTTTGTGTATTTTTTTTAAATTGTTTATTATTTAAAAATAGATAGAAATTTGGTTTTGTGGCATTTTTTAAATGACATTTCTTGTGACCAATAAAACTTTTCATCCAAACAACCCATAAAATTTCATTCTTATTCTTTATCTACTTTTTATCAGTTATATTTACACAATTTAACTGAAATTTAGAAATTAAGAATTAAAACTGAAATTGCAAATTTCCGTACTAACATCAAGATTGTTATTCTTTTTAAAGTAACTAGATCCTTATTTATGACTCTCATTTTTTTATATGGAAGGTTGAAAAAAAATTAAAATTTCAAAATTTATACACTAATGCTGTTAATATACTATTACCTTTATACTATAACTAACTATAATTTTACCTTTTTGCACTAGTATTTTAAAATATTTAAATTAGGTGACGTAAGCACTAATTTATTAAAAATATATGATGCAGTATTACTACTTAACAATCAAAAATCATCAATAATGTGAGGAAATATTACGATACAAAAATTTTAAATTTCAAAGTGGCAACTTTTGATCTCATTGCAAAGGTGTCAGTGGAGTGGAAAAGGTTCAAATCTTAATTAGTGTAACAAAAAGAACACAAAAATGTCAAGTAAACTTCTTCAATTTTTAAAAAATAAATAAAAATTCAGTTTTTTTAGCTATTACAACACAAAACAGAAAGTATTCATAACTATCTAAATTGTAAGTAGTTTATTTTAACTTGATAACATTGGATTATATTTTAATTTGATATTATCTCAATATTGAAAGCAGTCATAGGCTTTAAAATTAAGTTTTATTTTTTATGTTTACTAACAACATTATTGACCAAGTAACTAAATATGTAATAACATAACCAAATGAACCAAACAAATTAAAAGTTTTTTGATAGTAAACTAATAATATGCCCTTGGGTAATTACAGCCCTTTTTTTAAATGCATTTAAAGATAAGAGGCAGTAATTACAAACAAAAAAAAATAAATAATAAAATTTCGGCAAAAAGACAAGAAAAATATTTTATTTCTGTAATTGAATTATCCATAATTTATAAAAGGTAACTTATTACATTCTGTACAAATCAAAATTTTTTCACTTGCTTGCAAATTCTTAGATGAAAATAAAGGGGGACAGTAATTCCATTCAATAAAGTAACAGATTTTTAAAGGTAAAATTAAGGTTATTTATTCCCCCCCCCCCCAGGAAAAAAATAGTACTGCAATTAAACTTTGTTCTGAAGAGAAGAATGTTCTTTGTTACCTGGAACTTATATTTTATTCAACTAGACCTATCTATAGTGTTATTAGCACTTTTCGTACATGTAACAGTAGTAAAGTACTAAAGTAGGGGATACACAAAACAAAGTGATGTGTAGAACAAATATAAAAAAATTTCTAAGAATATTGATTATAAATATTCAAGTAGACTGTCCTACTATATCAGAATCTGTGTGCATTTTTCTTTGTAACATCTTCATAATGTAGTAAATTACAAAAAATAAATATTCAGAAATGTGTGTTAGGGACACAGGACAGTAATGACATTTTACCACATTTTATTTTTATGAGTGCAAAATATTTCAGATGTATATTACTTTTTCTACTCCTTGTATTTTGAGCAAAACTTATCATTAAATAATGAAAATGAATATTTTAATGAGAAGTTTTGCTTAAGGATTTAAAAGCAAACATATTGAGAAAATAACCTATGTATATGTATAACCTATGTATATGACAGCAAAAATGTGATCTGGAGTTTTGTTGAAATCTTTTCTGTAAATCCTGGAAATGTAATTGAGTTTGGACATTGTTGAAAAGACAAGGGCTTTGTAAATTTTAGATTACAGTGACCTCTCCCTTATGCACCTTTTTCATTTATACAACGATTTTTATAGGTCCCAATACATTAGATAGGAAAAAAATTATAAACAAACTTCGTTTATGCGTTGCTCTAAAAATAAAATTTTCAATTATGCGCCGAAATTTTAGGCTAACATTTTAATTTTTTAATCCTTTAAATATTTTTTCCTTTTTAAAAATTTTTTTTTAAATTCAAAATGAAGCAAATAAGCAATCCTTGTTAACAGATAAAAGGAAATATATGTTGTTAAATCCTATTGAATTTGCATCCCCCTGTGACCTTTTCATTTTTGCTGTTTCTGGAAAGACATTCTTTCTAGAATTTTGAATAGGGTGTCTTATCTGTTACACCAACAACAATGAAAGCCCATTCATCTTTTAGGAAATGACCATTCCTCTTGTCCAGAGGTTAGTTTTACTCCCATGCTGATTTCTAGAAAAAAAAAGACACCTGGAATACGAAAGATGAAAGAGACCGTGATCACTTGCTTGCAGTCAGATGGACATTATGAGTAAATAAAAGGAGGTGATCAGTTTAGTGACAGAAATACTTGAACTACTTATTGTGCAGCATATTATGACGTCAAGTACTTTTCTTAGAAATTTATCATGTGATGTTTCACCCCCTCCCATAAAACTCAAATATTTCGTGAAGAACTGTTCTTTTATATCTAACTAAAACTTGCGAGCGATGAAAACGTGGTGGATGATACTGACGAGATGATAAAGTTCCTCCAAATCACACAGCAGTATTGAAAGCTTTAGACATTATTCCTGACTATTTACAATTTAATTTTGCTTCTGAAACTCCCCCTTATCCCATTTATATGAACTGGAAAAAACAGTTTTTGAATAACGTCTGCAAAAACAAATACAAACGTGTATTGAGATTATTTTGTAAGAAAATAAATTGTCTTAAGGTATGTTAAATTTCTTCTTTGTATAATTATAGTAAATACCAAAACAGTATAAATATTAACATTTAATCTTCAGAAACATATTTATTCATATTGTCACTGTAATTCATGTTGCATTTTAGAATTTTGAAGTTTTTCACTTATGCGCCTCTTTCACTTATGCGCTTTTTTCTCTTGGCCCCTTACACCGGTGCATAAGTGAGAGTTCACTGTAATTGAAAATTGCTTCAATGTATTTATTATGTATTACTTTAAATTGATTTAAAACACAAATGCTATGTAAAAATTTTGAGTTAATATGCTATTTACAGGCTGAAGATAGTTGAAATTCTTGCAAACTACTTTCGTTCCGTCATTGTTCTGACACCAGATGACCTCTTGCAGTCTGTGTACCTGTGCCTAAATCGCATCGCTCCAGAGTATGAAGGTATTGAGTTGGGAGTTGGTGACATGGTGTTGATGAAAGCCGTTGCTCAGGCTACCGGACGAACTCTCGATAAAATAAGGGCAGAAGTGAAGGAAAAAGGAGATCTTGGGCTAGTTGCTGAGGTTTAATTTTATTATTTTTTTCTTGTCTTTAATCTCTTTTACATGACAACCTTGCTACATTATTTTAAGAGTGCAAATTTTAGGATGTGAGTTAATTAAGCTGTAGAAAAAAAAAGTAATTTAGTCTTTATAAAAAAAAAATTTGTACAGAAGATCTGCTATAAACCGCCATTTGCCGGAAAACACTTTCCTTTGATAAGTATAAACAATGAAAAATGTTGACTAAAGTTTTCTGTAACTTTAATTTTTTACATCATTTATTCAATTGTTTATTAAGATGCTACAAATTTTAAAAGTTCGTATAAGCAAAATTTATAAATTTGTTCGTTATTAACTCTATTACTTCCATAGCTGCCTACTCTATTGGATTTTCTAGTAGACGAGCTTCTTTTTGTAAAATTCAGTTAACTATCTTTGAATTAAATTCCTATTACTATTCAAAATTATATATAAACATAATGCATAACATTTCAAGATAATTAAATGTGAAATTATAACTAGAAATTATTGCAGTTTTTTTATTTTGATGACTATAAAAATCCCTAAAATTCTCAATGTGCGAAATGTTTAGTTTATTTTGCAACAATTATCATGACATTTATATTATTTCTTAAAATCTATTGGATTTCTTGCTATGTGTGTTGGCAGCTATGTGCTTTAATTTTTAAAAAAAAAATTTTTTTTTTAGAATAAACATATAAGTTTATATTTTTGTGTTTTTAGATATTTATATCTAAAAATTATTCTATAGCATTTTATAATTAATATGCTGCAGTTTAATATTGTTGCAATGTTTAAGGATTTGTGAAATGATCTATGTAACAAATAAATTCAAAAAACTTGGAAGGTTTGTGTTATCTTCTACTGTAATTGAGAGAGTTTCAAACGTGCTACAATTTTATGTATTTTACTAAGAGTGAGACTACCCTCAATGCATCATCAATATTCTCAGTCATTTTTATTTATTCTCAAAAATATTATAATTGATAATGTATTGATTATATGATTTGTTATTAATTTAAGACTTGTGAAGATTATTTTTCTAATAAATGTTTTCTACCCTCAGAGTAGCCGAGGTAACCAGAAAGTGATGTTTGCTCCTCCAAAATTGACAGTGGCTTCAGTATTCTCTAAATTCAAAGAAATTGCTAAAATGTCTGGAAATGCTGTAAGATATCTTTTTTCAAGTATTCAATATTACTTAAAAATGTTATCAACAGGTAAATGAAAAACTTTTTGCCATTATACAATCTACGAATTTTGGCACACATTGATTCACTCTTGTAACTAGTTTCAATCTTTTCGTTGTCATCTAATTTTGGCGAAATTCGTTTGAAAATGACGGATTTTTAAAAAAAAAATGTTTTTCCCCCTTTTCAGAATTACAGCGACACGGTGACATTGTCACAAAACATTACTTAGTTCTTGCAGAAAGATTTTTCTTTTAAAAAAGTAAAAAATTTTACTTTTCTTTTGAATGCATTTAGATAATAACTTTTTGACGCATTGAATTTACGCCGATAGTATTGTAAATCAATTGTATTTTCAGCAGTTATGGACATAGATTTTCACGTAGTTTTTAAATATCCCAATACATTTCAAACAAAACGGAAAATTCGAATCTTGCATTTCAGTATTTACTTTTGAAGACTGTTGATTTCTCCATAACTTTTAAATCTGATATTTTTTATACATTATTTTCGAGTACAACAACCTGAACTCGAAACGAAACGTGCATTTGAGTAGTCAGATTCATGTGATTTCGTCAGCGATCTTTTTTTCGGCAAAAATTAGTGTGGGTTTCATGATTTTTATATGAAATATATTTTTTTTTATTGAAATGATTATTTACAAAATGTGAAAAAAGAAATAATTTGTGCATCCCCCCAACAACAACAAAATGCAAGAATATCACCCATATCTTAGAATAAAAAATTATTTCATTTCCAATTAAAAAATAAAATTATATATATTTTTTTTCCTGTAAACACAGCACTTTTGTTATTTTAAATGAGTGACATATATGTGTGTTTATTATTAAAAGTATTTTGCATAGAGATATAAGTGTTAGAGAGTTTTGTCGCAGGTTGCTAGAAATAATTCTGCCGCAAGGCATTTTTTAAAAGACTCTTTATTGATTCATACCATTAGTATAAATTTGGTTAAAAATAAGAAAGAAGTTGATATTAGAAATCCTAAAATGTTACGTGCAGAAACACTTTTTAAATGATTGAAAAATACCTGAAATTTAAGCAAGAGAAATGTAGGAAATATTTATTCAAAGAAATGTTTTAATCAAAATATCAATGCAAGATTTTATTTATTTAAATTGTAGAGTATGAATCTCCTCATTTAATTCTTAAAGTCGCTGTAAATACAAATCCTGTGTTTAATTTTAACAACATGAAGATACGAATTTCAATATTTTATTTTAAAATTGTGTAAATATGAATCTTAATGTTAGATTTTAAAATCACGTGAAGACAAATTCAGAACTATAATTTTTAAGCCACTTAAACGCAAATCATAATAGTGGCTTTTAAATCACCTTCTTTTTAACAGCAGCTTATAGAATTTTAGCAATTGTAACATATTTTCCGCGAACAGCGTTCATGTATATTATACAGTTGTCAGTTTATTAATAATCTTATTCCATTGCACCATCGAAAAATAAGAGTTCACTTTACTTAAAATCTTGTGTAACATTTAGAAAATAAACTCATTTAGAATATTGCTTGCTTTTGATAACATTGATATTTTAATAAAAGTGTTCTTTTTCTGATCAATAAGGTCACCATTGTTTAATCGAAATATGATTTTATATCACTTTTTTCATTTAATAAAAGTTTATATTGAGTTATCAAATTTGAAGCTGCTGGCATTAAAAAAAAATATTATCTAAGAGGATTACTGTATACTTCTGAATATAAATCCATTTTTATAACCAAAGAGTAAGCTTTTCCTTTAAAATTGTACCTAAAATTTAAAAACCTTTTTAAAAGCCGACAAAAAAAAAGAAAAAAAGGTGCAGAATCTTTGAGAGTAACTTTCAGCTTCTCTTTTGGACTACCAAGCGTTCTTATTTTATCTTTAATATTGAAGTAAAAACTCATTATTCTTTCCTTCCTACTTTTGTTTTCTTCACAAACATATTAATTACTAGTCCTCATCAGACACTAACTATGAGAACTATCTGATTTTCGAAGTAATCAATGTGTAACTGTTTGAAAAAAAAATCTAATTTTGTACTCATTGGTTGTTTTATGAGAAAAAATAAGTAGTAGAAGAAATTCTTATTAAAAAATATATCTCTTTCCTTTTCCCTTGACCTTTTCCCTTGTTATTTTTAGGCATTATATTATCAAATGTTATTTTATGTATTTATATGTTTTGTTTGCACTATTTCATCATGTTTTGTGTTCCGTCAATAATGTTATATTCACAGAAAGGTATTTCTGTTTATTGGAATGTTTTCATGGAATTTCTTGAATTTAACACCAAACATACCATAACCGCTTAAGAACTTTTGCATCGACAATGCGCTTATCATCTTATCGTTTTTGCACATTTGACTTCATTGCTTTTTCTAACAATTATATAGATGGTTTTAAAAATTGGTATATGTATTTATATTGTGGAAATTTCAATATGATTACAAAAAAAAAGAAAAAATCAGTCAAAGACAAAAAAAAAAAAAAAAACTTAACATCCAATTTCCTCTTTTTTTTTTTTTTTTTTTGTTCACTATATCCACAAAAAATAATATAATCAGGGATCTGTATAAAAGAAATTTGGTTCCGTTAACGGACTCTTCACGAAATACTTTTTCATGAAAACGGACCCTTCACAAAATATTTTATCTTAAAAAATGACCTTTCTCAAAAGATTTTATTTTTTATTCACACTGTTCTCAAATTTGCTTATCTTCATGATTAATGTTTTGTAAGTCGAAAATAGTAATATAAAAAAATGGAAAGCTAAGAGAACCGCTAAGTTATTGTGAAGTCTTTACCTGCGCCCTTCTTTACCTCTCTCCTCATCCACCATTCTTCCTCCTCCGCCTTCCTTTCTCTTCTAGAGGAAGCTGATAACGTCAGTGATCGGCACTCTGACTTAGCATGTAGCAGAACAGAACATTTTATGCTCGCCCTGTCACATTTTATTTATTTCCTTGATTTTGCAAATTTACCTATCTCGCTATTGTCTTATTTTATTTATAATTCCAATCCGCAATCTGGGAAATATGGTCTTAGTAGTGTGGTTAGGAGAGTATTCTAAAGCTTGGATTCCTTAATGTTGATTTTACTTCTTATGTTTTTCGCTATATCTCTAGAACTTTTTAAGTGAATTGAAAGTTTTTTACGCACAATTCTAAAATTCATTTATCCAAAGATAATTCTATGCAAAAAAAATAACTTTTAGTAAATATTTATTATTTTACTTAATAATGGTCAGAAAAATTTTGAATTGTAAGGTGTAAAAATGTATGCATAATTTTAATAAAAAAATTGTTTTTTTGCATGGTAATATGCAGAATTTGATCACAATCGGCCATGGTTCCTTAGAAATTGAATTTTAACTATGGGACTTTTTTTGGGGGGGGGTGTCATAAATCCGAAACCATCGAAGGAAAGGTGTGTTTATTCAGAGAAAGTGCCTTTTTTGTGTTTGACTTCTTAATTCAAAATATAGTCTACACTTATTAATTGCATTTTTGAGTTCACCCCCTCAAGCCATTAAGGTTGAGTCCTAAAGATCCAATTTAGAATTATTTGGGTGGTCCATTTTTTTTTCTTGCTCTGTGCATTTTTATTAATATTAAATAAGTAAACTTTTTTGTTTTATTTTAGTTAATAAATACTTTATATTTATTCATAAAATTTATTAATTAAATATTATTTAATAAAAACTATTTTATACCAATTTTTTTTAAATAAAATATTATAAATTTACTTAATATGTAACACTTTACTTAATATGTGATCTATTAGCTGTGTTTTTTAAAATGTATCAATTGGAGTTATTAAAAATGTAAGTGATTTTGTTATCAATATTCGTCCAAAACAAATATTCGTCATTTGAGTAGTATAGGCTAAATACGGAATATTTGTATGTTGCATCACTAATTTAGTGGCAGCATATAGAAATTTTTTTTGAAAATGTACTTGTTTTAATTATAATTTTACAGTGTTGAGTATAATCTTGCATCTACGAGGCGTGTTTTTTAAGTAAGAACCGTTTTCCCACCGCACTGCGATCGCATTCTGTGCATCCACACTGGGTACCTACATCTCTTGCCTACGCACTGACGCCATTGCAGTCTGATTCTTCCTTGTTTACTGAGTGTTTAAGATGCCTCCGATAATTGTGAGTCCCGTCAACTGTGAAGTACTGGCTGTTATAAGATTTCTTAGTGCTAAAGGCTTAAAACCGATCAATATTCATCGTGAGATCTGTGCAGTTTATGGACAAAACATTATGAGTGATGGAATGGTAATAAAATGGGTGAGAGCATTTAAAGAAGGCCGCACAAATGTGCATGATGATAAACGGCGTGGGCATCCTTCAGTCGTTAATGAAAGTATGGTGCAGGAAGTGGACAATAAGGTGAGAGAAAACAGACGCTTTACGATTTCCTCCTTGTGTTTTGACTTTCCTAATGTTTCTCGTAGTGTTTTGTATAGCATTGTGACCGAGCACTTGAATTACCGAAAATTGTGCTCACGTTGGGTACCGAAAATGTTGGCGGTTGTGCACAAAACTAAACGTTTAGGCAGTGCATTGACTTTTCTTGAGCGGTACCACAATGACGGGGATGATTTCTTAAGCCAAATTGTTACAGGCGATGAAACATGGGTGGCCTACGTCACACCAGAATCAAAGCAACAGTCCATGGTATGGCGGCATTCAGATTCACCCAGAAAAGTAAAGTTTTAACAATTTCTGCGCAAAAAGTCATGTGCGCAGTTTTTTTGAAAAATCTGCTCTGTTCAATCCAGCACAAAAGACGTGGCAAGTTAAAGAAGGGCATCGTTTTGCTGCATGACAATGCCCGTCCGCATGTGGCTAATCGGACCAAAGATCTCATCACATCTTTTCAATGGGAAACTCTAGATCATCCTCCGTACAGCCCTGATCTGGCACCCAGTGACTATCATCTGTTCCTGCACTTGAAGAAACACCTGGGCGGTCAGCGTCTTCAAGACGATGGCGAAGTCAAAGCAGCTGTGATGCAGTGGTTAAAAAGTCAGACGGCAGACTTCTATGAGGAGGGTATTCAAAAACTGATACAACATTATGACAAATGCCTCAAAGTTGAAGGAAATTATGTAGAAAAGTAGATTACGGTACAGGCTTTCATGTAAAATAAAATTATTGAAATGTCTTTTTTTAATTTCAAAACGGTACTTACTTGAAGAACACACCTCGTATTTATAATTTAAGAACTCCTTAAAAGTGGTTTTTGCAATGACAGGATCCTATTTGTGTAAATTCACCAAATCAGGACCCTGGTTGAAAGAATGTGACTTAACATTAATTTTAGATTCACAAATTATGGGTAGTTTTTTCAAAATTTTGTAAAAACACAATCTTTCATAAAATGTCTGCACAGACCCCTGATTATACATGTATTTCAAGGCGCGGGAGCGAACTTTTCAGTCACTATAGCAGGGTTTGACTGTATAATCAGTGTACTCAAATTTCTAAATATGATTGACGTTGATTTAATGTACCGTTAAAGAAATAGGTCATTTTCAAAACATTTGCACTTTTGATGTCTCATAAATTTAAGTAATTTCAATTACTGAAATAAAATTTCAAATGACATTAAGAATTCAAATTAATTTACTACATATTCTTAGTAAATGTAGATATATTGAAATTATTATTTAAAAATTATTCCTGTGTAATAGTTTTTAATACAGCTTACTTTCTCTGTCATCTTTGCCTCTTATTTAACTGCAAACTAAAATTTATCTATTGGTGAAAATTGCATCTCACAGCTTATCTAATATACAGCTTTAAAGTATAAATCAAACATTTCAATGTTGTCTCAGTTACCATAATTATTTTAATAAATTATTTTTGTTGATTTGGCAAAGTTGGTCCTCCCTGCATGGCCTATTTTTATAGATAAGATAGCCATTTTAAAAAATTATCTTGTGTTCTAAGAAAATAAAGCTTTGACAAGATAAGGATGTTTTATTTACATAATTATTTTAGATTTATTATTTTAATGTTCCTTCTTTCTTTTTTTTTCTATTTTTTTTTCTGTTCTATTGGTAAGATGAAATTATGTTTTTCAGTTTTATATAAACATTTCTTTTCGGTTAAACCTGCTCAATTAAAATGACTCTTGTAGTTTTTGTTCACTTTTGTTTCTCTTTCTACCATGCTCATGGTAACTTTATTTATTGACTTTTTATTTATTATTTCATTAAATATTGCATTCAATGTTTGTAAAACTAAAATTGAGTTTTTCTTTACAAACTGGGAAAATACAGTGAATTTTGTTTTTAAAAAAATGGTAACCACTCAAAGGGTAATCTATTGTAACCACTCAAAGGTTAAACCTGCTCAATTAAAATGACTCTTGCAGTTTTTTTCACTTTTGTTTCTCTTTCTACCATGCTCATGGTAACTTTATTTATTGACTTTTTATTTATTATTTCATTAAATATTGCATTCAATGTTTGTAAAACTAAAATTGAGTTTTTCTTTACAAACTGGGAAAATACAGTGAATTTTGTTTTTAAAAAAATGGTAACCACTCAAAGGGTAATCTATTGTAACCACTCAAAGGTTAAACCTGCTCAATTAAAATGACTCTTGCAGTTTTTTTCACTTTTGTTTCTCTTTCTACCATGCTCATGGTAACTTTATTTATTGACTTTTTATTTATTATTTCATTAAATATTGCATTCAATGTTTGTAAAACTAAAATTGAGTTTTTCTTTACAAACTGGGAAAATACAGTGAATTTTGTTTTTAAAAAAATGGTAACCACTCAAAGGGTAATCTATTGTAACCACTCAAAGGTTAAACCTGCTCAATTAAAATGACTCTTGCAGTTTTTTTCACTTTTGTTTCTCTTTCTACCATGCTCATGGTAACTTTATTTATTGACTTTTTATTTATTATTTCATTAAATATTGCATTCAATGTTTGTAAAACTAAAATTGAGTTTTTCTTTACAAACTGGGAAAATACAGTGAATTTTGTTTTTAAAAAAATGGTAACCACTCAAAGGGTAATCTATTGTAACCACTCAAAGGTTAAACCTGCTCAATTAAAATGACTCTTGCAGTTTTTTTCACTTTTGTTTCTCTTTCTACCATGCTCATGGTAACTTTATTTATTGACTTTTTATTTATTATTTCATTAAATATTGCATTCAATGTTTGTAAAACTAAAATTGAGTTTTTCTTTACAAACTGGGAAAATACAGTGAATTTTGTTTTTAAAAAAATGGTAACCACTCAAAGGGTAATCTATTGTAACCACTCAAAGGTTAAACCTGCTCAATTAAAATGACTCTTGCAGTTTTTTTCACTTTTGTTTCTCTTTCTACCATGCTCATGGTAACTTTATTTATTGACTTTTTATTTATTATTTCATTAAATATTGCATTCAATGTTTGTAAAACTAATATTGAGTTTTTCTTTACAAACTGGGAAAATACAGAGAATTTTGTTTTTAAAAAAATGGTAACCACTCGAAGGGAAATCTATGGGATATTTAAGGAAGATATTTCAGCTATGCTAAACTATGTCATTTACTATAACATTATTTAAGTATATTCAGCTGTTCCTTTAAGTTTTCCAGCATTTAAAACTAGTATAGTTAGTCCAATATAGCTCACACAAGATCACAGTAACTCTTGTTTCCTCTTGATACATTATGTATAATACGTACAGGGAAAACACAGAGAATTTTTTTCCAGATTTGAGTGGCAACTCTGTAGTTGCAGCTGACAATTTTAAAGGTAGTAATTTGAATATTTAATTTTTTTAAGAAAATTTTTTCTGATTGCCTCTTTATTTTAAAAATGACCTATGAAAATAACATTGATATAATGCCTTAAAATTTAAAAAAAATATAGCATAATTTGTATATTAAAATGTAAATCATTGATTTAGGCGATGGCCAAGAAGACCGATAAAATTCAGACGTTGTTTGTCGCTTGCCGAGATTGTGAGGCCAAATACATCATCAGATCACTAAGCGGGAAACTGAGAATTGGATTAGCAGAACAATCTGTTCTAGCAGCTTTGGGCAGAGCTGTTGTTTTGACACCTCCTGGCCAAACATATCCTCCTGATAAAATTGACACCTCATCTGGAATGTCTAGTGAGAAATTCAAGAAACTTCAGGATGAAAAAACACTTATTCTGAAAACTACCTACTGGTGAGAATTGTGTCTTCTTAATATTTAAGTTAAAAAATGTGCGTATATGACGATTGTGTGAATGAAATCCTTTTGCCTGATATTAGGTGAAAGTTCCTTTAATTATATTTTGAAGTTTCATTGGTTAGATAACCTTGCTAAAAATATAGTTATGTGTAAATGTCAACTATTTATTATTTTTCATTGTTTATTTTTATTACCAGCCAATTATATTATATGATAATGTTTTTTATAATAATTATATTAAATACCTTTTATAATTTCAATTACATTTTGTTTATGCAGTGAATGCCCTAATTATGATTTGATGATACCTGTTCTTTTGAAAGAAGGTATCGATCGTCTTTCTGAACATTGCCAACTTTCACCGGGCTGCCCACTGAAGCCCATGTTAGCTCACCCTACAACGGGGATTGATGAAGTGCTGCAACGTTTCGTTAATAATGATTTCACGTGTGAATTTAAATATGATGGTGAACGAGCTCAAGTATGTTAGTTATTTCTTTTTCTTTTTTTTTTCTTAAAACTAAGTTGGCATTGGAAGAAAAAAAAATCTATATTTTCAGTTTCATGTTTGCAATTATTCTTGGTGAATTAGCTTACTTCAATGATTTAAAGTATTTAAAACAATTCTGCTTTATTCCTGTTTTCAGTTTAGTTTTTCAAATCATTTTTTTTTTTAAATATTAAGTTATGATTTGTTTGTATTTGATATTTAAAATCAATGAGAAAGATGTTAAGACCAGGGGGATTATATTCCAGGGGGTTCCTGGAAAAAATAGTAACTTTGTTAAGTCTTTGAATTAAAATTTCTTGGAATTAGTCATGGAAAGTCATGAATTGGAAAATCTAAAATGTAGCAGATACCCTGTCTATAATACCTGTATATATTTTTGATGCTTTTTTCATGCAGTAGAATCCTAATCGATTGTTTCACATGTGACTATTCATTGCTAACAATAGATACAGTAAAACGAGGGTCGACACAAAATATCAAATAAAGACTTGACAATTTTTTTAAAAGGTTTAGACTTGAAAATTAATAAATTTTGGTTGAATAAATTATGTACTTATTCTATGATGCAATGGAAGGATAAATTAACACATTTAATAATTTGAAATATTTGGAAATTTTGGTTTTCTTAGTACAAACAATAAATTTCTGACATTTGTAGCAGATTGCTGTTCATTTTCTTTAGGTTCAAGTTAATGTAGAGTATTTTATTGTATCAAAGCAAAGGCCTTTCACAAATAATGTTGAAATAACTTTCAGTCTCAATGCGTCAGAGCTGCGAGTGGCCTGAGTTGTGACATTTTTCGTATGTCTTGGCCTTCTTTAGCTTTCTATTTTCAGCAGTTGTTGCGAGAACATAAAACGTATTGTTGAGACATTTTTCTCAAACTATAACAAATCCTCCTTTCCTTAATCATTATTATATTATGCAAAGAATACATGATAAGATTAGTATTTGTAAAGGGACCATTAAAACAATATGATGCAACAAAATTTGTATTAACGATCGACGGAAAATCAACTTAATTTATTTTTGATATCTGATAATCTACTGATTGTTTTTCTAATGTTGTATTTTTACTGTTACTAATTAGTAATTTGTTTTTAATTATAAGAACCCCAGCAACAATTTTATCTTGGCACTAGTTGGGCTGAATATGAGTCCTGTATGATCATTCACCAAGGGACCAATATTGGAATGTCCAGATTTTTTTAATATTGGTTCTATATAGGGCCAATATTAACCTTTATCAGGCCTATATTGGCTAAATCAGGGGTTTCCAACTTACATGAGGCTGGGTACCGCAGTTAAAAACACCATTCAAATGGCAGGTCACAACTTTATCAAAATTTTATACAGGACTCTTTTATGTTTGAAGGAACATTAAATATTACTGTCAGATTTTTATCAAGTTGTACAAAACAAAAGTATTGAATTACAAATTAAAATAAGAAGTAGATTTTTAATTGCATATTAAAAAATTCTGGCTACAAAATTTACAAATGTAAATAATTTCGTCCAAAATGAGTGGTTTCAAAAAGTTAAATCGCAGAACTTCTGCGTGAAAATTTCTGAACACACATGCTAAACTATATTCACAGCACACAAAAAATAGAAAACGAAATAAAAAAGAGCAACATACATGGTTATTTTTGTATTTGAATAAATATTTTCTTGAATGCCAAACTTGAGAAATAAATCTTTTTGTACCATTGGTTACAATTTCTGTGAACAAAGTTACAATTTCTGTGGACAAAAAGTAATATTTTGTTTAGAAAAGATATTTTATTTACTAGTATTTAAAACAAAAATATTTTCTCAATATTTTTCATGGCAACAAAATATAAACAATGAAAAGTTTACTGAAAATAGTGTGATAGTGTCATGATTCTGTGTATATATTTAATAAAAGTTAACAATATTATAAAAGATTTTGAAAAGTATTAAAAGAAAATGCTCAAAGATATAAATGTTTGAAGAACTATACTTCGCTAAACCGGTTTATAATCTACACAGAAAAAGAAATGTTCTCTTTTTGTAAAAATAAAGTTTTGGGAATAATTTAAATTAGCAAGGTTAAATTATTTAGGTTTAATATTAGGTTTAATAATATATTTACTTATAAAAAATTATTTTTTAACTTTTTTATGTTCATATAACATACATTTTCAGATCCATAGAACAGACAAAGGTGAAGTTAAAATATTTAGCCGTAATCAAGAAGATAACACTTCAAAATATCCCGATATTATTGCCAGAATTTCTAAGGCATTGAAAGATACTACAAAATCATTTATCCTTGACACAGAAGCTGTTGCTTGGGATCATGAAATGAAACAAATTTTACCCTTTCAAATACTTAGTACTAGAAAAAAGAAAGTAAGTCAGTTCTGTTATTATATCTTTATGACTAAATGTGTTTTATTTTTTGTGTGTAAATTTTATACGTAACTAAAAAAAAAAATTAGGGGAGCAAGCAGTGATGAAACTTTTGTGCGGTAGTCATGCATGGGCGTGAAGTGAAAAATACAGGTGCAATGAAATGCGATACAGAAAAAAGAAGTAAAAAGCAATTGTGTATGAATTTTAATTGTTTGGAATGGAATAAAGAGCATGAAATGTTTGAAGGCAACAATTTGATAACATTTAAAAGACAAAAATCTGATTGTTTGGATGTTTAATATGGTATGTTGTCCCCCCAAACCGCCAAGACTGCCACACACCCATTTTGCATAAATTTAACGAGGTAATCAATGAGATTTCGTTGAACCCATGTACTCCCCTAATTTTTTGAGCAGTGTTTGTATATGTATATATATATATATACATGCACTAGCAAAATACCTGTTCTTTATACGGAGTGAATAAAAAAATGAAAATAATAAATCAATACTGAATAATGCAAAATCATGCACGAAATTGAAAGGCATATAACGACACAGTAATAAAGCTAAAATAATTTATGTTAGACGTTAATTACGTTATTAAATAAAGCAAAAAAACAGGGTACCCACAGGTCAGAAAAAACCTGAAATTGTCAGGGAATAAGAAACAACCAAAGTAAATTAGGAAAAATCGCTAATTTTTGCTTAAACCTAGAAAAATTGTACGTCAGACCTGGAATAATGATTGATCGCAATGCCATAAGCTTATTTCCATACGTGCCGAAGCATGTCGACTGCCTTTAAGTGTTTGAAGTCAGAGCCAATGAGATTTATTGAAAGTTTTGCATGTTGTTGTTGAATAGGTGCAGCGTCATTGAAATGACTAGACTCCTCGTGTGGGGAATCGAAGGTAGAAACTAGTGTTAGATTGCGATAAGAGTACTCGGTTTGATACAGACTTGGTTCAACTAAACATTTTGTTTGTTAGTTTGGTGTGGACTTGGGAATTTTGACTCTAACGGAGATAGTCTTTTACACTGGTCGAGATTTATTGCTATTGATTATTTTTAATTGTTGTTCATTGGAAAAATGAGCTAAGCGACTATTCAATTTGAAATGGACAGATGAATGTTTTTATCTTCTAAAATTAATATTAATATCTTGACTGTGACTTGTCAGATTTGCGAACTTTTACTGTATTTCGCTTTATTATTGTCTTAAAATTAAGAACTTAATTCTTCTTCACAAGGATGCTGCTAAGTCAGAAATTGTAGTTCAAGTTTGTGTTATGGCTTTTGATTTGCTCTATTTAAATGGAGAATCTTTAGTGAAGAAACCATTGAAAGAAAGAAGAGAGCTCCTCCATTCATCATTCGATGAAGTGCCTAACGAGTTCATGTTCGTCACCTACAAAGATGGTAATAGTGCCGAAACAATGCAGGAGTTCTTAGATGAGTCCATTAAAGGTATGGTTTTATCTGCCTGTTATGTTTTTATTTTGTCACCTTATAAAAAAGTTGGTAAAAAAGATCTTTATTTCAGATATAATTTTAATTAATCCTGTGAAAAGCCTTTTCAAAATTTTCATAGGCGTTAACTTTAGAATCTAATGTTGAAAACTATTTTAACTAAATAAATCTGATAATGAAATAAATACAAAATTAGAAATAAAGAATTCTATCGAAATTTATTAAAGTTAACTCTCATACAGGGTTGCCACTCCACAGTGAATTTAAAAATAATCTAAAATAGCAGGGAAAATGCAGAGCTTTCTTAATTTTTCCTTACAATCTGGGAAAAAACAGGAGCTTTTTAAAAAATACAGGCCACTCAAAGATCTATAAGATACATAAAGATGATAGTTCAGCTATATTATACTATTTCATAAATTATAGTATTATTTGTTCTTTCTTGTTTCTCTTAAATTTTTCCAGCAACTAAAACTGGTATTGTTATCCTAATATAGCACATAAGAACACAGTGAATCAGTGTTTATTCATAATATATGCAGGGAAAACACAGGGAATATTTTTTACAGATATGACTGGCCACCCTGTACCTACTAAATTTGTTTTGAGCAAATTGGTAGATGCAATAATGTGTTATTATTTAAATTTGTAGAAGTATAATAGAAAACCGGTGCAAACAGAATGAAATCTTTCGCAGTGAGTAGCACTATGCCAGCAGTCAAAAATACATTTGAAGTTGATGAATTTACAAAAAAATCAATACCAGGTAAGCAGGGGGTCTACCCATGACCAAAAAACATGGCAAGGGGTCTACGAGACAAAAAAGTTCAGGAACCACTGCACTAATATCTTTCTGTGCGATACCGCCTTTAATAAAAACAAATATATATGTTGCTAATTTACAGTAACATAAGCGCTGTGCCTATGGAAAAAAAAACTGTATATAATCTTTATAATTGAATATGTAATATTTTTTTAATTCTAATATTATAAGCGATATTCTCACATTTTGTTGGGGGGACACCCAAATTATTTCCTTTTTCGCATTTTGTGAATCATCATCACTTTAAAAAAATCGTGAAATCCGTAGCAGTAACTACCAAACAATATTTTGAAATCTCTTCTAAGAGGAGTTACTCAAATCCGTATTTCGTTTCGAGATTCGGTTGTTCTAATAAATAATATCATGTCAGATTTTAAAAACTGTGGAAATTCAATAGCAATTACTGCTGAAAAAATCAATATAATCATTGCTTTAAAAAGTAAATACTCAAATGTGTGATTCTAATTTCTCATATTGTCTAAAATATATCAGGGCATTATTTGAAAACCACGTGAAAATCAATACTAGTAACTGCGAAAAACACTATATGCACTTATGCCACTATCGGCGTAAATTGAGTGAGTCATAAAGTGATTATTTAAATGGGTGATTCAAATTTTACGTGTAGAAATAATATTAACTGAGAAATATCTGGAATTTAGAAAGCCCCATTAAAATCAATTTCATCAGTAATTAAAGCTTAAAGTAACCGCCGAAAAGTCAAATATCAGAAAGCTTAAAAGATAGTTCTAAGGAAGATCTCATTGCGCATAAATTATTTTTAAAATTATTACACGATTAAAATTTAATCCTAGGTAGTTAAAACATTTTTCATTTAATGTGCTTAGTTAAAGTGCTATATATTAAAAACAGAAGCTACTAAAATAAATGATATTATGAATTTTATTAATTATGAAGTCTACTTAAGGCAGATGTCTCCACTTTGTCGAAAAGTTTTATATTATAAACAGTCAATCCAAATCTTTTTTGCGAACTTAAAAATTAACATTTAAAAATTAAAACAATAAAACAAAACAGTATCAATAAAACAAAATTTAAAAATTAAAACATATCTTTTTATGGATATCATATATGTGCCTCTATAATAAATGATATAGCTGCACACTAAATTTCTTAGAACTATATCTTGTGAAATCTTTGTCTAATTGAAAATGTATGATTTTTATATCGTTATGCGTAAATAATACATACCCAGGTAATAAATCCAAATGCTGCACTATACCCAGAACTGACTGGGTAAACGATTCAATTTTCACCAGACCTCGACCTGGCGCAATTTTAGAAAACAGTATATCTCTAACAGACATTAAAAAAAAGTATTTTTATTGTCAAATATTATTCAATTTTAAGATTTGTCAATTAACAATTTTTTAACTGCTTGCTACTTTGTTGCTAATTTGTATAAGTGATGAATGTATATATACTATTTTGTAATGTTATTGCATTTGAACTTATCAACAAAAAAAAAAAAAAATTCTTTTCTTTTTTGCTTAAAATGAAGTTCTGACTGTGCTTAATAAGATTAGTGGGGTCTGCTGAAAATGGACCACAACTCTCTTAGTTCTGTTACTGACTGAATTAGCAAATATTTACCTCAATTAGCAAGATTTCGGGATACAGGCCAATATTTTATAGTTATAGCTGCGATGATCTAGGGAATAGAGCGTTCGCTTTCCGATGAGGTGAACCACGTTCGAACCACTCTGTCAGGTGAACCATGGATGGTTTTTGTGATTTTCCTCCCCATGTACCGCTAATGCGGGTTAGTTCCATCAATAAAGTCCTCCACGAAGGCAAATTTCTCCCAATGCTGGATCCAGGAGTTCCATTGTCTTTTGGATTGGGTTTAAAACTACAATTCTATGAAGTTAAGCATAAGTTGTCGTAAACCCTAAATTGGGTCGGCTGTTCGACGACTGTTATAAATATTTTATAGTTTGGGTCATTCTACTCAGAATAGTAATCTAAAATATTTTATCAACTTTTAGGTAACTGTGAAGGTTTAATGGTAAAGGCTTTGAAAGTTGATGCTTCATATGAAATAGCCAAGAGATCTCATAATTGGTTGAAGGTAAAACTTAGCAATTTCTTTTTTTTTATGTGTTTTTAATTGGCAAATAAATGTTAATTTTCACTTTATCATGATTATCTGTTAGAAATCAAAACTTGTCAAGTAGACTTCCTGTCTAATTTGACCTCAATCATCCTGTCTAATTTGACCTCAAAACTTACTTTATCCTTATATACCAAAATGTTTGTAATATGACCACCTACCTACTAAAATATATTAAATTTGTTTGAGGATTGCCTCAATATATGGAATACCATTCTTAACCCTTCATAAGTTGATCAACAAAAAAGAAACTTTTTTTTAATTATTATTTAAGGAGATATTGGTATTTTGTCAAGAACATTCCTATTTTTTCATGGACACTGGGGCAAACCTGGAACTATAACCTGAATTTGGTTTTGCCCTGAAACCTGATTAAGCTGAAAATAGTATTTATACGGATAGATGACATTTTAAGAAAATTAAATTTAATAATTGTGATTTTAAAAAAAATTACAAATGTACGTTTATAATGCATACTTAGTTCATACTTAGCACCGTTTAATTGTTAAAATTAGTATGCTTATTTCTAACTGAATTCAATTATTTTTAATCAATAAAATTTGAGTGTTATTTTAACAGTTTATATTATTGTAAAGTGAGGTTTTATTATTATATACTCGTTCACTTGAACTCATTGTTATATACTTTTAGGGTGGTTTGTTTTTTTTCCATCGTGTTTTCTGTGTTTGTTTTTTTTACTGTGGTAAAAACCTGCCATCACTGACTGAAAGCTACCCTAAACCTATTAGTGAGTTGAGCCTATGAGAAATCCATTATGTGACCAATTGGTTTGCTTTGCAAAAAAAATTTTACTCAAATGAATTTAAATTAAAAATTACAAAATGAGAATGTGTTATGTCACAATTATCATAGCATGCTATTTCGTGACAAAAACACAACCCAATGCATGAAAATCCCATACAAAAAAAAAATTTTTTTTTTTTGTGGTTGCAAACTAACATAAATTTCAAGCCCTATTGTTTATTTGAAATATTTGGCTTACATCGGAAAGAAAAAAATTTGTTTTGTAAGCTAACTAGCTAAATACCCGTTCTTCGTATGAGGTGAAAGTATTTAAGTGTGCAAGTTTACATATTACAAATTGAATGTTATTAGCCTTTAGGTATATATATATATATGTGTGTGTGTATTTTGTAACATAAAAAGCTTTAATTAAACTTTTTATGTTATTTCTTTTCTGTAAATCTTTTTCTTAATTTATTATTCAAAACAAAGGCAATTTCTTACACTTTAAAATTCACTTCCTGTCTTTTAATCTATTTTTAGCTAAAGTATGCATTAATTAACATTTGAATGTTTCTCCTTGTGAGAAAACTAAATTTCTCTCGACCTATTTCACAGACCAATAATAATTATTAAGATTTCACTTATTCTCTAAAACAAAACATTTTGCGGATTTACTTTGCAAGATTTGACCTGACAAGACCTGAAGAATACAGGTGCTGGATTAATAAAATGCTCCTTGCTTAACATGTATATAAATAAATAAAAGAGTGTAACAAAAGAGCACCGGCCACTCAACTGAAGAATGGAGCTGTTATAAAGGAAACACTGAAGGGAAAGAAAAAAAAGTTTTGTTTGCTCTATTACTGAAAGAAAGGGGAAAAAAACTATTTGAAAGATGAACGCCTAAGACTTTGTTTTTGATATCTGCTTCAATGTGACGGTGTTTCTGCATTTCCAAATATGAAAAATAGCAGCTGTTCATATTAACTACTAAAGAGATTCTTAAACAGGATTGTGATTCAGCAATAAGTTCAAAATTTATTGGGAGTCTGCTCTCAGTGTGCATAGCATTTTTAAAAAGTGCTTATTTTTGACTTATGTTTTTTAAAAGCCCTTAAAAATGCTTTTTTTTTTTTAATTCGGGTTTTGTAAAAAGTGCTTAATTTCCTGTCTTATAAGAAGAGATTTTTTCTTCGCCGTGTTGATTGTTGTTCTAAATTACAAAAATTGCATAATTTTTTCTATTTTCTCTCCAATATTTATCAGAAACTGGTTATTTTATCATGATTATGTAAAGTGTTTGAATTTTATTGATTTTATGTTTATAAATTAAGAACTTTAAACGATGGAAAAAAATAATTTTTATCACTGCACAGATCCTAATAATGATTTTTCTTTTTCGTAAGGTGATTAAAATATTTTTAGAGTGCTTGAAAAGTGCTTATTTTTTGTTGAAAAATCTGGCTATGCTCTTCAAAAGTGATTTGTGGTGAAATCTAGTGAGCAAAGGAAGGGTTGGAGGAATTTAGTTTCCATTTAATTTAATGAATGGAAATTCTGATGGATATTATTATTATAATTATGGAAAACTACATTGGGAGGATAAAAATTTTATTAAATCTGATTTCCAGTTTAAATATTTTGCATAAGTTTTAATAAGAAATAATATTTATTTGGTAAATTGTATAAATTTTTTTTAAGAAATTGTATTTATGTTGACAATTAATTACTTAATTGATTTGAATCTGCACTTTTGTTCGAATAATAATTTCGAAAATTTCATGATTATAAAAGTAAGTAGTGTTTAAATAGCAAAAGTGATTATTGATTTTTATTATGAGCTATTAATTTTTGCTATCATTGATATTTCAATTGATAATATTTACTTTTTATCTATGGAGCTTATTTTCATTGTTGAACAGAGTTGTAATATTTAAAAATATTTTTAAAATTTATTGCATTTATGGAAAAAAAATTTCGCTTTGGAAATTATTAGGGGGCAATAAATTTGTTAATTTGATTAGCATATAAATGTTTAGGATTATTATTCTTGTTTTATGTGTTATAGTATATTATTAATCAATTGTTTAGGTAAAATTTAAATTTTTGTTTTAATATTTTTCTGGGGGTAAAGATAAATAAGCAATTAAAATATTGAAATTTTTATTTCTAAATGTAATAATTAATTACATTTTTTACATTGTACATTATTTATATGTGAATGCACACTCCTAAAACATTGATGTTAATCGAAAGAAAGGGAACCTATTTTTTATGTACTTTATTTCTTTGAGGAAATAAAAGAGCATTAAAAAATTGCAAATATTTGATAAATTTGCATTCCTTAAATTAAATATTCTCTATTGAAAATGGCATTTCTCAGAACAAAGTAATAAAAAACAATAAAAAAAAATTTTTGAAATAACAAACTGGCTGGTGTACACATGAAATATTTCTTAATTATTCCCTTATACAGGGATGAGATTTTTCTGCTTTTTGGCGGATTTCCGCTTTTTTCACTTTTATCTCTTGAATTTCAGCTTTTTTTTTTATCAAAAATTCAGATTTTCTAAAAATGTCACTTTTTTTTATATAAGTGTTCCGCTTTTTCAGAAAATTTACCGATTTTCAAAGAGAAACAGAAAATTCAAGCTGCATAGCTACCAATCCTTTCTCATTTTTACTTATTTTAGCTATTTTCTCCCCTTTTACACGCAGCAGATAAGATTTTCTGAATTTTTTTACCCGCCCTCCAGATAGATCAGATTTTTGTAGTTCAAACGACGCTGCTTCTGACAAACCTTTTAGAGGTCCCAAGCCTGGAATCTGCTAATATCTCGATTCTTATTCATACGATTTTAATATCAAACATAGCTTTTCATATTTGCATGTTGCGATTCTTATTCACCCGATTTGAATGTTGTACGTTGCGATTCTTTTTTACAAGATTTAAAAATCCGATATTGTGATTCGTATTTACGCCTTTTTAAAAACCTATGTAGCGATTCGTATTCACTCAAGTTTAAAGTTCAATGTCTTGATTTGCTCAAGCGGTTTATAATATCAAACATTGATTTTCGTATTTATACATGATTTTAAAATAAGGCATTGGGATTCGCATTCACGCACTCTAAAAACTATGCATCATAATTCTTATTTATGCAATCTAAAAATTAAGCATCATGATTTGTATTTACGCTATCTAAAAATTATGAATCTTGATTTGTATTTACGCATTCTAAAAATTCTATATCCCAGTTTGTATTTTCTCATTTTCAAAATCATATATCTAGTTTCATATTCATGTGATTTCAAAATCCATAATTGTTATTCATGTTCACGCAATTCTAATCAACTATCGCGATTCTTGTAAGAAGTAATTTTTTTTTTTTAATTAGTTACTATAAAGGTGACTGTTTTTCTAACGACGATTATTAGTATATGTAAGTGTTACAACATCAGAGAAACTGGAAGGGAATATATTCAAAACTTACATTCTGTGCTTGCAAAGAAGAAAAAATAGGATTTGTCACAAGATGTTTGAAGATGGACTAACGACTAAATATAGCAAACATAAAAGATATAGCAAGCAAAAGCAATCACTTAAAAAGGGATTTAATTTATTTATTCATTTATTTTTTTTTTGGAAAAAGAGTTAATTAAGTCATCAAAATTTTATTTATAATTGCTGTTATTTATGCTATAAATGCAAAATTCTTATCAAATAAAAGACAATTATCTAAACAGTTGCTGATTGTCATGTAATTTTTCAAACTAAAACTGTATGTTAAGGAGTTACTATATATTTCTACTTCACTGTTATTGATATGTTTCAGAGGGCTCTAATTAGATTAGACTATAATAGGAACATAATGATTCTGTCCATTGTTAAAGTTTTTGTTTTCAATATAATTTAAAAATAATATTACTGATATATTTACTATAAATCACATAACAGTATTTATTAAAAGACATGAAATATTAATGCATATTCTCAGTAGTTTTAATTTGCTAAACCGGGTAGTTTTTCAAGTAATAATTGTCTCTTATGTGAACTGAGGAAGAAAAAAATTTCCAGCTTTATTTTTTCAATTGGTAATTTTAATTTTCACTAAATGTTAAGTATCAATTTAATCATTTATATAATAATAGATTAGTACACAATTGTATGTCAACACATTATTTATTACCTTAAACTGTCTGGAATTTATTATTTAAGTGTTGCGCTTGCGTAAAATTTACTATCGTGGAAATTCAGCTTTTTTGCCTTTTGGCTAATCTCATCCCTGAACTTATATTTTATGCAAGCTGATTTCTTATTCAAACCCATTTTGAACATAGGTGTAAATTAAGTTCTCTAACACAGTTTGTCTCCTTAAAGTAGTGAAGTAGTTACTACAATTCAAAAGTAGTTTGTGGTCACTACATTATAAAAAAAATATTTGTAGTTATAGTTAATTAATGTTGTAACAAAGTATTTACAGTTGTAGTGTAAACTACAAAGCAGTTTTTTTTTTATTGTATTGTCATCAGTCATTTGAATTACATGGGCCATCCAACTCATTCTATTTATTTTTATGTATTTAATAATATCTGGTTGTTTATGAATCTCTGGTACAGTTCAAAGTTAAATCTCCTTCACCAGTTATTGTTTTCATTTACGCCACCAAGTGTACTCCGCAAAAGTTTTCTCTCAATGTGATACAATTTTCCTCCAGTTTTGTCATTGTCCAAACCTCAGAAGCATATGCCAAGACTGGCCTTACAAGAGTTTTGTAGATTAAGAACTTTGTTTTTCTTGGAAAAAAACAAGATTTATTAAATCTTCTCAAAACTTTTTCAGATTTATTAAATCTTCTCATTTATCTAAAAGGTAATATTGTAAAAGAAGCATATTATGAAAATATTATACAAATGATGAGCAACCCTGTTTAAGTTAATCTTGAATCTAGTGTTACATTATTTTTAATGACCAGTTTTTGTTCTAGTTAAAAAAAGACTATTTAAATGGTGTCGGCGATACCCTAGATCTTGTTGTTATCGGTGGATACCATGGTAAAGGCAAAAGGACAGGTACCTATGGTGGATTTTTACTTGCCTGCTATGACAACGACAATGAGGAATTTCAAAGTATTTGTAAAGTAAGTTAAAATCTCTGTAATGCCTTTTTCAAAAGAGAAATTAACAATACATGGTCTTATAATGGATGTTATATCAGTTAGGTACTGGCTTTAAAGAAGATGAGTTAGAAGCGCATACAAAGTTCTTAAAAAACCATGTTATCAGTGCTCCCAAGTCATATTATAGATTTGATCACAGTTTAGAGCCAGATGAATGGTTTGAACCCGAGCAGATATGGGAAGTTAAATGTGCTGATTTGTCTATATCGCCTATCCATAAAGCAGCCATTGGTATTGTAAGTATACATACAGAAATATTATATGTGTTTCTTTTCGCTCACCTTATCTTAAATTAGTGCTATGTTGTTTCACCTCCACAAAAATAGAACCTATTTCCTAAATCAGGGCTGATTGTGCTCCGGAAAAAATCCGGATTTCCGGAATTTTTACTAACAGTGATCCGGAAGTTTCCGGAGATCGATGGTCTAGACCAGTGATTCTCAACCTTTTTTTTTTTGATGCGGCACACTTTTAACGATTTCGAAATTTAACGGCACACAATGAAAAAAATTAGATTAAAAGTTGTTTAATTACCTATTTTACACTGTGTTAAATGGTTTGTGACAATAATTTTGAATGTGAAATAAAATAATATGTACTACAAAAGAACATTTATTAAGGGATTAATTATTTCTTTCGACCAATTTTTAAATAGTTAGTAACAGTTATTTATTATTTTGCTAGTTATTAATTGTTAGCTTATTTTCTATTGTTATTAAGTGTTAGTTTTTTTACATTAACTGTTATTTTTTGTGATTTTTTGTTAACTAATTTTTTTGCTAATTATTAATTGTTAGCTTAATTTTTGTTAGTTATCCTCCGTTAATTTGTTTTTTATATATTTATTTTTTTAGTAATCCTTTGTTAATTTGTTTATTAATTGCAAAGGCTTACTTTAATGATTAGCTCTTACAACATTTTTTAAAATTGCGTGTCATTTAAAATTTAAATACTTCCATCTTATTTTAAGATTGTTAGAGACGAGACAATCGCCGACAAAGATGTTCACGCTGTTAAAGCGTGGAAAAATTATAAAAAGTATATATATATACACTTTTCTTTAATTTAAGCTTTACTCATAATAAAAAAAAGCATTATAACTTTTATTGTATCATTTCTAATATTTGGCGGCACATTTTAAGAATTTGGCAGACCACAAAAGTGCCGCGGCACAGTGGTTGAGAATCACTGGTCTAGACGTTTAAAAAAAATCATTGATCACAGAAGTTTCAGGAAATTAAATTTTCAAAGATGGAACTTGAAAACACAGTTTATTTTATTTGTTTGTAAGGGAGAGCCAAAGAGATACTTCATAAGCTCATATTCATGATTAATATTCATTTTTTATCAGTAAATAGTTGTTATAATCATATACTCAAGAACGAAAGATATATTTGTAAATTTTATTTACTTTTCCAGGTCATCATAGGTATGTGTAAAATTTTAAATTTATTTTAAGTAAACTAAGAAATATTGAGAAAAAGGAAAATAAACCTTGTTTAAATTTTTTCCAATTTAAAATGTTTTTTTTTTCACTCGAAGAAATGTTCTGGAATTTTGACTTGGGCTCACAATCACTCCTGCTAAATCAATCAGATTATTCTCCATGCTGCATAGCATTTTTAAAAAGTGCTTAAATGTGCTTATTTTCGTTTTTTAAAAGTAAAATGCTTGATTTTTCCCTTTTCAAAAATTAAAGTTTATTTTTTACTATGTCGATTTTTGGCATGTATTATGCGAAAGCGTGGTTTTGAGATTGTTCTATTCCACGTTTTCACAATTCATTCAACCACAATCCATTCCCGCCTTCCTTCGGTCTGTAGCGTATGAAAGCCGTAATCATTTTTCATGTATGATGAAATACTTGCAAGTCCACATGTGCACCTACTGAGCTGAGTTCGGTGAGATTTTAGCACTCTCATGTGTAACTCAGCTGCATTTTACTAGATATTCTCATTTTCAGGCTTCATTTTCCACCCTCATTTTTCAAACCTAAAAATCTCTCAGAATTTTTATGGTGGCTAATATAATTAAGAAAAAGAGTTCTTTGTCAGAAACTAGTTATTTTATCATGTACATGTTAAGTCTGTGAAAATTATTTTGCATTTTGTTAATGTATATGGTGCTTAAGAAGTGCTTATTTTTTGTTGAAAGATTTGGCTACGCACCCTGTTCTCTTTTCCACCTTAATCTAGTACTCTTCGTTAAGTATTGAAAATAATTTTCTTTTACATCATAACACTAAATTAATAGTGTGATAACTCAGCCCAAATTTGGAGAATTTTTCATTGCATATTCTGGAGAAATTACTCCAAAATAATTATATATCAGTGCCAACCCCTTTTTGTTATAAAAATTATCTGCCTAATATTGAAGTTTTATTTTTAAAAAATTGCATAGTTAATTTTTTTTTTAAATTATTTATTAGGTTGACCCAGAGAAGGGCATTTCCTTAAGGTTCCCTCGTTTTCTCAAAATCAGGGATGACAAAAAGGTTGAAGAAGCAACAAATTCCTCTCAGGTCTGTTTTTTTAAAAATAACTTTATACAGTTTATGTTGTTTATTATCATAATTATAAGGATTTAATCGATTCTGCCTTGATTTAACGCTTTTTTTTCCGTCAACATTTTCTTATTTTTCGGAGTTGTCCTTTATATTCAAAAAGTTTTTACTTTTCAATACTTACAGCCTTTAACTAAAACTTTTTAAATAAAATTCTCCATTAATGTAGCATATGTAATGTACAATTAAACTTTTAAACAGTATATTGAAACACTATATTGTGAAAACCGATGAAAACTCTTAACGTAAAAATTATAATTTAAGTCAGAAATACCTACCCTAAAAATAATTAAATTTAGTTTATCAAAGTACAACTGTTATGTAAATTTTTTTAAAAGAGAAAGGTCCAGAAGTTTCAAGAAATCATCGATAACATTTACGTATAAAAATTCTTGTATATTTTATTTAAAAATATTAGAACTAGAATTTATAATTGACATCCCTTTCATTTGTAAGTATTTTTTGTGGTAGAATAATAAATGTGATTAGAGATAAAAGTAAACTTAAACATAATTATTCATTTAAATTATGCTGTACATAATTTTTTTTAGATTTCATGTTTTGAAAATATCAATAATTTAAATTTATGAAGACATTAATTTTTTGAAATGTGTCGTTAATGATTTTACTCAGGAAATTTTCAGGATTTTTGAGTTGGGCTAGGAAGTTGTCTGGAAGATGTAATAAAGCAGCTAGTCTTGTGTTATGGAGATTTCTTGATCCAAATTATTTGATTAATCCTATTATACAATTAATTTAAAATTATTTTATGAGCTGAGATATTCACAAATAAATTTTTTTGTACTTAGTATTTTGAGACTTCATTTGACTTTTCGGAATCAATATATTGTTTTGATTAAGAAGAATTAAACCCAATAATAAATTTTAAAATTTTATATTAATTATAAATAAATATAAATAACATTAAATCTTCTTTTGCTCCTAGTAAATCAAGTGAGTTCAATAAATATTGAACATTCAATAGAAGACCCCTGCATTATTTTTAATTTTTTATTTATGGTTTCTTGAGTTTTCCTAAAAAAAAATTCACATTTTGGCGTTAAGTAGTATTAAATAATTTGTATTAAATAGTTGTATTAAATAAACAGTCTTGTAATTATTGATATGTGATACCCTTTCTCATTCTTTTATCTAGTATTATACTGATTATCTAAGTGGATTTTGTTCACAGATTAGAATAATAGTGCAGATAGCTTTAGCTAATAGAGCATCACCTTTCTGAAAATTTTCAAATTATTTGATTAGAAAGTACATCAAGCAGAAATAAGAAAAAAAAATTTTATTCACCTAAAAAAAGCACCCCATTATAAAAAAGTAATTGAAACTATTAATTAACGTAAATATCTCAAAATTATATTATAATCACTTTAACTTAGACAAAACATTCTATTTTCCGTTAATGAACAAAGTTGATAGTTTCTTAAGATAATATAAAATTATCACCATATTACTTTAAATTAATTTTTTCAAAAATTTATTAGTTATTTTCTAGAAAACACAGTTTTGAATTCACAATAAAAAAAATTGGTATTGATTAGAGAAACAACAGTTAAAGTTTTAAAGAGATTCTTTAAGAATTCTGCTGTTTTATAATGTCTACAAAATCAGTTTATGATTTCTATTTGATTTTATAGAGAGTACAGAGTTGTACAGCTAGAATTGTACAACTTCATAGCCTTGTAATTGTGATCCAGACACAGAAGACAAGGGAACTCTTGAACCAAATGTTTGAACAAACTCACCTTTAGTTGAGAACTTTTTGAGTGAAACTAAGCCATATTTGAACTAGATGTTAAAAAAAAACATGAAAACTCTTCCTAATAAACCTGCTAATGACTAAAGGACATTCATTTGTGGAATTATAGTCTACCACTAGAAATATATAACTGTGATCTGGAAGCAGTGTACGAATCAATTGTCTAGAGTGAACTTGAAAGGAAAGTGGGTGCTCCCATTGAACGCTTTCAAATCTGTTTATTTATTATGATGAGTACTTACTTTCTTAGGGATAAAAATTTTTAATTTCGATTTTTTGATCAGGTTAACTCTTATTTAAAGTTTGCCATGAGGTAGTCTTTTTAAAACTTATCTTTCTCAGAATTTGCCATTTTTTATTTTAGATTGCTGAAATGTATCGAAGACAAGATCAAGTACAAAATATGAAAGCGAAACCTAAAAATGAAGAAAATTATTATTGAACTGTCAAAATAATTTTTGTTGATAACCTCATTCTGTATTTTTAATTTCATTATTATTGGCATTTTTTAAATAAATCTGATTTTATTTATTATTTAAGGAATAAAACTTATTTTATTTATAAATTTACATAAAATATATATATATATATATACACTTTCCACATTTTTAAAAGGGAATGTTTGTAACACCCATTAAGCGAATTTTGAACTTATTTTTGGTTTGTTTAAAACATTACTTATTAAAAATGGCATTATATAATGATTTAAATTTGCAATTCTATAAATAGTTACATAAATTCATTTATTATCTACTAGAACATATTCAATCTAATAAAATTCTTCTTTACAATTATAATAATTATAGTTGCAAGTTGTATTTAAAATGTATTGCAAAAATAATTAAATTTGATAAGAATTGCACAGGTTCAACTTATTAGAGTCACTAACATAACAGTCACAACAATTCATATGTTATTTTAAGCTTGTAGTGAATCTCATGAATTGTATTTTTGTAGTGGTACTACAAAAATACAATTCCAATTCAATTCCACATGTTAACTCAATTCTATGTTGAGGTACCGTATATTCCGACACATAACGCGCCCCGGCGTATAATGCGCACCCATAATTTCTAATAACTTTTTTTAAATTTTAAGATATACTCTTCGTACAACGTGCACGAAAATTTGGATTGTACATGTGCAATATCTCGTCTAGTATCAATAGATAACCAGAAAGCCTTTTAGTGTGGAACATGTTTAGGTCCCACCTTACAGATAATACAAAAAAATTGTTGAAAGAATGTAACACCGATATGGCAGTTATTCCGGGCGGAATGACACTATTAGTTCAGTCATTGGACATATGCTTAAACAAACCATTTAAAGCCAATTTAAAAAAAAACAGTGGAACACTTGGATGTTGGAGGGTGAGGAAACCTTTACGAAAGGAGGACATATGTGTCATGCAAGTTTGGAAACAGTGTCCGAATGGATATTAAAAGCATGGGATGAAATTAAGCCAGAGATGGTTAGAAAATCATTCAAAAAATGCAGTATTTCAAATAATCTGGACGGATCAGAAGATGGCTGTTTATTTATGGATGAGGGTAACACAGATGATGAAGACGAAACAGATTGTGATGACGTGCCTGAAGAAATAACGGAAGACGAATATAATGAACTATTTATGCAATAACGAAAATCAATAAAGTATATAGGTAAAGGTATGTTATTTCTTTAAAATAAAAGTATTTTTCTATAGTATTTAAATTTTTTAATCTATAATTTTTTATATTCGGCGTATACCGCGCACCCGTAAATTCCAATGTTATTTTTTGTATTAAAAGTGCGCGTTATACGGCGGAATATACGGTACCTTTTCATAGATGAAGGCTGACATTGTCGTTACCTACTATCCCCACATTGGTGACCTTCGGACATGATGTGTACATACCTACCTTGCCAGATACTCCCACTTCAATTTGAAAAAGCCTACTTCTATTGATAGACCACATTGACTTGCTACTTGTGACTAATACAATCCACCTCCTGTGCTACTCAGTCACGATCACATACAATGCATTCACTCCACTGCTAAAGGCAACACAGGAGCGCCCAAAACCTTGAACTTAATACAGCTCTCACCATCAGCACTCAAAAGTACGGTGATCTTATTACAGCTTCCCTGGCTTCTCACAAAGCAGCAATGAGTCAATTTGCGGTATCCATTCATCAAATTCTATCAGCTATAATTCCGGTGGGGGAGTGCTGTAGTGTATCTACCACTACAAAAATACATTTCCAATTTATGAATATTTAAGACATGTTAACTTGATTCTATGTTGAGGTACCTTTTCATAGACGAAGGTTGACATTGTCGTTAAAAAAAATGGAGAAATACCTAAAAATACGAGCAGTCAGGCGGGTGGGTAAAAATGTGGAAAATCTTATCTTCTGTTCGTAAAGCGGAAAAAATAGTTAAAATGAGTAAGAGTGCAGAAAGGTTGGCAGTTATGTATAAGGAAGTGCAATTATTGAAAATAATTCCTTGAAAGATGTATGAAAACTAATTGAAATGGACTCCATAATTTATCCCACATTGCTGTGGAAAAGGTTAACCTTTTATGTTAATTTCCCGAACACTGTGTTAATTGCTTTCAAACAAAAACCATTTATTTTTCCTAGATTAATGGAAATAAGGTATTTATAGAAAATTTTACGTTATTTCTATCAATTCCTATGTAATAGAAAAAAAGGTTTTACAAATTTGTACAAAACAGTTGTTTTATGCCACTTGTCAATACTAACAAGTATATTTTTAGGCAAAGTGGCACCATTTATGACCAAGAATTCGACTTCTGATAAACACATACATCACAGCCCATCCACATCATAATTAGGACCTGAACCAGAGCACACTTTATCTCCAATCCAGTACCCTTGATGTATTGATTCGTTATGGGAACTTAAAGGACTTCCTTACCCTGACACACTTAGCATGCACCAGTCACTATTTGTTACAGGTGGAGTCTCCCGCTGGCGAGGATCGAACTTGCGGCCTAGACCCAACCCTCTACCAACCAAGCTGTCCTGGCTGTACGAAACAGTTATAATTTAAAAAAGGAAAATCAAAAATTTTAACATTTTAAAGAGAAGTGCTGAAACTGTGGGAATGCAATTTTTTAAGAAAATTACTGGGAAAGAGGTTTCTTAAGTTTAGAAAATTTAAAAATTTTATGGTCAGTCAAATTATCTTTGTCCAGTTTATAATTGCACTATTATTTTGTAACTTGGTGGTAGGTTAACTAAATTACTAAAACTACAATCATAACTAATGATACACAATTTTATAGAGACTCTGCAACTGTTTTAAAAGAACAGTACCTTAACCTTATAGTACCTTATTTTTAAGAACAATTGCAGGCAAGTTTTTTTTCCAAAAAAATATATCTGCAATTCCCTTAGAGGACGCTCTCAGTGATTCCGCTCTCAGGACGAAACATTACAAACTAGACTAGATTTCCAGGTTTTTTTTTTTTGTTTTGTTATTAAAAGCAGATCTCTAATAAAAATAAAAAATTTTAATTTAAAGATATGCATGATAAGTAAATGTCTTATGATTAGAAATATGTTATATATTAGTAATTGAGTCAGTAATAGTTTTTTTGAGGGGGGGTTGGTTTAATTTTGCTTACAAGACAAATATTAATTTATAGTGGTTGCCTCTTCACAATTGAAAATTACCCATTGCCAGAGGACACTTCTGCATGTGCCCAGTCTATGATATTAGCCTATTTCATAAGGCGGAATCACTGATTATTAGTATTTAAGGTTTTAAAACAATTCTTGATAAAGTTATTCACATGTAGCTGATGGCAATCACCACTTTAAATAATGCAGTTCATTGAAATGTAAATCCTGTATTGCTAGTTCCCCCACACCAAGACGTTATAAACTTGAGCACATCTTCACATTCAGACACGTGATTAACTTTTGCAGTCATAATAAGTTTATTCCAATCGTCTTTGTTGGCAACTTTACCGGAACTCCCAAACTCGACTTTATTCCTCATGACGGGATAACCTGTCACCAGACAAGGCGGGTACTGCCTACCGTCATGGGACATTAAAGAGGCTTCAAACATTTGTCTCTCATCCAAGGGTAAAGATTGGTCTACTGTTTGATCCATTGAGACTGATAACACCCATTCCCTAGTCTCTTCGTGCTGTGATTCTTTCAGGCAAGTTTCTGAAGGTATCAAGATATTAACAGGAATATCTGTATCTTGGAAATCAGTATTATCCACTTCATTCGAACCATCCTCAATTGCTTCGAATATGTCCATCAAGTGATTAAGACATACAAATGCGATGCTGTTCCATCCAATTTTCCTTGCAGCCTCGCCAGCTTCATAAAAGAGTTTATCGGCAGGAATGACATCAGCATTTCTCAACAGACTGAGTGAGATTTTCACCGCTTGCCGTTCGAGACTCGGGTGACCCAAGCAAGCCGATCTTGTCGAATAATAATGGGCAATTGTTAAATAAGTGTTAAATTCGTCGCATTCCTCACTGCTAACTTTTTGCAAACTTTGACATAATTGGAATAGTATATTTCGCAAATTAGACCAGAGAGAATAAGCTTCATAGTTAAAGGTGTCTGGCATTCGAAAAATGGCTGAGATAATATGGCGGTAGATCGAGAAATTCTGGCTCATTGGAGGGATGCCATAATTTACGTATAAACTTAATGCCTTTTGCTCTTTTCTTTCTTTTATAAGTTTAACGGCCAGTATTGCCACATATTTATGCAGTACTTTCATGCCTTGTTTCTGAGCAACCTCTAAGCACTTTTCCCATTGATTTCTTTCTGCATACAAGTCCAGAGCTGCAATAACATCTATGTCAGCTAATTCTGATGTATTACCCTCTGATCTTAAGAAGTCTTTATAACAATTATCAACATACTCTTCGTAGCGAGGATCCACCTCTGCTGCTACTCTTTTGGCTTTGCTCCAATCTTTTGCATCAATTAAAGCATCTAAAGCATTTTTAATGGAATTAATTTTTAAAAATAATTGCGCAGCAGTTGTTTGCTTTTTCATTTGTAGCAACTGTGGTGCAATTTGCTGAATTAACTTTTCAGTATGCTGCTTGTTCATAAACTTCCAAGAGAGTTCTGCAGCTTTCACCCAACACTTTTCAATAAAATCAAAATTTTTCGAATTAGAAGGAGAGACCTGCAAATACCGATCAATGGCCTTCTGATACTGACCCGTCTCTTCCCAGCTAGAGGCCTGTTCAAATAACTGCTGGGCATCTCTCAAGCCTTTCTCAGAACTTTCGCTTTCATATTCTTCCTGAAGTTCCATCAATTTATTGGGTGTATAATCTTTACAAACTCTAAGAGCATCATTCCACATGCCAGCTTCTTTATAGAACTTTACTGCCAGATCAGCTCTTTCAGCTCTCAATAAAAGAGATTCTGCTTTTTGGTACTCACCACGCTCAAACCCAAATCTCGCTTGTCCAATCAGTACATCAGAAACTGATTCTTTATCGTGGGCTTCTGCTACTCTTTGTGCACTCTCCCAATCCTGATTGTGCACATACATTAAAACTGCTTCTTTTGGTCGTTGTGCCTGAATAAATTCTAACTCTGCTTCTTTGAATTTCATTTCATCTTCTAAGAACATAGCAAACTTTAGGTGTATATCTGGAAGTTTATGCTTCATTGAGGTTTTAGATAATTCAAAAGCAAAATCAAATGCACAGTTTTCAGTGGCATAGTCTATAGCACTTTCTAGCAAACCAAATTTATTAAGAAGTTTAACTGCAGAATCACCTCCTACACTTTTAGCCCATAAATAAGCTATCTGTTTAGCAGCAATGTCATTTCCTTTAGTTTTGGCTACTCTGTATGCATCTTCCCACATGTCCAAGTTTCGGTACATATTGACAGCTACTTTCCACTCTCCAGCAGTTGAGTAGTAATCTTCTGCTTGCCCATATTTTCCATCCTCTTCTAACAGTTTAGCTATATGAAGGTAAGTATCAGGTAACTTTTCAGGATAGTACTTTTTTATCATTTTCAACACTTTGTCATATTGTTTAAGATTTTCATACATTGCAATAGCTAAATCATATTCTTGGGCTGAAGTGTATAGTTTTTCAGCATCTTTGTAGTCACCCTTTTCTTCAAGAACCTTCGCCTGAGAAATATACATTCGACGCACTTCTGCGGAATCCAGAAACTGACTGGCAATTTTATAAGCTTTGTCCCACTCGCCTATACGATTATACATGTCTACGGCTTCACGAGACATGCCTCCTTCAACTAGTAAATGCTCGGCCAGTTCATACTGGCCAACTGAATAAAAATGTTGTGCCATTGGCTTTAAATATTTACTCATCGATTGAGAGTCATCAATAATTTCCATTATTTCTACAGCTTTTTTCCACAACTTTGCATTTATTGCAGCATCCAAAGCTTTTACTGATTTCCCAGCTTCAATATAGTGATTAATTGCAGCTTCTAGTTGTTTGATTGATACAAGGTGGTCGCCCCATTCTTCTTCCAAATGTATAACTTCTTCGGGAAATGCTGTGCGAGCTAAATCAACAGCCCTATTAAATGCATTCCCAAGCCTATAGCATTCCAGAGCCTTATGGTAACTATTAATTTTTTCATAAAGATCACCAGCATGCTCATAGAATTCACCTTTCATCAGTGCTGAGGCTATTTCTTGAACTAACTCATCATTTTCTGCTAACAGTGGCATGCTAGATATAACACGACCTGCCCTGGTTGGCAATCCAGCAGTTAAGTATAAACGAATTGCCTCTTGAAATTCACCTTTATTTTCTTTCAGCTCGCCTGCTTTCTCTTCTTGATTAGTTGTTTGCAGCCATTCAAAGTAAGTTTCATTGAGTCTTTCCAAATCAGGATGATCAGTCACTTTAGCTAGTTCAATTGCATCTTCCCAACGGTGCAAATCGAGGTACATTTGTATGGCTTCCTCGATTTTGTTTTGTTCTACGTAGATGCTTTCAGCAACTTTATAGTCCTTCGTCATTATGGCTAATCGAGCTCTCACTTGGTAAAAATCATACCCATCACTACCCGAGTTGGCTGCAGCATCATTAGCTATTGAAATAGTTTCTCTCAAATATCTAGCTTTAGATATGTCACCTACAGCAGCATAGCAACGTTCTGCTATTTGTAAATTGAGTGAATCTAAGGCAAGTTTCCCTAAGTTTGCCCACATATCCTCTGTTTCTTCCGAGTAGCCTAATTTTTCTAAGTACACTACTGCTCTTTTAAAATCATGGTTATCAATGGCACTTCCAAATTCAATCATTCCCTCATCTAAGGCATACGTTGTGACCGAGGTACCATCACTCACAATAACGTCAGTTTTATTATCACTTCGCTGAATTTCTAATATTTCACCCTTGATGGGAATGATAGAAACTTTATCGGGAGCTTCAATATTATACCAGACGCAAAGACTACCTCGACTTTGAGCGACGACGACGTCACTTCCCGGCACCCACTGAACGAAAGAGCAATAATTTAGCATTGTTTTTTTCTCATCTTTTATTATATCTATCAGGTTGAGTCTCTGTCGCCTATCACGAAACAACAGTTTACGGCCCGTCTCACTCAGCTCCAGCCAATCGATCTTCGACTCGTGACTTATTTGAATCAAAAGCTGATTGGTCATCAGATCCAATACTGCGATAGTTTTAAGATCTATTAAGTATGCAAGTTTTTTATTATTGGAGAGAGGTTCGCCATTGCGTTTGTTAAGGCAAACACTTATGAGGTGCGGATTCATGAACTCCGTTCTCACCGATCCCAATATCGTATTGTTGCCGTACTCGATCAAGGACAGCTCACCCACATTGAACACGAGGCATACATTCTCAAAATCGAAAAAAAACTTTACATTTTCACCGACACCGAACCACGGCACCTCACTCGTCAACTTCGCTTCCATGTCGCAAAGAATTAGAGTTTGTGAAGTGTGTATAACCGCATATCTATTTTTACCTAAAATTTTAAGATCCAATATTTCATAAGAGTTTGACGATTTGATATTCACTTGAAGGTTGTTAGAAATGTTTCTTATAATCACTTGACTGGGATCTATGTATGTGACTTCAAATATCCTTTTATATAAGGACTTCTTCATGCTACAATCAAATAATTCCACTAAACCAGTCAATGTACCGACAGAAAGCTTCGACCCGTCTTTCGCCCAAGCTAAAGTACATATTGTGTACCAGTTTGTAACTTCTTTTGGTTTAGCTTCTTCCCATTCGTGATGTTGGGCACTCCAATTCAGAATTCTCAATCGATCGTAACTGCCGATCACCACTGTCTTCCCACTTGGGCTACATACAGCTGTAGTGAATTCTTTTTCATTCGTGTTACGGCTATAATCGATTTGTTTTTTAAGAGCACCGTCATTTCCATAAATAGCTATTTTCTTGTCGCAACCTGCTGCAATGATGGAATTAGTTGCCCAAACGAGAGCATAAGGCGGGGAGGTATGTGTTAGTATTTTACCTTGAATATCACCAGTTCCTTCATCATCGAAAAAAAATCGAACAACAGTACCATCTGCATGACCAGATATAACTCCTTTACCACTAATATTACTCGTGAGTGAAATAACGTAAGAATCGGAATTATACAAAGTGGATGTTTTGTTATTTTTTATGTGTGCAACACGGACGCGTCCTTCGGCAAGGCCAATCACAAGAGGTCCATCTGATGGCCAAATGATGCATGTAGCAGCGCTCTGACATGGAAATTTATTGCAAATCACTTTTTTTTCTCCCCAACTTTCCCCAAGTTTGTAGACAAACACTATATTATCACTTTGCGCGATAGCAATTTTCGTAGAATCTGCTGAAAATGACATACCTTTGACGACATAACTTTTTTTACCATACACTGGATCGATAGGTTTTGTTGAAAACTTGTCTCTTTTTTCTCCAGTTTCATCGAATAACAAAATAACCCTGTCGGAAGTACAAATAGCAAGTTTTCTATTATTTGGAGACCAGCACATAGCCATAACTCTCTCGGATCCATCTTGAGATGGAACTATTGTTTTAATATGCTTTAAACGCATTATTTTCTCCTAAATTTAACTGATTAAGTGTCTTGATTCTCCAAACACTTCGTCTTGAATGTTATTGTTGTGATTGCAGCTGTTCCCATGGTAACAGATACCATGTTTCCTTCTATTAACTGTAAATATAACGGATTTTAAAATTTATTTCGTTATCACCATCATGACTAGCAATGTTCAAACAAATAAATATTAAGAGGTTTTTATTCAATACTATTGAGCTATATTAATAATCTTTAATAAAATTTTTCAGAAAAGCAGTCGCTTAGCTGACAGCTCAACACACATCATCCTATCTTGGCCTTGCCTATTTGTAACTTTAACGGTTAGTTTATTTACTATTTAACTCTCGATTTTGAATTGAAAAACCATTGCTTCAATTGCTGCTTTTTTCTTGACAGAATATTTGCGAAATTTAAAGAAAAGCTCATAGTAATATACAATTAAAATATGTCTAGTGAGAAGAAATCTGTCCTGTTTGTATGCTTAGGTAACTGCTTTATTCTTTATAATTCCCCAAGATACATTTTACGAATCTTTAATTTTATGAAACTTCATTTTCCACTCGCTTTCTCGACCGAATAACATGCATTCAAAATTTAACAAATTCTTAAATAAAAAAGAACAGATATAATGTAGTATCTGTGATCTTTGCAAATTGGCTAAAATAATGTAAGTGAAGAAAATCTGTTTTTTTTCTATAGATTATCAATAAATACTTTCCCGTTTGAGGGGTTCAAGGAGATTTCCGTATCCTGATCTGCCAAGGTGTCAAATTGATTTTTAACAAGCAAATTTAAAAAAAAAAGAAAAGTAGATGTTGGTCCCTTTCTGTGATGTTTTTTTTAGTTGGGGATATTTTCGTTTCTCGTAGGCCGTTGCCCTCAAGTTTCTAAGTCTTGGCGATTATTCTGCCACAGTTCAGGATATGGAAATCTCCCCCTCGTAACCACTCTCAGGCTAACTTCTACATACTTTTTTTTTTTTTTAAATTTGCAAATTTAAAATCTATTTGACACCTTGGCTATTGTGGTTGGCACGACAGATCAAGATACAGAAATATCCCCCAAAGAAATGTTCCTGCAGCCGGACCATGGGGCACTGTTTTGGAAATAAAACATAGTACTTTTTAGAAATTTTTGCTGTCGTTTATTTTAATAGGATAACTCGTTAAATTTAAAGAAAAGCTCGAGGAGATTGCCCTATCGCGATCTGTGGTAGATTCCACCAAGTTTTATCGGAGGCCCGTGAGTAACTAAAAAAAAGTGCTGGTATAATCAAGAAAAGAGTTCTTTGTCAGAAACTAGTCATTTTATCGTGATCATGTAAAGTCTTTGAAAACTATTTTGCATTTTGTTAATCTATATGGTGCTTAAAAAATAATTACAAGGTGCTTATGTGTTTAAATAGCTCATGAGTCATGTCTTAGAGCAGGGATGGGCAAACTTTTATCGTGGAGGGCAAAAAATCGAAGAAAAAAAGTTTGGTGGGCCAAGTTAAAACTTCTGCAATAAAAAAAATTCATACTCTAGTTTTAATTAAATATTTAATGAGATGTTTATCTGTTATACTGTTTATCTTCTTGAAAAAATTTTGTCTGCTTGATTAATCCATTAAAAAGACGCTCTGCATTTTGTCTCCTTTCACATTCATGGATTTCTTCGTTGTTGTACTTGGCTGTAAAATGTCGGTTGATGTCATATTCTTTAAAAACTGCTACAGCATCATTGCAGATAAGACATACCGGTTTATCTTTTACAACTGTAAAAAAATATTTCCAAGTCCATTCATCATTGAACGCACGATACTCTGAATCAACTTTGCGTTTTTTAGTAGCCATTTTGGGGTTAAAAATTTTTACAAATAACTTAAACAAGCACTAGCTATTTTATGCATTCACTAATTTCACCATTATTTGCAATAACGTTATATGTGTGCAATCTTTTTAAACGCAATAAATTATACTAGAACTCATGCTGGCAGAAAAATACGCTTGTTGGAGCTTAAAATGCGCAGCCTGCCACATGTGAAGTACAATTCAACTATATTAGATTCCATATGTCTGCTCCTCGAGAAAGACGCCAATCTACGGCTATTCTACAAAGAACTTGTGCTTTCAACATTTGACCAATTCAAGCTGTTTGTGCTGGCGGGCCACAGTTGGCCCATCCCTGTCTTCTGATAAAGTTGCAAATAAAGAGCTTGTGGTCTTTGATATGGTACTCCTGTGTGTTCTTGAAGCTCCAAAGTGTACTCCCCTGCAGTTGGGGTGGTTCAGGTGCTGCATCTCCAATGCAATGCATTAGTTTTTAATGTTTAAAAATAATGTGTTGTAAAGAAAATTTTTTATTGTATTGATTATTTCTGTATTTATGTCCTAATTTTCTAGGCAACATTTGTCGTTCTCCTATGGCAGAAGCTGTGTTTGCACATTGTGTGAAGGAAAAAGGATTAGAAAGTAAAGTAAGATTTCAAGATTTTTTTTTATTTATTTCAAAATGGGAAGAACCAATTTTTTTAAAAAAAAATTTTTAACCTGTGCTTTTTAAGAGAGGGACGGGCATAATTGCAATTTAATAATTTTAAAATTAGTGATTCTTTAAACTGCTGGCCTAGAATTTTCGTATTTTTGGATCCCTATTTAAAATATGAACTATCTACCTTTTTATTTATTAACATTCATTATTTTATCTATTGAAAGATAAAACAAAGAATTTTAAGACATTGAGTGAACATTTATTTGAACTAATCAAATACCAGCATCAAGAAAAAGAACGTAATTTGATATTGAGAATTATTCTAAATTTCTATTTCTGTTATCAAGGAGCAAAGGAAAAAAAATTGTATTAAATTAAAGTTAGGATATTTATTACTGCATAAATTATCAAATAGTTCGTTATTTTCTCTTTTTCCTTGTTTAAGAAAAATTATCTGTAAAATTATAAAAATTAGTTTAAATTTCCGTACACTTTGTTAAACAAATAGCTTTAAAATCTATGATAACTGTATGTACAGTAAGATCTCGATTATCCTAGCTAATTGGGACTGCTAGTACCTCTGATATCGGAAATCTCGGTTAATAGAAACCATGTATAAAAACCTTCCGTGCTTGCGAATTTAACTACTTTTAAAGTAAAAAACAATAAAACATTTTTTAAATAATAAAAATAAACATATATGAACTTATGTTTCACAGATTTAAAAAGGAAATCAACTCTAGTAGTAAATTTTAAAAAGTAAAATGGATTTTTTTTTAACTATACTTAGTTAAATATCGAAAGACGCATTTTCAAAAATAACACAAATCTCAAGAAAATATTGTATTTTTGAAATTTACATGATTAAACTTACAAGTCACATAACCACTGTCAGCAAAGCATTCATGGATGTTGTCTTCTCAGGGTGTAATATTTCATGGAAGTTGAGTGCTTTTGTGGGGAATAAGAGCCTGTAACACGGACAGCGAACTAATATGTGTATAATTTCTTCCAAGCTCATTTTGGAGAGGAGGAAAAAAAATTTAGACTTCTTTATTGCTTCGGTTAACAGAAACCTCGGTTAATCTACTGTAATTCTTTTTTTGTTTATTCGTGTTATTATAGTCAAATAAACCATTAATTTTTTTTGTAAAACATTGAATTTCTTGTTAAAAGTTATTTATATACGGAAATTTTTTTTTTAAAAAAAAAAGAGTTTAAAAGTATAAGTCTCATAGAGTTAAATGCAATGAGAAGGATACTATTGAAAGAAGAGTTATTTAAAGGAATGTGGGAAGTGCGTAGAATGAATATGAATTTTAGGTCTATTCACTTCGTGTCTGCAGCTATGTATGTTATTATTAATATCTTATAAATTGTCTGAAATTTTAAAAATTTTGACTGAATATGTCATTTAACATCGAAAACATATAAATGTGTTGATCTGTCACTTAAAATTCACAACAACCTTTAGATCAACTGTCACATATATTTCAGTGTATGGAAGTAATTTATTGATTCTTGTAGCTAGTTTAACCCTTTTGCGGTCTTCTGATTTTGGCTAAACTTGTTCAAACTCACCGTTTTTTTAAAAAATGGTTTAATTTTTGTGTAACTTTATGTTGAATTTCAGACATACCAGTATATATTTCTATAAATTTATCAGTTTCTTGAAGGTACAAAACTAGTTATTGATTTATATTTTTTAGCGTAAACTTGGCTTTCTTTGTATATCAAAAATTTAAGTCACTCAGAAGCATTACATTGCAACATCAAACAAGTATTTTTAAGGCTCAATTCTTCTACGTTTAATTAACAAAATTCTTGCACAATTTATAATAGTTCAGTTGCTTCTCTTGTTCTTTATGGTTCTTTTTCTTCTCCATCTTTGTTCTCTGTATCATGTTGTGTAGTGTTTTTAAGGTGTATTTATTTTCGATATTCATATTTTAAAAACCCTTAAAGGTGCTTCTTTCATGGGTTTTTTTTAAAAGAAGTACTTAATTTTCCCTTTTCAAAAATGACAATTTTTTTTCTTTACCTTGTCGACATTTGCTGCATATTATACATAAGCGTGCTTTTCACATTTCATTAAACCACAATCTATTTCGGCATATGAAAGCTCCAATCATTTTACATGTTTGATGAAAGACTTGGGAGTTCGCATGTGCGTCTAGTAAGCTGGGTTCAGTGATATTCTTGCACTCTCATGTGCAACTTGGCTGCATTTTGCAAAACATTCTCAATTTCAGGCTTCATTTTCCACCCTCTGAAATCGAACCATAAAATCTCTCAATCTTTTTACGGTGGCTAATATAATCAAATAAAGAGTTCCTTGTCAGAAACTAGTTATTTTATCATGATCATGTAAAGTCTTAGAAAATTATTTGGCATTTTGTTGGCATACATATTTGGCATATATAGTGCTTAAAAATATTTTTTGAGTGCTTAAAAAGTGCTTTAAAGGTGCTTATTTTTTGTTGACAGATTTGGCTAGGGTTCTTTGTGTTAATTGCTGTAGTTGTCTTTTAATCTTACAATTATAAATTAAAAAATAGTATAAAACTTAAGAGTATTAAAACTGAATTGATTCAGCATCACTGAGAAATACTATAATCAAATTACTTAATTTATGTTACCATCTAAAAAAAAAAAGGCGATATGTGTATAACATTACATTATATTGATTAGAGGGTAGAATGAGGGAATTTTGGCTGTTTTTTTACCGTGATAAAATGTTAAATATTTATGCAAAAACTTTTGGATTTATTATTATTATTATAAATATGTAATTTTAAATATTTATTCTGCACGAATATTGATTGGGGTAGAATTAAAGAATTTTGACTGTTTTTCTACTCTAATATTAAATATTTATCATTGTCTATAATGATTGAGAAGTTATATTATTTTATTGTAAGACAATGCATACGTTATGTATTGTGTGAATACGTTTTGAATCATTCTTGAAATGTTTTTTTCTCTTCATATATAATTTGCAATATTTTAGTTAACTTAAATGAAAACAGTGAACGAAGTCTTTTGTTGTGATGAGGAAAGTTTAAAAAAATGTTTTTAATAATCTATTACTACTTATTATTAATATTTTTTGGTAATTTGTAATTAAATTTATTTTAAGTGGCATATCGATAGTGCAGCTACTGCAGACTACCATACAGGTAAAAATCCTGACAGAAGAGCAAGAAGTTGCTTACAGAAGCACTCCATTCCAATGGATCACAAAGCCAGGCCTATAATTGCTGAAGATTTTGAAACCTTTGATTATGTTTTTGGAATGGATGAAGCTAATATTAAGTAGAGCTTTTTCTTACCTTTTCAGTTATATTTACTACTTTTGCGCAATTGTGTTCTTTCTGTAGCATGTCTTAAAAATTGTAAGTGTTGATATTTTCATAAAAACTTAAGAATATAAGCTGTGCTTATTTGTTTGATTTAGATAAAGCAAATATAAAATAAGAATCTTCCCTAGACTGTTCTTCGGAGTGGAAATCAACTCAGAGATAGCAAATATGATTTTGTAAAAGTGGGGAAATTGGAAACTTTTTTTTTTACTTTTTATATATCTGTATAAATTGTCAATTTTTAAAAAATATACTTACATTTTCTCCCCAATTTCATGTTTTTCATAGGACTAGTGTTACAAACACACAAAGTGGGATAACAGAGAATCTGGGTAAAAAAAATTTAAGTATATTTTTCAAAAATTGACAATTGCGAGATGAACCACTTGAAAAATAGTGTAATCTTTACACTTTTCTTTAGGTACAATTGTAACAATAGCCATCTAAATACTTACCATTGTTTTCAAATTTGATTTATGGTTTACATTTACAAATGTTTCAGAGTTTTTATGTTTTCAAACTTTTGATCAGTTATAGGTATATCCTCCACCTGTTGTTGCTCATTTTCATCACTATTATCAGGAGCTAGCATTAAATCAGATATTAAAAGAATTTAAAAAATAATGGGAAATGCAATACATTCGATACACGTGTCATTGACCTCGGAAGATCTTTGGGCATAAAATTTTATTCCAAAAGGCCAATGTTCCCATTGGATAAGAAGAAACAATTAAATACGAGAAGATTTCTTAAACCCATTTGTAATGCATTTTTGTTGGCACTGTCTATTATTGTAGAAATCAAAATCAGATCTTCGAGAACATTTATTTTTGCTTTAGGGGCATCTCGCAAGTAATTGGAATCAAGAAAAAGAAATTATTAACTAACAAGCTTTTTAGTGTAATGTTCTTAAAATGATTGGATAATTCCAAGTCTCAAAGAGTGAATCTTGCTAAAAAAAATTTCACTCCCAAAGAGGAAGCCATACCACGAGTGAAATTTTCCGTTGCGAATTCTCTTTCATCTCCAATGCTATAGCTGAATTCAAATGAAAATTTCAAAATGCCAGCAAAGTATAAGAAGAGAACTTCTCCAGTGAGAAGTTCTAAGTTATCTTCTCATCATTTATTTGTATTTCGATAATTTTGAAATTTTCTTGTCAATGTTCGAAATTTCGTGATTTACTCTAGGTTTGTCGAAACTCTGTTTTTCTATGCTTAAAAATTAGTTATGGAGGCAAAAGAGAATTTATGACGAAAGGTTTCTCTCATGCTCAACCCATCCCCACCCACTCTTTTGATTATGGCTGACCCCACTGATGTATAAAAGGACAATTAAGATAGAATAGAAAGAATGTTAATAAAACAGCTAATAAACGTCTTCAAAAAAAAAACAGATGAAGGGATATTGCCTTAAAGCAGGTAACATAAAAGTCGGGATATTTTAACATTATCAGTATATGCAGTTTTCATGACTTAGCAGAATTAACTTAAAAAGAAAAAAAAATCATAGTATTAAAAAAATGACAGAAATAAACAAATTTCACTATTAGTAATAATAAAAAAAAAGATTCAAAATTGATGAAAAAGGTAATTTTATGTGGCACTGAAATGTGATGAGGTTCTAGTAAAATTTACTATTTGTGTCATTAAACTATTTTTTATTTCTATTAAATATTTGAACTGAATAAATCACATTAAATTTATAATATGTTTTTGTCTTTCATTACAGAGATCTAAAGAGAATGGCACCTAAGAATATCAAATCTAAAATTGAACTTTTGGGAGATTATGATCCTGAAGGACCGTGCATCATTCGTGATCCTTATTATGTAACTTTGATTATATATTTTTTTAAAAATTCTATTCTTAAAACCTTTCCATGCGGCACCCTTTATTCTGATTCATCAGTTGCAATCAGATGGTTAATATATGTTTAATTAAATGATGGTTAATTCTCTGATATATAGTTCTTTTCCTATAATTTTTATATGTAAGGATAATTTTGGGGGGACGTGGAAATCATTTTCATTGGTGCGTAATATTTTTTTAAATAACAATATGTATGTTAGTAACATTTTTTCAATAATTATTCACATACAGAAAGATTATAGAATCATAGCTGCCAACTCTACTGGATTTTTTTCAGTTTCTCTTTGCCTGCTGGTTTAATTAAAATTCTTCTGGTTTTTGTACATTTTAGAAAGTTCCCTAAAATTGTGTAAGTTTCCTAAAAAAAATCCCTATTGAAATGGAATTTTTGTACTGATTATAGTTTGTTGCTTGAATATTTAAATATGTATTACTAGTACATAATGAAGCGAATCTCATTTATAGAATTCAGTTCAAAACTTTTTTTGTTATAAGATGTTCAGTTTATTTTTTTTTTTTAAGTTATTCAAAATTCTTTTTACTATCTTTTATGTATTAAATGCCTTTTTATATACGAAATTATGAGTATACATGATGTTTAACATCAATCATAACGAAAATATTGCAGTTTTTCTGTTTTGAGGATTATAAAAATCCCTAATATCCCCTAAATGTTAAATATTTAGTATATTATATGACAATTATCATGAAATTTATATTTCGTAAAATCTACTGGATTTTTTCCAATCTACGTTGGCAACTATGTAGGATATATTTTGTACTGTGCTGACCAAAGCAATAAACATACTATTGTTTCGGTTATACAAACAAGAATCTTTCATAAGTGATACAAGCAAACACCAAATGATCGTAAAAAAGTGAAGAGACGAACACTTGCAAGTGTTTGTCTTTCAGGTGTTCATAAATCACTTTGCACATGTTTGTATATATTACATGTTTGTATATATTACATGTTTTTATAATTCTTAAAATCCATAGAAATGTGTAATATACTATTGTGTGCCAATGTAGCTTGTAACCTTTTCTAAGAGGATCGTAGAAGGAAAATTGCTTTCATATAATAACTTTATTATTCTTTAGTATGATGAGAACTTCATTATGCTTAAAACTAAAACATTTTTGTTAAAAATATATAAAAAGAAATGTATAAAAATATCTTTTGTTAAATATATTATATTTTTTTCTTTTATTAATAATTTCAGCTATGGCTGTTCAGGTCATTATACTTAAAACTAAAAATTTTAACATTTTGTTACAAATTTTTTACATAAAAAATTTATTACAATTTGTTACCTGAAATTTATTATAAATAAAAATATGACTAAAATTTGATTATTTACAAAAACATGAAAACAAATTGATTCAGATTATTTTAAAGTATTTTTTTTTAAGTATCCTTATCTAGTTTATATTTGGTTTTTGTGCCATTAAGCCCTGCATTCAATCAATCAACCTTATCTAGTTTAAAATACTTAACTTTAATAACTATGCTACACTTAAACTAAAAATATTGTTTAGTCAGAACTTCTATTTGAAATATTATGCTTAACTACTAAGGATTTGACTATTTTGTTAAAGGAAAAGCAAGTTCTTCAAAATGATACTGTAACAGGTTTGCGTGTAAAAATATTTTCAGTTACCAAACACATATAATCCAAATGGTAGATACAGATTTACAATCTATTACTGATGCTTATAGTGTCAATCTTTATAAAAAAAATATATGTTGCAAATATTTTAAGCATTTGTAATACAATAAATAGATTGGATTCATTAATAACTCTCTAGCCTTGCATAGTTTATGTAATTTTGTCTTAAGTTTATGACAAAATATTTTCCTGTTAATAAAAAATTTGACTAAAAACTTTAAAAATTATTAAGAAAAAGAAAAAAAATTGCTAAATGAAAAAATTTATTTAATATGAAAAACCTTCACTTCAATATGAAGAATTTTTATTATAAGCACTTTAATATTTTTTATCTGCTAATTATGAATGATTTATGAAAATTTAAATCTCTAGATGAACTTGTTGCCTTGCTCTGCAAATTTAAATTATATGGTTTTATTTATAGCACGGTTTTATTTATATTTTACATTCTGTAATGTTAGAAATAATTTTATTGATAAAGTTATGGGTTGTAAAGATTAAATTAACTTTTTATAGTCAATCCATTAATTTAAAGTTTTGAAGGATTAAGATATCCCTCCAATATCCAATAGGAAGATCTCTGAGATATCCAGATAATATATACCTATGCAGAGTCCACACTAGAAATAAAAAAAGGGTCAGAATGCTTTCTCACAGAAAAGGGCACCCATTTACCACCGTTAAACTGAAAATTTGAGAGGATAAATATTTAAAGCACTAGCTGCAGATCATTTATGACAAAGCAGGGATCTGTCCAGGACAAATTTACAACTGTTAGCAGTACCTTCACAAATTAAACTTTAGAAAAAACGGGTAGCTTTATAAAAAAACTTTAAAAAAGCAAGTTCTAAGATTCTATACTTCTTAATATTTCGTTTTTGTGTCCCTATAAAACTATATATTTCAGAGTTTTTTTAAATGAAATAACAAGATTCTCTCTCTATAAACTATACAGGAGGTTGAAATTCGAACAACATTCTAAACCTTATCTTTAACATTATTGTAAATTTATTCCAACAGACCTTTATTTTTTTATGCAAAATTTTTTACCCTATGAAAGCTTATTTTTGTATGACCTATCGAAAATGTTCTCATTATGAAAATAATTAGTTCTAGTTTGTTAAATGCAAGTCGAAATTTAACTATGGAGAATGGATTTTTAAATCTGGATACAATTTTATGCTCAAAATTTTACAATTGCAAAATTATTTTTAAATATATGGGGAAAATATATAGAAACTTACCGGTCATAAATGATTTTTATTTGTAGTGACAATCATTGAAAAAAAAATTCTTATTTTACCATACTTTGGTGTTAACTTTTTATGTAACTTTTAATTTTCACAAATTTTGTCTAAATTTTCACAAAATAGGTACCTCTCAAAAAAAACCTTGACAGAACCCTGCAAAGTAAATTTTTCATTTGTCAAAACTTTGAAATGCTGTCTGTAGAGCCGAACATCGAATTATGCAGTTTGATCGAGAAATCGCATTCCGAGACGCTCAAGATGCCGAAAAAAGCATGTGTTAACAATGCCATAAAACAACAGCTGTCTATGAGAGTTTTCGTGAATATCGAAAATTACCCTTTTCCTCCACCGTAGATGAATAACCATCAATGCCTCTGAAATGACCTATTCCAGAAACTTTTTCTCATGTGCAGCCAGAATTTCAATCAAAAGCAACAAACATATTTCTTATACTACTTAAAAGGAGCATTTTTTGTTTTGCAATGCTAATCTAAAAGTAAAGCTGATATAAGAGAACTGCTTACACATTTGAAATCAGAATTAAAATTAATTATACAATTTGTTCTAATTTATTATGTTAAGGCATTTCATTTCTACTTTTAGAACTAATAGTATGATTTATAAATAATTATATTTTAATGTGTTTAGGATGATGATGCAGATGGATTTGAAGAAGTTTATCAACAGAGTTTACGATCCTGCAGAGCATTTCTTGACAAGCACTCTTGAAGAGTTGGATATCAAATAATGCTGTTAAAAATAGTAATCGCATTATGCTGCAATAATAAATAATGATAATTTTGTGTTAAAAAACAACTTAGGTGCTGCAACATATTTTTGAATTGCAAGTCACTTTTATAAGGCTAAATCCGTCAATTCATTGACTTGAATCAAAAGTCTAATAATTTGTATTTATTTTATTAAATTGCATGCAATGTTGAGTACTAGATTTACTATACACATTAACAAATTCTTTTATTCCATAAATATATTTGAAATATGGACCATAATATGTTAACAAAAGATCTGCTGTATCCTTTATAGTTGTTAAATTACCCTAAAGAAGATATTTATGCCATCATTTCTTTACTCAAAAAGTTTAAATGACAAGAATTGCAAATTGTTCAGATTCCTTTGTTGTTACATTAAAATTTATTAACATTTTGTATATTTTTTTTTTTTTGTCTAATTAATCCAACAGATTATGATTTTAATTTTATGCAGCAACAACATGAATACTATAATGATACTATTTCAAAAACATGAACAATAATTCTACAATGTTAAGATTGCAAGGAATCTATTTCAAAATTCCTTAAAATGTTAGCTCTCAAATAAAAATAAACAATAAAAAGGAAAGATAGAGTAAAAAAAATAAAACATTAAAATTTATATATTAACATGTATTTAGTGATGAACATAAATATTTTAACTATACTATAAGAAATTTCACATGCATAACTATTAGCTAGTGTTTCAGTTTTTGATAACAAAGCCTAAACCCTGTTTTAAATTATAATTATTATAATTTCTTCTGCTTTAGAAAAACATTACCTCGGAAGAAATAATTTTTTCCAACTCAATCAGGAAAAAAAAGAGTAACTCTAAGAAATATTTAAAATGAGGTTTAAGAACAGTTAATAGTTTCAATCTTGTTTAAATAATAGCATTAAATTCCAAGCTATTTAATGCATACTTATCTTTTACAAATCTTTTTTTAATAAGTGTAAGCTAATACGCAACAACTGGAAAGAAGAAAAAAATATTGTAATGAATTTCTTAAGAAATTGTAGTTTTTATTCCACATTTTGTGTATAAGAGTATATTTATAGTAATACCTAATCATAATCCAATGTAGAACTCTTAAAATATCCTAATAAAGTTGTATAAATGTAATTAAATTCACAAATTACACACTCAGGGTTCCCACTTTTCTAACAAAATGAAAATTAAGGACTTTTTCTTGAAAAAAATTAATGAGTTTAAACAAAACATAGTATAATAACTATTTATCCTCAAGTATACATATACCCTAGTTATGATGCCAATTATTTACCCTTTTTTAAATAAAATAATAAAAAAATAATTTCATTGTAATGCAAGTAATGATGTAATAGTATTTATTACCAAGCTTTACCAAAGTGGGCAAATTTCGCGAACCCAGGTCAGGCTTTTTTTCAGTGGGTACACTTAAAGAAACTCAATTTTTTCCAAGGTGCTTTTTTTTGGAAAACTTATTGAGCTAGATGACTAGGCTTTGCTTTAAAAGCAAAATAATTTCACCTTAGAACAAGACTTTCAAATAATTAAATATAAATTGACTTGATACATAAACTGAAATTTATTCATCTTGTTTTAAGTGATTACTTATGTGTTTTTAATTATAATGGAAAAGTGAAACAACTGTTCTTTATAGAACTATGGGGCTCCTTGAACAACTTATATAAAATTATAATTATTGTTCTTATTAATAATAAGATTTCCATTATGAGAGCCTAACTTTTTGTATGATACTAATATTGCATTTTTGATATATCTTCTGTGATTCAAATTAGAAATTAAATTTAACTATTTCATTTATGAAAAATTATCAGTTTTTCATAATGAAATGAAATTATTTATGTAGCTTGAAAATGTTATTGAACTGTAAGATATAATTAATAAGTTAAGTCTATATATTTTTATAGAATATAAAAAAAAAATGCTTTTATATAATTTAACTCTTAGCAAAACCAATGACACCGTTTTATAAGTGGCATGGCATTTTTACTTACTGTATCCAATGTTAGCAAATGGCGTTGGCAAAAATCAATAATTTATTGTCATATTTACAATTAATTTAATTAATATTATATTGAAACATATTTTTTTCAAATAATAATAAATATTATAATAGTGGTAAGTAAACTCGAAATACTTTCAAATTGTTAAGGGTTATTGGCATCTATGAAACTAACTCCTTTTTTAACGATTTCATTGAAATTGAATTCGGTCTTAGAATCCCCTCGTTCAGTTTGTAAAATTAATAGTTTATTCATAAGGGTATATAATAAAAGAATTAATGCTAAAAAGTTGATTTAGGGTTATGCATGAGAGTTTTCTTAACTATGTCATTTTAAATTAAGTCCTATCCCAAGTAAATACAAGGCCCTACTAATATCCAAACACCATAAATTGTCCTACTTTTTTTTTTTCAGAAAGCTTAATTTAACATTTTTTAAATTCATTGAAATAAATATTTTATGAAAATTTTTATAGGATAAAAATACAATTATGCATGAGAAGATTTATAATTTTCAAACTAAGATAGATTAGTTCTCAGTGTAACATCTAAATAAAATGGTCTAAAATGATTTTTCAAAGTACTCAGCACATTTATATGGCTAGAAAATTGGTAAGGTTCCTTAATTAAGAAATAATTTTTTTATTTTTTCATTGTTTAAAAGCGTTTACTTCTGATATTTCTTTAGCATCGATCCTTTCTTAATATTCTCTACTATTGTTATGAGATTTGATGTTTTATTTTTATCTCAAATTAACAGTTAAAAACTAAAAGTGGTATTCTTTTTAGAAGTAATCTTGTAATATCACCGTATTGCATATCATTTTATAAAAATAGTAGTAATTAAAAAAAACTTTTAAACATTTTAAGAAAAACATATTAAAAATGGTTTGTAACTTTACCATTTTGAAATTATTACTAAATAGCAAATATGTTATATTTACTTTTATAATTAGCTTTATATAAATTATTTCCAACCAAAATGAGGAACCTGCATGCTTCGGGTAATCGCAGAATGTTGATTATTTTGAATAGTTTATATCTTAAAACTCCCTAAAATCAATTCAGAATTTAAAAAACTGACCCGAATATTAAAAAAAACTTATCTTAAAATTAGCCCAAAACAAAACTAACTTCGCGTGACACAAAATGAGGCGTGGTTTGCTATGACGTCAAGATACAGTATATCAGCGAACGGGAGGAGTTAAACCAAAGCTTCCTATCTAAAATTGTGTTACAAAGGCGTTTTAATTTGAACCGCATTTTTTAAAAATTGTTTTTCTTTCATGCTTATATTATTTATATATAGTTTAAATATATATGTAAATTTTCAACAACTTTAGAAAAAAATAAATTCATTTTTAATTTTTTTATGCTGATTCATTTTTATTTATATTTGTCTATATATAAAAGTCTGAACTGTTTTGAAAGTTTTTATTTAATGAGTGGATCCCAATTAGAGGGAATGGAATAAATGGTATATAACCTGGAATTTAGGTAAAATTTTTTTTAAAAATTCATTTTATTATTAACTTCTAAAATATTTTCCTGATTTTTTGTTGAAGAAATGTGAATATTGCTAAACCCTATCCTTTTTTATTTTAACTTTGATAATTTTTTCTTCAAAATAAAATTATTTTTTAACTTTAAAAAAAAGAACCTGTACACAACTGTTATGTCAGAATAAAATTCTTTCATTTTAAAGAAAAAAAAGAAAGAAAGTGATCTGAACAGCATTTCAAAAACATTTTAAAATTCAGTATAATAAATTATTCATTCAGAGAAGCTTATCAATCAGAAAAACAATCTTATAGAATTAAATTATAATTAAGTAAGTTACTGTAAAATGGTCTTAGCAACAGTATAATGCAGTAGTTGCAGACAATTTGCAAGTATTTTTTTCATCGCGTTTGATGGCTTTGCACCAAATTTGTCTTTTTTCTTCCTTTGGTACACTAAAAAATAATTTATTTGGCGTGTTTAATGTAGAACTATTGCACATGGTACAATGCAACACTTGTAGTTTTTGCTTGGAGCCAATTCTTAAAATTTATACTCGGAGCGGCATATGCTTTCACCGTTTCACATGATGGGAGTTGTGGTTGTACTGTATCGTGACGTCATCAGAGCAGATAGGAAACCTAGCAGCGATTTAGGGGGCGGGGCTAATCGAGCGATTTCAACTATTAATAACAAAATAACTAGTTATCGCACCAGTCTGAAATTGGTGTCTATCTTTATAAAATGGCATGATGTTTCATTTTAAAACATAAAAAAGCATGCAGGTTCCTCATTGTTATTAGGAATTAACTTCACATAATATAACTAAATAATCCAGCTAAAAACATTAACTAATTTTAAAGTAACCAAAAGTTGAATAGAAATTAAAAAAAAAAACAGTATATTAAGTTGCAATGTGAACTGGAAAAAAAATGATTAATTATAAAATTTTATTTTAATTAGACTATAACAAAAAGAATATGGGATCTTTTAAATGAGTTAGATTTAATTTTTTATTTAACAATATGTTTATCTTAAAGAAATAAAAATAATAGCGTTACAATCTAAAACCTTAACAAAAAAAAAAATTTTTAAATTGCAACAAAACAAGTTATAAATAGTAACCAAATATTTAACTTTCTTGTTGGAAGCAAATCATGCATTCTTATTAGGTAATCGGAAATAAAAATTTAAACTATTTTTGAAAAAAGCTACGGTTTTCATCAAAAACCTGATAAGCCCCAGGTTTTTGATAGAAAAAAAACACTAGGCAGGCTAGGCCCTGTTTAATACAGAACAGTTTACTTTTTATAAATTTACAGTTATTAATTATACATTGAAATTTAATCTAATAATGAAATTTACTCTAAGAATGAAACTGATTTAGGCAAGATAAGAAAATAATATTTAAAATTATAAGTCAAAATGGAAAAGTGTTAAAACCAAATTTGTCTTTAATTAATAATTTAGAAATTCTTCTTTTGCTTGATTTCTGTTTCTTTCTAAATTACACATTGAAATATTATACACATTTAATTTTCCAAGTGTTTTAAAAATAGTTTCCGTTTTCTTTTTTTAAAGCTTTACTATAAGCATGTGCGCTACCAGTAGTACTAAATTACCTTAGAACAATAAAAAAAAGCAGGATCTCTATTATATGCAGTATTTTCCTTGTCCTGTTCTTTTCTTTTAGAATGATTCGCTTTCCTCATGGGGTACCATTCTAAGCAAAGAAAAGAATTCATAATAAAAGAACCAATATACACTGGTGTGCAAAACTTAAGCAACAAGTGCGTTTTTTGTCATAACTCTACAAGAAATCATCCGATTGACATGAAATTTGAATATGATGTACATTATTTTGTACTTAAACGATGGTAAAAGAATAATGGCGCAGAAATGAATATAAAGCTTAAAGTAGGGTATGGAACAAAAAAAGGCTTCATTTGACATATAGTGGCGTTACACAAGATTGCCTGAAGAAGAAACGGCAGATTTTCCTTAGTATGGGATATGCCCTCCCCTTACTGTAATTGTTGCTTGGCATCGTCTCTCCATGCTAAGCACCAGATTATCCAGGAGTTCTTGGAGTAAACGTCTCCATTCCTCCTATAACGCATCTTTCAGCTGATGGGTGTTACCAGGAGGATACTGCATTGTCACAAGACGTCTCCCTAATGCATCCCACACATGCTCTATGGGATTTAGATCTGGAGAGTAAGCTGGCCAATCCATTCATGTGATATCTTCACTTTCCAGTAGCTCCTGAACATTAGCAGTACGGTGTGGCCGGGCATTGCCATCCATAAAAATGAAGTCTGGTCCAATGGCCCCTCGGAACAGACGCACATGGGGTAGGATTACCTCATTGCAGTAGCGGTCTCCAGTTACAGAACCTCGGTCGAAGATCTGAAGCTCAGTCCGCCCGTTCAACATAATGCCACCCCAGACGACAACTCCAGGACCACCGAAACGATCTCTTTCCGCAATGTTATTGGGATGAAAATCGAGCTCCAGATCAACTGTCTTTGAGAATCGCTTGTAGCACTAAAACGACTCTCATCTGTGAAGAAGACGCGACTCCATTGATGAGGTGTCCAGGTTTCGTGTTCTCTGCACCGCTCTAAACGGTGCCGCCGATGGCTAACTTTTAAAGGTATGCAGCGTTCAGGACGTCTAGCAAATAAGCCACCTTTGTGGAGGCGTCTGGCCACTGTAAATCTTGATACTTGTCGTCCTGTGGCTGTGCTGAGATATGGCGCTCGTTGACTGAAAACGGTTTCTTTTCGCCTGGAGGACAATGTAACGATCATCTCTTGGTGTTGTTTTCCTTGGACGGCCACCACCAACCTTCCGAACAGATGTACCAGTAGTTTTAAAGACATTCCAAGCACGAGAAACAACACTTTTGTTGATCCCGAACTCTTCGGCGACACTGGTCACACTACGCCCCTCCTCAAGCTTCCCAATCATTCTTCCTCGAGTAAAGTCGTCTAAATGATTTCTTGAAGACATGTTTCACAAAACAAATCACTTGCAGCGAATGTCTTTAACTACGGTGCTCTTCATCCTTTTATCACAGCTTTGACCTGCGAGGGCCGACCCACAAGGTTTACGTACACTTACATCACCTACGACGTTTTATTTCTAAAATTTGCATACAAATAATCTTTCTACTGAATTACGTGCATATTATACTGCAATTTCATGGCTATCTTATAAACTGCTGTTTGTAGAAAATGCAACACCATGAAAGAATCATCAGAATCAAATGAAATTTAATGCAGAAACGACTTGTACTGATACAAATAAATGATGAAATTTTCAAAACAAAAGAAACAAATTAAGCGTCCGAAATCAGTATTTGGTGCAGCCACCACGCGCTGCAATAAGTGCTGCTATACGACGTGGCATGGAGTCAAACAGATGTTGAATATCTGCTTGAGGAAGAGAATTCCATATCGCTTGTATGCGCAACCAAAGTTCGTCTTTGGAAACTGCAGGACGCGGATCACGAGTGAGACGCCGACCAACCATATCCCACACGTGCTCAATAGGCGACATATCCTGCGAATAAGCAGGCCAAGGAAGAAGTTGCATGCGTTGTGCTGAACAGAAGTCTCTAACAGTCCGCGCAACATGTGGGCGTGCATTATCCTGCTGAAAGATAGCTCCAGGGATGCCTTGAAGGAAAGGAACGACTTCGGGCTGTAGCACTTCACGGACGTATCTGTTGCTATTGAGATTACCCTCAATTCGTATCAAATTGGATCGTCCATGATACGAAATCGCACCCCAGACCATAACTCCGGGTGTTCGACCACTATGTCGTTCAATAATACACTCAGGAAGGCAGCGTTGACCGGCATAACGTCTAACACGAACACGGCCATCATGGGTCCACAAATTGAAGCGTGATTCATCTGAAAAGACAACTTGGTGCCAATCAGCTCGCCAGTCTCTGTGCTCAAGAGCCCACAGCCGTCGATGATCCGCCGTGAGGGGAATCCTGTATAATGGCACCCTTGCACGCAATCCACGGCGCAGCAGACGACGACGAATTGACGAAGCCGACAATTGTACACCTGTAGCAGTAGACCAATGTGCTGCCAGCTGCCTGGAGGAAGCTGTGCGATCATTCACCGCCATGCGGAGCAGGTGTCGATCATCGCGCTCTGACGTCACCTTCTGTCGTCCAGTGCCTGTTTTTCGAGTTGTTCGGTGCTCGTCGGTCCACTGCTTCCAAACTCGCATCACTGTGGAACTGTTCCGCTGCATACGAGCTGCTATTGCGCGATAGGAAAATCCTCCTTCTCGAAGGCCGATTATCCTCCCTCGTTCAAACTCCATAAGTTGCTTGAATTTCTTATTCTTCCGTCGTGGAGGCATACTCAGGTCTCACTAAACGTTTGCCACTAACAAATAATCATAGACTATTTTCAACGTCCCGCTACAGCACTTTATTTATACGCTTTCAGCATCAATTCAGAGGGCGCTGCGCGCGCCACGCACGCGCGATGGCTCTGAAACTTTATTAATTTGCATAATATCCTATAATTGACATTTGCTGCGAATTTCATTTGATTCTGATGATTCCTTCATGGTGTTGCATTTTCTACAAACAGCAGTTTACTTTGTTGGGGAGCTGTGGCCGAAAAACCACTTGTTGCTTAAGTTTTGCACACCAGTGTGTTAATGAAAGGACATTATTTCTTTTCCCTTGCCTGTAGTCCCCTCACACACGTACTTTCTTGTCTCTCTAAAATGCTCTACCCTGGATGCATGGTCTAATTCTAAGTGGTAAAAGAACGACTATTTGTTTTAAAAAATTGTTCTTATCAACTATAGAGATGCTGAAAAATGAAGGACTTCTAAGAGTCCTTTCTTTCCAAAATAAAAATGAAGCAGTTTTTAAAGACCTTGGGAAACCTGTAATAGCTACATTCTCCCTCTGATGTTCATGTGTGTAAATTTAGCCAAAAGAGAACAATAATTAACCATTAAGAGGTCACTATACCAGGGGAAAAACTTTTCACCTCAAATTCTCTTTCTTCTCCATAAGTAATTTAATTAGTATAGAAAAAATTAAGTTCAGACAAACCGAGAGTAAGCCATAACGTTAGAATTAAACGGGTATTTTTTTCTCGAGCATTTGAAGTTTCATGTCTTGTCTCTCTAAAATGCTATCCTCCTGATGCATGGTCATACTGAAAACTAAGAACTTTTAAAAACCTTGCACCAAAATAAAGTCGAAAAAGTTATTTTTAATTCACCCATACAGTTTTATAAGGAACATGTTCATATTATAGTCTTTTAATTTGCTTGGTATGAGCTATCACGTGATACTATCGATCAGGGTAGGTAATTTACAATGGGTAATTACACTAATATTATAAAGGAAACTTTTTTTTTTTTTTTACTTTTTTGGGAAAGGGGTGCGTGATTCAAAAATGATATACTATATGATACGGATGCAAAACAAGTGACTCAACAGCTGGCGCAAGTTGTTTACCCCTGTCGTATAGTGATGTGCGTGCTACCCGCGATAGCCCCAGATTGTAATAAAAAACTTAGAATTTCTTTTTTTTTTTTAAAGTAAAGTACTGATATTTTTAAGTAGTGCACCGAAGTTTTAGAAGCGTCTAATCTACAATGAAGTTTTTCGATCACTTTTCTCAATATTTTTAACGCAGCAAAATAATAACGTAATACTTTCGAATTAATGTAATGACTTTTAAAGTTCTATGATACCTTTTCACAGTTAATGCAAGTTGCTTTTAGAACTTGCTGGTTTACTACGTGTTTCCTAAAATCCCAATCTTTTAAATACGATATTATAACTACTCGCAAATTTCGAAGCGAGTACTTTTGATCTGCTATAGTGTCAATTTTATCGTAAATCCAAGTTTTTTTATTTTCTTCAATTTTTTTTTTTTATCCTGTTTCATATTCTGTACTCAAATGTGCGACTTTATTTTTGCTAATATTATAGCAAATCTAAAAGATTTATTCTATTAACAGATATTGCTATTCTTTTTACCAGGGCTTCGAAAAACCTGATATATTTAATCCGTATAATAACGACTCGCAATTTTCTAATCATCACTTTTGACATTTGGTTTATTTTTGCCGATTTAATCATAGATCCATGTTTATTTAATTTTAGCCCATTTGATTCATGACTGTTCTCATTCGCTTAAACGAGAAAAAATTAAAAGGACACAGTATTTCACTTGTATGCATAGCAATGTAACCTGCGTAATAAGTGCAAGCACAAAATTGTATAATTGCTTGTAAAGAGGAGAAAAACGTTCGCGAATTCTCTTTTTCACAGCGGAAATTTAAAACATTTCACTATGACAGACTTCATAATATGTAAAAGAAACTAGCGAATTATTTTTAAAAATAGTTAATCTTATTAGTAAACATATGATAAATTCAAAATAACTTGTACATAAAATTGCATAATATATATATATATTATATGTTGTTTTGTAAGTACATAAAATTGTTTTGTTTTTTATTAATTCAAGGTCTGTTAACTATGTTTCTTCAAGCCAGAGTAATAACAAATATTTTTTTTTCTTTTCCAATGCCCACCTGTGTTAACATCCGTCAATTCAGGCATTTACAGGGCAGTTTTGATTACCTCTCTTTTAGGGGCACCCTATTAGGTGGGCCAACGTTGCTCCCACAGTAAGGACAGATAGTACAGAGAAGGAAAGAACATCCATACCTTGCTCGGGACTCGAACCCAGAACTTTTCGGATGCAATGGCAGTTCCCTGAACCCTACACTGGCCGATCGGCATAATAACAAAGATTAAAACAATTGTAAAAGCTTCCTTATAAATTCACGATTAATTTTGAAACAGCCTATTCTATCAATTATAGTGGCGCCATCTGTCAATCTATATAGTAAAATTTTGAAAAGGCTCTATAATTTTATTTACCATAAACTTTATCTAATGATTTCTCTATTATCCTTATTGATTTCCTTATTATATTTAAACTAACAATATCTAAAATATGTAGATCTTACAATGTTAGAAAATAATTAATTTAAAGTAGTCATTCCTTTAATTATACTACTCATTCACTAATGATAATTGAAGTATGAGTATTTATGAAATGTTGCAGTGCAGTCACATAACAGTCATCTAAAATAATTATTCATTTAAAAATATTTTAAATATGTCCTGTCAAAATTTATTATCCAACTGTAATTAATATAAATTTTTTTTTGTTTCAATTACTTTATTCTTTAAATCACAGATAGTTATGCCGTTAAGAAGTCAGATAAATCCCATTGCTTTAAGAAACTAGGAATGCTAAAATTATTTAAGTAAATATTGTTGCTTGTTATTTCCTTTTAGTATGGGAATATTCTTCTTCTACGTCTCTTTTATTGCTTTGCCTCCATCTCACTGACTTACATTGACCCTTGCATGATTTGTAAAACCGCCCTGTCCTTGGACTTGACACAATTTTTAAAAAAAAAAATTTAATATGGAACAAGAGACATTCTAATACTTATAATCATTCCTTTTATTTTAATTTATGCAATTTATTTTGAATTGGTTTAATATCAATTAATAAGGAATTAATAATTAAGATGGAAAGGAGAAATTTAGAAAAAGTGCGAAATCAGAACATGGTATGCACTTACCACATTGAAATGAAATTTATCTTATAGATATGAGAAAAGAGCTCACAATGAATTAAAAAATCTTATAAAAAAATTTTTATTGTAATTCATATTAGTAGGGATACAACAGCCTTATTTGACTGATGGCAATTATGGTTATTTTAAATTAAACAACAATGTTTCAGACACAATGCTTTTTTTTATCAGTCAACTAAGTAACATATTTGCACAAAATTAAAATTCTTTTAAACAAATATATTCAAAGCCGAGGAATACCACAATCTTACTTTGAAAAGATGAGGTAAGTATTAAATCAAAAAATAGATTTGAAAAAAAAATATAAAGATTGGGGAAACGTGATGATTTTTTTTTTTAAAATCACATCACGTAATACTAAAGTGCATTTTAAAATTAATTAATCAAAATGCTCTTGAAGTGAAGTAAAAAATAAAGGATTATTTTATTGGTCAAATCTTATTAGTCAATTAAATAGTTTATCAATATTTTGGCAAATCTTATTAGCCAATTAAATATTTTAATTCAATAAATTAAATTTTTCGCATTTAAGGAAAGTTTCTTCCTTTTAATAGCATAGAAAGTTATCACACGTAAAAAAAAAAAAAGTATTTGCCAAGCGAAAATAAAATTTCTAAGTTGGAATTTTTTTTTCTTCTGAAATTACCTATTTAATTCAACCTTATTTTCACTTGTGTCTAAATTTCAGAAATAACGAAACATATTCGCCCGCTTACTTTAATTTCAGAGGAAAGTAAAGTTTTATTACTACTAAGTGGACATTTTTTTACTTCTCTAATAAGTTTGTTAATTAAACTTGACATTTGTTTTAATGTCTAAATTTCAGAAGGAGCGAAACACTTCCTTCGCCCTTAAACTAAATTTCAGAAGAAAGTTTTCTTATCGAAAATTAAATTTTGAAAATAACCTCAAAGTTGATTTTTTTATTATTTTTAATTATCAATTTAACTTAACATTATTTCCATGATTGTCCAAATTTCTGAAGCGACGAAGCACTTTATTCGCTAATTTCAGAGGAAAATAAAGGTTTTTACATAAAAAATCGCTGTAAAGTTAGAAAAAAAGGCTTTTTTTTTTTCTCTATTTCTAATTTCAGAAGATGCCAAACTCATTTTTGACCCCTTAATTAAGTTTCAAAAGAAAATAAAGTTATTTTTTTGAAAATAGCTTCAAAATTGAAAAAAAAAAGTTCTTATTTTCTAAAATTAACAATTTTAGGAGACTATTTTAGCAGCTAATGTTTAAATTTCAGGAGGGGCGAAATATATTCTCCCCCCCCTAGCTTAATTTTCAGAGAGCGACTGTTTCCTCTGCCCCACCCCCCCGGATTGTCACTCTATGAAGTGTTGGTTATTGCAGACAAGTATAAACCGAACAATAAGCCTTTATTCTCTTTGTAATAATAATCGATGCCCAACGCATGCAATTAAAGCAGTGGTTCACTAACTGGGGGTCGATTGCCCAAGAAGGCGATTTCTATCCTCAATGGGGCGATGAGCATTAAAAAGAAAATAAATTAATAATAACGATAAAAAGTAAGCGAATATAGAAATAGAAAATTTATGCGAAACCAATCGTTCAGATGAAGAACTTGGAATTACATAAAATAAATTAAAACTTTTAAGCTTACTCGCATATTTTAGATTAAACGAAGATCTGTCAGCCAGATTCTCTCAGAACAAAGAATTTTCTTGAATGCGGATCTCTGACGAAAATTCATGATTTAACTAAAAGCACAAAGAATTCATTGTTAAGATAAACAATAGAGTTTTCAAATTTTAATTATGAACGCATTCAATTGAAATAAATGTATGTATTACTTTTTTAAAAAATAAATATAAGATAATAAGAAGAATTAAGAATAATATAATATAGAATTAATAATATAATAAGAATAATGTAATATAGAATTAATAATATAATAAGAATAATGTAATATAGAATTAATAATATAATAAGAATAATATAGAATTAAGAATAAATATAATAGAGAGAGAGAGTAGGCGAAGGAAGACGGCAGTTAGAGGGAGGGAGGCGATACGGCAAAAAATTTTGGCATTATGTGGAAACCACCATGGGCTAGGATTCACAAGGCAGCTGGGAGGGATTTCTGTCATAGTGGAAAAATGGAAATGCTCTGTGTCGACATTTCGAACGTAGTGTAATTTCACGTCCAGAAAAAACCTATACCAGAAAGTAGTTCTTATCAAATGTTAATTATTTTCGTTACTTAAAAATTTGAGCAAAATGGATCAAATATTTTCCAAAATATAAAAATTTTAGAAAAATTCGTATTTTTTAAATTAGGAGAATTATTTGATACATTTCGTTCAAAAAAATTCTAACCTTAAGACTGCCCTCCTGACCAATATATTCGGACCATAATTCCTAGATTGCAGCTACTCCCTATATTTGAACGACATTAATCCGATTGCGAAAAAGTGGAATGTTTATTCAGAGAAAACACGTTTCCTTGTCTAATTTCGTAACTTAAGAAAATTGCTAAGAGTCTATTAATATAAAAAAAGACTTTTTAGGCTTTACATCACTGAAACCGCGGTTTTTGAAAGGGTATATGGAGCCCAATAAAAATTCCAAACATAAATTAAATATATATATAATAGACAAGAACTTTTTTGATTCAAAGAGTTTAAGTGAATTATAAATATCTTGATTTAACTCTGCAGATGCCATAAAGGATATAAAATCATAAGAAAACATATTTTCCCTAGAGCTGCGTTTCCCAATTTTTTCCGGTTACGGAACTCTTAAGTGATTGATGTGGCGGAATGTCGATTTAATAAACAAAAAATAATAATTTTGAAGTGAAGAATTGATTTTCGTTATCGTGTCATCGTTCAAACAATAATAATTTTAAAATTATGCATGAACTAAAAATGAATAAAATAAGCTGAATTTCAGGAAAAAAACAAACAAATGATACAAACATTGAAAATGGCTATTAGAGAAGCACTTATCTTTACAATTAAATTTCTTTTTTTTTAGTATTAAAAGTTTATTGGAAAATATTATTGTGCTTATTATAAAAAAAAACGATTCCAATAGACTGAAGTGGTATGATTATTATTGGTATGATACTGATTTGAAATAACAGTCGACATGTTACACGCACTCAAAATTGGTGGTCATTTTCAAGACCTGCCCGACGTAAATGATGCGAAACAAGGGCAATTTGAATTGTGAAACGTTATGGGTCCAACGAAAAATGCAAAATTGAAGGTGAGAAACAAAACTGAAAGCTATCTTTTAATTTCGAGTTATTTTTTAAAATTACGAACTTTTTCAGTGACATTTTGCTTGAATAATTCAGTGGAAATAATTAAAATATTAAATAAATAATGATTCGATATAAATATAATATTAGGTTTCTAAAATTGCTACTACTTTAATTGAATTTTAATTTATAACCGTCTTTGAATAGCCAACCGATTTTACCTCACCTCTGATGTTCAACTCCGTAGCCTTGTAATTTTGAACCCAATCCAGAAGACAAGTGAACTCCTGGATCAAGTATTGGGAGAAATTTGCCTTCATGGAGGACTTTTCTATGGAACTAACTCACATTTGCATCACATGGAGAGGAAAACCTCCCACAGTTAGCCTGACTGCAAGGGGAGTCTAACCCGTCTACCATTGAGAATATTTTACGTCAGCAAGCAGAATGTTGAATTCGTATCGACCAGCCATTGATGGGATTCGAACCCGGTTCAACTCATTGGAAGGCTCTATCCCCTGACGAATCACGACTCAATTTAATTGAATTGTCTTAACTCTCGGCGTTCCAAGGAACACGTCTTTTTTACGACGAATTTTCGTCGAATGACCACAATTTTAAGGAATAACCACAATTTTAAAAATACGGCCCAACAAGTTTGTTAATTTGAGACCTTGAGCCACTAAATGTTAATTTTATTCCTTGCCTCCCTTTTTCATTGCATCGAATCAGAATATATTTTCGAAAAATTAAAAAATTGTTTTAGTTAGTTACTAAATTTAATATTAATTTAAACATTTTTGTCTTGTCAGATAAAATATATATATTACAATTTTCACGTATCGTTTTATATTGGAAGATGATTCTTTCTTTGTTCAAAGCCTTTTTAAATAATTTCAGAAAAATATTTTACTATTTATCAATTACTTTTGAAATTTTAAGCACATTCGAATTGGATTTTTTTTTCATTACCTTGTGTGGAAAATGTAATTACTTCTTCATCTGCATTGCTTAAACTACCGATAGTTCAAAATATTAATAGTTTTTCAGTACTTATTTTTTTAATTTTACGCAATGTTTTATATTGTATTTCAAATGCATAGTTCATTAAAATTCCTAAAATCGGTGTTGGGAGTGTTGTATAAAAATAAATCAGCATTCAAGTAAAGAGTTCCTGCAACAGCCCATAGTTAGTCATGGGGGATAAGACTGCTCAGTTTCGTGACCAAAGGCATGATTGTGGCAATGTGGTAAGCCCTGCGCACAGGCCCCCTTTACTTTACACACCAACTAATACCCATCGATCTAATTGAGTGGGCTTCAAACCGCCTCTGGGAATCGAACCTTAGCTCTTCTGAATGACAGTTTATTGCCTTAGCCACTAAGCCATTACGACTCAAAACGGTGTTATAGGAGAATTCCGATAATTTCCACCAATTTTACTGTTATGACCACTGTTTTGTTGTTAATCCACTCCAAATTTAAAGTTCAAACGTTACAAGACAATCCCGCCGGACCGTCAACTTTAAAATTACCTACCAGCACCGATTGGGGAGCTTTCCTTAGTAATAGTAGATACATATTATACAAGGCTGGGATAGCTTGGTATGTAGGGAGCTGGACTCACGGTTCGAATACAGCCGGCCCAAAACTCCCCGTGTAGTAAAATGGTGGCTGTTGCACGTTAAATTTGTGGGATCACGAAGTACTCCATGTTCTCATAAAAAATCAATACCTCTGGGGAAACTTAATTGGAGATTGATGGTACTCCGGTTCAGGTCGAAATTATGATCTGTGTATGTGTGAATGAGTTCGCCCTATAAACGGGTGTGGCAGAAGTCAAATTCTTGGCCATAGATGGCGCCACTGGAAAACAATACATATTACATAAAATATGTATCTAGCAATTTTAATAGATAAATATTTTTATAATAGTTGCATTGAGATAAAGTTGAAGACCTTTCCCAGATCGAACTCTTTTTTTTTTTTCCATAGAAATATTTTAAACAAAACTCTCTAGCGGAAAAGATAAGGAAGGTTTTTTCATGTGGAAATCCATGCAGAAGAAACAAGTTGCTGTGCACTTGCTTGTTACGTTTTTCAGTTTCACACGTTTTCACTGTTATTTTTGAACATCTTGTGATAGATTATAGTAAAACTAAAGTAATGAACAGTGCGCAAAAAAATAAATAAGCAAAACACCTTGAATAACTTTTAATCTAATGACAGCATTTTTAAGTTCTTGTACTTAACAGTTCAAGGGGTGGGGCGATCTTAAATCTGTTAATTAGTTAGTGCAGATGATACTTTAAGTTACGAAATCAGATACAAAAACGTATTTTCTCTGAATAACAATTTTTCTACCGATTATGATTCTTGACTCCCAAAATAAAGGGGATTGCTGTAATCTGGAAAATAGGGTCACAAAGTTTGGTGAGGGGAGAGGTCGAAAGTTTGATCCCCTTATTGTTAATTTTACTTTTTGCGCAATTCGTCCTAAAACGTTTTAGGAAAATAACATAAAATTTAATTAATAGTATGAAAAAAAAAAGATAAGTGCACATCGAATGTTCTTCAGCCAACTGTAAATGGCGAGAAATGATTTCAGTCGGCACTGATGGAGGTTTATCTGGCACACGTGATGAAAACAATCGATTTTATAGCAAAAAGCATTTTCATTTATCGTCGTTCCTGTTGTCGTTGGCAATTAAGGCAAAGGGTGCGATTGTTCTTGTTTTTCAGCGGTGCCATCTATGGCCAAGAATTCGACTTCTGCCACACCCATACGTCCCACTTGCTTACAGGGTGGACCCATTCATTCTTCCACAGATCGTAATTTTCACCTGAGCCAGAGAACGATCCATCTCCAATTCAGTACCCCCAGAGGTATAATTTGTTATGGGAATATGGAGGACTTTAGGACTCGATAAATTTAACGTGCACACGTCACCATTTACTACACAGGGCGTCTTCGGATGGCTGAATTCGAACTCCCGTTCTCATGAACGTGAATCCAGCATCCTGCCAACCAGGTTCATTCATCGTTACAACACCGTTACTGTAAAAAAAAATGTATGGAAATTTTCTGCAAAAATTACAGCAATCTTTTACAAATACAGCAATAAGAAACACACTCTCATCAAGTTTTAATATTCTTACTATTTTTACGAAAGAACCTATAAAGTTGTTAAAATCCGTGTTTCCTAACTTAAAAAGTAGCTCATTTGAGAATATATTTTGAATTTATTCACGCTTATAATTAAACTGAATGTAATAAGTAAGTATAAATTGAATATAAAATGTTTTTTTTTTTACTCTTAAGTTTCATAAATTCAATTTTCAACCAGTCATTTCCTAAATCGTTGCTTTAACTGAGAAAGTTTTCTTCTCTTTGTAACAAGGTGGTTTTACTGAAATAGTTTCTCATTAATAAGAAATTGCAACATCAGAAAGGTTCCTAATTTTACACTAAAATCGAAATAAAGAATTCATCATTAAAATCTTCTTTTTAGTTTCCTATTCAACGTTAGTATTACAAAAAAAAAAAAAAAAAAAAATCAGCTCTACTTTTTAATTTTTAGAATATCGTTTTAAATAACAATTTATTTTATTTCATGTTAAATTTATTTCATTTCAGATTTGAAATGTCCTTAACTCTAGACTTTTAGTTTATCCGGTGATTCTTTTAAAAGTTTCATTTTAGTGCCTTATTTTTTTATTTTTTTTTAAATATAAAATTGATGAAACCCAAAAATCTTCCTTATTTTTATTTCTTTACTTTTTGCGTCAGCAGAATATTTTTTTAAGAGAAATAAAACTTTATTCTCAAATTTCAATCCTTATTGTATTTAAAATTTATTTTCAGCAGTAAATTATTCTAGATTTATAGTTTCTTCCTAACCCAGGAGTAGAATTATATCTAATGTTCGACTACAAAATTCTTTATTATTGCAAATGTGGTACATGGATTATGAGGTCAGGCGAACCATAGAGGGTTTCTTTGGTTTTCTTCATTGCTATGCTGATTACTGCCATTGCAAGTCTTCCATGGAAGCAGGTTGTGACAGTAACTTTTCTTTTCTTCGTTGTGATCAAAATTTGAAGGTGTTAAACATTGGTTGCCACGAATTTATGGTCTGTTATCAACGCTGATAAAATAAACGAGACATAGCATTTTTACATACAGTTCAGTTAAATTCTAACAATAATATGCATTACAATGTTCTATATTCTAATAAAAAAAAATTTATTACTTTTTTTTTATTAAAAGTTTCAGTTTAATTGAAACCAGGGGGAAATAAACAGAACACTATCACCGTTGTTACGTGTAAATTTACAACAAAATCTGTGCATTATTTTTTTTAATATTAATTAAGAGCAAAACTTGCTCAGGCGTTAGTTTTTCTGAAATAGGCGTAATTTTTTTAGTTTTTGGTAACCCTTTAAGATGACGTTGAATCCCGTTCAAAACAAACTAATTCAAATCTGAATGCGAAGTGTCCTTAAAATTCAAATTAACTTTTCCATTTTATCCTATATATTTAATAGGTTCCTATTTTACTTGGTTTAAAACATTTTCACATAGAATCAACAAAAATTATAATATTCATCTAAAATATTCAATTACTAAGCATTATATATTAATTTACTTAACTAAATTAACACAGTGATTTAAAGTGTAGTGGGCGTGCTGAAATTAGTGAAAGTTGAAATTGGAATTTTCATACCGTGATATATATTCTGAAAAATATCACTATTTAACAATATATTACGTTATTTTTCTAATTTAACTTATTTGCATTATTGTAACATAACATAATATTCAAACTTCATATCCTCATTTTAGAAAATTTAGATTTCTCAAATCGACAGATCTCACAATCCGCGAATGAATCTGCAGCAATTAACTTCAAATATAGAGTGCTTGCATAAAATTATATTCTTTAATAGGTGATTACATTTAATTTTATTTCATGGAGCTCATATCATTTCATCTAAAATTTTGGCAGGTTTGTAGAAATTGGGATTTTTTTTAAAATGAAATATACAATAATCTGACGAAAACAGATACACTTAGAAAAATTCTATTTTTAGTTCTGAATATTTTTAATGTAAAGATTGCAATATTTAAATTATGAAATTGCTCATGGAGTATGAATATACTGAAGTGTAATTAAATTATGAGTGCAAAGGAAAAATAATTGTTCTAAAGGTTTAGAATTGTTTTGATAGAAAAATAATCTACATCCTTGCATTTGGGAATTTTATTTTAACTTGAAGAATTTGATGAGAGATACTTATAAATGCATCTATTTTTATTTACCTTAATCATTATATTACGATTGATTTTTTTAACATTTTTATTTATATGATCAATAGCATTCACATATTTCTTAATACTTACATAACTTATTTCCTATAAACTTCCGAAATATTAAATAAATTATGAATTATTAATTGAATATAAATATAGCTGGATTAAAATCGTTAACATTATCTCTCAGAACCTTACAGGACATTTTTTTAATACTGCTGACCTAAAAAATACTTGAAATGCCCAAATGAAGTAACTTAGCAAAATGTGGGTCAGAAGTTATGTTTTTGCTACACACTTTTATTAAACATATTTTTCATACTTTTTTTTATTAATTATGTGTTAATATAGGTCAAGATAAGTGACAAATATATTTACCGGTGTCTTTTTCCGTGTTAATGTTAAAATCTTCTAAACACAGCTCACTTCCCTTTTTTTTTTTTTTTTTTGAAATTTGCAGTTATTTAGAGATCTAAGAGAAACAGTTATTCATCTTAGAAATTTCTCTAATTTACAAAATCAGTTATTGATTAATTTTTGAATATGAATGGAAAAAAATTGGATTTTGATTTTATACTTTAATGCAATTTTGGATTTCATCACACGAAAAAAATTGTCGTGTCATTTTGGATTTTATACTTTAATACAAATATAATTTGATATTTTAACATATTTTTAGGACATATTAAACTATTTTTTTATAAGTAAAAAATATCAAACTATATACACCTGAAAAAAATCTATATAAGGGCGATCCCATGTTTGTCAAAAGGTCCATGACAATGAAATTTATTAACATTCTTTTCTTTTAATCGAAAGAAAATGTTAATTATTTTCTAATATGATTAAAAAAAAAAGAAACAACTTGAATAACCTTTGATAGAATGATTGGGTTTTCGCTTTACTAGAAGTCAATTTGAGAGTCTGACCTTAAATATATTAATTAATTAGGACAGACTTTATTTTACGCTACGAAGGAAGACACAAAAATGCTTTGTATTTTGTACCGACTTTTGACCCTCCATGTATGGGAGGATCTGGAAAATAAGATTCCACTATTTTAGGCAGATGAGTGTTAATTCTCAATGTTGAATTCACTTTTTTGCGTTTTTTACAACATTTGGTTGAATAGTTTTTTTCTTAATAATTGGTCGTTATTTTGCATTTTATTAAATTATGGTCAAAAGGTTTTTCAATTGAAATGCGTATTAATTTTTATACCTTTTTATACTTAGTAAGTAAAAATGACAAAGTTCCAAATTTGAGCGTAATGAGTCGCATAGTTTTCAAAAAAGAAAAGTTTATAAGTACTAATATCATATGTAAAATTCTTCGATCGATTTCGTTCAAATTTTGCCTTTTGCGTCTGGGTTTGATAGTGCAAGTTTATTGATTTCGCAACTAAAAATAAAAACAGTGCAAATCAATTTTTCACTTAGGGTTATGCCCTGGAATCCTTAAGATTGTGTTCGAGTAGTTGAATTTATCGGATTATCGAATCGAAAGTTATTCAAAGTGTGCCTTTCGCAATTTCGAAAGAGCAATTTCGTGTTAATTTTTTTCGTGTGATAATTTTTTTTCCTGCCGTTGTAAAAGTTGAAAACTAAATTATTCAAAAACAAAAGTAAAACAACTACAATTAAGAAAAAGCAAAGATAACAGATATTATTTAAATAAAGTAATTTTAGAAACTAGAAAACGTGATCTATTGACAGACTTGTGTCAAACAAAGGAAATCATAATTAAAAATTTGAAAACAAAATATGCAGATAAAAACAAGAAATTATTGATGAAAATTTTTCATCAAAAATTATGCAACAGCTAAACGACATATTACAAGTGTTATAAAATATTTTGATTTTTTTATGAACTAAGAGTTTTAAATACATTTAATATGAACTGAAAAATATCGAATTAAAAACAAATTACTTTGAAGAATTTGTAATTTAATATGAACTGAAAAATATCGAATTAAAAACAAATTACTTTGAAGAATTTGTAAAGCATTGGGTTTTTAGCTGTGCACACTGATTAAAAGTTTTTTAATTCATTCCTTTTTCTTCTTTTTTATATGTACATTCCATCGGTTTCGGTTAAAGCTAAAATTAAATATTTTAACTTTTAAGCTTTAAAATTACTGCCGTTTTTCTATGGCACTGCCCAAATAGTATATTGCTGCAGTGGCTCAGGGGATAGAGCGTTCGCCTTCCAATGTACCGGGGTTCGATTCCGACGATGGCCGATCGTTACGAATTCCGCATCCGGCTTGCACCGACCACAGTTCTGACGTGAAATATCCTCAGTGGTAGACGGATCACGGGTTAGAGTCCCCTTGCCGTTAGGCTAACCGTGGGAGGTTCTCGTGATTTTCCTCTCCATGTAACACAAATGTGGATTAGTTCCATCGTACACATTAGTAGTCGTAAACCCAAAAATTGGGTCGGCTGTTCAACGAAGCAACTGTGGGGAGACAATCTATGATTGTTTAACTTGTGGGAGGAAAAATAATTCGAGGTTTCCTTTGAATGAGAGTACTAAAGCGTCCTGAAATAGAAATGAAATTTATTGCTATTAAATTATGACCAAAAAATTTTTTTGAGAAATAAATAAAATAAAAGTAACTAAAACATTCTTAATCGTTTTTTCAAAAGAAAAAACTGCCCTTAAAGTATCGGAACGATACTTTAAGGGCAGAACGATAAATAAGTTTAGCCCACGGACTTATAAGGTGGTTTTTTTTTTTTTCAAAAATTTTCGACAAAATTTCATAATGGGTCTTATATTGCCTCATTCCTTTTCAATTTTAAAAAGCCAAGTTGTTCAAAACTTGCCAAACCTAACTAAATTCAAATTTATGATCTATCATAAATTCTCACTTGCAATAATAGTAAACGAATCATTCTTATCTTACATTTACTACCAATGATATTCTTTCTTGTCTGTACATAAAATGGGATTACAGGTACTAAAGTATTATAAGCATGGGCGGAATTGTAAGTGTAAAACTTAGAACTAATGATATGTTTACCAATGGAACACTTTACAAAACTATCCTAGTTGCCCCAACGAAAGTTATTGTATTCTGAAATTTACAAGGTTTGTTGATTTACTTTTCTACTAGGATAAAACTTTATATGCATTTTTTTTATGTAAATCTAAATTTAATTAATTTTAAGACAAGGAAACATACGTATAGTTTAGAAAAAAATGTCTCTCCTTATTATTTAGTTTTGAAATAAAAATTTCCGAAAAAATTAAAACATTGAATACGTAGGCCTAGTCACTATGTTACCCAAACTCTTACCACTAACAACTGTAAAATAAAGAGATTTTAGTTTTGTCCTTTAGCTGCCACTCCCTTCTAAAATATCTATAATTTTGAAAGGCAGTGAAACATGTTACAATATGTGTGACAAATTTTAAAATTATAGGTTGATATTTATGAATAATACTGGCAATTGTATATGGCCATGAATGAGATTTGTTCATTCATATTTCTGGGGGGGGGGATTATCTTTCATTTTGGCGACATCCTTTCAATTAGGCCCGTTACTCACCTTCTAATTAGTCTACAATAATGAAATTTAGTATGTTATATATAAATGTTTTTTCATTATAAGTGGTGAAATTTCAAAATTATAGGTATTAAATTTTTTTTCCTTTCCACCAGACGTGGACACATATCTAGGTTTACGAAGGGTCTGGTCTGGCTACCAGTCCAGATCACCACAACCCTTATGTACAACCTTCACTTTTGTATTTAAACACAGATGTAATGGGTTTCCATGCCAATGTACTCAAAATAATAAGAATGCCTCTAGGTAAGTATTGCTGTAAATACTTTTATTTATGACCACATAATATAGAAGCAACAACTACATATTATATAGGGTTACATTTTAAACAGGCTTAAATATATGGCCACTTTCATCAAAGCAACATTGCCTGTAGAATGAGCTGCATATTATCGATCCACATATTTTATAGAATCCAACATTATTTCAGCGACTTATTGTATGAAGAAATTAATATGTGGGTAACATATTGTATAGCCTATTCTATAGAACAACATATAAAGGCAATTACATTAAAACCTCATGTTAAACTGAATTTTTTATAGGGCAGCATCTATTAACATAGAGAAGAGTTGACAAAATTGTGCCTCTCCTAAATCATACCACCACCAATTTCTGAAGAAGCAATGAATAGAGAACGATTTAGAGGATAAATTCTGCACATGAAGATTTATGCAAATTATTCAAGTCATTACGTACTGGCGTTAAATTTTTACAAAGTTAATCGGTTTTGTAAGTTTTTAATCATCCTGCTTGGTGATATAGTAAAAATATAATAATGTACTTATTAGTTATTACATCATATAATTGTTAATAAACTTATTTTTTTCATATTCTATTGGTTTCTTTAGTAATTAAAAATTGTTTGAAGTTAGGAATGACACTTTGTTTAAAATGTCACGTAGTTGCCTAAATCATGTATTAGGTACTGCAATCCTACATCTTACCACTATTATTTAAGAGCAACGTATTGCCTTTAACATTGAACAGATCAAGTTTAAAGATATTTAAGCTGTTTTTCAAATGTGGAGGAAAACTAATTCTGAACCGAATTTTTCCCAATGAAGAATTTCTTATCTCCTAGGTAAAGATTTACAAAAAAAAAAAAAAAAAAAGACTGCAACAATTAAGAACAATACTGATGACTTTTAATACTTTTAATTAAACTGATTTTTACCCAATAAATACTTTAAGGCGACTGCCTGGGTACGATGAAATTTTTTTTTAAAATTATTTTTTTAAAAAAAACATATGTGTTATTGGTTCATGTGTGACATAAAATGATATAAACAAGAAGAAATATTTTTGAATATCGCATAGTTTTTAAAATATTTCAAAAATTAAGCCTAAAATGAGCGAAATTTAGAGCTTACGCCAGACACCATACACTTAATTTAAATGAATAAAATACAATTTCTTTTTCTGTACAGATTATTTTGACTCTTATCTGTGTTCTGAACTAAAGGTTTATGAAAATTTTAAAAATTACCCAAATTAAGTGCTAAAATCTAGAAAAACAGCAATTTTTTCATTTTTTTTCAATAGTTTTTTATGTTTATATACCTGTAACATGACCAAATATTTAAATTGAAACTTAGTTTTAGTTCAAAACACAGTATATATAGTTTATAACATTGTTACCAAATTTCATAAGAAAATTTCCATTAGTTTTGGAGAATGAGTGTCTGGCGTGAATCAAAATATTGAAAAATACAGTTTTTCAGAAAACGCTTTTAAAGATTTACTTAAACAAAAATAGTTACATTGACTTATTCAACAAGCTTTAATTTAATAATATTTGTAGTTCATCCCTTTATGTAGCTCTTGCTTTTTACAGTTTGCATTTTATTCCATTATCTTTTTTTTATGACCAATTTTCTATTGAGCGACAAACAGTAACTCGAGCCCGCGATTTTCTTTTTTTCAAAATGTTAGTTATGTATGCAATAATTCACAGCAAATTACCACCAAACTCCTTCTAAAACAGTTTTAGGTTGTTAGAATCAATTGGCAAACAATACCTAAGTCATTTTAGAATGTAGTATTGTTAAATATTTATATTTTTTCATAAAACAGGCAAAAATGACGCGTTATTTTTCGCTGTATTTTGTATACACAACTACATGATTAAAAATATTAACTTCATACTACTATTATTTTTAACTTTACTTCAAACAAAAACTGTATTATTTTAAAATAAACATTATAAGATATGCCTTTCTTATGAAAACACAAAATTTTACAGTACATAATTTTGAAAAAAGATTTACTATGTTAGCATATTTGTTTACTATAACTAAACAGTGAAATAAAAGTACTTAACAAAAAAAGTACTTAAATAACAACTAAAACTACCGTCAATTTAATATTAAAACTTTTTTTAATAAGATCGTGGCAAATTTGAACACTGAATAAATCATAGCAAACAGAAAATATAAATATCAAAATTGATGCCATTCAATTTCCCTTCCTTTAAAAAGTTTATACATAATTTGTAGCCAGATACGTTTAATTAATGTTACATAAAAAAATTAACAAATATTAATATTTTTAATAGCGTTGCAAGCAAAAAAAATTCTTATTGGTTCAAAACTACTTTTTTTACAATTAATTTTGACGTTTTCAGTGCACTTCCGGTGTTTCGGAATCTCACTTCCGGTTTCAAAATCAGCTATAACTTTGCTTCTAATTATCGAAATTTTAAAAACAAAGTATTTTTAGAATCCTAAGAGTTCATTCTTTTCAAAAATGCAAAAAACAGAAATTCGAATTATTTGATGAAATCGGACATTTTAAGGCAGGCAGATACCTTAAATGATACGAGAACAAATCAGAAAGAAATTATTTTATTTCAGTTATTTAAATGAGATTTAATATCCTTATAATGAGATTTAATTTCCCTAATTCAAGGATAATCCTCAGGGACATTTCCCAGACAGTCGCCAATTACACATTATGCAGGTGACATAAATGAAAGTACCATCACCCTATTAGAAAGAATATAAAAATTATTTTACAAAAAAAAAACATTTTCGTGATGAGCATTAATTACTAGTTAGCTATGCGATTTCTCTTCGAATATATCATATCTTAATTTTACACTTATTAAAATGCTTAAAACATATTCAACGAAAACTTAGTTAGCGAGATTACGCAGGTAAATATATCCAACCACTCAGATTCTCTTTCGCATCTCCTAATTCAATCATACGAATTTCTCGCACGTCATTTATAATGCAATCGATAGCCCGAGAAAAACGTGTGAATGTTAAAGAACTACATGTAAAATGAACTTCTAACGCATGGGCCAAACGCATTTACGTGCTACCGCATATGTAATCACATGCATGATTAGATTTGCAATAGCACATGGTCCCGCAGTGGACTGATCGTTAAGACACGGTTCCCAGCAGATCACCAAAGTCAAGCATCACTGGCTACGGTCAGTGTGTGGGTGGGTGACCACTTGGATCAGTCTGCGTAGGGACCGAGGGTGTGCGGTATTGGTCCTCGTTAAATTGTGCGACCGTAAAGTGCTCGACTACGCGCGCAGGTCGTCGGGCTGCCGAAGCGGGGGTGCCATCCCCTCCGCAGAGGATCAAAATTGTGATGGCATGTCTTCGGATCATCCTCCGGGATGTTTCCCAGACCGTCGCCAATAGCCCATTGTGCAGCTCAAGTGCGACGTAAATTAACAACAACAACAACAATAGCACATGTGTGTCACATGCAGTGAGGATGCTCATTTGAAGATGATCATTTCGACATAAATGTAATCAAAGTGCAGATTTAGATAAAAATGTGAATTAAAAAAAAAATCTTAAATAAATCAGATTCACGTATGCGCAAAAAGTTCTACTTCTATGTAGATTTTAAAGTTTAGCACGCATATAACTGAATTTAAAGGTGCTCATATGGAGAGCAATTTATTATTCTTTTAAATTCTCTTAGCATGAGATGTATACTTATTATAAAATGAAAGAATTCATAAACATATATTATTTCACAATAGTTCAAACAAATACTGCACTACGATCAAATATCAGAGTGAAGATTTCCCTAAAGCATAAAAAAACTAAATTAATTTTTTTTTAAAAAATATTTTGTTTTTATTTTCTATGTTCTTAGGCCAGCTGTCTCAAAAATACCTGATAATACATACATGATACGAGAAAGATTAAAAACTCTAAAAAAAACTGGTATTTAATGTTATTGCCTATTTGGGTTAAAGGAATTGCTCTTCTATTACTGATAATTATTATTAATCATTTGACGGTGATTTTAATGATATTTTATATTCTTTTGGTTCTTAAGCGAACTTTGGTATTAATTTCAAGTCATTAGATAGGTGTCGAAATTTCTAAAAATATATACATAAGCTGAAAAATATGTATTAAACATCTTTAAAAATTTTTTTATCTTTTCCGCATCACCCTAGATTATTAGCACAGGTGTCGCTAAAATCGATAGTGACGCAAATATGATATGAGAAGGGTCGGGAAAATTCTTTATCGCCTTCTTTTTAAGTACACTATAGTCTATTTCAGTTATAGACATTGCTCTTCTTTGTTTTATAATTTATAATAAATATTGCATTTGAGGAGGTCGATTGGCTTACACTTTAATAATTTTTTGTATTTTTTTAAAACCCGCGTGAACTTTGCTATTAATTTTAAGTTATTGCACAGGTGTCAAAATTTCTAAAAATATATACATACGCTGAAAAATATTTATTAGACATCTTTAAAAAAATTTTTTTACTTGTCAGTGCCACCCTAGATTATTAGCACAGGTGTCGCTAAATTCTATAGTGACGCAAATATGATATGAGAAGGGTCAGGAAAACTCTTTCTTTCCTACTTTTTAAGGTCCCGCAGAGGACTGATCGTTAAGACACGGTTCCCAGCAGATCACCGAAGTCAAGCATCACTGACTGCGGTCAGTATGTGGGTGGGTGACCACTTGGATCAGCCTGCGTAGGGACCGAGGGTGTGCGGTATTGGTCCTCGTTAAACTGTGCTACCGTAAAGTGCTCGACTTCGCGCGCAGGTCGTCGGGCTACCGAAGAGGGGGAGCCATCCCCTCCGCAGAGGATCAAAATTGTGATGGTATGTCTTCGGATCATCCTCCGGGATGTTTCCCAGACCGTCGCCAATAGCCCATTGTGCAGCTCTAGTGCGACGTAAATTAACAACCTACTTTTTAAGTACACTATTTTCTATTTCAGTTATAGACAGTGTTCTCCTTTGCTTTCTAATTAATATTAAAAACTGCATCTGAGGGGATCATTTGGCGGGCACTTAAATGATTTTTGATTATTTTTTGGTTCACGTGAGAACTTTGTTATTAATTTTAAGTTACTGCAAAGGTGTCAAAATTTCTAAAAATATATACATATGCTGGAAAATATTTATTAAACACCTTTAAAAAAATTTTTATCTTGTCAGCGTCACCCTAGATAATTTGCACAGGTGTCGCTAAAATCGTTAGTGACTCAAATATGATACGAGAAGGGTCATGAAAATTCCTTCTTGCCTACTTTTTAAGAACACTATTGTCTATTTCAGTTATAGACATTGTTCTCCTTTGCTTTCTAATTAATATTAAATACTGCATTTGAGGAGATCATTTGGCGGACACTTTAGTGATTTTTTATATTTTTTTGGTTCACGCGAGAAATTTGGTATTAATTTCAAGTTATTTCACAGGTGTCAAAATTTCTAAAAATACATATATACGCTGAGAAATATTTTTTTATCATCTTTAAAAATTTTTTACTTGTCTGTGTCACCCTAGATTATAAGCACAGGTGTAGCTACAATCGAGAGTGACTCAAATATAATATGAGAAGGGTAGGGAAATTCTTTTTTGAATACTTTTAATTGATTGATTGATTGATTTGTTCATTTACGTCGCACTAGAGCTGCACAATGGACTATTGGCGACGGTCTGGGAAGCATCCCTGAGGATGATCCGAAGACATGCCATCACAATTTTGATCCTCTGCAGAGGGGATGGCACCCCCGCTTCGGTAGCCGACAACCTGCACGCGATGTCGAGCTAAGAAATATCCATAAAACATTTAATTTTTATTTTGTCCATGTCACTCTACATTATTAGGGCAGGCATCGCTACAGAGGACAATATTGCAAATACACTGGTTATCATAAATTAAGGAAAAATCACAAAAATAGCGATAACTCTTTCAAAAGTAAGCCAAACCGTGCAAAATTTGCATATGTTGTCCACTAAGAGTAGCTGAGTAAAATTGCAATATGCAAATTAGTGGCGCTGCACTCGGCTTACGTCATCTGCCTGGAGCATAAAAGTCCAAGTTTGAGAGAAAGCACACAAATTTTACTGTGATTGCGACATTGAAAATCTGAGATAGCCAATTCGTAATAATGACCTCTAGGCATCATTTGCCTGAAGAACTACGATGGAGAGCCATCGGGAGACTAGAGGCAGGGCAGAGTCAATCAGAAGTGGCCAGATGGCTAAATGTGAGTCCATCTGTGGTTCATAGACTTTGGAGGCAATTTCAAACCACAGATTCGGCATCTAGGAGGTTCAGTCAAGGACGGCCAACTGTTACGACCAGTGCCGATGACCGATATTTGACATTAAGTGCACGCAGGAATAGAACCGCTACTCCGACACATCTTAGATCCTCTCTTGCTGCAGCCACCGGAAGGTTGGTGTCAACGTCAACTGTGCGCAGAAGGCTCCACGAAGGTGGTCTGTATGCGAGACGACCAGCCATTTGCGTGCCGCTCACATCACGCCATAGGAGAGACCGTTTGCAGTGGGCCCGACAACATGTCCACTGGACGTCAGATCAATGGAGGCCTGTTCTCTTTACGGATGAGTCCAGGTTTAGTCTAGAAAGTGACAGTAGACGTTATTTGATATGGAGAGAACCTGGGACCCGTTATCATCCATCAAACATCCGTGAAAGAGATGCATACGGAAGAGGCAGTGTCTGTGTTTGGGGAGGCATATCCTTAGGAGGGCGCACATACCTCCATGTCTTTCCAAGGGGAACCGTGAATGCTCAGGTTTATCGAGACAACATCCTTGATGCTTATGTGCGCCCATATGCCGGGGCAATTGGTGATTGCTTCCTGTTACAGGACGATAATGCAAGACCACACAGAGCTCGCATTGTTGATGATTATCTTCAACAGGAAACAATTACTCGCATGGAGTGGCCAGCTCGATCCCCGGACTTGAATCCTATCGAGCACGTTTGGGATGCTCTAGGGAGGCGTGTATCTGCCATCAATCCGCCCCCTCAGACCCTTGCCACGCTTGCAACTGCTTTACAAGAGCAATGGCTCTCACTTCCTATTGAACTGATAGACCGCATAATTGAAAGCATCACACATCGCTGTTTGTGCTGTATTGCTTCTAGAGGCAATCATATTCCATATTAAAGGTACTTTTTCTATTGCAAACCGATACTTCCAATTTGTTTATTTTATACATGTGCTAATTTCTATACTACTATTAATGTCTGATAATTTCTTTTTATGTTGTTTAATACCTTTCTATGTGTTGTATATTGTGGGTAAGTTTCATAAAATTCCATGTGTAATTTCTTGAGTTATCGCGATTTTTGTGAATTTTCCTTAATTTATGATAACCAGTGTATTATGAAGGACAGGTTAAAAATATTCTTTGTAACCTACATTTAAAGTATATTAATGTCTAATTTGGTTACAGGCATTTCTCTCGTTTACTTTGTAATTATTATTAATAACTGCATTTGAGTGGGTCATTAGGCGGACAATTTAATAATTTTTTATAATTTTTCTAATCAAACGAGAACTTTGATATTCATGCCAAGTCAAAAGATAAGTGTCAAAATTTCCAAAAACATATAGTTATGCTAAGAAATATCAATAAAACATTTAATTATTTTTTTTATTTTTTCCATGTCACTCCACATTATTAAGGCAGGCATCGCTACAAAGGGCAATAATGCAAATATTATGAAATACGGGTTAAAAATATTTTTTGTAACCTAAATTTAAAGTATATTAAAGTCTAATTTGGTTATACGCATTTCTCTCGTTTACTTTGTAATTAATAGTAATAACTGCATTTGAGTGGGTCATTAGGCGGACACTTTAATAATTTTTTCTAATTTTTCTAATCAAATGACAACTTTTTTATATTCGCGCCAAGTCAAAGGATAAGTGTCAAAATTTCCAAAAACATATAGTTATGCTAAGAAATATCAATAAAACATTTAATTATTTTTTTTATTTTGTCCATGTCACTCCACAATATTAAGGCAGGCATCGCTACAAAGGGCAATAATGCAAATATTATGAAATACGGGTTAAAAATATTTTTTGTAACCTAAATTTAAAGTATATTAAAGTCTAATTTGGTTATACGCATTTCTCTCGTTTACTTTGTAATTAATAGTAATAACTGCATTTGAGTGGGTCATTAGGCGGACACTTTAATAATTTTTTCTAATTTTTCTAATCAAATGACAACTTTTTTATATTCGCGCCAAGTCAAAGGATAAGTGTCAAAATTTCCAAAAACATATAGTTATGCTAAGAAATATCAATAAAACATTTAATTATTTTTTTTATTTTGTCCATGTCACTCCACATTATTAAGGCAGGCATCGCTACAAAGGGCAATAATGCAAATATTATGAAAGACGGGTTAAAAATATTTTTTGTAACCTAAATTTAAAGTATATTAAAGTCAAATTTGGTTATAGGCATTTCTCTCGTTTACTTTGTAATTATAATTAATAACTGCATTTGAGTGGGTCATAAGGCGGACAATTTAATAATTTTTTATAATTTTTGTAATCAAATGAGAACTTTGATATTCATGCCAAGTCAAAGGATAAGTGTCAAAATTTCCAAAAACATATAGTTATGCTAAGAAATATCCATAAAACATTTAATTTTTATTTTGCCCATGTCACTCTACATTATTAGGGCAGGCATCGCTACAGAGGGCAATATTGCAAATATTATGAAGGACGGGTCAAAAATATTCTTTGTAACCTACATTTAAAGTATATTAATGTCTAATTTGGTTATAGGCATTTCTCTCGTTAACTTTGTAATTATTATTAATAACTGCATTTGAGTGGGTCATTAGGCGGACAATTTAATAATTTTTTATAATTTTTCTAATCAAATGAGAACTTTGATATTCATGCCAAATCAAAGGATAAGTGTCAAAATTTCCAAAAACATATAGTTATGCTAAGAAATATCTACAAAACATTGAATTTTTATTTTGTTCATGTCACTCCACATTATTAAGGCAGGCATCGCTACAGAGGGCAATATTGCAAATATTATGAAGGACGGGTTAAAAATATTTTTTGTAACCTACATTTAAAGTATATTAAAGTCTAATTTGGTTATAGGCATTTCTCTCGTTTACTTTGTAATTATTAGTAATAACTGCATTTGAGAGGGTCATTAGGCGGACACTTTAATTTTTTATAATTTTTCTAATCAAATGAGAACTTTGATATTCATGCCAAATCAAAGGATAAGTGTCAAAATTTCCAAAAACATATAGTTATGCTAAGAAATATCTACAAAACATTGAATTTTTATTTTGTTCATGTCACTCCACATTATTAAGGCAGGCATCGCTACAGAGGGCAATATTGCAAATAGTATGAAGGACGGGTTAAAAATATTTTTTGTAACCTACATTTAAAGTATATTAAAGTCTAATTTGGTTAGAGGCATTTCTCTCGTTTACTTTGTAATTATTAGTAATAACTGCATTTGAGAGGGTCATTAGGCGGACACTTTAATAATTTTTTATAATTTTTCTAATCAAATGAGAACTTTGATATTCATGCCAAATCAAAGGATAAGTGTCAAAATTTCCAAAAACATATAGTTATGCTAAGAAATATCTACAAAACATTGAATTTTTATTTTGTTCATGTCACTCCACATTATTAAGGCAGGCATCGCTACAGAGGGCAATATTGCAAATATTATGAAGGACGGGTTAAAAATATTTTTTGTAACCTACATTTAAAGTATATTAAAGTCTAATTTGGTTATAGGCATTTCTCTCGTTTACTTTGTAATTATTAGTAATAACTGCATTTGAGAGGGTCATTAGGCGGACACTTTAATAATTTTTTTATAATTTTTCTAATCAAATGAAAACTTTGATATTCATGCCAAATCAAAGGATAAGTGTCAAAATTTCCAAAAACATATAGTTATGCTAAGAAATATCTACAAAACATTGAATTTTTATTTTGTTCATGTCACTCCACATTATTAAGGCAGGCATCGCTACAGAGGGCAATATTGCAAATATTATGAAGGACGGGTTAAAAATATTTTTTGTAACCTACATTTAAAGTATATTAATGTCTAATTTGGTTATAGGCATTTCTCTCGTTTACTTTGTAATTATTAGTAATAAATGCATTTGAGAGGGTCATTAGGCGGACACTTTAATAATTTTTTTATAATTTTTCTAATCAAATGAGAACTTTGATATTCATGCCAAATCAAAGGATAAGTGTCAAAATTTCCAAAAACATATAGTTATGCTAAGAAATATCTACAAAACATTGAATTTTTATTTTGTTCATGTCACTCCACATTATTAAGGCAGGCATCGCTACAGAGGGCAATATTGCAAATATTATGAAGGACGGGTTAAAAATATTTTTTGTAACCTACATTTAAAGTATATTTGTGATGATATTTATTAACATCTTGTTTTAACTGTAACTGTGCTTGATTTTCAATTGTTTTACTATTTATGTTTATAAGTATGTAGTCCTCAGCGGCTAGCCTAATTTTGCTAATTAAAGCTTTATTAAGTTATTATGTCTGCCTAAATTGATTATCACAACAATTTAATTAGCAAAATTATATTCTGATAAATGTGAGTACTGGTATTCATCGTCATGGAAAATTTTCTGAAACCGGAACGTTTCGACTTCGACCCCACGTGTGCTAACGCTGAAAATAAGTGGCTACATTGGAAGAAAACTTTCGAAAACTTTTTGTCAAAGGTGCCTAATCTTGTTGAAGATAATAAACTCCCACTCCTAATTAATTATGTATCTGCAAATGTTTTCCAATCAATAAGTGAAGCCACCAGCTACTCGGCCGCTATCTCTGTTTTGGATGCACTCTACGTAGTAAAGAGGAATGAAATTTTCGCTCGTCATTGCTTGGCCTCAAGAAACCAACTATCTAATGAAACTGTTAACGAATTTCTTCAAGTTTTAAAGCAACTAAGTAAAAACTGTAACTTCACACAAGTCTCGGCTGAAACTTATAAAAATGAGTATATACGTGATGCTTTCATTAGAGGGTTGCGGAATACCCGCATTAGAGAGCGTCTGCTCGAAAATACAACAATCACTTTAGACAATGCAGTCAACCAAGCCCGTGCTCTTGAACTGGCTGAAGCTCATTCTGCTTCATATCTCACTAACTCACAACCTATGCCTTCTGCTGCACTAGACTGTACTGATGATGCTTTTGAAAAAGAAACCCTTGCAGCAATTCCTCGTGGATCATGTTTTTTCTGTGGTAATAGTGATAATCATATACGAAGTAACTGTCCGGCTAGAAACAGTGTTTGTCATTCGTGTGGAAAAAAAGGTCACTATCAACGTGTGTGTAGAGCGAAAACTCGGCATAAAATAAATACTACTGCCTCTGCTCATCTAATTGCTTCTGTGTCGCCAGCCCCTGGTTGTCTCCAAAAATCCCTCACATTTGTTACAGTAAATAGTGTAAAATTGGTTGCTCTAATAGACACTGGGAGTTCACTCAGTTTCTTAAACTATAAACATGTTGAGAAATGCAATCTTCAACTGAAGTCATACTCTGGTACTATCACTATGGCCAACTCTGCTGTTACCTCAAGTGTGGTTGGGCGTGCAACTGTAACTCTTGACCTTCTAGATCACAAGTATGAACAGATTGAAGTACTGGTTATGAAGAATTTATGTGCTGACTTTCTGATTGGTCATGACATTCTTAAACTCCATTCCTCCTTAGTCATCAATTTTGACGGCAGCAAGTCACCCCTCCAAATTTGCTCATTAGCTGTTGCTAAAATTCAACCTGTATCATTGTTTTCTAACCTGACGCCTGATTGCAAACCAGTGCAAACTAAGTCAAGACGTCTCCCTCTAGAAGATCAAGGGTTTATTACCTCAGAGATACAAAAACTCATTGAAGAAGAGGTCATCGAGCCCAGCAACTCTCCTTGGAGAGCACAAGCTTTTGTGGTGAAAGGTGAAAACAAAAAATCTAGGATGGTCATCGATTACTCTCAAACAATCAACAGATTTACAATGTTAGATGCTTATCCTCTACCTAAAATTGAGGAACTCATATCTAAGGTTGCTACCTACCAAGTGTTTAGTAAAATAGACTTAAGAAATGCATATCATCAGCTCCCGATTTTGGATTCTGAAAAACACATGACTGCTTTTGAGGCAGACGGAAAGCTTTTTCAGTTTAAACGTGTCCCCTTTGGAGTTACCAATGGTGTGGCATGCTTTCAAAGAACAATTGATAAAATTGTACAAGAAGAAGGTCTTACAGATACCTACCCTTACTTAGATGATGTGACTGTTTGTGGTACAAACCAACAGGAACATGATGAAAATCTTGCAAGGTTCAAATCTGCTGCAATCAAGTTTAATCTTACACTAAATGAAGAAAAATGTAACTACTCTTCTCAATCTATATCCCTACTTGGTTACATAATTGAGAATAAAAATATTAAACCTGATCCAGAACGTCTGAAGCCACTCTTAAGTCTACCTGTCCCTAAAGATACTGCTTCATTGCAACGTGCTCTGGGAATGTTCGCCCATCATGGAAGGTGGATCCCTTCTTTCTCAAAAAAAATTCGTCCCCTCTTAGCTTGCAACTCTTTCCCTTTATCTCAGGAAGCTACCACAGCCTTCCAGTCAGTAAAAGATGATGTAGCCAATGCATCTCTTGCTGCAATAGAAAATGACATTCCATTTCGTGTAGAAACTGATGCATCTGACTTTGCCATTGGGGCAACATTGAACCAAGCTGGTCGCCCTATAGCCTTTTTTTCACGTACCCTAAATCAATCAGAGCAAAGACATTCATCTATTGAAAAAGAAGCATATGCCATAGTGGAATCTCTGAAGTATTGGCGGCATTACCTTATAGGGAGACACTTTGAGGTGTTTACCGACCAACGCTCAGTCTCTTTTATGTTTAATCAACAACACAATAGCAAAATAAAAAATGAGAAGATACTGCGATGGCGTCTTGAGCTTGCCTGCTTCAAATTTGATATTGTCTACCGCCCAGGAAGCAAGAATTCGACTGCTGATGCTTTGTCCAGAGTGTCCGCATCTATTGTCCCTCAGGTTTCTGACCTTAAAGACCTCCACTTTTCTCTTTGTCACCCAGGTGTTACCAGAATGTTCCACTGGATCCGTTCTAAAAATTTACCTTACTCAATCACTGATGTGAGAGCTACTGTCAACAATTGCCACATCTGCAGAGAACTGAAACCAAAATTTATCAAAAACTCTGGAGTCCTCATCAAAGCAACCTCAGCGTTTGAAAGACTCAACTTAGATTTTAAAGGCCCCTTACCATCCTCTTCTAAACATCGATTTCTTTTGACAATTGTTGATGAATACTCCAGATTCCCATTTGCTTTTCCGTGCTCCGATATCTCAACTTCAACTGTCATCTCCTGTTTGCAGACTCTCTTCTATCTTTTTGGAATGCCTGCATATATCCACTCAGACAGGGGCACTTCTTTCATGTCTCACGAACTAAAATCATACCTGACAGCTCAAGGAATTGCTACCAGCCGAACAACAGCCTATAATCCAGCGGGTAATGGCCAGGTCGAGAGATACAATGGCATAATTTGGAAAACTATTGAGCTGGCTCTTAAATCTGAAGGGCTTCCAACAAATCAATGGCAAGCCATGCTACAACCTGCTCTCCACTCGATTAGATCATTACTATGTACTGCCACTAATGAGACCCCTCATGAAAGAATGTTTGCACATCCGAGACGCTCCCACACTGGCTGCTCTCTACCTACATGGCTCACCATTCCTGGCCCAATTCTAATGAAAAACCACAATCGTAGTAATAAGTATCAGCCCATGGTTCAAGAAGTGGAGCTGTTGGAGGCTAATCCGGGATATGCTCATGTCAGGTTACCTGACGGCAGGGAAACTACTGTTAATGTCCGTCACCTGGCTCCTAGAGGGTTACTTCCTGAAAAGGCCCTTGATGCAGATATGCTAGCAACCCCTCTACTAAAAACCCCACTTGCTGACAGCTCCCACGAGGCTACTGATGATCAACTTTTGGAATCCTCACTTGATGAGACCTGTTCTTCGGAAAACACTGACTCATTTTTGAGACCAAAACAGGAAGAGACTTTGCCTCCTACTACATCCAGAATACGAAGACCACCTGCTTATCTTTCAGACTTTGTTACTGACTGATTCAAGTCACTCCCTGAACTCTTAAAATAGCTCGGGGTGAATGTGATGATATTTATTAACATCTTGTTTTAACTGTAACTGTGCTTGATTTTCAATTGTTTTACTATTTATGTTTATAAGTATGTAGTCCTCAGCGGCTAGCCTAATTTTGCTAATTAAAGCTTTATTAAGTTATTATGTCTGCCTAAATTGATTATCACAACAATATTAAAGTCTAATTTGGTTATAGGCATTTCTCTCGTTTACTTTGTAATTATTAGTAATAACTGCATTTGAGAGGGTCATTAGGCGGACACTTTAATAATTTTTCATAATTTTTCTAATCAAATGAGAACTTTGATATTCATGCCAAATCAAAGGATAAGTGTCAAAATTTCCAAAAACATATAGTTATGCTAAGAAATATCTACAAAACATTGAATTTTTATTTTGTTCATGTCACTCCACATTATTAAGGCAGGCATCGCTACAGAGGGCAATATTGCAAATATTATGAAGGACGGGTTAAAAATATTTTTTGTAACCTACATTTAAAGTATATTAAAGTCTAATTTGGTTATAGGCATTTCTCTCGTTTACTTTGTAATTATTAGTAATAACTGCATTTGAGAGGGTCATTAGGCGGACACTTTAATAATTTTTTATAATTCTTCTAATCAAATGAGAACTTTGATATTCATGCCAAATCAAAGGATAAGTGTCACAATTTCCAAAAACATATAGTTATGCTAAGAAATATCTACAAAACATTGAATTTTTATTTTGTTCATGTCACTCCACATTATTAAGGCAGGCATCGCTACAGAGGGCAATATTGCAAATATTATGAAGGACGGGTTAAAAATATTTTTTGTAACCTACATTTAAAGTATATTAAAGTCTAATTTGGTTATAGGCATTTCTCTCGTTTACTTTGTAATTATTAGTAATAACTGCATTTGAGAGGGTCATTAGGCGGACACTTTAATAATTTTTTATAATTTTTCTAATCAAATGAGAACTTTGATATTCATGCCAAATCAAAGGATAAGTGTCAAAATTTCCAAAAACATATAGTTATGCTAAGAAATATCTACAAAACATTGAATTTTTATTTTGTTCATGTCACTCCACATTATTAAGGCAGGCATCGCTACAGAGGGCAATATTGCAAATATTATGAAGGACGGGTTAAAAATATTTTTTGTAACCTACATTTAAAGTATATTAAAGTCTAATTTGGTTATAGGCATTTCTCTCGTTTACTTTGTAATTATTAGTAATAACTGCATTTGAGAGGGTCATTAGGCGGACACTTTAATAATTTTTTATAATTCTTCTAATCAAATGAGAACTTTGATATTCATGCCAAATCAAAGGATAAGTGTCACAATTTCCAAAAACATATAGTTATGCTAAGAAATATCTACAAAACATTGAATTTTTATTTTGTTCATGTCACTCCACATTATTAAGGCAGGCATCGCTACAGAGGGCAATATTGCAAATATTATGAAGGACGGGTTAAAAATATTTTTTGTAACCTACATTTAAAGTATATTAAAGTCTAATTTGGTTATAGGCATTTCTCTCGTTTACTTTGTAATTATTAGTAATAACTGCATTTGAGTGGGTCATTAGGCGGACACTTTAATATTTTTTTATAATTTTTCTAACCAAATGAGAACTTTTATATTCATGCCAAGTCAAAGGATAAGTGTCAAAATTTCCAAAAACATATAGTTATGCTAAGAAATATCCATAAAACATTTAATTTTTATTTCTCCATGTCACTCTACATTATTAACGCAGGCATCGCTACAGAGGGCAATATTGCAAATATTATGAAAGACGGGTTAAAAATATTTTTTGTAACCTACATTTAAAGTATATTAAAGTCTAATTTGGTAATAGGCATTTCTCTCGTTTACTTTGTAGTTATTAGTAATAACTGCATTTGAGAGGGTCATTAGGCGGACACTTTAATAATTTTTTATAATTTTTCTAATCAAATGAGAACTTTGATATTCATGCCAAGTCAAAGGATGAGTGTCAAAATTTCCAAAAACGTATAGTTATGCTAAGAAATATCTACAAAACATTTAATTTTTATTTTGTCCATGTTACTCCACATTATTAAGGCAGGCATCGCTACAAAGGGCAATAATGCAAATATTATGAAAGACGAGTAGAAAATATTTTTTGTAACCTACATTTAAAGTATATTAAAGTCTAATTTAGTTATAGGCATTTCTCTCGGTTTACTTTGTAATTATTAGTAATAACTGCATTTGAGTGGGTCATTAGGCGGACACTTTAATAATTTTTTATAATTTTTCTAATCAAATGAGAACTTTGATATTCATGCCAAGTCAAAGGATTTGTGTCAAAATTTCTGGAAAACCTACAGTTATGCTAAGAAATATCTGTAATACATTTAAATTTTTTATTTTGCCCATGTCACTCCACATTATTAACGCAGGCATCGTTACAAAGGGCAATAATGCAAATATTTTGAAAGACGGGTAGAAAATATTTTTCGTAACCTGCATTTAAAGTATATTAATGTCTAATTTGGTTATAGGCATTTATCTCGTTTACTTTGTAATTATTAGTAATAACTGCCGGTGGCTCAGGGGATAGAGCTATCGCGTTGGCTGGTCGATTCGAGTTCTGCTCCCTCCCGGCATGCGCTGATTACACATGCTGACACAAAATATCCTTAGTGGTAGACGGATCATAGGTTAGAATCCACTTACCATCGGGCTAACGGTAGGAATATGTAATAATAAAGAATAAATTAATGAAAACGTAACATTAATAATAAATTAATAAAATAATAACTCTTAAAAATTTTTGCAGTTTGAGTTTATAAATTAATACTTATATCGTTTTATATCATTTAACAAAATTAATAATCTTGTTACTCGTACAACACAATTCATCCAGTAGACGTCCACGTGAACCACGTGGATCAAATACAGACTCCTAATAGCTTATTTGTGGATAGCGCACAATAGCTTGAGTGCAGGCTTCTTATAGTTAGAGGCAATGTTTGATGAAACACTCCTTGAACCTGAGTCTACGAGACAACTAAGAAAAAACGTCTATTTTAGTCGTTAGGATTGTTTCTTATAGTCGAAAATTAGACGTAGGATTGAAACGAAATGAATAGCTTAATGAATGAACATATTTAATAAATACTATTTACCGTTATTTACAATTTATACATAATGCGTTTTAGTCAAATTTGGCAATAAATATTTATGATTTTAGCTCAATAACAAAATAAAAAGAACAAGAAAAGCAATTCCAAAATTAGGAATGAAAGATGGTGTTAGAACTTGCGACATTTTTTTTTCTAGGTACACATAAAATGCATAGATTTAGTTTTTTTTTTTTTTTTCAAATGATTTTGTTTTTGAAATTGTTTTTGGAGTTTTAAAAGCTTCAATGTTGAGAACAGGTTATTATACTATTGAGTCCAATATTTTTGGAATTTAACAAGATAAATGTTGTTAAGCCTTTATTGCCTATTAGTCACTGTTTGTCTATATTCTTAATCTAAGCTCGAACACACTATCGAACATTATTTTCTAAAGCTTGCAATGATTTTGACAGCTACTTGTGCTTTGGTAACTATTTAAAAAAAAAATTGATAATGATTCTAATTTGGATACTCCATGATTAATTTTCGTATCTATTACGAGCCATAATGAAATTAAGCATTGCTCAGGAGTTGATTAAAAGGTTTCTTCCGTGTAGAGATGAAATGTGTGAATGAAAAAACTTTAAATCATCTTAAAAATTAGATTTGGAAGAGAGGAGCGTTAGATTCAAGTAGTATATGTAAGAGATCTCTAGTCCTTCAAAAAAATTATATGCGTTGGAGACCTTAGGCGTAACCACAGATAACCATGTTGTTCGCCACGATAATGAGTAAACAAAATCTGTGAAACTTCATGTCAATAATGTGTATTTTTTATAGTGAAATATTTTATGATTGTATAAAGTTTTATTGCGTTGTAGTTTTGAAATCCGAAATTTGTGTAGGCTTTTACTTTGTAATTTAATTTTAAAATAGATTACTTTTAAAAGTATAATCACATTATGTTAACTGTATTCACTAATTCTATTAAATTTAGTTTAGATAATTAGTGAAAGGTTGAAAATTTTTATCCGATTATGTAATTATTCATTAAGCCAAATTGTCAGTAAATAAACAAATAGTCATTAATCAAATAGTCAATATCATTATATAAGCGATTTTTAATGTTTTAACTAAAACCGCAAATAATTTTTTTTCATGCTCATATTATTAACTAAAAGAGAACTTATTTAAAAAAAATTTAAATACTTATTGCGTCACATTTAGGCTTTAAAAACACATTTTGATCTCAAAAATCTAGTAATTTCCACGATTTTTTTTTTCATTGACTGAGTAGGTAGGTGATTGAAGAATTTAATAAATGATCTTAAACATTCGATTTCCTTAAAATTTTATGTAATAAAATATAAATATAATTTTATATTATATAATATTTTTTGCATGCTCATTTCACCAAAACTGGCGCATGCGCATTTAAAATCATACGTACCACAAAGTTCGGAAGCTCACATAAATTTGCGAAATCTCCCTAATTGAGTCATATTTCAAAGTAGATCTCTAAACATAGTTTTAGTCTCAAAATATTGAAATAATTTTTTCATCTGTTCTTATAAAGAACTGTTCTAAAAGAAAATTTTTTTTCGTTAAATCTGTGATATGTCGACATTTATTGGTCCATTTCACTCAAAATAAGTTCATGTTCTTTTCCCCCTCTTTTTTTAACTCTTTTAAAGTGTGAAAATATTGCCCATAATATTCAAATATGAAATCTTTTTATATGTAGATGAAAAAAAATATTACATTTGCAATGAAATATTATATCATTTAAAAATAATGATTAAAAATACAATTACAGTTGACATACAGTTTTATTCTATACGTACAGGCGTTTTTGTAAACACGAAGCTCGCCTGTTACTTTAAATTGGTAACGTATATATTTGTTACTATTAAAAATATCGTGTAGGAAGATGTTGAGGTTTGTCTCAGAATGCCAGACAAAAATTCTGCCACGAGGGTCACTATAACGATGGAAAAAGAATATAATTTCGAAGCTTTTTTTTTTTTTTTTCAGACTTCGATTCATCGTCTATAAAGAATCGAATCGAAATTTGAAAAACCGTATAGAAACGGTTGAAAAAAAGGTACTATCGAGAAAGGGCTCTAAATCGGTGCGCAAAAAATCGCAAAGACAGTGATTACTCAAATGCAAAATTTCAAACTCGAAAAATGATGTCGAAATGGCTAAGAAAATTGATAAATAAGTGTCGACGTTAAATTTGTGGGTCTTAATTATGTTCGAAATTCGTGTATCATAATTCAATAATAAGATCATTCAGTATCATCTTATTAAAGTATAATAACGAGATAAATGACAAAAGAAACAAAAAAAAAAGTATTTGAGGTTTATGAAGAATCCTGTCTTATGCAGAGTGTTCCGAAAAATCTGCTCTTACTATGTATTTTTTAAAATCCTTTTAAATAAATGAAAATAAAAGGTATACACGTGAGGAGTCCCAAATTAATATTTAAGAGAAAAATAAAGAATAAGAGGAATGTAGTAATCATCAAAGCAGATTTAATTGGACGTCGAAACTTTGAGATGTTATCAACAATCTTTCAACTTATCTTTGTTTCCGCAAGCAATCAAACTTGCCTTGTTGTTTATCATATTCTCCTTCCTGTCCTGTGATTTGTCAGATTTTGATAGTATTTTTGCCCTCCCCCCTCCGTTAGATAATAATTGCGATCCCCAATTTGTTTTCATTTATGATCCTCAATAGAAAAAATAATATGTCAATGTTTGCCTTTCAAACATTCAGTCTCTACTTTTTTTAAAGTTTTTTTCCAACCTTTGTTCTACTTTTATTATCAGAGGATACTATTTAGTCTGCTATTTCCAGCTACTGTTTTTTTACAGTTAGTCACATATTCAATATGTAGTATACCAGTGTCCTAAATAAACTTTTATTTTGTTGTGTTAGTTGAAATTTTGAGTATTTCATCTAAAAATTTCTTTTTTTCTTTGCATTTTACAGGATTAACTGCAGCCGTTATAGCTATGAAGGGGAATTGTAGGTTTTGCGTGCTACATCATTTTTCTTAAATGGTTCTGGTAAGAGTTTCATTTAATGCCTTAACCACTTTAAAATCTCTTTAAAAGTGAATAAAATGTTTTTTTGTTTTAATATTTCCTATGTAATTGTCTGATAGCTTTTTTGGGCAATTAAGTGAAAACTTAATGATTTTGCTTAAAGACTGCTCCACAATCTTGAACACGCCCAATTCATTCTGGAAAACAATCTTTCTACAGAAGCTATTGTTCTCTGCTGTATTAAACTTGGGCAGATAACTTTATCAGTTTTGGAAATTTGTCCCAAATGGTGCTCTTCCTTTCCTGAATTTTAAATCTCGTAAATAAGAATGACGATGTGTGATTTTGAAATCGCGTGAATACGAATCGAAATTGATATTTTAAATTGCGAGAAGAAGTCTGATTTTTAAAACGTGTGAATATGAATCGCAATGTGGTATTTAAATCGTGTGAATACGAATCGTGGTGTATAGTTTTTGAATTACGAGAAGTGTAACAGCGTATGATTTTTTAAACGGCAGAATACAAATCGGGATATGCGATTTTAAATCTCATGAATACGAATGGCGATGGATGATTTTTAAATCTCGTTAATGTCAATACGGAACGTGATTTTTAGCGAATCACGATGTGTGATTTTTAAATTGCGAGAAGAATAAAAACGTATGATTTTTAAAACGCGTAAGTACGAATAGCGATATATGATTTTTAAATCATGTGACTATAAATAGCTTGATTTGCAACAAAATCGGCACAAATAAACCACGTCATAATTGATTATCCAAATGAGCGATTCGTAATAATATCGCTCAAAAAATATCAAAATTTTAAAAATCTCGTGGAAATGAGTAGTCATTTAAATTTGCGATAAAATTTGCGCAAATAAAGCGCGTCAAAAACGAATTTATTTAAGTGCCCCGTTCCAAAAGTTCAAGACGTAAAATATCTTTAAAAAAAAAATCGTTATTTCAGAAACTACATGAAGATGGGTAGCATTGAATTTACGATAAATTTGGCACATATGGAGAGCGACAACCGGAATTCAAAATTCGTTCGTGTATTGTAATAATGTCGTGTTAAAAATATGGTATTTTCAAGGCTATGCGTAAATCCGTAGTGTTAACCATCCAAAAAAAGCGATCGAAAACCTACATTGGTTGAGATTGGGTGTGTCAAAAACTTAAACGAGCAATCTCAGACTTTTTTTATTTTTCCAAAAGAAAAAATGGAGAAAAAAAATTAGTTTCATTTCTTTTTCTAAAATTACATACGGTTGCTGCTCAGGCCGCATGTGGCCCGCGTGCCGCAAGGTGTGTACCCCTATATTTATGAAACTTTATCTCACAATTGCGTGTTTTCGTAGCTAACTATTTTGCAAACTATTAAACTACATTTTTCAAAATCTTATTCTCTACACAATCAAGTAGATTATATTTTCCATAATATCCTGATCAATTGTTTTAGTAATTAAATTTAGGTTTTTCTTTAAATTAAACGTTCGTTTTTAAATTATTTTATTTTATAACCGTCGCATTAACAGCCGACCCAATTTTTGGGTTTACGACTATTAATGTTCAACTCCGTTTGAAATTTTGAACCAAATCCAGAAGACAAGGGAGCTCCTGGATCGAGTATTGGGAGAAACACGCCTTCGTGAAGGACTTTGTTGATGGAGCTAACCTGCATTTGCGTTACATGGTGAGGAAAACCATCAAACCCCCCCCCCCCCATCGTTTAGCCGGGCGGCACAGGAACTCGTCGGCACTGTGGTCAATGTAGGCAAATTTCGAGTTGTTACACTCTCGCTTTTGGACTCTTACACTTCTTTACAGCAATGAGCTTCTTATACGAAAAGTTAAAACAATTATTGCTTTTTTATTATTACTATTACTTTTTATTCTAACTATTATAACTAAAACACTTTTTTTTCAGATAAAATGTATTCATTTTACGATATATTCCTCACTCGAACGCAATCCAGAAGACAAGGGAACTCCTGGATCAAGTATCGGGCGAAATTTCACTTCAGTGGAGGGCTTTTTGGTGGAACTAACCTGCATTTGCGATACAAGGAGAGGAAAACCATGAAAAATTATCTCGATTCGCTCGACGGCACAAGGACTCGACGAATTATAAGCTATTATTCTTTCAAATTAGGAGCCAAAATCTTACATAAAACTTACGTGTAAACTTATTTAAATTCAATATACTTTGTTACTAAGTTAATAATACCAAGACTCTAAAGTGGACAAATGAAAAATGACATTTAACTTCAAAAATATGAATATGTCAATAAAAATCGACATGTTTTGGGCCCTCGAAAATTCATGTCACTAGTCATTTACGTTAAGCAAGTTCTGAGATTGCCAGTGTTTAAAGCAAATGTTTAGCGTTCTCAAATATAGGCACCCAGTTTCAAGACCAGCCAGATGTGAATGAGGAAAATAAGAGTGATTTGAAACAAAAAATGTTTGGTTGCGAATGGAGGGCTTTGTTGATGGAGCTAACCTGCATTTGCGTTACATGGAGAGGAAAGCCACTATTTTTTATTTTTTTTAAAATTATTGTCAAGTTTTTATTAAAAGAAAGCTTAGAATTATTTCTAGTTAGTTGAAAATTAAATCTTATTAAGAAATTAAATACATTCTGCTGCTTTAGAATTACTTGATGCAAAACAGCTGACTATTTAGTAAGCATTTCTATTTTTTCGAAAAAATGATTATAAATTATTGATTATCTTTTTTATTGTTTCCTATTAGAGTAATGAAAAGTAAATGCATATATGCGCAACTAAAAAAAAAAAAAAAAAAAAAAAAAAACAGGTTACTTTGCTTTTTAAAGGGAGAAAAAATTAATGAGCTGCAATTTTATCTTGACGTTCAAACTTATTCTCGCCCGCTATCTTTAAGAAAGTTGTCTTTTTTTTTAAAAAAAAAAATGATGAATTTTTTTTATTTAAAGAAGCTTGTAATATTATTTTTCAACTTTAGCACAATTCACAAAGTATTTTTATAGCAGTAAAATGGCCAGTAGGTCTTATTTTGTTTAACAGCAAATACTAAAAATGGAAAATTGTAAAAAGAATTCCAAAACCGTGCTAATTTTAGAATCGTCATATCAAAAATTCTTTCTTTTTCTAAATTTAGGTTTTTCTTAATAATCATATAAAGTATATACATTTTTGAATTTTAAATTATTTTATTGCTGTAATTATCATGTTCAGAAAATAGTTTTAATATACGTTTTCTTTCATAAATTTTAAATAGAAATTGTTTTTATTTCGCAGTAAGGAGTTAATTCATTAATGTTTATCGTGTTTTCATTATTGTTCATCGTGTTATCATTAATGTTCCATTAAACCGCGACAATGATTTTTTTAAACCCCAGAATTGAAATAATTTTGGACGATTTAACTTATTAAAATTATTATAAATCGAATTTATTTCTTTACTTTGTTAAGACGGCAGGAAAGATAGGGGAAAGCAGTAAGAATTGCTTATAATCATATAACTTGCGTAATTTTAAGTAAAAAATATTGTAAAAAAATTATTGGGTGTGTAATATAAACTCTATCATAATATGTCCTAAGTATATTTCAAAACATATCTAAATTAGATTTTGAAAATATATTTTCAAAATTTTCGAATCGGGCGAAGATGTCAAGTTGTTCGAAATAATTGACCTTTTAACTATTTAACTTTGTATCGAGGGAAGATTTATTTCATTCGACTTTTCAAATTTCAATTGCTGACGGAAATGTTTAACTTGCCAGCTGTTAAGTAAAACAATAACATATAATTACAAGTTATTAATTTTTCAAATTAAAACTTATTTTAATATCATCGTAAACTTATTTTATATCAATATACTTTGTTACGAAGTGTATAATGCCAAGGCCCTAAAATATTGTATTAAGTTTTGTATTATTGCAATTAATTTTGGCAAAATATTAGTCTAATTTTTCTTTTCATTTTTTAGTTTAGTTATAATGTTTTTCTTATTTATTTCATTTCATTTATTTATTTTATTTCATTTATATATTTTATTTTGTTATTTATTTCTGTTTATAGATTTATTAATTTTGCTTAAATACTAGAATTAGATTTTCTTTCTTTTTTTTAATATTATTTAGTTTTCATTTTTGTGATTTTTGAAAGTTTATACAATTTTTCTTAGTTTATTATTAATTTGTTGTTATTATTTAATGGCTCTATCACACGAAACCAAGAAGCGAAGGCCTTTGTTATCATTCTATAATTGTAAAAAATGTGTTATGAAGAGGTAATAATAATGTACTTTCTATTTACAGTGTATACAACAAGGGATCGGAGGTGCCCCAGACTTGCCAGCCGAATTAAACAACGCTCTTCAACCTCATTTCAGAGGATTTCATAATGATCTGGGATCTACAGGAAGTCGTTATACAGACTAAATAGACTACAAAAAGAATTAACTTTTCCGTATCAGTTTAAGAAGCGACTATCTGTTAAAATGGTGTAACTCAAGAGAATTGATTATTCCCTGTACCGAATATCTTGGTTCTAATTCTGCAGTTAAAACAAAGTAGCGTGATATTCATTGTAATTAATATTAATGCAGGTTATTCATATAATATTCATATATCATTCGGATGTAAGTAAAATAATATTTGGTGTTGGTGTCTTTATTTACTTCCGAAACATAAATTTTAAAATCGAATCTAGTCCTCACACATACATTTTAAATATAAAGAAAGTCATTTATGTACTCTAAATATTTTTACTCATATTGACCTTTACCAGCACAAACACAAAATGCTGTGCTGGAGATAAGGTGGTAAATTGTTATAACTTGTTTTCTTAGCATTTCTACACATTCAAATAATTAAAGGACCCTTATTTTCCAAAATAAAAACAGTTTTTAAGGGAACCCTGATACTAAATGTCGCATATTGAATATAATACTAATTTTTAAAATGAAATATTCAAAACGATTCTTAAATAATATGCATAGAATTTAAAATTCTGTATAAAACTGAAAAAATTTGAAAATTTCCATTTTTTTTTTTGAAAAAAGAATTTTAATTGTTACTTATCTGATCTTTGTTTAATTCATTGCTGGATAAAGGTCTTCTCCAAACTTTCCTTTTTTTTATTATTTAAGTTTTATCAAACTATTGTTTGCTGTCTTCATTGCCCAATTCAAAAAAAAAAAAAAAAAAAAAAAGAGTTAAAAATATTTTATTGTCTTTGAAATCAAAAAGTGTGACATACCATAAAAGATACAAAGTTCCTTCCTTACATAAAGTTTATTGTCTCATTGGTGAGTTTTTAAATCTGGAGTATTTTTGTTAAAGAATAAACAAATCCAATTAAATCTGTAATGTGACATCCATTTAGATAACTCACTCGATACATTTTATTAAATTAGTCTAAAAAGTCAACAGTTTTTTACAAGGTTGCCACACTGTAAATTAAAGTTGTAGGAATTTATAATTTTAAAACTCACTTTATCATTCAGAATTCTAAATTCAAATACATTACCCGAAAAGTTATACATTGGCATACCTGCCAACATAGGAGGAATAAAATAATGGAGATTTTACTAGCGTCGTTTTTCAGGATAAGAGTAAAGTTGGACACATCATGTTAAGTCGAAAAGAGAAATTCAAAATTGGAAATAATATGAGCACTTATATTTAGCAAAAAATATGTATATAAATCTTAATCGAAAGAAAATTTTTTTGAACCATCATTTATAATTACTTAAATTATTTTATAAATGTTGTTAAACAGCCGACCTAATTTTGGGTTTACGGCTAATAATGTTCAACTTCATAGTCTTGTAATTTTGAACTCAATCCAGAAGACAAGGGAACTCCTGGATCAATCAAGTACTGGGAGAAATTTGCCTTTGTGCAGGACTTTTTGATGGAACTAACCCGCATTTGCGTTAAATGGAGAGGAAAATCACAAAAATGTCCCATTGTTAGCCAGACTGCAAGGGGCACTTAAACTATTATATCTCAACAAACTGCAGTACTGGAAATAGTACTATCTTTTGAGGAATAAGAGAAGTATTTTTACCATCAGCAGAATTTTTATCGCCAAAATGTTTTTTTTTTTTTTCAAAATTTCTTAAGCAAACACGGAGAAATTTCAGAATATACGGGTAAACAGGAGACTTGGCAGGCATGCATTTCTGAACTTAGCCCTGTAATGATATAAAAGTAAAGAAAACTAAGCATGCAATTCCCTGTATTAGGATTGAAAACTAAAAAGGTGTTCACTTATGCGAACAAGCATTTTGTAAAGATTTAAAAATCGCTAAAGATTTGCAATTTTATTAAACAATGGCTAAAAACATATTTATAAAACACTCAAAACAAAAAACAGCAAAAATTAATCTTCAATAGATATAAGTACAAAAACTGTTGTATAACTGTGTAAATATTTTTTAACACACCTAGGAAACTTTCCTGACTGGAAAACTTTATTTTCAGGAGATACGTGAGGAAAATAATTCACACCTATTTCGCCGTTCCCAAAAACTCCTATTAATGGAATATCTGGGTACATGGAATGAAATATCGCACTTTCATAATTATGCTTTTCAAACAGTGAATATCCTCTGGCCACGCAAGCGAACATGAAAGCATAGCATCGGTTTTTGAGAAGCCCGGTCTCTTGAAATATTTTTAGTTTATTTTTTAACTCCTCTTCACATTTATCATTAAGGCCAATTATAACTGAGGATGCCTCAATATTTTTGCCACAAAACACTACGGCCGACCCCGAGAGAGATTGAGTTCGATCGACGATGGCACCTCCCACGGCGACTTTACTTTCTTCTCTAAAAAGGCAACTTTGCACCAGTTTATCAATGATAGACGTTCCTCTGGGAGTTAAAAATGCTAATAAGCATTTGATTTTCGTTTCTTTTGGAACTAAATTTGATAGATCACATTTTCGACCATCGACTGGAAAATGATGAATTTCAACGCCAGGAATGTTAGGAAAGCAAAATCCTGACAATGCAAATCCATCTTCAACTTCTTCTGGAACTTTTGCATTAGAACAACACCCTATGATACCAGATGCAATTGTAAACATTATTGTAGAACGAGATGGTAAATGCGAGCCCAAAGCAATTTTCATGGCTGAAAAAAAAAAAAAATTTTTTTTTCACAGTTTAATAACTATTTGTTTGAAATAAATGTGTATTTTTTTAAAAATAAAATATTCCTTTTTATACAGTTGATAGCTCCTAAGCACCTTTAAAAAGTTTTTCAAATAAAAAAGTACATTATGACACACTGAAAAATAGAGTTACTCTTTTCAGTCTTTTGGAAAAGAAATATTTAACTAAGTGGTAAAAAAAATAATAATTATGATTTAAAAATGCTGATTATAACAACTCTTATTATTCATATACAAATGGGTTTTTTAATTATAGATATACCAAATATTCAGCATCTATTTCAAAACATCTAACTATTTAGCAGGGCTAAATATTTGCTAAGAGGAAAATATTTAACTAAGCGGTAAAAAAAAATCACAATTTAAAAATGCTGATTAAAACAACAATTTTTTTTTTCATATAATAATGGGTTCTTTAATTATAGATATACCAAATATTCAGCATTCAGCATCTGTTTCAAAATACAGTAGAGAACCCGTTATCCGGAAATCAGAAAACTGGAACAAAGTTCGATAAATTTTCCAGTCATTTTTAAAATTTTTTTTTTTTTCCTCATGAGATTTTAGGATTTTTCTTTCTTTTTTGAAAGATGTTTACCTTACCATCATTTTGGAAATAATCATTAGTGTATTACTCCATCGTTTTTTCTTCTTTTTAAGATTATTTCCAAAAAAATTTTTTTTTTAGTTGGGTTTAACAATAAAAAAAACGGCTTTCTGTAGCGATTCAGAAAACCGGAAAAATCAGTTATCCGGAATAGCGATGGTCCCGACCGTTCCGGATAATCGGTTCCCTATCTAACTATTTAGCAGAGCTAAATAGTTGGGTATTTTTTTAATCTTAAAATAATAAGGTTTAAAAGATCAACTTTTTATGAAACTGATATTTCTTTGAAACACACTGTTAAAAGTTTTTTTTTTTTGTTCCTATAATAAATGCCTGTTGCTACCGCTTATAGCATTCAAACAAAAAGAGAAATTATTACTAGAGACTCCCTTCAGTCCTGATTATTATTTTACCCTATACTCTATTCAGGGTATCTACTAAATCTAGAGTTTTTAAATCCATGACTTAATGGGTAAATGCATCATTACTCAATAAAGTTGAAAGAAGATCTAAGTGAGTATAACTTTCTTTCTTAAAAACAATATAGTTTTAACTGAGCAAAACTTAGCACACTTTTTTAATAAGCCAAATTGAACAAATGCAATAATAAAGGACTAAAATCAATAAAAGTGAAAAAAAACTCAGCAATTAATGGTAACAAACATTCAAATTAGAACATGGATTTAAAAATATTTAATGCCTTTTAAGGTCAATTCTAAGGAATATGTTAATTTAAACTCACAGAAACAACAGTATCAACGCCATTCCTTGCACTATCAAATTATGTTATATATATATATATATATATATATATATATATATATATATATATATATATATATATATATATATATATATATATATATATACATAAATCGAAATAAAAAAAATATTTCAAAGAATAAACAAAAGTGTTACTTTAAATTTTTTCAAAGTGAAATCATTTTTAATATTATGTTTTACTAACATTTTTTTTCATATTTATTAAGCTTAAAACATTTTAGTTGACTTAATTTTTCTTTTCTATGTAACAAGTATAATTTTAATATAAAACCAACGGGCCCCTGCCTGTAAATATAAATTACGGTGCAAGATTGTGGAACATTATTAAAGGCTACAATAGCTCCATAATGAACTGAGAGTTTCCATGAAGCATTTATTTAGAATTGCGACTTTCTAGGTGTGCAGCTGTCTATTACCCTTAACACTGAAACACATATCATAAAACAGCTAGAAATATTTGTATTAAACTTGTGTAGAAAATATAACTTTAAAAAATTTGAAATCGTAATATGTTTTTTAATAAAAACTTATTTATTTCTTAGTGGTTCTCTAAAAAGTGAGACATTCAAAAAAAGTTAGTAAAATGTTTTTTTTTTTAAATAATAATATTTAATAAAATTGATCTGCATATTACTGACCATCATGAAAGATCTTTTGGCAGAGAGTCTTTAGATGTATTTGATGATGATTTGACAAATTTTTATACAAATTGAGGCATGAAAAAATATGTCAGAAAATTGAAATCATAGGATAATCTTTTTGTAAGTTGATGCTTTAATTTGTTTTTAATAAGTTGATGTTTAGTCAATGTATGTATAAACATTGAACTGTGGGTAAAATTATCAAGAGAAGTAGTAGCTGAAACAAAATTCTTTTTTTGAATTTTTATTTTTTCACACATAAATTACAATATTATGAAAAATTTACGTACATTTGCTTAAATTTTCTTTCTAAGTTACCAAAATTTTGGATTCTTCGTCACAACAAGTATTTGATAAATGTCAGAACCTCTTTGATTTACCTCCAAAAGGGTATCGGTCAATTGGACGTTGGAAAATCCGACTTATACTGTTTTAATTAAGATAAGTTTTTAAAGAACACATTTTCAAAAATTTATTTGGTTAAAAATAAAATTTTAACTTGTATGAAGTTAAAATTTTTATTTTTAACCTGCATTAATCTAGTAGTGTTATTCGGAGAGTAAATTTCTTTAGACCCATAAAAAAGAAACAAAACATAATTAATGGAAAGATACTTCAGATACTCAATATAAGAATCATTTGTTATATCTTGGGCTAATTTTTTGTAAGCTAGTATAGTAGATGCCTGCCACTTGGAAATGGTGTCAGCAAGTCAAAATGTCTTGTCTGTGAAAAGAGGCGCCATATAGGAATTATTTTTTTCAAATGCAAATCACTGAGAACAAGATCTGAACTATAAGATGGATGGTCAAACAATTCACAGTGAAATTTCTGGTGTAGATTTTCTTGTGTGTAATTTGCAGCATTGAGTGAAGCAGTAAAAACGGAATATTCCACGTCGTTTGATCTGAATGGTTTGTCCCAGATGTCTACAGATTATGGGTGCAGAGGAGGCTCCATTACTCTACTAGACTACAAAAACTTATTCCAGTGTGTTATATTTTTAGTGATTCGTAGGTTAATAATTATTGTATAAAAGCCAGTGCAATAAATATCAATTTTTTTTCTATGCAAAAAATAAACTTAAGTCAGTCAAATATCTTCCATTTTGTTTGGTGACCTTTTGCTATCTTTCTGGCTATTTCATGACCTCATTCTTACAGAACTTTTGATCCTTATCAGAAAAAAAGAAACTCGCCCCAAAACAATTTGAGGTCTTCATTATAATTTCAATTTTTCCTTTTTAAAATTTCCGTAAATTTTGAAATAAATGATGGGGGATCTAAGCTCCAATAAATGTGTTCATCCTACTAAAGATGTGTGAGATCTATCGTTGTATTCCTTTGCAATCCCCCCCATGTCTTTCCAAAAAATTATGTTTCATTTTTTTTAATGGACTTTGGGAAATTTACTTTCTGAAAGACCCCTCCCCATACACAATATTACCTGAATTAAGGTACTTTCTCTTGTGAAGATTACTCTCTCTTTTGAATTTCTTTAAATCAGGTTCACCAAATATGTAAGTCGGATAATATACCTCGAAATCCTCCAAAAAAGAATAAGAAGCAAAGGCAATACAAAAAGTAGGCCGAACTCTCAAGCTCTCTAACTGTTTTTTCAAGCCATACTCAAATGATGAAATATACTGCTCGCATGCATCATTGTAATCTGGTACATCATCCTGAACGTTAACTTCAGCTACCTGGAAAATACAATAATTAAAAATGACGCATCTGATAATTTCAAAACTTAGGATAAATAGCAGCGAATGAAGGGAAGCTTTTCATTTGGCAATTCCCTCAAAATTATGAAATTTTTTATTAGAAAAATTTAAGATGAATCTTTATGCAGGAAATTCTAAATTTCTTCCCTCTTAGATAGATTTTAGACACAAGGAAGTCAAAACTTTTACTATCAAACCAATTATTTCCTGCATATTTAGTTTAGGCTGAATCAAATAAGGCCAAAAAGTTACAGCATTATAAGCTACAGTAAACTGCAAATAAAAACTAAATTTCTTGACTTATACACTACTGCCCATTAAAATTGCTACACCAGGAAGGTGACACACCACATACCTGAAATTTGCAGGATGGATAAAGCATGTTGTGCTATGCATATGATTAGCTTATCATCGCATCCATGCAAAGCAGGCAGCGGTAGCGACACCTAGAATGTGTATAAATATGGACACAGGGGTCTGTCTAGGTTTTTCTGAGAGGTACCTATCTTTGTGAAATTTTAGACATAATTTGTCAAAAATTATGTTAAAAAATCAACACAAAAATCTGAATTTATCGTTTCTTAAAGGATACAAAAATAAAATCTTAAGAAAAAGTATTTTGTGAAACTAACGTTTTTCCTAAAGTTGAATGTGTGAAGGTACCGCTAAACGGTAGTAAATTCGGCCTGGGCAGACCCCTGGGATATTAAAAATTCTTAAGGTTTGTATTTATAATACATAAAAATTGGCAATATACAATTTTGTTTAATTATAATAAAGTTTTTTTTTAGTTTATTTAATTCTTAACATCCATATTTAACACATTCAATCAAGAAACATAAGGTTCAGTCATTTGACTGGCTATGGTAAAAGTAGGTAGGATATATTATTGATATGTTTACTGTTAAACTTCGATGTTATTACGACACCTGAATTTCGAATTTGAGTTATTTTATGATACGTTCGCTTCGTGACGAATCCACATCATTATCACTCCCCCCCCCATTCTAATAATTTTATACGATGTCATAATGAAAAGCAAGATTTTCAATTTAACAAGTCACGCGCTTAGTTTTGTTGTAAATCCTCGTCATTTATGGATTGCTTTTTTTTGTTGCTATTGTTAATCATTTCTTGAGTCTTTCCTCTTGGTTTTGCAACTGTAATTAATATGAAGCTAACTAATTTCATATTTTATTAATTACTTTTTCATGCGCTTAATTTGCAACAATTCCGTCAGAAGTCCACATTAATTGTCAATCCCTTTTTCGGCAGTTATTGCAATTACTTATTGTTTTTTCATTCATTTCAACACGGATTTCGCAATTCTGATATTTTTTATAAGTTATTATTACAACATGCAACATTTTAAAAATTTGAGAATTATGCACATGTTAAAACTAATTTATAGAATGTGCAAATTTAACTGAGGAATTATTTTTTATTTAAACTAATTATCATTAAAAAAATTAGATTTTTATAATGATAAAATAAAAAATTTTTTACATTTTGGATTTCTTAAAAGTTATGCATGAATTAGTGAACGCCCTTTTTTGTGATAGGTGCCCTTTTTATTATTTTTTTTTTATTCGCCCTGCCCTTCTTAAGGTTAAGAATGAATACTGTCATTATGCCAATTTTTTTAATTGAATAACATATCAGTTATATTGTATTCCTCCTATCATTCTTCTTTCCAAAAAATAAAAGTTTTGTTTTTAGACTTAAAATTAATATGTATGGCCTATAATTAAAAAATTTTTTTTTTTTTAGATATTTCATTGTAAAACATAACATAAATTTTTTCTAAAGCTAACATAGAAGAAAAAAAAAATAATCATAGCTAAGCCAAGTCATATGTACCTACTTTACCCCACTTCAGAAAACAATTCATAATAAATAGAAATTTGAAATTTATTCTTAAATTTCTATGAAGATTTGTTCTTTAGATGTCCCCCTACCAGTTTGAACTAATATTGAAAGTTTTTGCCAGTTTTACATGATGTTAGTAGAAAGTAAATGATGATTGTAAATACGAAATTTTTTTATTAGTTTCTAAAATTTAAATAAAGATGTTTACCACAATCCCAATGTAAATGACTCTAAAAATATTAAACTAAATGTCTTAATTTAGAAAAAGAAAATAGATGGTTTTTTAAAATTAATATTCTATAACAACAGTAACTATGAAAGTTAAAACAAGAGAAGTAAAGCATCAATAACAATTTTTTATTTTTAAAGAATTTAAATTAGAATTATTTAAATTAAGGGAAGTTAGATACTCATTATTGATTTACAGACATTAAATTGTTCCATAGTTAAATGCCTGTTATGTCAAAGAGCCGTGCTCTACTATGCGTAATAAAAACCTAAGTCAAAATAAGCTCAGCAAGTTGAAATTATACAGAAAATTTACTTCTGATAAAGTTTGATCTATGGAGCAAACTATATCAGGAGTCTAGATCTTACGAATTCATGAAAAGAAAAGAAAACATTACTTTGATGAAGGTTTCGCTTCAGATAAACCTTAGAGCGAAATAAGTACAGTTGACTCGTGTTATAACGACCTTGTGATAGAACGACCAACATGATATAACGACCCTGTGAAGGAGTCCCAATTCACATCCTTAAAAGATAAAGTTATTTTACTCTTGCTATAACGACCCTCTTTGAATTTGAACACCGCTCTCTCTTAACTTCCTATTGGAAAGTGGGGTTGAATGGTCGACCTTGAACAAGCACACCTCTGTTCCAGCACACCACAAATTCTTAATTGTTAACAATTGCTAAAATGTCATTATGTTTTATTAATGTATGTATCCCATCCTTTTTTGACTTATAACATGTATACCACAAATAGTCTAATCATGCATTATGACATTTAAAACCATTATATGACCGATTTTCAAAGGAAATTTGCTCATTTTGATATAGCGACCATTTGATATAACGACCAGATTGGGACAGTCCCGATGGGGTCGTTATAACGCGAGTCAACTGTATATATATATATATGTATATATATATAAAACTCTGATGAACGAAAGGAAAGGGATATTTCCATATCGGTCCCTGTGCACGACTGGAAAAAAGTAACTATGAAGCACAACAAAAACACACATAACTTAACAAAGCAAATACTTTGTTTCATCTTATACCTTAAAGAACCAACTTATTCCTTTACGGCGTTTTAATTCAATTGCTGACATAGAACTCCAAAGTTTGCAAACTTGAGCACAATTGGTCAAATCACGGGCTCGTAGATGCTTAAAAATATTTTCAACAATAGGAGGTGACTGTGAAAAAGCATACATTTTGATAAATATAACGATTCAGTAGTGCTCTTCTAAACAAAAAAAGAACTTATTGAACAGTTTCTCTTATATTTTGTTTACTCTTCTGCTTACTTTGTGATTGAACGGATTGACCTTTCTACTTCTGTCCAAATTTTCAGCTGAAATTGAATCAAATGCTCCATAAAGGTACATTTTCACCGAAATCTGTTGTCACACCTTCGATCACCGTCACGAATTATGGAAATTTGATTGGTGGATTTTATTTTCCTGTGATAAACTCACCAATTAAATTCCTCTATTCTCTGGCGTAATTAAAGGTCTGGAAAGAAAGAAACCCCTAATGACTTAGCGTTATAAGCTATGATTTGCAAACACAAAAGTAGATAAACGGAAACGACTGGTACATTTTGCAAACAAGCGCATGTGTTGTTTTTACCGTGTCATCTGAATGCATTTAGAAGTTAATTATAATTTAATGAATTTGTTTAAGCAATCATTTTAAAAATTTTAAGTTTTCAGAGTAAGTAAAAATAAAATTTTTACTGTAGAACATGTTTTTATTTTAGTGTTACCACTTAAAATGAAGAATACATTTATAAAAACCATTTAAATGGTCAGTTATAATCATTTAAATGGAATTTATGTTATGTAATTTATTTAATAAGACATTAAAAGTCTTGTTGAACTTTTAAGGAAATATAGTCTATCAGCCTTCTCTGTTGTTTACTAGCCCCAATTGTACAAACTTCTTGTCTAAATTCAATCAAAACAGCTGTCACTTCTGTGATGCGAAAAAATTAGTATTTCTGACAAATAAACTTTTTCTTTTTTGATAATTATTAAATTTAAGGAAGTTTCGTTATAGAAATTTTTTGTTTCAGTCCATACGTGTAACATAATTTAAATCTGATGATTTGTTTTTAAAATAAATCATTGATTTAAATCAATTATATCATTCATGTATTCTTAAAGTTGTGGCATATTTTTAACAATCGAATTTCTTTGACGATGAATGCTTTATCCAAAGTACAAAAATAGTTAAATAGAGTTTAACTTTTGGAGAGAGTTACAAAATTACACTATAATAAATTTTTAAAATTTATTTTCATTAATATAATATTTAATTAAATAGTTATATTTTGAACCTTTTCTGAAACCTATATGCAGTGTCTTTCGAAGTTTTTTAAACAAAATGTTTTAAAACATTGAGATTTTAAACTACTGAAGGAAAAAAAAAAGTTTGATAAAATCACTCAATTTCACTGTGGAACTGTTGCTGATTGAGTGGGTCGAGAAATGATTACCTCAAATGTGTGATTCAAAATTTGAGGCACGTTATAATGGTCCATTAAAATATCAAGATTTTAGAGTCTTGTGGAAATCTGTATTGATAGCGGCCAGCATGGTGATTGGCAAACCACGTAGTTTCATAGCGGAATTTTCGCTAATTGATTGGGCCAAAATAAAAAGTTATTGCTTTCCTTGAGTATTTAAGAACTATATGAAAATTATTTAGAAATAACTGCCAAAATCGCTATTGTCATTAAAAAAACTGTTGAATTTCTGGGGAGAGTTGCTATTGACAATGTCACGTATGAAAAGGTACCCCAACATAGAATCGAGTTAACATGTCTTGAATGGGAATTGTAATTTTGTAGTGGTAGAAACTCTACACTACTCCCCCACCAGTATTACATAACTGTGATAAAGTTCGATGTCTGGATACCACTAGTCGATTCATTGCTGTTTAGTTAGAAGCTGGGAGAACTGTATTAAGATCCCCGAACACTTGAGTGCTGATCGTGAGAGCTGTATTAAACTCACGGTCGTGGTCACTCCTCTGTTGCCTTAAGCTGTCGAGTGACGTGTGTGAGAAGCAACAGCGTAAGGAGGACCAAGTCACAAGTAGCAAGTCAACTTTTCAACCATCCATCAAAGTAGACATGTTCAAATCAAAGTGAGAGTTTCTGTCTAGGTAGGGACGTGTTCATATCATGTCCGGGTCACCAATGTGGGGATAGTAAGTTGCTATCGACAATGTCAACCGTCATCTATGAAAAGATACCCCAACATAGAATCAAGTTAACATGTCATCTTATATACTAGTAAGTGGGAATTTTAATTTTATAGTGGTAGACACACTACAAATTTTTTGAAAGTTTAGAAAAATTAATCATGTTGATTACCATGCATTAGGTTAAGTATTACCAATATGTTTAATAAAGTTTTCATAAATTAAAAAAATTAACAAGATAATTTTAACTGAAAACTTATTTCAAATGAAGTTAGGATTTCATAATAAAATTATTTTTGTTTCTTACGTCATTAATTCTCAAAAAGGTGTATACAGGGAAAGAAATTTTTTTTGTTTCGTTTATTTTAAACATAAATTAAATACTAATTTGCATTCTAAATTAAAAGTATTTCAGTTATTTATTATTATCAATAAGTAATTATAAAAATATCTACTTTTATTCTATAAATATATGCTGACATACTCATGGTGCGTAGCATTTTTTAAAAAACTGCTTAAAGGTGCTTATTTTCTTTTATTAAAAGCCTTTGAAGGTGCTTTTTTCGTGGGATGTTTTTAAAAAGTGCTTTATTTTCCCTTTTCAAAAAAATTAGATTTTTTCTTTACCATGTCGATTTTTGCCTCGTATTATGCGAAAGCCTGATTTTCACATTGTTCTATTTAATGTTTTCTCAATTCATTCAAACACAATGCATTTTGCTTATCGTTATTCCGTAGCGTATGAAAGCATCAATCATTTTACATGTTTGATGAAATACTTGCGAGTCCGCATGTACGTACACAGAGCTGAGTTCGGTGAGATCCTTGTGCTCTCATGTGCAACTCTGCTGCATTTTGCAAGATATTCTCAATTTCAGGCTTTATTTTCCACCCTCTGAAACGGAACTGAAAAATCTCTCAATTTATTCAAGGTGGCTAATGTAATCAAGAAAAGAGTTCTTTATCAGATACTAGTTTTTTTATCATGATCATGAAAATAATGTCTAATGATTAATAAATATGTCTTTGAAAACTATTTTGCATTTTGTTAATGTATATAGTGCTTAAAAATATTTTTTGAATGCTTAAAAAATTCTTAAAAAGTGTATTAAAATTAATTTTTGTTTTATATTTTAAAAATAAAATTAAATACTAATTTACATTCTAAATTAAAAGTATTTCGGTTATTTTAAAAATTTATTTTAAAAATAAAATTAAATACTAATTTACATTCTAAATTAAAAGTATTTCGGTTATTCATTATTATTAATAAATAATTTAAAAAATATCCACTTTTATTCTGTAAACATGCTGACATAATAAAAAAGTATAGGTAACTGAAGACATTGAACATGCATTACTTTACATTTAAACTTAAAATGCAAATAAAAATTTAATATTAAGATGTAATGTATGGAAGAGTTTGTTCCTTTGTTTGTTGGTGACATGAAATATACATGAAAAATCCCATATTTTTGCATTATTTTAAGTTATTAAAATTATGTAACTGTATTAAATTTACAGCATTTGTATCTGTTTAATTAATAAAATTATAATGTTTCTTCCAACTGAATGAATATAAACTTTAAACAAGGAAAGCATGAAAAATTCAAGGTATTATATTTTTTGCTTCTAAAATATTTAAAAATAATGGAATGATAAAAAGGACAATCAAATTGGCTGCATACATATGTGTAGATAAAATAGTGAAGTAAAGCATGATATATCTGATCAAACAAATGAGTTTGGAAGAAATTTTTGGTCTAATTAAAAAAAAAAATGGTACAAAATATTTTTCAATCAAAATATTGTGTTGCTCATAAAAAAATCTTCACTCTAAAAGAAAAATTAAATGGATAATTATCCCTGCAGGAAAAAATATTGCAAGAAAGTAGAATGAGGATGTATTAAAGTGTTGTGAGAAAAGTAAGACAGTAAGTTATTATATATTTTGATTTATAATTTTATTTAACATATGTGCTAGTTCATTCAAGAGTTGTGCATAATCAATCAAGTTTTTTTTTCTTTATTAGAATTTTTTTAAAAATAAATTGGTTAAAAGAAAATAAACTACAATCCTTAAAGAAAATTTTAAAAAATCATTGTAACTTAAAAAAAGGCTATTTTTGGGGGAAATTAAAAAAAAAAAAAAATAAAGACTCTGTTCTGAGAAAATATTAGTTTCTGATAATTTTCTGCCCCCTTGTCTCTTACTAGGTAATTATTAATTATTGTAATCTCTTATTAATTATTATGCTTACTCCTTGTTAATTATTTAATAATAAATCAAAAATATAATACTTTTTTGTCTTTTTTAACATAATGAAGCTTTAAGTATATCAATATGCTTAATGTTGCATAAAATAATATACATCGATAAAATTTTAAATGAATTTGAATATTTTCAATATTTTGGAATTATGTTCTCTTTTAGAAGATAAGTCTCCTTTTATTGATTCTATACTAGAATCAATAAAAGCAGACTGCACACGTACAATAATAATTTGTTTCTGCTGATATCAGAAAAATTCTAAAAATCAATTCAGAAATGCACCTTATTCCCATTTATGCCTTTGATTGTAGCAAGCATAATGTATTTGTTTGCTACAATCAAAAACATAATTAACAGGATTAGGAAACAGAGAAACTTTTCATCTTCACTTGACATCTTATAATTTTTTGAAAAATTTTCAAAACTATCTGAGCATGGAAATTATAATGGTCTCTATTATTTAAAGAATTTTTAGAGACGTTTTAACTTCGACTTACAATTTGCATGGATTAATTGTTTTATAATTATATTTTATTAGAAGAGCAATAATGCTTTTAAAAATTACATGTCACATATATATTAAATTTAAAGTAACACGGCTCAGCAATTTTAACTCCAGTTTAAAAAGATTTTTATTGGAAAATTTAATGGTTTTCATTCAGTTTTATTTAAACTAAAGATATTTATGTAAATAACAGAAACTTAAGTTATCAAGATATAAAAGATTTATTTAAAAAAAAAAAAAAGCAAATGTAAAAAAGTAATCTCATTATTGCTTACAGAGAAAGTAGAATTTGAAAATATATTTTTTAAATATTGTGAAGAAAGAACTTTCGACAATGTCAAACCTTCTTTGATGAAAAGTACCCTTACGTAGAATCGAGTTAAAATGTCTTATATACTAGTGAATCGCGATGTAATAATTGTAGTGGTGGACTATTATTCAATGTATTATATTAGTGGTAGGTTACAGTGCTCTCACACCAAAATTTTATCTATGGTAGAATTCTATGAACAGATACCACTAGTTGATTCATTGCTATTTTTATGAGAAGCAGGGAGAGCTGTATTAAGTTAACCAGACTTAGATTGTTGATCATGAGAGCTGTATTACGTTCATGGTTGGGGTGGCTCACTGTCCTGCCATTTGTAGTCAAGTATATACAGGCTGAGTAGACAAGTATATCGAGGCTGAGTAGAAACAGCGTGAGGAGCTGAACAAACTATCAGTCACAAGTAGCAAATCAATGTTCAATGTAGACCATGTACCAGTACTGAACAATGAGCTGGACAATGTACAAGTCACAAGTTACTTGTTGTCACAAGTTGCTACTTGAAGTAGCAAATAATGTTCAATGTGGGCGTTGAGATAGGCGTGGTCAGATCACATCCTTAGGTCACCAATGTGGGGAAAGTGTTATCAATAATGTCAAACTTCATGTATGAAAAGGTACCTAAACAGAGAATTGAGTTAACATGGCTTATATACTAGTGAATTTGTACTTAATAATTGTAGAGGTAGTTACGCTATAATAATTTTTTGTTTGTGACTCATAAAAGTGTGAAGTTTCTGTTAAAGTTATATTGAAATAACTGTTAAATATATTTTATATGGTACGGCTTTATAAAATATTCTATTATGCTTGAAATTTAATAACTTCTCTTGTTAATAGGTTATTAAAAAGCAATCATGGTTGACTGTACATCTTACATCAGGAGGATCCCTTATTATAATGTAAAATTGCATTACTTTCTTTTTAATGGAGGTGAGTATTACTTTATGCATCAGTTTTAGTAGAAGAATAAGTTGCAGATAGGCATTTTCAGGGTATCTACGCACCTGGAAAGTTATGAAAAATCATGCTAAGTCATGAATTTCAGTCTTGAACAAAATTTGTCATGAAATGTCACAATTTGAACTATTTTTTAAAGAAAAATCATGGAAAGTCATGGATATAGGTCGCCAAAAAATCTAGTTTTTACAATGGGATTATCCTCCTCCCAATTTCATGATGTTCCGAATATCTTAATTTGTAACAAAGTCTCCACACACAGTCATATTTCATTATAATATAAAATGTTTTTTTATGTGCTTTAAAAATTATGGCATTCTTTCAAAAAATGAAAGAAAAAATGTCTTTTCTAGGGCAAATTATCTGTCAAACTTCTGTGATTTCAGAATTTGTATTATTACTTATTTTTTTTATTTTGTCAATATAAAATTCTAGCTGAAGCAAGCCAATTTTTTTAAATTCCGAAATGAGAGCAGAAAAATCAGGAATGTTTCTCTCCTTTTCAGATGAACAAGAAAAGTATCTTTAGAATATAATTCTGCAGAAAAAAAGAAGATGAAATTGCTTTTGTATTTTTTTCAGCTGTTTTATTGCTTCAACTCTTTCGTTACTCTGTTTTTTTAAATTTAAAATCTTATGAATATGAAGATGCAGAGTAAAACAGTTTTGTTTATACCTATCATTTCAATTTAATGTTATTATAATGCCTTTTTAAATTTATTGTTGTTTTTTTTCGGAGAAAATAATGACTTCCTTATGTCATGTAAAATTGGGATTTGAAAATCGAAAATATAGTAGATTCCCTGCATTTTGCGAAGGTAGATTTAGGTTTGACAGCATTTTCGGCTATGCAGCCAGAAGCATTGAGTGGTATAAATTGAGAAGAGTCCTGAATTTATTTATTTAGGCTATTTAATGTCTACCTTCAGCATTAATAACAGGCTGTACATGTCAGGAGAGAATTTTTACTTGTTTTTTGGCTATAGGAATTTACTTGTTGTTTGGTGGCTATAGGAATTGATTTTGTCCCCAGCTGATGAGGTAGTGAGGATGATGGCTAGTTAGTAATGTGCCTCCAAATTATTCTCAAAGGTGCTCCATGAGAACTTTGAGAGGGCCAGTGTTTTAAACGCTCCTTTTATTTTGTTTTATAACCGTCGTGGAACAGCCAACTCAATTTTTATGTGTTTATGACTACTAATGTTCAACTCCGTAACAATCTAAAGTTTTTAATTATGATTTTGAACAGTAAGAAACAATGACTTTTAATGTTCTCCTTGATTTTACATTTTTTTTAAAATTAAGTTATTCTTAATAGTTAATTTAGTGTAACTAAATTCTGTGATGTTTTTATTTGCTTCTGATATAATTGACTTTATTATTAAATGGGATTCATTTCTCTTTCAGCTATGGCATGTATTATTCCATACTTTCCTATCCATGCAAAAGAAATCGGCATCTCGGCAGTATCGGTCGGTATTATTTACTGCTTACTACCAATTGTTACAATGCTTCTAAAACCTCTGTTTGGGGCCATCGCTGACCATTTTAACAATTTAAAGACGTTACTGCTCATATTTTTAGGTGTCATTATGCTAACTTCTACTCTCACTGTTTCCATACCCAGAAAGCAGAGTATGATAGGAAGTGAAATACGTTGTTCCGCATCAGGTACAAGCCTCTATTTTAAAGCCAAACCTAGTCAAGATTGCATGATAGATGTTTTGTTGTTGAAGCCATTAAAATGTTACATGTATTGCACAGAATGCCTGGAATTTAAAAATGTGCCATCTAGTAAAAACACGTCCAGTCAAATTTGTTCCAAAAAGGTGATGCACCCAGCAGAAATTGAACTAGATTTAGAAAAGACTAACAACTCTACTCACGTTTTTAATGTGAAAACCATGACACTTTCGGAAAGAGTGATGAACACTCTTTGCTTTGTGAACTTGACTTTTAGTTGCAATTCATTCTGTGAACCCATCTTGCAGGAATGTTTCTCTGGGAAGGAAGAGCCTGAATACCACAGCGATCAATTTTGGTTGTTTTTTATATTTGCCACATTATGTGTTAGCTTATATGGTGTTGCTACTTCTTTCTCTGATGCAACATGTTTTAATGAACTTGGCGAGAATGGGCATCTCTACGGTAGGCAGCGATTGTGGGGAACAATCGGATGGGGTCTTCTCTCGCCGCTTGCTGGTTTTTTCAATGATCTCATCACCGGAGATTCTTTCCTAAAGGCCTATCAACCTGGCGCAATTCTGCAAGTTCTGATTTTGTTAAGTGATCTCTGTGTTGTAAACAGATTAAAAACAAAGAACTATAAGTTTTCTCAAAGCATTCTTAAAGATATGAAGACTGTTCTCTGTAGGTTTAAAGTAGTTGCTTTTGTAATTGCTGTCATGGTCATTGGATCTTTTACTGCTTTGATTTGGTCTTTCTTATTTTGGTTTTTAGTCACTAAAGGAGCCAACAAAATTCTTTTGGGAATCATTCCTGCAGTGCAGTGCTTCTTAGGAGAGTTTGTGTTCTTTTTTTTCTCAGGACAAATTATCACCAAACTTGGTCATTTTAATGTCCTGTCCATAACTTTTGTTTGTTTTTTCTTGAGATTTTTTGCTTATTCTCAAATTCAAGATCCTTGGATGGTGTTACCAATAGAGATTCTTCAAGGTCCAACCTATGGTTTGTTTTATTCAACGATGGCGTCATTTGCACACGAGGCTGCTTTACCTGGTACTGAAGTTACTGTTCAAGGACTTGTAGGAAGTGCTTTTGAACTCGGTGAGTTGTTTTGATAAGCTACAAAAAATTAATTGCATAGTCATACTTTTAAAAATGTTACAAGAAATTAGTTCTAATATGAAAACAGTTATTCTTAATTTTGTTACTGAAATAAGGAATAGTGATTATTGCTATTTTACTCTTCTTTAATCTATACTTATAATAAAATAATCTGTCTGTTGTTGGCAGAGTTAAGATTATTAAACAAGTAAGGATTGCTCAAAAGCCAGTTTCTTTTTCAAGTGTCAAAAAGCCAAATTTCTTTTTCAATTTTAATGACACATATTACAAATATTAGCTTCAACAAAATAAAGGCTATTGTCTAAAACATTTGTTTTCACATTACGGTAAGAATTATCAGTTGGATTTTGTTTAAATTTACTTGCGTTCTTGGAACCTTATTTTAAATTTTGCTTACAATCTATTTGTTACAATGATAACAAGGTCCTATCTCTGATTTAGACTTAATATTATTAAAAAATTTACTTTACTATTAGTAGAATCAGATTAAAACTTATTGGCCAAACTTATCTTTTCATTGAAATATGAATTAACATAAAAACAATGAAAACTTCTTTCCTTTGTCTTTAAGCAGTGGTCAGAAAACTACATTACTTTTGCAGTAAACTACAAATAATTTTTACAAATATATTTAACTACAACTAATTTTTCAAGTGTAGTGACTATAAACTATATTTAAAATGTAATGACTACAAATTATGTTTAAAACATAGTCACTAATTCACTAACTTTGGGAGACGAACTTAATTTACGCCAGTGTTTCGATCTAGCCTACAAAAATGCAGTGGATTTTTTTAAGATTGGGCCCATTTAAAAAACCTATCTTTATATACCCAAGGGGTTTTTTACTTTTTCTTAAAGGGATTACCAAAATGTTTTTTTTTTCTTCCCATTTTATATTTAATTTTCTTTGAACTATCAAATTAAATTGTTCATTGAAATTATTAACTTATTGTTTTGTAAATTTAACTTATTAACCTTTTATACAAAATTATATGAAGTAAACCATATTTCAGCAATCTGATTTTAGCTAATAAAATTTAAATGGAGTAAATAGGTGAAAAAAAATGAGTACTTAATTTAAAAAAGAAATAAGTATTGCTAAGTCATAATACATTACTAATCTATAAAACAGATTAGGATTAATGTAACAAATTAATATTCTAAACGCACATTAAACTTATTGCATAATTTATTTGTATTGTATATCTTTTCATTTACGTTATCATTAGGTATATATATATATATATATATATATATATATATATATATATATATATATATATATATATATATATATATATGTATGATATTTTAAAAGAAATATATTTGTAGAAAAAGAATAAAAAAATAAATTTTTCGCTTCATCTTAAGAAAAACATTTTTTTGTATGTTTCAGAGTAATCAAGGTTCTACTGAATTGTAATAATTATCTTTTTACTTTTGTAAAAATTTAACTTAAGTGATCAAACCACTTTTAGATTTTTTTTTTGAAAAAAGTTTGTGGTTTTTGTGAATTCTATTTTTTTTTCAGGTATGTGCCTAGGTAACCTTATTGGTGGCTTTGTAATGCAAAACTATGATGGAGCTTTCATGTTTTACTATGCTGCTCAGATTTCTGTGTCATATCTTGCTGCTCATGTCCTTTTCACAGTGCTTATAAAGTATTTTGATAGAAAAGGTAAATGTCAATTTTGAACTATTTTTTTTTTTTTTAATCTCAAAAATTTTAACATAATATTCTATTACCTCAAAAAAATATTGTAAGGAAACATGAGGAAAACTTTTTTTTTAAGTTTTCATTTAGGAGAATTGCAAAGTTTACTAGCTTATTGTTAGTTTACATTATGCTATTATTAGTTTACATTAGGAAATAACAAAAAAAAGACTGTTAAATTGTGTTAGTTAGACTATAAATCATAAATATCGGATTGAGTAAAAAGTTTTCCGCTAAGGGAATATATTTCCACGCCAGCAGCAGCCTTTCCCCTGGTAGTTAACCTTTCTCCAATCAGGCTTTTGCATTTTAAAGCTGAAAGTTGGAACTATGCAACTGTGTAATTTGTTTGTCAAAAATTTATTATCTTGTGCACCAAGAATTTTTTTTTAAAACGGAGCTATCACGTCAACAGATCAGAACGACTATGTACTATGAGTTCTGAAATAAGCTCAGTGTAACTGAATGCCACAAAAAATGTGTGAAATTATGTTCCAACACTGTTTCTTATGATATAGTAAAAGTTTGGTTTTGAAAGTTTAAAGCTGGGAATTTCGACATTGAAGATGAACCACGTTCTGGCCACCCTATTCAGGTTGATTGTGACTAGTTAAAGTAAATCATTGATCAAGGCAGGAATGTTTCAACAGGAACTATTGCGTTTGAGCTTGACGTTTGCGAAAAAACAATAGTTAATGCTCTCAAAGGCATAAATCTAATGTTTAAGTTCAACTACTGATGAGCAAGAGAAAAGCGACTTGTTTGATTCTGCTCAGAGATCAAGGAAAAGAGAACATTCTGAGCAGAATTGTGACCTGTGATGAAAAATCGGTGTACTACAACAGTACAAGCCGTAAAGGAAGGTGGTCAGAACCCGGGGAATCAGCAGGCTTGGTTGCAAAACAAATGCTAAGTAACAAGAAAATGTTTCTCTTTATCTGGTGGGATTATCATGGAATTATTAATGAGGTGTACCTGAAAAGTGTGCAGGCTATCAACAGTACAATATACAATAATATGCTAATCTAAGTTAGCGATGCCATTCGCAAAAAAATGGAAAAACGAGTTCAGAAGGAAAGTGTTTCTCTTTCATCAAGAAAACGCCTGACCACATGTTAATGTGATGACCGGTTGGACGCTCAGCACACAGGAGTGAGGTTTGATGCAACATCCACCATACAGAGAAAACATGACGTCTTCAGATTACTATCTGTTTTCACATCCACAGCTACATCTTGATTGTACAATCTTGTGTTCAAATGATGTGGTCTATCGCTTTCTGGACTCGCACACCCTGTAGTTCTTTGCAGAAAAGATTGATAAGTTGCCAAAAAGCTAGCAGACCATTTATGATTTGAATGGAGATTACTATTCTCATTAGCTTTGCGGATTTTGTTTGTATTCATCATTTTACAAGATGGATTATTATTATTTTTTTTTTTTTTTTGACAGAAAATAATTTACTCAATGTAATATAATATTGATGTTCTAGAAATTAACAGATACAGGCTTTCAGAAAAGGGAAAAAAAGCATGCAATGATTTAAGAGAATACTATTCTACTGGAAAAACCCTTCCTGGCTCACCTTCATATGGAATTTTAAGTATAAACGAGTTCAGATAAACCAATCTGAAAAAGCCTTATGAAGTACTGCTTAATAGCTTTTAGCATCTCCCAAAAAAAAGGTGTGAAAAGGTGGTCACTAAATAAATGTTTTTAGTGGTCAAAGTATCTCTCTGTCAATGGCTAACTCTGGAAGAAGATATGACGTTTAGGGTGGTAAGAGCCAGTTTCCTGAACTTTGACCTATTCCAAAGAAATTTTTTGTTCGCATAAACAATCGGGCTTGAGGTTTTGCTAGCATATTCATATCTTTTTGTTTGCTTCACTTTTTAAGGAAGCAAAAGTAAATTTTAAAATAAAACAATATCGATAAAAGAAATAACTGTTAAAGTATATGAATGTTTCATTTGTTAAATCTGGATTATTATTATTTTTTTTTTATGTTTTGATTTCTAAGCACTTTTTTGGCTTCTAGTTGTTTATATTCAAAAGATTTTTAATATTAATTTTTGGCAAAAAACATCGAATATTAAATTTTTTATTTCATAATTATTTATTAACATTAATATAGGGCTAATCGATTTAGCAAGCTAAGAATTTATCTATTAAATGCATTATTTAATCCTATGTAATATGAATCGTAATTTTAACTCAATAATTATTTATATTGATTTATTATACTATTTATATTTAACTGACACTTTGAAAAGTATTTTAGATATTTATAAATAGTACAATAGTTAAACTAAAAATAAATGAAGCATTTTTTTACAATTGATTAAAATAAGTAAATAAGCTTGGCAAAATAAGTAAAATGACAATATAATTCTTTCATGACTCAGGGGATAGAGAGTTCACCTTCTAATGAGGTAAACAGGGTTCGAATCCCAGCAATGGCTGGTCCAAATGAATTCCACACTCGGTTCGCAACTACCACAGTGCTGGCGTAAAATATCCTTAGTGGTAGATGGATCATAGGCTAGAGTCCCCTTTCTATCAGGCTAACCATGGGAAATTTTCCTCCCCATGTAATGCAATTAGCAGTTTATTTCAATCAAAAAGTCTTCCAGGAAAGCAAATTTCTTCCACTACTTGATCCAAGAGTTCCCTTGTCTTCTGGATTGGGTTAAAAATTACAAGGTTAAGGAGTCGAACATTATTTGTTATTAAGCAAAACAGAGCAGATTTATTTAAAAAATGTCTTGAGTTGTAGTCTAAGATTCTGATGAAGCTAAGCACATTCCCCGATGCTTTGTTTTTCTGGTTTCTTTAAGAAGTTCTTTTTCTTTTGAGAATAAGTTTTGAAATAAATTTATGAATGAATTAATGCCACAGTTTTGTTGTGTTCTGTGAATCATATCCATGTAACTAAACAGTAGTGTATGAATACAATATAAATGGAACATATCAGTATTTAAATACTACTTTAAAATTACTTTTAGATGCAAATTACTTTAAAACACAAAAGTATGTGTACTTAAATCTTTCTTATTTACAGAAGGAAAAAAAAACTTAAATTATGAACAACCGAAAATTCCTCGATTTTGGTTTGTTTTAAAGATTGTAACCTCTTTCTTGCAGCTTATAAATTGTTTGGTATATGTTAAGATAAAGAAATTTCTTCAATACGATTTTCATTGTTTACTCCTTTAAAGTTTATATGGTATATGGAGAATTGTTGTTTATAGAATTTTCACTATATACATCTTGAATTGTATGTTAAAAAATAAATTTTTAAATCCGCCAATTATAAAAACAAAAATTGCTTTTGATTATTTTTAATTCGAGTCTATAAGTACATACAGTCGGACTTTTATTCAACAATGTTGCTGAATCTCGATAATAAGTTAGTAATATTGAAAATTCGTTAAATGGAAAATCACCTTTTGAAATAGTTAAACAGCACAAAACAAGTTTTAAATTCATAAATGTTAGACATAATTAAAATAGCCATTGATATGAGGGGATTTAATTCATCGACTATGTCAACCTTCATCTATCAAAAGGTACCCCCACATAGAATCAAGTTAATATGTCTTGTATACTAGTGAATTGGTATTTAATATTTATAGTGGTAGTTACACCACATTACTCCCCTTCCAGAATTCTATCTGTGATAGAATTCAATGAACGGATACCACCAGTTGATTTATTTATTTATGTGATTTTTGCTCCTTATATTTTGCTAATTATTATTTTTTTTTAGTTTATAGCATTTTGCTCATTATATTTTTTTTCATTTTTTGCTTGTAGCATTTCGCTTATTTCTTTTCTTTTCTATTTCTGCATCTTTTCTTATAGCATTTCGCTCATTATTTTATTTCTTCAATATTGTTTATTGACTGGGAGAATTTATTTACTTCACCGGATTTTTATTCTCTGAGCAGCAAATTTTTAAGCAAATCAACTGTCTAACGCGGACAGTCCCTCAATGTTGGTATATTCATATCAACCTTCATCTATCAAAAGGTACCTCCACATAGAATCAAGTTAATATGTCTTATATACTAGTGAATTGGTACTTAATATTTACAGTGGTATTTACACCACAGATACACCTTTATCTTGTAAATTAGTATCTACTATTTATCTTAACCATGAAAGAAATCTGCATGGAAAGCAAGAATAGAGAAAAACATTATTCAGTGTTACACTATCATGCTACATATATTTTAATCTAAAAAAGCAAATATGAGTATAAAATTATAGCTACATTTATTGTAAAAACAATTTTAAACATACATTGCCACATGCGTTCTTAAGTTTAATTACTACTGATAAAATCCGTTAATTTTGTCTGAGTTTTTCATTTGAAATGCAAACAAAAGTGGATTTTACTGCATTCTTTAAAAGTTAAGTGACATCGAAAATTAATTAAAGTTCACTTCCCCCATAAAATGCGTTAACAAGTTTGAAATGTTCGTAAATATTTTGGGAAATAGGGAAAGTGGACCTCGAGGAAAAGTTCGGTAAATGTAAGTCACTTCACTATTACTTCAAAGAAAAGTCACTTCACTATTTGGAAGTTATTTTACGAAGAAATTTCTAAAATGTTCTTGGTTCCTCAAGAAAAAAAAAATAGCAAAAGAGAGAGCTTCCCAAATTCGCAAAATGGAAGTTTGTTAAATAGAAGTCCGACTGTATTTATCAATGAAATTTATTTTTCTTTCAAGTTCTCAATAATTCTTTATTTTCTTTCCACAGAAAAAGAAAGAACTAATGAAGAAAGTACGCCTCCAGCAGAAGAAAGTGCCTCTTTTATGTGAAGTCAGTTAAGAATATTATTCACCCACTCCATGTCCAAAGACTTCACTATTTATTTGTTTATCATTATCATTTGAGCATTTTACCAATACTGGTTATTCTAAACGGAAATCAGTATTTTCCTGTGAATCTCTTTTCATATGACAATTTTTTCATATTACTTAATAGAAATAGAATTGGTTAAAAGGGATGATATAAAAGTTCCATTTAACAAATCAATTTACATAAGTGATACAGTTTTCAAGCCAAAAGATTCAAACCATTTAAACATTATTGATTCCAGTCAACAGGTTATAATTAGCGTTTATAAACCTATCGTAGATTTGGATAAACAAATACTGATTTAAATCAAAGGATTAGAATTACAATTTTAAACCAGAATTAAAATAGTGATTTGGATGACTAAATCCATTGAGGAACAAGTGATCTGAGTCTTCAAACTAATAGATTCAAATCAATAGATGGATGAACAGTTATTCAAATTATTGATTCCAGTTAATAGGTTTTAATCAGCAGATTCAAAAGTATAATAGATTTGAATCAACCTACTGATTTAAATCAACAGATTAGAATTATTAATACAAGCAAGATTTAAAATAGTGATTCCTTTCTTGAGAATAATGAACAAGTGATTTGAGTCTTCATAGCAATAGACTTGGATAACTTATTCAAATCAGCAAAATAATGGATTAATAGAGATTAAAATTGTTGATTTTAATTAACAGGTTACAATTAGCATGTGCAATCGTAGATTTTAATAAACAAATACTGATTTAAATCAATAGATTAGACATACCAGGATTTAAATAGTGATTTGGATTACTAATTCCTTTGTGGTGAATAATTTTTTAATTTGAGTCTCTAAACTAATAGACTCAAACCGTTGATTTAAATCAACAAAATGATGGATAGTCATTCAAACTGTTGTCTGGTCAACAGATTATAATCAAATTAAAAAAAAAAAAATTAGACTTGAATTAACATATTGATTTAAATCAACTGATTAGAATCACTAATGCAAAAATAGGGCTTTGAATTACGAATTCCTTTGTTGTGAACAATGAACAAGTAATTCAAGTCTTCAACACTATAGACTTGGATAACTTATTGAAATCATCAAAATAATGAATTCATAGTGATAGAAATAGTTTATTCCCCTCAACTGGCTATAATGAATGGATGTAAACTTATAGATTTGAAATATCTGAATACTGATTGAAGGCAATATATTAGAATCATTAATTTAATCCTGAACTAATAGAGTGATTAGATTCAAATGAATGTTAGTCCTTTCTCTGTATCCAATTTTATTTGAAACTTACAGTGCAGCTAAGATCAGTGTTAAAATTATTATTCCATTTCCTAATCTCATTGATGTTGTTGGTTTTTTGTAATTTGTCTTTATACAAATGAATGCAAGGTGTAATTTTGTGATATAAATATTGACATTATTTAAAACTATAATGTACTTTCAAAAAATATGCTATTAAATTTTATATATGTATAGATTTGTTGTTGCCGGTGATTCATATGAAGTTTTTTTTAAATTAAGATAGTAAGTTTTTTGTAATATTTGGCTTTATACAAATGAATGCAGGGTGCAGTTTTGTGATATAAACATTGACATTATTTAAGATTATAATATACTTTCAAAAAAAAAAAAACATGTTATGAAATTTTATATATGTATAGATTTGTTATTAATGGTGATTCATTTGATGTTTTTTTTAAATAAGATATTTCATAAGTGTGTTGCGATATATTGAGTTTTACTATTGCCTAGATACATTGTCAATAGGGTGTCTGCTAATCTAGAATGATCAAGGAAGTTTAAAAATCCATAAAATAGTTTTCATTTTATATAATAAAATTAAGTACTTCAGGTTAAAGCCAAAGAGCAAGATTAAATTAACAATTTAAAAATTTTGGTAATTTAGTATTTTAAATTCGATACCTTTTATAAACTTAGAATATACGTTTCTTGAAACCATTTTTTTTTTTAAATTCATAATGTTGCTTTGATTAAACAAATGGCACAAAATTTTTATGTAACTTAATAAAAAGTAATATATTTATTATTGTACATAAAATTTAATTTATTTTAAATTTTTCTAGAAGTTTTTTCTCAGATAATATTTTTTTGTTTCTGGGTGATTTTCAGGAATATCCGTACTAATTTGTGTCTATGTAGGCAAGGAAAACAAGCAAACAAATATTTGATTAGAAAATATAAATATTGCAAGTAGTTTCCTATTAATAAACTCCAATGGGCATTATAAGCACAATAGCAAAGTGACAAATTAAGTAAAAGGAGGATATTATTGCCCTCTTGCCATAGAAATAAGGCATAATTCAGATATTTTTTTTAATGTAAGATCAATTAATTAGCCAATAATTCTTTTAAATATCTGCAAAGTATCATATTTTTTGGAAATTTTTTCAAAACACCTAAAAATTAATTTGAAGCTAATCAGTTAATATTGGAAAATAAAACTGTTACTAAAATTTTTTTAGATATTATGTCGAATTGTAATTATTCAAACTAATCTGTTTCTCTTTAATATTGTCCTAGCAGTATTGGGGAATTTAACAGTCAATTAGGAATCTTGATCTAATCTTGCTTCATCATTATGATAGTATTAGTTTTAATTTTTCTGATTTAACATTAAAAAGAGAAGAAATTATCAGCATTATTGACTTATACGATAAAAGGAATGATTTTAAATTTAATATAAATTAATTACATGGAATTCTAATATTTCTAAAAACATTTATTTAAATACTACTTTTAATCAAGGAACTAGAATTAAAAGAATTTGCAGTAATATTTATTTATCCAAAATAAATAATTAACTCTTCCAAAATTTGACTAAAAACCACAGATTTCCAACCAATGTAATTAAATTATATATAAAAATAATGAATAATTGTATGTTATAATTATTAATAAATTTCTTTATTAACTAAATTTATGTTATTAAATTTATCTCAAATCTAAATTGGGCAAATCGATGGCTAAAAATGTTGTAACATTTAGTAAAGCATTTTTTCTAAAAAAATTTTTTGTTAATAAATGTTGATAATTTCTATAAGAGTCATCAAAATTAAAATGTTATAATTAAAATATTTTATTTTTATTATTTGTAAACTTCGAGTATAATATTGTCCTTGTGCAAATCTAGTCTCAGGCTAATACAATATGGTTCAAATCAAATTTGATTTGAATCCTGCCAGCAAGGATTTGAACCACTCTCTGTCATTGTTTGTAATATCCGACATCATCCAAACAATCAAATGTCAGTCTTCATGCATGATTTTATTAATTTTTTTTATCAGTTCTTGACAACACAAGTCGACCAGAATATTCAACAACCTCCCCGAAATTGTTTGTGCAATTCAAAAATTTGACTGTGACATGCAATTATCTCCAGACTTGCTTTAATAGTTTAAAACATTCAGTTGAATTTTTTTACAAAATTCAACAAGGAATTCCAAATTAATGTGCTACTATCATTCCCCGTGGCAGAAATGCGTCGACATTGTCGCAGAACATTACAGAGTTTTTGCAGAAAGATTTTTAATTTGGAAAGTAAAAATTTTGGTTTTCCTTTCTACATAATTTCTCGAAAAATGTTTTTTCTTTTCTGGTGAATTTTTTTTTTAAAGATGTCTTTCTTGCGCATCAGAGAGGAAAGAAATAATCATGATTTTCTATTCTCATTTGAGATTTTAAAAATTAGTCTGTAGTGACTGGCTTCAGCTAGAATTTCAAAATAATAATCTAAAATAAAAAAAATCGGAAATTGCGAAAGTGTAAAAGATAGTTCGCTCTATAAATGATGTTCTTTCTTTCATTTTTTTCTTCTTTAAAGAATTCCATAATTTACATAAAATTTTTTGAGTATCTCTTTTTTTTTTTAAAGAGTCCCATTCGCGTGATTCTTGATCTTTATTTTGGAAATTACTGCACGGATATTACAAGATTTAATTTATGTACGAATCTTAATTTACTATCATTTAATTTATTTATGAATTTTAATTTGTGTAATGATTTACAAAATTCGAAAGAGGACATAATTAGTGCATTTTTTCACCTACAAAATGCGAGAATATTGCATATAGTACTAGAATTGAAAAAATATTACTTTCATAATTGAAAATTTTTATAAGTTTTTATTCTATACTTTCTTATGTAGACACAATGTTTCTGTTACTTTAAATTAGTAATTGTTATAATTAAAAGTATTTTAAAGCAATATATTAATACTAAGAAAGTTTGTCGCAGAAAGCCCAAAAAAATTCTGCCACTGGGCTATCATTATCGCTGTACTATGACGGGTCTTACTCTAATAAGGGGGGGGAATTAGTAAATTAGATAACCTGACAGAATAATGTGCCACATGCACCAAAACCGTCAAGGTCAACTACATTTCATTTCCTCCCCTCTACTTCAAGGGCATGTGCAGTTCAGTAATTTAAGTGTTACCTTGTACATAACTTTAGTGAACTGTAAAAAGTTCTCTTCTGGATTTGTAAAATGACTAATAAATGTAAGCGATGATTAAAAACTTTATTAGATCTGAGAACCTTCTGTAAACACCCTAATTTAAGAACAAGTGAAAAAAGCTTCATAAAGGCAATACTTCAAAACTGTTTATAAAACGTTTAGTTTCAAATGTGAATTTTGCATCAATAGCACCATTGTTTGTTTGATGTGTTGATTATAAATATTGGTGATATCTAAAATTGACTTGTTAACGTCTAGTGTCCTCATTTAAGGACAGTTTTTTTTACAATAGTTTAATCTGGTCTCACGATCAATTTTTTTGTCATGGGAAACAAAACTTATGTATGGTAAACCAAACAATGAAAGAACACACCCACCCCATTTAATAAATATCTTTTAAAAATACGATTTTAAAAGTTTTTTTCTATTTTTGAGATTGATTGGTAACAGTAACTTACTATCTAATAATAGGAAGTCATCATAATTTGTTTTTGATAACAAATATGCACATTCATTTAACTGAAATTACAAATTTTGAAATTATGAATTTTTTTTCCTTTTAAAGACCAGCTAAGCTTAAGTGTTCCTTTACTAGTTAGTTTACCCTATCTACCATGATATATTAGTTCAAATAATCAAGAACTGTTTTGTAATTTGTTTAACAATTGGGTGGTAGCTGGAAAAAAAAATTTCTCACTTGATTTAATGTATTATCACCCTTTTTACCAATAGCACTTGTCACATGATTGCAATGTAAAAATTTGGGCGTTAATAGGTTACTCTTGGTTTACAGGCATTTATACATTGTTATTTTCACAAATTTATTATTCACATTATGGTTTGCAAATCAATAAGAGCAAATATTTTTATTATTATTAGTGTTTATTTATCATGTTTTCTATTGTATTAAAAAAAGTCAATAAAATAAATTTTGCTGAACAGTGTGTTGTGGTGTAGTCGCAACTTTTATTGTTTTAACAATCTTTTCTGAAACTAATTTTCATTGCTGTCATTTTGAAAAAAAAAGAAAAAATTCCCCTCAAATTCATATCCAATAATTACTCTCTTAATAATGTCCCCATGGCAGAATCATGACGACGTTGTCGCAGAACGTTACAGAGTTCTTGCAGAAAGAATTTCCCTTTAAAAACTAAAAAAATGTGGTTTTCTTTGCTTCAAAAATTTTTTTCTTCTCCAAAATTATATTTAAAAGAAGCCTTTTTCGCGCATCAGAGGGAAAGAAAAATGTTCTTAATTTTTTGATTCTTATTTGAGAAGAATTAAAAATAAAGAATATTGAAACAAAAAATTTCTTTTCCTCCACAATTATACTCAAGAGATACCTCATGTGCATCTGAGGAGAAGAAATACTTGATTTTTTTTTATTCTCTTTTTGAAAAAATAAATTTTTTGGTTTTCTTTCACTGATTTTAAGTTTTTTAATTATTTTTTTATGTGATGATTTATGAAATGCAAAAAAGGAAATAATTAGTGTGAGACAACATCAATTAACCTCTTACAAAATATTACATATTAATTTTAAAAGAAATACATACAATTTTATTACATCCAAATAGGCTTTTCTTTGTAAATACAACGTTTCCATTACTTTAAATTTAGTAACATGTATATTTGTTATTATTAAAAGTATCTATATTAGTGCTAGAGAGATATGTTGCGGAAAGCCCCCCAAAAAATTCTGGCACAGGGAATAATGTTGCGTTGCAAACACAGAACAGCAAAATTGATATTACGTAATAATTTATTATGAGCTTATAAGGATCATAATTTACAGATTATATACAAAATTTGTAATGTACATCCGGAAATTTGCTCTTGAAAAGCATATTATACACGTCCAGCTGAAAAAAAGAAAAATTTGAAAATATCAAAATGTTAACAAATTATTGGAAGAGAGCTTCTCCATGGCGTGATCCCAAGTTATCTTTTAATAAATTATTTTCATTTTAATATTTTGAAAATATCTTTTCACTTCTAATGTCATGGCCTTACTCTAGGTTTGTCTGAACTTACTTTAAATTACTTATGGTGGTGAAAGAGAATTTCAGTTAAAAAGTTTTTCCCCTGGTATAGTGACCTCTTAATGGTTTAAGGAACTGTTATTTAGACTGGGTTAATTATTTTTCTCTTTTGGCTAAATTTACACACATGAACACCAGAGAGAGAATGTAGCTATTAATTGCAGGCTTAAGACTAGGACAAACATTCATAGTCGTTGACTAGTTTCTGAGGGGAAAAGCTACAAAGTATACACACTGTTGGCTGTTCGTTGAAATGGATGGAAAAACTGTTGATAAACGACATGGATTTTTGATGGAATCGCCGTGATTTGAGCGCATCAAAGAGTGCTAGCCGAATAATGTATAAAAAACAGCACAATTTGAAAAACCACAAAGAAAGGGCTTTTTTCTAAATAACAACCGACACCAAAAATAATTTTAAAAAAAACATTGTACATTCAAACATCAAAAAGATATTACTAAAATTAGCATGACATAATAATATCTTATTTAAAAAAAAATGTTTTTTTTTTAAAGGGAAAAAAAAACATAATATAAAAAGGAACATTTTATTTATGCTTTTTCTTTTGGAGAAAAATAAGACCTTTAAGAGTGCCTAATTTTTACGATGATAAATTTTTTATGATGGAAAATTGAATTAATTCTATTGAGAGCTTTATATGTATCTTAAAACCCTTCAGAAAAAGAAAATCCAATTCATACACAAAATTTCATTCTCCACAGCAAATAAGAAAAGATGAAATTATCTCTCGATACAGTGCATTTCAATAGGTATCTATTTTTCATCACCTTTCTTTACTTGCTCAGGTAGGTGGCTGAATGAAGGAGGGAAATCTTTCTTTTAATTTTAAAGAGGCGGAAATTGTGAAACGCAAATAAAAAGTGAGATAAGTGACTTAAAAATAGTGAATAAAAATTACTATTTTATAAGATAGTTAGAAGAAACCTTGTTTAGTCACCCTAATGTGGAAAATTTAATTTTTGTCTCAGACAATAGAAGACATCTATTTACGCATAAAATATCTGAGTAAAAAAGACAAGCAAATAAATTACCTGCAGGACAATGTGGAAGTTCTGTTTTAGGAATATTTGTCACTCGTTGGAAATCATCATGGCAAGCATTGCAAAAGTGAGTAGTGCCAAAACAAAAGAATACAGCAACGGAACAACAGTATGGACACTTATATTCCAGGAAGTCAGTACCATGCTTGGGACACATCTAAAAAGAAATGATTATTCTTCTACAATTTGCAAATATTGTTTGCTTTAAGACACAGTATTTTTAAGACAAGGTAATATATCAATACGGAAACCACATTCCTTATTGAGGCCCTTCAAAATTCAATATCAATTCTTGATTTTACAAATGAATGGAGCTTCTATTTTAAATAAGAGGGATTGTGAGGAATACAGGGGTGATTTTGAGCCAAACTCAAAATCCTGAAAATTTCTTGAGTAAAATCATTAATAACGCATTTCAAAAAATTTATGTCTTTATAAATTCAAATCATTGATATCTTCTCAACATGAAATTTTAAACAAATTATATGCAGCATAATTCAAATTAATAATTATGTATCAGTTTAGTTTTTAATCTCTAATCACATTTATTATTCTACCAGAAAAATTATTTACAAATGAAAAAGATACTAAGAATAAATTCTAGTTCTAATATTTCTAACTAAAATATGCAAGAATATTTATACATAAATGTGATGGGATTTCCGGATCACAGTTATTGAAATATCTGGATTTTTTCTGGGAATATAATAGTGTAATTCTAGAAAAATTCTCTGCATGCGAAATTCCCAAATATGTTTTCAACTAACCATGATAATTTTTTAACTTAGTTTTTAATGTGAGTGTTTTAACATTTTATCTAGAAATAAATAATTATTATTTTTTTTAAAGAACTTTCCTGCTTTTTGACTAATTCCTTTTTTTAAACAATGAATACTTCCATCAAGTTGAAATTTTCTCAAATACCTTTACATACTGTATTGAGTTTGAATAAAAAATAAGTAGACGACTAGTAATGTTTCATATCTAAGCAACAGTGATAAATAAATTTTTAAAACAAAATTAAATGAACGATTAGAAACAACATAACATTCCCTTTAAAACTGCATGTTTTTTCTAATCATCCATTCCACTGTTTCATTCTCTCTTCAAATTTGAGTATATTACTCAAAATTTGTTTAAACAGCGCAACATGAGCTATGAGGGATTGGGGGATAGTGTGTATGCTTCCCAAGTGGGTGCCACATGTTCAAGTCCCAGCAATTTCTGGTCATTTCAAAATATCCAGAGTGGTAGAGGGATCATTGGTCAGAATCCCATCGCCATCAGGTTTTCGTAGCTGCGTGTGACACCAATGCCAGCTGATTGCATCAAGAAGAATTCCGTGAAGGCTAGTTTGTCTTAATACTTAATCCAAGAGTCACCCTGCCTTCTGGATTGAGTTCAAAATTACAAGGCTATGGAATTAAGCATGAATCTAAAAATGGGTCAACGTAGGCTATAAACTGAATAAAAACATTGCAATGCAGTTAAAGAAAAAAATCAGACCTGTGCTCTTGAGACGTCAGAACAACCTCCGCAGACAAGCTCTGTTGGATCATAATCATCCCCGGCACCCGCTTCGGCTTCTTATCTGGCTTCTCCACCATAGTATGCCTGCAATAATTAAATGAACAAATAAAATAAGGACTCCATTCATATGCAGGATGTTTCATAAAGACCTCCCTTAATATTTATTTTTTAAGAAAAAGATCTCATTTCGGGGTTTAAATTTAATATTAAAGCGAGGGCAAAGCAAAAACGTTGTTAAATATCACAAGAGGTTTTTTGTGGGCAAAAACAGGCATTTGGAAACAGGAAAGCGAATAGGTTACACAGAAATTTCAAGTATAAAATGTAACTTTCTCTAAAAATGGCACAAATAAAAATAATAAACATCAAAAAACTTCCAACTCTCATCTTCGCAATATATCTTCAGGGGCCCACTGTGACCCCCCTACTCGGCCTATAAAAATTATCTTCCGCAGCCTTGTTAGGACCATAGACCCTTACTTAGGGTCCGAGTTTGAAAATTATACCTTGATATTAAGGGGAGCTAGGGGATCTTGAAATTTGAACCTTTCTCCAGCCATTTTATTTTTTTATTCTTTTTTTTTATTATTCTATTACGCTTTCTTTGCTGGACTTCACACACAGAAAACACTCCATGCATGCCAGAATATCCAAAATGTTACAATAGAAGTCGAAAAAGAGCAAATAAACTGATTTCCCAGGATTTTTCCAGTTTCTTCCCATTTTCCCAATAAAAAATTTTTTTTCCTACATGCAGGAACCTACAGAATATCGAAAAACACATAAAAAATAATATAATTTAAAATAAACAAAATTTTTTTTTTAAAAGTTTGACCGTCCCTGGGATTTGAACCCAGGACCCCTCCCTCCTGCAGCGAACTTGCTTGTCTGGTGACCTACCTTCCCGTCCCCAGTGATACGTGAAGCCTACCACAGTTTCGCTTCAGAAGCTCTCTCCTCTCATCTTCGCAATATACTTCTAGGGGCCCACGGTGACCCCCCTAATTGGCCTATAAAAATGATCTTCAGCAGCCTTGCTTGGACTGTAGACCTTTACTTAGGGTCCGAGTTTAAAAATTATACCTTGATATTAAAAGGAGCTAGGGGGTCTTGAAATTTGAACCTTTCTCGAGTCATTTTATTTCTTTTGTTCTTTTTTTTATTGTTCCATTAGGCTCTCTTTGCTGGACTTCACACACAGAAAACACCCCACGCATGCTAGAATATCCAAAATGTTACAATAGAAGTCGAAAAAGAGCAAATAAACTGATTTCCCTGGATTTTTCCAGTTTTTTCCCATTTTCCCAGTAAGAAATTTTTTTTCCCTACATGCAGGAACCTCCAGAATATCAAAAAACACATAAAAAAAATAATATAATTTAAAATGAACAGAAAAACAAATTTTTTTTTTTGAAAATCTGTCTGTCCCTGGGATTTGAACCCAGGACCCCTCCCTCCTGCAGCGAACTTGCTTGTCTGGTGGCCTACTTTCCAGTCCACGGTGATACGTGAAGCCTACCACAATTTCGATTCAAAAGCTCGCTCCTCTCATCTTCGCAATATACCTTTAGGGGCCCATTGAGACCCGCCTAATAAGCCTATAAAAATTATATTCAGCAGCCTCGTTTGGACTATAGACCCCTACTTAGGGTCCGAGTTTGAAAATTATACCTTGATATTAAAGGGAGCTAGGGGGTCTTGAAATTTGAATCCTACTCGAGCCATTTTATTTTTTTATTCTTTTTTTTAAATTGTTCCATTACGCTTTCTTTGCGGGACTTCACCCACAGAAAACACCCCATGCATGCTAGAATATCCAAAATGTTACAATAGAAGTCGAAAAAGAGCAAATTAACTGAATTTCCTGGATTTTTCCAGATTTATCCAATTTTCCCAATTAAAAAAAAATTTTACTACATGCAGGAACCACCAGAATATCGAAAAACTCATAAAAAAATAATATAATTTAAAATAAACAACAAAAAAATGAAAGAAAATTTTTTAAAAATTTGACCGTCCCTGGGATTCGAACCAAGGACCCCTCCCTCCCGCCGCGAACTTGCTTGTCTGGTGGCCTACCTTCCAGTCCACGGTGATACGTGAAGCCTACCACAATTTCGCTTCAAAAGCTCTCTCCTCTCATCTTCGCATTACACTTCTAAGGGCCCACTGTGACACCACTAATTAGCCTATAAAAATTATATTCAGCAGCCTCGTTTGGACTATAGACCCCTACTTAGGGTCCGAGTTTGAAAATTATACCTTGATATTAAAGGGAGCTAGGGAGTCTTGAAATTTGAACCTTTCTCGAGCCATTTTATTTTTTATTCCATTATGCTTTCTTTGCTGGACTTCACACACAGAAAACACCCCATGCATGCCAGAATATCCAAAATGTTACAATAGAAGTAGAAAAAGAGCAAATAAACGGATTTTCCTTGATTTCTCCAGTTTTTTCCCATTTTCCAAATAAAATTTTTTTTTCCTGCATGCAGGAACCTCCTGAATATCGAAAAACACATAAAAAAAGAAAATAATTTAAAATAAACAACAAAAAAGAAAAGAAAGATTTTTGAAAATTTGACTGTTCCTGGGATTCGAACCCAGGATCCCTCCCTCCAGCTGCAAACTTGCTTGTCTTTTGGCCTACCTTCCAGTCCACGGTGATACGTGAAGCCTACCACAGTTTCGCTTTAAAAGCTCGCTCCTCTCATCTTCGCAATATACTTCTAAGGGCCCACTGAGACCCCCCTAATTGGCCTATAAAAATTATCTTCAACAGCCTCGTTTGAACTATAGACCCCTAATTAGTGTCCGAGTTTGAAAATTATACCTTGATATAAAAGGGAGCTAGGGGGTCTAGAAATTTGAACCTTTCTCGAGCCAATTTATTTTTTTATTCTTTTTTTTATTGCTCTATTACGCTTTCTTTGCTGGACTTCACACACAGAAAACACCCCATTCATGCTAGAATATCCAAATTTTTTCAATAGAAGTCGAAAAAGAGCAAATAAACTGATTTTCTGGGATTTTTCCAGTTTTTTCCCATTTTCCCTATTAAAAAAAATTTTCCTACGTGCAGGAACCACCAGAATATCGAAAAACTCATAAAAAAATAATATAATTTAAAATAAACAACAAAAAAATGAAAGAAAATTTTTTAAAAATTTGACCGTCCCTGGGATTCGAACCAAGGACCCCTCCCTCCTGCAGCGAACTTGCTTGTCTGGTGGCCTACCTTCCAGTCGACGGTGATACGTAAAGTCCACGGTGATACGTTTTTATGTGTTTTTCGATATTCTGGAGGTTCCTGCACGTAGGAAAAATAATTTTTTATTGCGAAAGTGGGAAAAAACTGGAAAAATCCAGGAAAATCAGTTTATTTGCTCTTTTTCGACTTCTATTGTAACATTTTGGATATTCTAGCATGCATGGGGTGTTTTCTGTGTGTAAAATCCGGCAAAGAAAGCGTAATGGAATAAAAAAATAAAATGGCTCGAGAAAGGCTGAAATTTCAAGACCCCGTAGCTCCCTTTAATATCAAGGTGTAATTTTCAAACTCGGACCCTAAGTAGGGGACTACAGTCCAAGCAAGGCTGCTGAATATAATTTTTATAGGCCAATTAGGGGGGTCTCAGTGGGCCCTTAGAAGTATATTGCGAAGATGAGAGGACAGAGCTTTTGAAGCGAAACAGTGGTAGGCTTCACGTATCACCGTGGACTGGAAGGTAGGCCACCAGACAAGCAAGTTCGCTGCAGGAGGGAGGGGTCCTGGGTTCGAATCCCAGGGGCGGTCAAATTTTTAAAAAAAATATTTTTTTTTTGTTTATTTTAAATTGTATTATTTTTTTATGTGGGTTTCGATATTCTGGAGGTTCCTGCATGTAGGAAAAAATTTTTTTATTGGGAAAATGGGAAAAACTGGAAAAATCCAGGAAAATCAGTTTATTTGCTCTTTTTCGACTTCTGTTGTAACATTTTGGATATTCTAGCATGCGTGGGCTGTTTTCTGCTTGTGAAATCCAGCAAAGAAAGCGTAATGGAATAATAAATAAAAAAAGAATAAAAAAATAAAATGGCTCGAGAAAGGTTCAAATTTCAAGACCCCCTAGCTCCCTTTAATATCAAGGTGTAATTTTCAAACTCGGACCCTAAGTAGGGGACTACAGTCCAAGCAAGGCTGCTGAAGATAATTTTTATAGGCCAATTAGGGGGGTCTCAGTGGGCCCCTAGAAGTATATTGCGAAGATGAGAGGACAGAGCTTTTGAAGCAAAACAGTGGTAGGCTTCTTGTATCACCGTGGACTGGAAGGTAGAACACCAGACAAGCAAGTTCGCAGCAGGAGGGAGGGGTCCTGGGTTCGAATCCCAGGGACTGACAAATTTTCACAAAATGTACTCTTTTTTTTGTTTATTTTAAATTATATTATTTTTTTATGTGTTTTTTGATATTCTGGAGGTTCCTGCGTGTAGGAAAATTTTTTTTTTATTGGGAAAGTGGGAAAAAACTGGAAAAATCCAGGAAAATCAGTTTATTTGCTCTTTTTCGACTTCTATTGTAACATTTTGGATATTCTAGCATGCATGGGATGTTTTCTGTGTGTGAAGTCCAGCAAAGAAAGCGTAATGGAATAATAAAAAAAAAGAATAAAAAAATAACATGGATCGAGAAAGGTCCAAATTTCAAGACCCCCTAGCTCCCTTTTATATCAAGGTATAAATTTCAAACTCGGACCCTAAGTAGGGGTCTATAGTCTAAACAAGGCTGCTGAAGATAATTTTTATAGGCCAATTAGGGGGGTCACAGTTTGTCCCTAAAGGTATATTGCGAAGATGAGAGGAGAGAGCTTGAGAAGCGAAACTGTGGTAGGCTTCACGTATCACCGTGGACTGGAAGGTAGGCCACCAGACAAGCAAGTTCGCTGCAGGAGGGAGGGGTCTTGGGTTCGAATCCCAGGGACGGTCAAATTTTCGAAAAAAAAAATTTTTTTTTGATTGTTTTAGATTATATAACTTTTTTAGGTGTTTTTCGATATTCTGGAGGTTCCAGCATGTAGGAAAATTTTTTTTTATTGCGAAAGTGGGAAAAAACTGGAAAAATCCAGGAAAATCAGTTTGTTTGCTCTTTTTCGACTTCTATTGTAACATTTTGGATATTCTAGCATGCGCGGGCTGTTTTCTGCGTGTGAAATCCAGCAAAGAAAGCTTAATGGAATAATAAAAAAAAAAGAATAAAAAAATAAAATGGCTCGAGAAAGGTTCAAATTTCAAGACCCCCTAGCTCCCTTTAATATCAAGGTATAATTTTCAAACTCGGACCCTAAGTAGGGGTCTATGGTCCAAACAAGGCTGCTGAAGATAATTTTTATAGGCCATTTAGGGGGGTCACAGTGGACCCCTAAAAGTATATTGCGAAGATGAGAGGAGAGAGCTTTAGAAGCGAAACTGTGGTAGGCTTCACGTATCACCGTGGACTGGAAGGTAGGCCACCAGACAAGCATGTTCGCTGCAGGAGGGAGGGGTCCTGGGTTCGAATCCCAGGAACGGGCAAAATTTCAAAGAATTTTTTTTTTTTTTTTTTTTTTTTTTTAAATTATATTACTTTTTTATGTGTCTTTCGATATTCTGGGGGGTCCTGCATTGTAGGAGATAATTTTTTTATGGGGAAAAAACTGGAAAAATCGAGGAGAATTATTTTATTTGCTCTTTTTCGACTTCTTTTGTAACATTTTGGATATTCCAGCATGCATTGGGTGTTTTCTGTGTGTGAAGTCCAGCAAAGAAAGCGTAATGGAATAATAAAAGAAAAGAATAAAAAAATAAAATGGCTCGAGAAAGGTTCAAATTTCAAGACCCCGTAGCTCCCTTTAATATCAAGGTGTAATTTTCAAAATCGGACCCTAAGTTGGGGACTACAGTCCAAGCAAGGCTGCTGAAGATAATTTTTATAGGCCAATTAGGGGGGTCTCAGTGGGCCCTCAGAAGTATATTGCGAAAATGAGAGGACAGAGCTTTTGAAGCGAAACAGTGGTAGGCTTCACGTATCACCGTTGATTGGAAGGTAGGCCACCAGACAAGCAAGTTCGTTGTAGGAGGGTGGGGTCCTGGGTTCGAATCCCAGGGGCGGTCAAACTTTCAAAAAAATATTTTTTTTTGTTTATTTTAAATTATATTATTTTTCTATGTGGGTTTCGATATTCTGGAGGTTCCTGCATGTAGGAAAAATTTTTTTTATTGGGAAAATGGGAAAAACTGAGAAAATCCTGGAAAATCAGTTTATTTGCTCTTTTTCGACTTCTATTGTAACATTTTGGATATTCTAGCATGCGTGGGCTGTTTTCTGCGTGTGAAATCCAGCAAAGAAAGCGCAATGGAATAATAAATAAAAAAAGAATAAAAAAATAAAATGGCTCGAGAAAGGATCAAATTTCAAGACCCCCTAGCTCCCTTTAATATCAAGGTATAATTTTCAAACTCGGACCCTAAGTAGGGGTCTATGGTCCAAACAAGGCTGCTGAAGATAACTTTTATAGGCCAATTAGGGGGGTCTCAGTGGTCCCTTAGAAGTATATTGCGAAGATGAGAGGACAGAGCTTTTGAAGCGAAACAGTGGTAGGCTTTACGTATCACCGTGGACTGGAAGGTAGGCCACCAGACAAGCAAGTTCGCTGCAGGAGGGAGGGGTACTGGGTTCGAATCCCAGGGGTTTTCAAATTTTCAAAAAAATATTTTTTTTTTTGTTTATTTTAAATTATATTATTTTTTTTATATGGGTTTCGATATTCTGGAGGTTTCAGCACGTAGAAAAAATTTTTTTTATTGGGAAAGTGGGAAAAAACTGGAAAAATCAAGGAAAATCTGTTTATTTGCTCTTTTTCGACTTCTATTGTAACATTTTGGATATTCTAGCATGCATGGGATGTTTTCTGTGTGTGAAGTCCAGCAAAGAAAGCGCAATGGAATAATAAATAAAAAAAGAATAAAAAAATAACATGGCTCGAGAAAGGTCCAAATTTCAAGACCCCCTAGCTCCCTTTTATATCAAGGTATAAATTTCAAACTCGGACCCTAAGTAGGGGTCTATAGTCTAAACAAGGCTGCTGAAGATAATTTTTATAGGCCAATTAGGGGGGTCACAGTTTGTCCCTAAAGGTATATTGCGAAGATGAGAGGAGAGAGCTTTAGAAGCGAAACTGTGGTAGGCTTCACGTATTACCGTGGACTGGAAGGTAGGCCACCAGGCAAGCAAGTTCGCTGCAGGAGGGAGGGGTCCTGGGTTCGAATCCCAGGGACTGGCGAATTTTTATAAAATTTACTCTTTTTTTTGTTTATTTTAAATTATATATTATTTTTTTATGTGTTTTTTGATATTCTGGAGGTTCCTGCGTGTAGGAAAAAAAATTTTTTTTATTGGGAAAGTGGGAAAAAACTAGAAAAATCCAGGAAAATCAGTTTATTTGCTCTTTTTCGACTTCTATTGTAACAATTTGGATATTCTAGCATGCATGGCATGTTTTCTGTGTGTGAAGTCCAGAAAAGAAAGCGTAATGGAATAATAAAAAAAAAGAATAAAAAAATAACATGGCTCGAGAAAGGTTCAAAGCTCAAGACCCCCTAGCTCCCTTTTATATCAAGGTATAAATTTCAAACTCGGACCCTAAGAAGGGGTCTATAGTCTAAACAAGGCTGCTGAAGATAATTTTTATAGGCCAATTAGGGGGGTCACAGTTTGTCCCTAAAGGTATATTGCGAAGGTGAGAGGAGAGAGCTTTAAAAGCGAAACTGTGGTAGGCTTCACGTATCACCGTGGACTGGAAGGTAGGCCACCAGACAAGCAAGGTCGCTGTAGGAGGGTGGGGTTCTGGGTTCGAATCCCAGGGGCGGTCAAACTTTCAAAAAAATATTTTTTTTTTTGTTTATTTTATATTATATTATTTTTTTATGTGGGTTTCGATATTCTGGAGGTTCCTGCATGTAGGAAAAAATTTTTTTATTGGGAAAATGGGAAAAACTGGAAAAATCCAGGAAAATCAGTTTATTTGCTCTTTTTCGACTTCTATTGTAACATTTTGGATATTCTAGCATGCGTGGGCTGTTTTCTGCGTGTGAAATCCAGCAAAGAAAGCGCAATGGAATAATAAATAAAAAAAGAATAAAAAAATAAAATGGCTCGAGAAAGGATCAAATTTCAAGACCCCCTAGCTCCCTTTAATATCAAGGTATAATTTTCAAACTCGGACCCTAAGTAGGGGTCTATGGTCCAAACAAGGCTGCTGAAGATAATTTTTATAGGCCATTTAGGGGGGTCACAGTGGGCCCCTAAAGGTATATTGCGAAGATGAGAGGAGAGAGCTTTAGAAGCGAAACTGTGGTAGGCTTCACGTATCACCGTGGACTGGAAGGTAGGCCACCAGACAAGCATGTTCGCTGCAGGAGGGAGGGGTCCTGGGTTCGAATCCCAGGAACGGGCAAAATTTCAAAGAAATTTTTTTTTGTTGTTTTTTTTTTGTTTTTTTTTTAAAATTATATTACTTTTTTATGTGTCTTTCGATATTCTGGGGGGTCCTGCATTGTAGGAGATAATTTTTTTATGGGGAAAAAACTGGAAAAATCGTGGAGAATTATTTTATTTGCTCTTTTTCGACTTCTTTTGTAACATTTTGGATATTCCAGCATGCATTGGGTGTTTTCTGTGTGTGAAGTCCAGCAAAGAAAGCGTAATGGAATAATAAAAGAAAAGAATAAAAAAATAAAATGGCTCGAGAAAGGTTCAAATTTCAAGACCCCGTAGCTCCCTTTAATATCAAGGTGTAATTTTCAAAATCGGACCCTAAGTTGGGGACTACAGTCCAAGCAAGGCTGCTGAAGATAATTTTTATAGGCCAATTAGAGGGGTCTCAGTGGGCCCTCAGAAGTATATTGCGAAGATGAGAGGACAGAGCTTTTGAAGCGAAACAGTGGTAGACTTCACGTATCACCGTTGATTGGAAGGTAGGCCACCAGACAAGCAAGTTCGTTGTAGGAGGGTGGGGTCCTGGGTTCGAATCCCAGGGGCGGTCAAACTTTCAAAAAAATATTTTTTTTTGTTTATTTTAAATTATATTATTTTTTTATGTGGGTTTCGATATTCTGGAGGTTCCTGCATGTAGGAAAAATTTTTTTTATTGGGAAAATGGGAAAAACTGAGAAAATCCTGGAAAATCAGTTTATTTGCTCTTTTTCGACTTCTATTGTAACATTTTGGATATTCTAGCATGCGTGGGCTGTTTTCTGCGTGTGAAATCCAGCAAAGAAAGCGCAATGGAATAATAAATAAAAAAAGAATAAAAAAATAAAATGGCTCGAGAAAGGATCAAATTTCAAGACCCCCTAGCTCCCTTTAATATCAAGGTATAATTTTCAAACTCGGACCCTAAGTAGGGGTCTATGGTCCAAACAAGGCTGCTGAAGATAACTTTTATAGGCCAATTAGGGGGGTCTCAGTGGTCCCTTAGAAGTATATTGCGAAGATGAGAGGACAGAGCTTTTGAAGCGAAACAGTGGTAGGCTTTACGTATCACCGTGGACTGGAAGGTAGGCCACCAGACAAGCAAGTTCGCTGCAGGAGGGAGGGGTACTGGGTTCGAATCACAGGGGTATTCAAATTTTCAAAAAAATATTTTTTTTTTTGTTTATTTTAAATTATATTATTTTTTTATATGGGTTTCGATATTCTGGAGGTTTCAGCACGTAGAAAAATTTTTTTTTATTGGGAAAGTGGGAAAAAACTGGAAAAATCAAGGAAAATCTGTTTATTTGCTCTTTTTCGACTTCTATTGTAACATTTTGGATATTCTAGCATGCATGGGATGTTTTCTGTGTGTGAAGTCCAGCAAAGAAAGCGTAATGGAATAATAAAAAAAAAGAATAAAAAAATAACATGGCTCGAGAAAGGTCCAAATTTCAAGACCCCCTAGCTCCCTTTTATATCAAGGTATAAATTTCAAACTCGGACCCTAAGTAGGGGTCTATAGTCTAAACAAGGCTGCTGAAGATAATTTTTACAGGCCAATTAGGGGGGTCACAGTTTGTCCCTAAAGGTATATTGCGAAGATGAGAGGAGAGAGCTTTAGAAGCGAAACTGTGGTAGGCTTCACGTATTACCGTGGACTGGAAGGTAGGCCACCAGACAAGGAAGTTCGCTGCAGGAGCGAGGGGTCCTGGGTTCGAATCCCAGGGACTGGCGAATTTTTATAAAATTTACTGTTTTTTTTGTTTATTTTAAATTATATTATTTTTTTATGTGTTTTTCGATATTCTGGAGGTTCCTGCATGTAGGAAAAAATTTTTTTATTGGGAAAATGGGAAAAACTGGAAAAATCCAGGAAAATCAGTTTATTTGCTCTTTTTCGACTTCTATTGTAACATTTTGGATATTCTAGCATGCGTGGGCTGTTTTCTGCGTGTGAAATCCAGCAAAGAAAGCGCAATGGAATAATAAATAAAAAAAGAATAAAAAAATAAAATGGCTCGAGAAAGGATCAAATTTCAAGACCCCCTAGCTCCCTTTAATATCAAGGTATAATTTTCAAACTCGGACCCTAAGTAGGGGTCTATGGTCAAAACAAGGCTGCTGAAGATAATTTTTATAGGCCAATTAGGGGGGTCACAATGGGCCCCTAAAGGTATATTGCGAAGATGAGAGGAGAGAGCTTTAGAAGCGAAACTGTGGTAGGCTTCACGTATCACCGTGGACTGGAAGGTAGGCCACCAGACAAGCAAGTTCGCTGCAGGAGGGAGGGGTCCTGGGTTCGAATCCCAGGAACGGACAACTTTAAAAAAATTTTCTTTTTTTGTTTTTTTTTAAATTATATTACTTTTTTATGTGTTTTTCGATATTCTGGAGGGTCCTGCATTGTAGGAGATAATTTTTTTTATGGGGAAAAAACTGGAAAAATCGAGGAGAATTATTTTATTTGCTCTTTTTCGACTTCTTTTGTAACATTTTGGATATTCCAGCATGCATTGGGTGTTTTCTGTGTGTGAAGTCCAGCAAAGAAAGCGTAATGGAATAATAAAAGAAAAGAATAAAAAAATAAAATGGCTCGAGAAAGGTTCAAATTTCGAGACCCCCTAGCTCCCTTTAATAACAAGGTATAATTTTCAAACTCGGACCCTAAGTAGGGGTCTATGGTCCAAACAAGGCTGCTGAAGATAATTTTTATAGGCCAATTAGGGGGTCTCAGTGGGCCCTTAGAAGTATATTGCGAAGATGAGAGGACAGAGCTTTTGAAGCGAAACAGTGGTAAGCTTTACGTATCACCGTGGACCGGAAGGTAGGCCACCAGACAAGCAAGTTCGCTGCAGGAGGGAGGGGTACTGGGTTCGAATCCCAGGGGTTTTCAAATTTTCAAAAAATATTTTTTTTTTGTTTATTTTAAATTATATTATTTTTTTATGTGGGTTTCGATATTCTGGAGGTTTCTGCATGTAGAAAAAATTTTTTTTATTGGGAAAGTGGGAAAAAACTGGAAAAATCAAGGAAAATCAGTTTATTTGCTCTTTTTCGACTTCTATTGTAACATTTTGGATATTCTAGCATGCATGGGATGTTTTCTGTGCGTGAAGTCCAGCAAAGAAAGCGTAATGGAATAATAAAAAAAAAGAATAAAAAAATAACATGGCTCGAGAAAGGTCCAAATTTCAAGACCCCCTAGCTCCCTTTTATATCAAGGAATAAATTTCAAACTCGGACCCTAAGTCGGGGTCTATAGTCTAAACAAGGCTGCAGAAGATAATTTTTATAGGCCAATTAGGGGGGTCACAGTTTGTCCCTAAAGGTATATTGCGAAGATGAGAGGAGAGAGCTTTAGAAGCGAAACTGTGGTAGGCTTCACGTATCACCGTGGACTGGAAGGTAGGCCACTAGACAAGCAAGTTCGCTGCAGGAGGGAGGGGTCCTGGGTTCAAATCCCAGGAACGGGCAAAATTTCAAAAAAATTTTTCTTTTGTTTTGTTTTTTTTTAAATTATATTACTTTTTTATGTGTTTTTCGATATTCTGGGGGGTCCTGCATTGTAGGAGATAATTTTTTTTATGGGGAAAAAACTGGAAAAATCGAGGAGAATTATTTTATTTGCTCTTTTTCGACTTCTTTTGTAACATTTTGGATATTCCAGCATGCATTGGGTGTTTTCTGTGTGTGAAGTCCAGCAAAGAAAGCGTAATGGAATAATAAAAGAAAAGAATAAAAAAATAAAATGGCTCGAGAAAGGTTCAAATTTCAAGACCCCGTAGCTCCCTTTAATATCAAGGTGTAATTTTCAAACTCGGACATTAAATAGGGGACTACAGTCCAAGCAAGGCTGCTGTAGATAATTTTTATAGGCCAATTAGGGGGGTCTCAGTGGGCCCTTAGAAGTATATTGCGAAGATGAGAGGACAGAGCTTTTGTAGCGAAACAGTGGTAGGCTTCACGTATCACCGTGGACTGGAAGATAGGCCACCAGACAAGCAAGTTCGCTGCAGGAGGGAGGGGTCCTGGGTTCGAATCCCAGGAACGGACAAACTTTCAAAAAATTTTCTTTTTTTGTTTTTTTTTAAAATTATATTACTTTTTTATGTGTTGTTCGATATTCTGGAGGGTCCTGCATTGTAGGAGATAATTTTTTTTATGGGGAAAAAACTGGAAAAATCGAGGAGAATTATTTTATTTGCTCTTTTTCGACTTCTTTTGTAACATTTTGGATATTCCAGCATGCATTGGGTGTTTTCTGTGTGTGAAGTCCAGCAAAGAAAGCGTAGTGGAATAATAAAAGAAAAGAATAAAAAAATAAAATGGCTCGAGAAAGGTTCAAGTTTCAAGACCCCCTAGCTCCCTTTAATATCAAGGTATAATTTTCAAACTCGGACCCTAAGTAGGGGTCTATGGTCCAAAAAAGGCTGCTGAAGATAATTTTTATAGGCCAATTAGGGGGGTCACAATGGGCCCCTAAAGGTATATTGCGAAGATGAGAGGAGAGAGCTTTAGAAGCGAAACTGTGGTAGGCTTCACGTATCACCGTGGACTGGAAGGTTGGCCACCAGACATGCAAGTTCGCTGCAGGAGGGAGGGGTCCTGGGTTCGAATCCCAGGGGTGGTCAAATTTTCAAAAAAATATTTTTTTTTGTTTATTTTAAATAATATTATTTTTTTATGTGGGTTTCGATATTCTGGAGGTTTCTGCATGTAGAAAAAAAATTTTTTATTGGGAAAATGCGAAAAACTGGAAAAATCCATAAAAATCAGGTTATTTGCTCTTTTTCGACTTCTATTGTAACATTTTGGATATTCTAGCATGCATGGCATGTTTTCTGTGTGTGAAGTCCAGAAAAGAAAGCGTAATGGAATAATAAAAAAAAAGAATAAACAAATAAAATGGCTCGAGAAAGGTTCAAAGTTCAAGACCCCCTAGCTCCCTTTAATATCAAGGTATAAATTTCAAACTCGGACCCTAAGTAGGGGTCTATAGTCTAAACAAGGCTGCTGAAGATAATTTTCATAGGCAAATTAGGGGGGTCACAGTTTGTCCCTAAAGGTATATTGCGAAGATGAGAGGAGAGAGCTTTAGAAGCGAAACTGTGGTAGGCTTCACGTATCACCGTGGACTGGAAGGTAGGCCACCAGACAAGCAAGTTCGCTGCAGGAGGGAGGGGTCCTGGGTTCGAATCCCAGGGACTGGCGAATTTTTATAAAATTTACTCTTTTTTTTGTTTATTTTAAATTATATTATTTTTTTATGTGTTTTTTGATATTCTGGAGGTTCCTGCGTGTAGGAAAAAATTTTTTTTTATTGGGAAAGTGGGAAAAAACTAGAAAAATCCAGGAAAATCAGTTTATTTGCTCTTTTTCGACTTCTATTGTAACATTTTGGATATTCTAGCATGCATGGCATGTTTTCTGTGTGTGAAGTCCAGAAAAGAAAGCGTAATGGAATAATAAAAAAAAGAATAAAAAAATAACATGGCTCGAGAAAGGTTCAAAGCTCAAGACCCCCTAGCTCCCTTTTATATCAAGGTATAAATTTCAAACTCGGACCCTAAGTAGGGGTCTATAGTCTAAACAAGGCTGCTGAAGATAATTTTTATAGGCCAATTAGGGGGGTCACAGTTTGTCACTAAAGGTATATTGCGAAGGTGAGATGAGAGAGCTTTAAAAGCGAAACTGTGGTAGGCTTCACGTATCACCTTGGACTGGAAGGTAGGCCACCAGACAAGCAAGTTCGCTGTAGGAGGGTGGGGTCCTGGGTTCGAATCCCAGGGGCGGTCAAACTTTCAAAAAATATTTTTTTTTTGTTTATTTTAAATTATATTATTTTTTTATGTGGGTTTCGATATTCTGGAGGTTCATGCATGTAGGAAAAATTTTTTTTATTGGGAAAATGGGAAAAACTGGAAAAATCCAGGAAAATCAGTTTATTTGCTCTTTTTCGACTTCTATTGTAACATTTTGGATATTCTAGCATGCGTGGGCTGTTTTCTGCGTGTGAAATCCAGCAAAGAAAGCGCAATGGAATAATAAATAAAAAAAGAATAAAAAAATAAAATGGCTCGAGAAAGTATCAAATTTCAAGACCCCCTAGCTCCCTTTAATATCAAGGTATAATTTTCAATCTCGGACCCTAAGTAGGGGTCTATGGTCAAAACAAGGCTGCTGAAGATAATTTTTATAGGCCAATTAGGGGGGTCACAATGGGCCCCTAAAGGTATATTGCGAAGATGAGAGGAGAGAGCTTTAGAAGCGAAACTTTGGTAGGCTTCACGTATCACCGTAGACTGGAAGGTAGGCCACCAGACAAGCAAGTTCGCTGCAGGAGGGAGGGGTCCTGGGTTCGAATCCCAGGAACGGACAAACTTTCAAAAAATTTTCTTTTTTTGTTTTTTTTAAATTATATTACTTTTTTATGTGTTTTTCGATATTCTGGAGGGTCCTGCATTGTAGGAGATAATTTTTTTTATGGGGAAAAAACTGGAAAAATCGAGGAGAATTATTTTATTTGCTCTTTTTCGACTTCTTTTGTAACATTTTGGATATTCCAGCATGCATTGGGTGTTTTCTGTGTGTGAAGTCCAGCAAAGAAAGCGTAATGGAATAATAAAAGAAAAGAATAAAAAAATAAAATGGCTCGAGAAAGGTTCAAATTTCGAGACCCCCTAGCTCCCTTTAATAACAAGGTATAATTTTCAAACTCGGACCCTAAGTAGGGGTCTATGGTCCAAACAAGGCTGCTGAAGATAATTTTTATAGGCCAATTAGGGGGGTCTCAGTGGGCCCTTAGAAGTATATTGCGAAAATGAGAGGACAGAGCTTTTGAAGCGAAACAGTGGTAGACTTTACGTATCACCGTGGACTGGAAGGTAGGCCACCAGACAAGCAAGTTCGCTGCAGGAGGGAGGGGTACTGGGTTCGAATCCCAGGGGTTTTCAAATTTTCAAAAAATATTTTTTTTTTGTTTATTTTAAATTATATTATTTTTTTATGTGGGTTTCGATATTCTGGAGGTTTCTGCATGTAGAAAAAAAATTTTTTATTGGGAAAGTGGGAAAAAACTGGAAAAATCAAGGAAAATCAGTTTATTTGCTCTTTTTCGACTTCTATTGTAACATTTTGGATATTCTAGCATGCATGGGATGTTTTCTGTGCGTGAAGTCCAGCAAAGAAAGCGTAATGGAATAATAAAAAAAAAGAATAAAAAAATAACATGGCTCGAGAAAGGTCCAAATTTCAAGACCCCCTAGCTCCCTTTTATATCAAGGTATAAATTTCAAACTCGGACTAAATTTCAAAGTAGGGGTCTATAGTCTAAACAAGGCTGCAGAAGATAATTTTTATAGGCCAATTAGGGGGGTCACAGTTTGTCCCTAAAGGTATATTGCGAAGATCAGAGAAGAGAGCTTTAGAAGCGAAACTGTGGTAGGCTTCACGTATCACCGTGGACTGGAAGGTAGGCCACCAGACAAGCAAGTTCGCTGCAGGAGGGAGGGGTTTTGGGTTCGAATCCCAGGGACGGTCAAATTTTCGAAAAAAAAATTTTTTCTTTGTTTGTTTTAGATTATATAACTTTTTTAGGTGTTTTTCGATATTCTGGAGGTTCCAGCATGTAGGAAAATTTTTTTTTATTGCGAAAGTGAGAAAAAACTGGAAAAATCCAGGAAAATCAGTTTATTTGCTCTTTTTCGACTTCTATTGTAACATTTTGGATATTCTAGCATGCGCGGGCTGTTTTCTGCGTGTGAAATCCAGCAAAGAAAGCGTAATGGAATAATAAAAAAAAAAGAATAAAAAAATAAAATGGCTCGAGAAAGGTTCAAATTTCAAGACCCCCTAGCTCCCTTTAATATCAAGGTATAATTTTCAAACTCGGACCCTAAGTAGGGGTCTATGGTCCAAACAAGGCTGCTGAAGATAATTTTTGTAGGTCATTTAGGGGGGTCACAGTGGGCCCCTAAAGGTATATTGCGAAGATGAGAGGAGAGAGCTTTAGAAGCGAAACTGTGGTAGGCTTCACGTATCACCGTGGACTGGAAGATAGGCCACCAGACAAGCAAGTTCGCTGCAGGAGGGTGGGGTCCTGGGTTCAAATCCCAGGAACGGGCAAAATTTCAAAAAAAAATTTATTTTTTTTTGTTTTTTTTAAAATTATATTACTTTTTTATGTGTTTTTCGATATTCTGGGGGGTCCTGCATTGTAGGAGATAATTTTTTTTATTTGGAAAAAACTGGAAAAATCGAGGAAAATTATTTTATTTGCTCTTTTTCGACTTCTTTTGTAACATTTTGGATATTCCAGCATGCATTGGGTGTTTTCTGTGTGTGAAGTCCAGCAAAGAAAGCGTAATGGAATAATAAAAGAAAAGAATAAAAAAATAAAATGGCTCGAGAAAGGTTCAAATTTCGAGACCCCCTAGCTCCCTTTAATAACAAGGTATAATTTTCAAACTCGGACCCTAAGTAGGGGTCTATGGTCCAAACAAGGCTGCTGAAGATAATTTTTATAGGCCAATTAGGGGGGCCTCAGTGGGCCCTTAGAAGTATATTGCGAAAATGAGAGGACAGAGCTTTTGAAGCGAAACAGTGGTAGGCTTTACGTATCACCGTGGACTGGAAGGTAGGCCACCAGACAAGCAAGTTCGCTGCAGGAGGGAGGGGTACTGGGTTCGAATCCCAGGGGTTTTCAAATTTTCAAAAAATATTTTTTTTTTGTTTATTTTAAATTATATTATTTTTTTATGTGGCTTTCGATATTCTGGAGGTTTCTGCATGTAGAAAAAAAATTTTTTATTGGGAAAGTGGGAAAAAACTGGAAAAATCAAGGAAAATCAGTTTATTTGCTCTTTTTCGACTTCTATTGTAACATTTTCGATATTCTAGCATGCATGGGATGTTTTCTGTGCGTGAAGTCCAGCAAAGAAAGCGTAATGGAATAATAAAAAAAAAAGAATAAAAAAATAACATGGCTCGAGAAAGGTCCAAATTTCAAGACCCCCTAGCTCCCTTTTATATCAAGGTATAAATTTCAAACTCGGACCCTATGTAGGGGTCTATAGTCTAAACAAGGCTGCAGAAGATAATTTTTATAGACCAATTAGGGGGGTCACAGTTTGTCCCTAAAGGTATATTGCGAAGATGAGAGGAGAGAGCTTTAGAAGCGAAACTGTGGTAGGCTTCACGTATCACCGTGGACTGGAAGGTAGGCCACCAGACAAGCAAGTTCGCTGCAGGAAGGAGGGGTTTTGGGTTCGAATCCCAGGGACGGTCAAATTTTCGAAAAAAAAATTTTTTTTTGTTTGTTTTAGATTATATAACTTTTTTAGGTGTTTTTCGATATTCTGGAGGTTCCAGCATGTAGGAAAATTTTTTTTTATTGCGAAAGTGAGAAAAAACTGGAAAAATCCCGGAAAATCAGTTTATTTGCTCTTTTTCGTCTTCTATTGTAACATTTTGGATATTCTAGCATGCGCGGGCTGTTTTCTGCGTGTGAAATCCAGCAAAGAAAGCGTAATGGAATAATAAAAAAAAAGAATAAAAAAATAAAATGGCTCGAGAAAGGTTCAAATTTCAAGACCCCCTAGCTCGCTTTAATATCAAGGTATAATTTTCAAACTCGGACCCTAAGTAGGGGTCTATGGTCCAAACAAGGCTGCCGAAGATAATTTTTATAGGCCAATTAGGGGGGTCTCAGTGGGCCCTTAGAAGTATATTGCGAAGATGAGAGGACAGAGCTTTTGAAGCGAAACAGTGGTAGGCTTCGCGTATCACCGTGGACTGGAAGGTTGGCCGCCAGACATGCAAGTTCGTTGCAGGAGGGAGGGGTCCTGGGTTCGAATCCCAGGGACAGTCAAATTTTCAAAAAAATATTTTTTTTTTGTTTATTTTAAATTATATTATTTTTTTATGTGGGTTTCGATATTCTGGAGGTTTCTGCATGTAGAAAAAAAAATTTTTATTGGGAAAATGCGAAAAACTGGAAAAATCCATAAAAATCAGGTTATTTGCTCTTTTTCGACTTCTTTTGTAACATTTTGGATATTCTAGCACTCATGGGCCGTTTTCTGTGTGTGAAGTCCAGCAAAGAAAGCACAAATAAAATGGCTCGAGAAAGGTTCAAAGTTCAAGACCCCCTAGCTCCCTTAAATATCAAGGTATAATTTTCAAACTCGGACCCTAAGTAGGGGTCTATGGTCCAAACAAGGCTGCTGAAGATAATTTTTATAGGCCAATTAGGGGGGTCACAGTGGGCCCCTAAAGGTATATTGCGAAGATGAGAGGAGAGAGCTTTAGAAGCGAAACTGTGGTAGGATTCACGTATCACCGTGGACTGGAAGGTAGGCCACCAGACAAGCAAGTTCGCTGCAGGAGGGAGGGGTCCTGGGTTCGAATCCCACGGACGGTCAAATTTTCAAAAAAAATTTTTTTTGTTTGTTTTAAATTATATTACTTTTTTATGTGTTTTTCGATATTCTGGAGGTTCCTGCATGTAGGAAAAAATTTTTTTTATTGCGAAAGTGGGAAAAAACTGGAAAAATCCAGGAAAATCAGTTTATTTGCTCTTTTTTGACTTCTATTGTAACATTTTGGATATTCTAGCATGCGTGGGCTGTTTTCTGCGTGTGAAATCCAGCAAAGAAAGCGTAATGGAATAATAAAAAAAAAAGAATAAAAAAATAAAATGGCTCGAGAAAGGGACAAATTTCAAGACCCCCTAGCTCCCTTTAATATCAAGGTATAATTTTCAAACTCGGACTATAAGTAGGGGTCTATGGTCCAAACAAGGCTGCTGAAGATAATTTTTATAGGCCAATTAGGGGGGTCACAGTGGGCCCCTAAAGGTATATTGCGAAGATGAGAGGAGAGAGCTTTAGAAGCGAAACTGTGGTAGGCTTCACGTATCAGTGTGGAGTGGAAGGTTGGCCACCAGACAAGCAAGTTCGCTGCAGGAGGGAGGGGTCCTGGGTTCGAATCCCAGGGACGGTCAAATTCTCAAAAAAAAATTTTTTTTGTTGTTTGTTTTAAATTATATTACTTTTTTATGTGTTTTTCGATATTCTGGAGGTTCCTGCATGTAGGAAAAATTTTTTTTATTGCGAAAGTGGGAAAAAACTGGAAAAATCCAGGAAAATCAGTTTATTTGCTCTTTTTCGACTTCTATTGTAACATTTTGGATATTCTAGCATGCGTGGGCTGTTTTCTGCGTGTGAAATCCAGCAAAGAAAGCGTAATGGAATAATAAAAAAAAAAGAATAAAAAAATAAAATGGCTCGAGAAAGGGTCAAATTTCAAGACCCCCCTAGCTCCCTTTAATATCAAGGTATAATTTTCAAACTCGGACCCTAAGTAGGGGTCTATGGTCCAAGCAAGACTGCTGAAGATAATTTTTATAGACCAATTAGGGGGGTCTCAGTGGGCCCTTAGAAGTATATTGCGAGGATGAGAGGACAGAGCTTTTGAAGCGAAACAGTGCTAGGCTTCACGTATCACCGTGGACTGGAAGGTAGGCCACCAGACAAGCAAGTTCGCTGCAGGAGGGAGGGGTCCTGGGTTCGAATCCCAGGGACGGTCAAATTTTCAAAAAAATATATTTTTTTTTGTTTATTTTAAATTATATTACTTTTTTATGTGTTTTTCGATATTCTGGAGGTTCCTGCATGTAGGAAAAAATTTTTTTTATTGCGAAAGTGGGAAAAAACTGGAAAAATCCAGAAAAATCAGTTTATTTGCTCTTTTTCGACTTCTATTGTAACATTTTGGATATTCTAGCATGCGTGGGCTGTTTTCTGCGTGTGAAATCCAGCAAAGAAAGCGTAATGGTATAATAAAAAAAAAAGAATAAAAAAATAAAATGGCTCGAGAAAGGGTCAAATTTCAAGACCCCATAGCTCCCTTTAATATCAAGGTATAATGTTCAAACTCGGACCCTAAGTAGGGGTCTATGGTCCAAGCAATACTGCTGAAGATAATTTTTATAGGCCAATTAGGGGGTCTCAGTGGGCCCTTAGAAGTATATTGCGAAGATGAGAGGACAGAGCTTTTGAAGCGAAACAGTGGTAGGCTTCACGTATCACCGTGGACTGGAAGGTAGGCCACCAGACCAGCAATTTCGCTGCAGGAGGGAGGGGTCCTGGGTTCGAATCCCAGGGGTGGTCAAATTCTCAAAAAAATAATTTTTTTTTGTTTATTTTAAATTATATTATTTTTTTATGTGGGTTTCGATATTCTGGAGGTTCCTGCATGTAGAAAATTTTTTTTTTATTGGGAAAATGCGAAAAACTGGAAAAATCCATAAAAATCAGGTTATTTGCTCTTTTTCGACTTCTATTGTAACATTTTGGATATTCTAGCACTCATGGGCCGTTTTCTGTGTGTGAAGTCCAGCAAAGAAAGCGTAATGGAATAATAAAAAAAAGAATAAACAAATAAAATGGCTCGAGAAAGGTTCAAAGTTCAAGACCCCCTAGCTCCCTTTAATATCAAGGTATAAATTTCAAACTCGGACCCTAAGTAGAGGTCTATAGTCTAAACAAGGCTGCTGAAGATAATTTTTATAGGCCAATTAGGGGGGCCACAGTTTGTCCCTAAACGTATATTGCGAAGATGAGAGGAGAGAGCTTTTGAAGCGAAACTGTGGTAGGCTTCACGTATCACCGTGGACTGGAAGGTAGGCCACCAGACAAGCAAGTTCGCTACAGGAGGGAGGAGTCCTGGGTTCGAATCCCAGGGACTTACAAATTTTTATAAAATTTACTCTTTTTTTTGTTTATTTTAAATTATATTATTTTTTTATGTGTTTTTTGATATTCTGGAGGTTCCTGCGTGTAGGAAAATTTTTTTTTTATTGGGAAAGTGGGAAAAAACTAGAAAAATCCAGGAAAATCAGTTTATTTGCTCTTTTTCGACTTCTATTGTAACATTTTTAATATTCTAGCATGCATGGCATGTTTTCTGTGTGTGAAGTCCAGCAAAGAAAGCGTAATGGAATAATAAAAAAAAGAATAAAAAAATAACATGGCTCGAGAAAGGTTCAAAGTTCAAAACCCCTTAGCTCCCTTTTATATCAAGGTATAAATTTCAAACTCAGACCCTAAGTAGGGGTCTATAGTCTAAAAAAGGCTGCAGAAGATAATTTTTATAGGCCAATTAGGGGGGTCATAGTTTGTCCCTTAAGGTATATTGCGAAGATGAGAGGAGAGAGCTTTAGAAGCGAAACTGTGGTAGGCTTCACGTATCATTGTGGACTGGAAGGTTGGCCACCAGGCAAGCAAGTTCGCTGCAGGAGGGAGGGGTCTTGGGTTCGAATCCCAGGGACGGTCAAATTTTCGAAATTTTTTTTTTTGTTGTTGGTTTAAATTATATTACTTTTTTAGGTGTTTTTCGATATTCTGGAGGTTCCTGCATGTAGGAAATTTTTTTTTTTATTGCGAAAGTGGGAAAAAACTGGAAAAATCCAGGAAAATCAGTTTATTTGCTCTTTTTCGACTTCTATTGTAACATTTTGGATATTCTAGCATGCGTAGGCTGTTTTCTGCGTGTGAAATCCAGCAAAGAAAGCGCAATGGAATAATAAAAAAAAGAATAAAAAAATAAAATGGCTCGAGAAAGGTTCAAATTTCAAGACCCCCTAGCTCCCTTTAATAACAAGGTATAAATTCAAACTCGGACCCTAAGTAGGGGTCTATGGTCCAAACAAGGCTGCTGAAGATCCAAACAAGGCTGCTGAAGATAATTTTTATAGGCCAATTAGGGGGGTCACATTGGGCCCCTAAAGGTATATTGCGAAGATGAGAGCAGAGAGCTTTACAAGCGAAACTGTGGAAGGCTTCACGTATCACCGTGGACTGGAAGGTAGGCCACCAGACAAGCAAGTTCGCTACAGGAGGGAGGTGTCCTGGGTTCGAATCCCAGGGACGGATAAACTTTCAAAAAATTTTCTTTTTTTGTTGTTTATTTTAAATTATATTATATTTTTTTATGTGTTTTTCGATATTCTGGAGGGTCCTGCATTGTAGGAAATTATTTTTTTAATTGGGAAAAAACTGGAAAAATCGAGGAAAATTATCTTATTTGCTCTTTTTCGACTTGTTTTGTAACATTTTGGATATTCTAGCATGCGTGGGCTGTTTTCTGTGTGTGAAATCCAGCAAAGAAAGCGCAATGGAATAATAAAAAAAAAAAGAATAAAAAAATAAAATGGCTCGAGAAAGGTTCAAATTTCAAGTCCCCCTAGCTCCCTTTAATAACAAGGTATAAATTCAAACTCGGACCTTAAGTAGGGGTCTATGGTCCAAACAAGGCTGCTGAAGATAATTTTTATAGGCCAATTAGGGGGGTCACAATGGGCCCCTAAAGGTATATTGCGAAGATGAGAGGAGAGAGCTTTAGAAGCGAAACTGTGGTAGGCTTCACGTATCACCGTGGACTGGAAGGTAGGCCACCAGACAAGCAAGTTCGCTGCAGGAGGGAGGGGTCCTGGGTTCGAATCCCAGGGACGGACAAACTTTCAAAAAATTTTCTTTTTTTGTTGTTTATTTTAAATTATATTATATTTTCTTATGTGTTTTTCGATATTCTGGAGGGTCCTGCATTGTAGGAAATTATTTTTTTAATTGGGAAAAAACTGGAAAAATCGAGGAAAATTATCTTATTTGCTCTTTTTCGACTTGTTTTGTAACATTTTGGATATTCCAGCATGCATTGGGTGTTTTCTGTGTGTGAAGTCCAGCAAAGAAAGCGTAATGGAATAATAAAAAAAAAGAAAAGAAAAAGAAAATGGCTCGAGAAAGGTTCAAATTTCAAGACCCCCTAGCTCCCTTTAATATCAAGGTGTAATTTTCAAATTCGGACCCTAAGTAGGCGTCTATGGTCCAAACAAGGCTGCAGAAGAGAATTTTTATAGGCCAATTAGGGGGGTCACAGTTTGTCCCTAAAGGTATATTGCGAAGATGAGAGGAGAGAGCTTTAGAAGCGAAACTGTGGTAGGCTTCACGTATCATTGTGGACTGGAAGGTTGGCCACCAGGCAAGCAAGTTCGCTGCAGGAGGGAGGGGTCTTGGGTTCGAATCCCAGGGACGGTCAAATTTTCGAAATTTTTTTTTTTGTTGTTGGTTTAAATTATATTACTTTTTTAGGTGTTTTTCGATATTCTGGAGGTTCCTGCATGTAGGAAAAATTTTTTTTTATTGCGAAAGTGGGAAAAAACTGGAAAAATCCAGGAAAATCAGTTTATTTGCTCTTTTTCGACTTCTATTGTAACATTTTGGATATTCTAGCATGCGTAGGCTGTTTTCTGCGTGTGAAATCCAGCAAAGAAAGCGCAATGGAATAATAAAAAAAAGAATAAAAAAATAAAATGGCTCGAGAAAGGTTCAAATTTCAAGACCCCCTAGCTCCCTTTAATAACAAGGTATAAATTCAAACTCGGACCCTAAGTAGGGGTCTATGGTCCAAACAAGGCTGCTGAAGATAATTTTTATAGGCCAATTAGGGGGGTCACATTGGGCCCCTAAAGGTATATTGCGAAGATGAGAGCAGAGAGCTTTACAAGCGAAACTGTGGTAGGCTTCACGTATCACCGTGGACTGGAAGGTAGGCCACCAGACAAGCAAGTTCGCTGCAGGAGGGAGGTGTCCTGGGTTCGAATCCCAGGGACGGATAAACTTTCAAAAAATTTTCTTTTTTTGTTGTTTATTTTAAATTATATTATATTTTTTTATGTGTTTTTCGATATTCTGGAGGGTCCTGCATTGTAGGAAATTATTTTTTTAATTGGGAAAAAACTGGAAAAATCGAGGAAAATTATCTTATTTGCTCTTTTTCGACTTGTTTTGTAACATTTTGGATATTCTAGCATGCGTGGGCTGTTTTCTGCGTGTGAAATCCAGCAAAGAAAGCGCAATGGAATAATAAAAAAAAAAGAATAAAAAAATAAAATGGCTCGAGAAAGGTTCAAATTTCAAGTCCCCCTAGCTCCCTTTAATAACAAGGTATAAATTCAAACTCGGACCCTAAGTAGGGGTCTATGGTCCAAACAAGGCTGCTGAAGATAATTTTTATAGGCCAATTAGGGGGGTCACAATGGGCCCCTAAAGGTATATTGCGAAGATGAGAGGAGAGAGCTTTAGAAGCGAAACTGTGGTAGGCTTCTCGTATCACCGTGGACTGGAAGGTAGGCCACCAGACAAGCAAGTTCGCTGCAGGAGGGAGGGGTCCTGGGTTCGAATCCCAGGGACGGACAAACTTTCAAAAAATTTTCTTTTTTTGTTGTTTATTTTAAATTATATTATATTTTTTTATGTGTTTTTCGATATTCTGGAGGGTCCTGCATTGTAGGAAATTATTTTTTTAATTGGGAAAAAACTGGAAAAATCGAGGAAAATTATCTTATTTGCTCTTTTTCGACTTGTTTTGTAACATTTTGGATATTCCAGCATGCATTGGGTGTTTTCTGTGTGTGAAGTCCAGCAAAGAAAGCGTAATGGAATAATAAAAAAAAAGAAAAAAAAAAGAAAATGGCTCGAGAAAGGTTCAAATTTCAAGACCCCCTAGCTCCCTTTAATATCAAGGTGTAATTTTCAAATGCGGACCCTAAGTAGGCGTCTATGGTCCAAACAAGGCTGCAGAAGAGAATTTTTATAGGCCAATTAGGGCTGTCGCAGTTGGCCCGTAAAGGTATATTGCGAAGATGAGAGGAGAGAGCTTTTGAAGCGAAACTGTGGTAGGCTTCACGTATCACCGGGGACTGGAAGGTAGGCCACCATACAAGCAAGTTCGATTTATTTAAAATTCAATTTATTTAAATACTACTTTTAATCAAGGGACTAGAATTAAAAGAATGTGTAGTAATATTTATTTATCCAAAATAAATAAATAAACTCTTCCAAAATTTGACTAAAAACCACAGATTTCCATCCAATGTAATTAAATTATAGATAAAAATAATTGTATGTTATCAACTTATTGTATATAAAAATAATTGTATGTATTGTATGTTATCAATTAATTGTATGTTATAATTATTAATAAGTTTCTTTATTAACTACATTTATATTATTAAATTTATCTCAAATCTAAATTGGGCAAATCCATTTGAGAAAAAGGTTCTAACATTTAGTAAAGCATTTTTTCTAATACTTTTTTTTTCAATTAATGTTGATAATTTCTATAAGAGTCATCAAAATTAAAATGTTATAATTAAAATATTTTATTTTCATTATTTGTAAACTTCGAGTATGATATTGTCCTTGTGCAAATCTAGTCTCAGGCCAATACAATATGGTTCTAATCAAATTTGGTTTGAATCCTGCCAGCAAGGATTTGAACCACTCTCTGTCATTATTTGTAATATCCGACATCATCCAAACAATCAAATGTCAGTCTTCAAGCATGATTTTATAAATTTTTTTTTTTATCATTTCTTGACGTCACATGTCGACCAGAATATTCAACAACCTCCTCGAAATTGTTTGTGCAATTCAAAAATTTGACTATGTGACATGCAATTATCTCCAGACTTGCTTTAATATTTTAAAACATGCAGTTGAATTTATTTACAAAATTCAACAAGGAATTCCAAATTAATGTGCTACTATCATTCCCGTGGCAGAATTGCGTCGACATTGTCGCAGAACGTTACAGAGTTTTTGCAGAAAGATTTTTAATTTAGGAAGTAAACATTTTGGTTTTCCTTTCTACATAATTTCTCGAAAAATGTTTTTTCTTTTCTGCTGATTTTTTTTTTTAAAGATGTCTTTTTTGCGCATCAGAGAGGAAAGAAATAATCATGATTTTCTATTCTCATTTGAGATTTTAAAAATAAATCTGTAGTGACTGGCTTCAGCTAGAATTTCAAAATAATAATCTAAAATAAAAAAATCAGAAATTGCGAAAGTGTATAAGATAGTTCGCTCTAGAAATGTTCTTTCTTTCATTTTTTCCTTCTTTAAAGAATTCCATAACTTACATACAATTATTTGAGTATCTCATTTTTTTTTTTTTTTTTAAAAGAGTCCCATTCACGTGATTCTAGATCTTTAATTTGGAAATTACTGCACGGGTTTTACGATATTTAATTTATGTACGAATCTTAATTTACTATCATTTAATTTATTTACGAATTTTAATTTGTGTAATGATTTAAAATTCGAAAGAGGACATAATTAGTGCATTTTTCCACCTACAAAATGCGAGAATATCGCATATAGTATTAGAATTAAAAAAATATTACTTTGACAATTGAGAATTTTTATAAGTTTTTATTCTATACTTTCTTATGTCGACACAATGTTTCTGTTACATTAAATTAGTAATTGTTATAATTAAAAGTATTTTAAAGCAATATATTAATGCTAGGGAAGTTTGTCGCAGAAAGCCCGAAAAAATTCTGTACTATGATAGGTCTTACTCTAATAAGGGGGGGAAATTAGTAAATTAAATAACGTGACGGAATAATGTGCCACATGCACCAAAACCGTCAAGGTCAACTACATTTCATTTCCTCCCTCTACTTCAAGGGCATGTGCAGTTCAGTAATTTAAGTGTTACCTTGTACATAACTTTAGTGAACTGTAAAAAGTTCTCTTCTGGATTTGTAAAATGACTAATAAATGTAAGCGATGATTAAAAACTTTATTAGATCTGAGAACCTTCTGTAAACACCCTAATTTAAGAACAAGTGAAAAAAGCTTCATAAAGGCAATACTTCAAAACTGTTTATAAAACGTTTAGTTTCA